>NC_090928.1:634174801-634799801 GCF_040938575.1 Ambystoma mexicanum | reverse complement strand
AGTGTTTGGGCATGGAGAGACAACCAGCATGATGTTGTTAGGTAAATGTGGGGGAGGATCTGCTCTATGCATATAGTAATCTTCCGCTTCCAGTAACAGGTGAACTAGTTTTAGAAATAAATTGGTATTTTGGTTACCATGTTAAAACATATACTCGAACATGCCGTTCAAGAAGAAAACAGAAAGACAAATAAAACGGTACAAGCCAGTCACCGGTGCCATCCGGCAGTCTCCCCCCCATTCCCCACTCCCTCCCTCATCGCGTCTTCCTCTCATCTGGCCGAAACTTGCCGGCTGGCCGGCAAGTCCAATACGTGTATTCTCTGATTCGTTAGATTTTTACACTGCTATGGGCCCTTGACTATTTGTTGGCCATGTAGAGTGTGGGTGGCAGCTGTTCTTTTTCTAGAGCTTCATCATATACTTGTAGTAGTATTGGGGAGAGGAGATTTGCGAAATATTTATAGAATTCTCCTGTTAGCCCGTCTGGGCCTGGTGCTTTTGTAGTCGGGAGTTCTTTGATCACTTCGAGGATTTCTTCAAGGGTGATGGGTGTGTTAAGTGGTTCCCCGAGTCTTGCATCCACCCAGTACAGTTCAATTGAATCTAGGTAATGCTTCAGTTCCAGAGGATCAGCTGTGAAGTGCGAGTTATACAATTTTTGGTAGTATTGCCGGAATGTTTCAACAATGTCCTTGGTCTCGTAGACGGGTCTGCCAGTGTGGTCCTTGATCGACTTGACAGTTGTAGGCTTTCTGTCTGCGGGTATAAGCCTGGCTAAGGGTGTTCCAGGCTTTTGCCCCTCTCCATATTGTCGGATTCTGTGGTGATTAGCCAGGAATTTAATTTCCCTCTCAGCGGCGGCCCTGATCGTCTCCAGTTCTACTTTTACTTTTGCGTGTGTTTGAGGGTCATCCATAAATGTGAGTGAATGTTCAAGGTCTTTGAGACGTGATTCACTTGAGTCTAGTTCTCTCCGTATTAGCTTGAGAATACCATTTTCCTTAGTTAAGCAGACCCCCCTAATGAAGCACTTTAGGGTTTCCCAAAGTGTCCCTGCTGAGGATACCGATCCTTGATCTCTATGAAGGATGTTAGTTCTTTGAAGAGTTCGTCTACGAAAACTTGATCCTGCAAAGCTCTAGGCTTGAATTTCCATTGGGGTCTGGCATTAGTTATTCGGGGTGGAATGTATTCCAGGGTCACCGCCGAATAGTCAGAGGGGGATTTGGGAAGAATTTGGCAATCTCCCCACTGTGAGCGAGCTTCATTTGACACCAGGAGATAGTACAGTCTCGAGCTTGATTTATGGACCCAGGAATAAAAAGGTATAATCACGGGCGTCTTGATGTTTTTCCCTCCATATGTCCGTGAGGTGGTGTGCGCGGTATATTTCTTTAATTTGCTGGCTAGCTTTGGAGCAGGGAAGCCTGTTGTACATTTTGTCTTTGTTACGGTCAAGAGGGGTATTAAGATCCCCTCCCCAGATAATTGTGGGTCGTTGTCCTGTTTCTAGACAAGTTGTTACCCAGTCGAAATTGTTGGTGCCATCGACATTGGGTCCATATGAGTTAACAAGGAGTATTTCTGCTCTGTTGACCATTCCGTGCACTAGTATGGATATGGACCTTCCTTCTGAATCTTTCTGGGTTGAGATAAGTTTGAAGTGTGTTGTTTTACTGATTAGGATTGCTACCCCTCTAGCATAAAAGGAGAAGGATGCGAAGTATCTATGGCATCCCCAGTCTTTGGCCCAGCGATTTTCAGAGGCGGGTTGCAGGTGCGTTTCTTGGATGAGGGCTATGTCGATTTTGTGGCGGCGTAGGCATTGTGTCATCTGCCGCACTTTGGCTGGTTAATTGCCGCCTTTGATATTCCACGTAGCTACTTTGAATTTGCTTTCGTTGTGATTATATGTTTGCCGGGTTCAGGGAGGACTCTCCAATTCCTAGCCTCAGGCTGAGGGCCAGGTCTCCGATCTGAGGGTTTTGGCGAGGAGGGGTGGGGTCTTGCGTGGGCTCGTTCGTCCACAGTCAGCACATGTGTGAGGTGGTGGACTTCTCGTGGCTTGACGTCTAACAACATAAACAACCGATTCCATCCCAACACACGAGCAACCCCCAACTTGCTTGTTTCTCATTTCCCCTCCCATTAACCTTAACTGGTGAGTGTTAACTTTGCTGTGCAAGGGGCCCTTGGAACTTCCCAGGGTGCGCAGCCCCACGGTCTTAAATTCTGTTTGTGTGTTCCGTTGGGACTGCCATCGGATCTTTGAGGCTTTACATTTTCAGCCGGTTATCTATGGTGGATTTCTCTGGGCTCTGTCTCTCTGGGGGCATGCTTGGTTAGCTGATATGCTGCATCCAGCTTGGTAGAGGTATGAACTGGCTTCTTCGGGTGTTCGGAAGAATTGGAGTCTCCCATTGTGTTGTATCCTTAGCCGTGCTGGGAAGAGCATTGAATATGTTATTTGATTGTCTCTGAGCCTTTATTTGGTGCTTGTAAAGGATCTTCTTTGGGCCTGTACCATGGGCGAGAAGTCTGGGTAGAAGTGAATCGGCTCTCCATCGTGCTGCAGGTTCAATTTTTCTCTAGCGAGTCAAAGTATTGTGTCGCGATCCCGGTAATTGAGCAGCCTTGCAATAATTGGGCGAGCTGGGGCTCCAGGAATGGGTTTTGTTGTTGGAATCCTGTGGGCTCTTTCTATTTCAAACAGGTGCGAGAGAAGGCTTCGGATCTGAAAAGTTAGATACTCATTTCTTCTACGTACTCTTCCATTTTTGCCTGCGGTTGGTGTTCTCTTACTCCAAGAATCCTAATCTTGTTTCTCCTTGATCAACCCTGTAAATCCTCATTCCGAGCATTAGCCGATTTCATTTGTGTTTCTAGCATTGCCACTCTGGCCAGCATGCTCGCTGCGCCATCGTCTAGACTAGATACGCGTTGTTCTACCTCTTGTAGGCGCTCGGTTTGGTTATCCAGCCTATGTTGGAGCCGGTCAACTTTTGTTGTTGAGGTTTCCTATCCCGGATTTTAGGACGAGAAGGAGCTCTCTAATGTCTGTGGAGTGGGAGCTGTCTTCTTGGTTCATGTCTCTTGTCGATGGATCTTGTTCGCTGGTCAATCTGGGGGTTTTAGGGACTGAACCCACCTCGAAATTCAGCTTCCTCTGAAATTTGTCTGTTTTCCCTATTTTCTTTTTTGCGGGGGTGGCTGGCCTCGTGAGTTAGCTAGTCTTTTTAGTGTGAGCGAGGGTTGGTGCTTGTACTTGACGTAATGTTTGATCTCTCACCGGTTGCCAAATCCTCGAGTATGGGTAGCTATCTTGGTGCATAGTATTGGGCTTGTTGGTGGCTGATCTTCCCTTGTTTCGTGGTGTTTTTCGGCATAGTGTCTGCAAGTGTCAGCAGTCCTGCGGTGTGTTTTGCGCCAGTGAATTAGGAGACTTTCTGTACTTGTCTCTTGTATCGCCTTCTGAGAGATACTCTTACGGCTTAGGAGCTCTTGCTGGTCGTGGTGTTGAGTTAAAGGGGAGATTATATTCACTGCTTTTTAGAGTGTTGCGGGAGATGGTGCTGCTGGTAATGGCAGTTAGGGAGGTGTTGGTTTAATGCTCGCTAGGCGGGTGCATGTGAGCGAAAGACTTTGCGGATTCAGGATATTGCGCGCTTGTCTGGCTTATTGACTTGCTATTTTGCATGCGCGGTACCTGGATCTTGACGGCGGAGATTGTCCCGCGACGGAGGGAGCTGCTGCCTTGCACCGTTCACCGGACTCTCCCCGATAGCGTTCGGAGAGGGCTCCCAGCGTGCAGGGACTTCAGCTGTTGCTCCAGGGGCCAGGGGTGGGGAGGCGGCGGATAAGCCGCACCCTTGTCGCACCCCCATCGCTGCTAGGCCCGCCGGGGTTTCGAGTGGTTCCTGGACTCCGGGTTCCGGAGGCGCTGGTCCAGAGCCGGTCTGTCAGTGGGGCCCACAAGCCCCGCCCGATGCAGGGTCCCTCAGCCGCATCCCCCTCGTTGTTAGGCCCGCCTGGGTTTCGAAGGGTTCCTGGGCCGCGGGCTCCAGAGGTGCCAGTCCAGAGCCAGTCCGTCAATGGGGCCCACGAGGCCCGCCCGATGCAGGGAGCCTCTCCCCGGCGCCCACCTCCCCACGGCACAGGCGCGTTCAGTCCCGTTCGCGCCATGGGGGAAGGTCCGGGCGGCGGGTGCAACTCCACTCCGCTGTTTTTGTTTGCTGTGGGGTCGGCGTGTTGTCGGAGGTCGGGCCACGCCAGGCCGCAAGGGGACAGCCGGATGCCCCGTCGGATGACTGGGCTTCCTTCACTGCGGTGGTCATTTTCGGCACCCAGGGCTTCTCGGTCTGTTTTTTCATCGCGCTTGTTGTTTTTTCACCTTTAATGAGTGAAATATTGTAGGATGGATGCAGCAGTCCCACGTAATCAGCAGGATTTTACAGGATTCATTCGGGGCCGCGCTGGGGCTCACAGAGATGCGGCCATCTTAGTCGGCTCTCTAGCGCCCTCTGAACTGAGAAATTCCGAAGGAGGTTATTCAGGAACCGGTGCACCTGGGTGTTTCGATTACCCTAGAACAAGGCAGTACCATACTGCCTTCACGCTGCATACTTTACATAACTGGCTTATGTCAAAACATGCCGATGGCCCAAACTGGGCCCTCATTGATAGAGGTTCTGTCTCCCTGACCCCGATAGATTGTCTGGTTTAAATGGAAAAGAGGCTTCGAATTAGTTTGACTACATCGTCTATTAGACATGTTATAAGGGATTGGAAATGGAGTGTTGACATTTTGGGGGTTAAATATTTGCTTTGTGCAGATTCAGTTCTCTGGAAGAACCCAGCTGTGCAGATTGATAACACTTTCCTGGATTACTTGGCAAAAAGCAGGCATTTGGAGACTGTCGCAAGTTCACAACGGCCAAAATATGCTCGATTTTGAGTTTTTGCACTTCAAATCAAAGTTGAGACAGTCTGAAAGTTGCCATCCTTGTGTTTTGAGGGATCTTTTTGATGTGTTATTTTCGCTCTCTAATGCTAGTGTGCATCGTCTGCCCAGGGTTCTACATTTGTCTAGGAGTATGTCGCTTTCTGCCTGCCTACTCTATAAACTTCTCACTCCTTCTGGATTTAATTTGACATCTCAGCATGATCACAAGAATTGGGATTCAGACCTAGGCTATGAAAGGTCTGATATTGGGTGCAATCGAATAGGTTATGTTATTTTGCATTTCCATAGCGCCTTATGTACCATTGGTATGATCTCAAGGCGCTGGTAGGTTGAACGCCCTCGGGAACCGTAGTTCAAGTCAGTAGAGAGAGAGAGAGTCATAAGGTGCGTGTGTACACCGGATATGTGTGCAGCCAATGTGGCACTCGTATGATAGCTGCTTCTTAGCGGTAGGTGTGGTGGTTGGGAGATCGGTAGTATGCGTTTGTTCTGGCAGGGTGATACCAGACTGATTCTGGCTGCGTTAGGCCTGAGGAGAACGCCTAGGCTGGCGGGTGTGCTACCAGCTGTGTTTAGTTAGGATGATAGGGAGTGTGTGGCAGGTGTTGGTATGAGAACAGCTATACCGAATGTGTCATAGTATCGCTGTGTTCTAGTTGAGTGGTGGTGTATAGAAGAGAGTAAGCGTGGTGATGTGATATGGCGGTTTTCAGTAGGTGCTTGAGATCGAGCGCCTTCATGCTCCATGCATGCCATTCACCATGTCCATTCCATGCCCTCTATCTGTTCCATTCCATCCGTCGCATGTACTCCCATAGTTCAATGCACTCCATCTGTTCCATGCATTCCTTCTGATCTATGCACTTCGTCCGATCCATTCATTCCATCCGTTCCATCTACTTCAACTGTTCCACCCACTTCATCAGTTCTATCGGATTCATCTGTTTACATACTTCATCCCTTCCGCACATGGCATCCGCTCCACACTCTTCATCCGCTCCACCCACATCTCTATCTGTATATGCTTCTATAGCGCCGTAGGCCCGCAGGCATCAGGGCACTGAGACACACAATAGTACATGGTGATTTAGACATCCAGATCTCTGGTTCCGGTGGATATCGGAGGACTATTTAAATAGGTGGGTTTTCAGGAGTTTTCGAAATTGGAGGCGATTTTCTTGGCTTCTCACAATTATCGGAAGGGCATTCCATATCTGAGCCGCCTTTACTGTGAACGATCTGCCCATACCGGATTTGAGCCTGTATTTCTGTTCGACTAATAGGTTCTTACCAACTGAGCGAAGATGTCTCTTGGGTGTGTAAAATTCAATATTTTTCTTCAAATATTTTCAAATATTAGGGCGCTTAGCCAAAAAGGCATTTATGTACCAAGGTGAGCGCTTTAAATTCAATCCTGTCTTTGACTCTAAGCCAGTGGAGAGATTCTCTCGCTGTGTTCACATGGTCTCTTTTAGCCAATTGTTTTACAATCCTGACTGCGTCATTTTGTATGACTTGTGTTAGGCAGAAACCTGTGCAGTTCCCTCTGGGACCACTGCAAAAGATTTAAGACTACAGGTGTTGGCAGTAAACCCACTTGGTAGCAGTCTGCACCGCACAGATTCACTGTGGTAGCTGTGGCTGAGCAGTCAGACTTCCCTCAAGAAGAGTTAGGCAGTATACAGAGGATACATAATAGGTACAATAGCACAAGCAAACACTGACCAGAGCTAGGTGTAAAAGTATAAACTTATTTATTAAAGGTACACTCATAAATTACACTAGCACATTAGGAAAGATAAGAAAGTCAAACACAGTTACTATTACTCATATGTACATCCCTAATCGTTTGTTGGACAATTCTAACTTAACACCACTTATTTCCAACCAGAGGTGAGCGCTTAATGTTAGATGGTACTCCAACAAGTATTACCAAAAGGGAGGGAAAAGGCAGAAATAAAGAGAGCAGTTAGGTAAAACACTTTTCACATAAGGTTAGCAAAGACAGTAAATGGTGGAACAAGGGGAATTAGTTCGGGGCCCGCGTTAGAGGGAGCCAGGCGGAAATGTGCCCAAGATCACACAATGTCACAAGTCTTTGCAGGTGAGTAGAAAACGGTTTTACTATGGTTCTGAAAAGTTTAGTTAGGGTGTCCCAGACCTACCCAGGTTCGAGAGCCGAGGGCTAAATCTACCCCGTACAATCGGTGGCAAGGGAGGCCGGGCGGAACACAGTACCTTTAAAAGTGGAAAGGATCCTCCAGCGGTGGTAGTTGTTCCTGGTAGTGGGTGCAAGTCGCGGCGTCGTCCCGAGGAAGAGGTGATCTCGACGGGGAGGAAGGCTGCAGGTCGTTGCACTACCAGGGATGAGGCCAGCCGTGGAGTTCTCCGGTCACAAAGGATTTTTACCCCTCTTTCGCGGTTGAGGTAAAAAGTGGTATCCCGGTTGCCGGGGTGCTTGGCACAGGCAAGGCGGCCACGAGATGCTTTGGGACGGCGAAAAGAAGGCAGCAACTGGTTGTCCCCACCAGTTAAGGGAAGAAGACTCTCCGGCGGGAGATCTCCTCTGTCGTCGGGAAAAGTGGTGAGACGATTCTGCAGGGCTTCACCGGTGGTGTCGTCTTGGCAGGTCGGCTCGGCTTCTCCCTCTTCGGCTTCTTAGGTCCTGTGGCGACTTCTCAAGAACCAGTCCCAAAAACCCTACTTTTATGCAGCAAACCCCCATTCATACAGCCTAGCTGTCACTCAAACATGCTAAGTGGTGAGCGGGGTGGCTCACCACTTGGGCCAATCACACTAGAGTGCGACCTGAGTTGGCAAGGCAACTCGGTCCAGGGTGCCTAAACCCCCTCCGACACCCCCTGTGGTACCCAGACAGAATGGCACCACTTTGGAGGGCTTCTGTGCAGAAGCCCGCCAAAAGTGGAACAAAGGCTCGACTCGGGTTCAGGGTTACTGAAGTGAACCTAGACGCCATTTTGGCGGCGAGTTCCGGCAAAAAATCCCAACCGGTGAATTTATATTAAATAAATAAACCGGCGGTATCTTTAACATTGCACCAAAAAGTGGTGCATCAAAAACCAATGGGAAATCCCATTGGGAAATATTCCGGTGGAATATTTCCGTGGTATCCACTGCCACCAGCCAGAACTCGGCGAGGGGGGACGGGACAGTACCCCCTCGACAACAGACCCAGGGGCAATCTAATTGCCCCTACCAGTACTTCTACAGTAAGATGGTTTGTACTGGTTAAGTTCCTAAGTTAAGACTAGTAAAGTCAATGGTAACTTTACAGACCCAGGGAGACAGTAGTCAGTCCCAGGGTGTGGAGTCTATGTTTGGGGGTCTCTAAGACACCCCTGTGCTACTGCACTGAGGGTGCTGTGTAACACACATTCAAAAACCAATGATGGCCTATGGGGAAAATTACCCCCTAGCCCATAAGCACATAGCAAGTCACACAGAACACTCTCAAGTCATGTCCAAGAGTGAGGATAAAAGAGTCTCACTCTTGGCAGGAGAAAAAAATAAACCCCACAAAATCCAGCAAAGCTGCTGGGGGACTCACTAGGTTAGGAAATTCAGCCTAAACAGAGAATCCTTCCTAACAACTTGACAAGTATGTATGTCTTTGGCGCTTCCCCCTATCAATAGGCCATTGCCATAGTCCAGCCTGGATAGCACTACTGCCCTGGAAATGGTAGCCATGTTGTTGTCATTCAAGAACGGTCTGATGGCCCTCATTAATCGCAGATAATAGGCATTGTTCTTACGTAAGAGATTCGCCTGAGCCTCTGAATTAACCGAGGAATTCATCATCATACCCAGCGTCTTTACTTGACTGGAGACTGTAATGATGGCTTTTTTAATCTGGAAAGTTTTATATTCCCCACCCAATTTTTCCAATTGACGGCTGGAGCCAAAGAGCATCAGCTCCGTTTTTGAGTCATTTAGGCACATCCAGTTGGATTGCATCCATTCATCAATTTTGCTATATATTGCGCCTAGTTTCTCACTGTCTTTCTGATGTGATCCCTCTATCTCTATTATAAGTTGTGTATCATCTGCATAATTGCAGAAGAACACTTCCAGTTCAGTCAGTAGGTGTCACAGTGCTTGTATATATAGGTTGAAAAGCATGGGTGAAAGGCTCGCGCCCTGTGGCACCCCAAACAAAATTTGGGTGGGGTCTGAGAAGTTGTCACCCCAGTGAACTCTGGCTTGACGGTTTGTAAGAAAGGAAACCAACCACTTCAAGGCCAGCCTACGTTGTCTCTGAGTGCTCTGAGCAGCAGGTCGTGGTCGACCAGGTCAAAAGCCACACTTAAGTCTAATAACATCAGAATCCCCATTTTCCCTTTGTCCATGAGGCCCAGCATATGATTTTGAAGGTCCAACATGGCTGATTCTGTGCTATGAGCAGCCCTGAAGCCAGATTGCCGATGGTGTAGGGATTCTTGTGTTTCCACGTGGGCCTGTAATCGCTGGGTAGCCAATTTGTCCAGTATTTTCAGGATGAAATTGGTGTTTGTTATGGGACGTAGATTCCCTGGATCCTTTGGATCTAGCCCCCACCTTCTTTACTAAGGGTGTGATTGTCACCTTTTTAATTTCCTCCGGAACGGTGCCTTCTTTGAATGATGCATTGATGATCTTAAGTAGTATAGGGGCAAAATGCTCCTTGTGTTGCAAAATAATGTCAGGGGGTAGGACATTTTCAGCGCACGATGTAGGTTTCATAAGATCAAGCAGTTTTAGTAATTCTGGTTCCGTTATAGGTGTAAACATAAACGTTTCCTGACTCTGTTTCTTATTGCACTCATAGGTGCTGTCATCCCTTTTTTGTCTGGCTAAAATGATGTTTTGCCTGGCTTTGGCTATTTTTGCTGTAAATGCATTTTGAACAGTGTTCTTCTTTAGATGGAGCTAATGATGGTGTGAGTTGTCGGTTTTTCCACGCTCTTTAAAATTTTTAAAGAGTTTGCTTGTTTTGTTGTCTGCTGACTGAATTTCCTTATTAAAGTGGTGAGCTCTATCTAGTTTGATTTTTTCTTTGTATTTCTTATTAGCTACTTTCCACCGTTCTTTATTTTCAGTGGTTTTGTCTGCGAGCCATTTCCTCTCAAGGGCTCGCTTCTCTATTTTAATTGACATCATCCGCTCCACCCACATCATCCATCCCACGCACCCAATCCGTCCCATGCACCCCATCCATGTTATGCATTCCATCCATGTTATGCACTTGATTCATCTATTCAATTTGTTCCTTTCATTCCCTGCACATTGTCATTTCATGTCATCTATCCGTTCCATGCACTCTTTCTATTTCGTGCACTCCATCCGTATCATGTACTCCTTTCCATCCTCTCGACTACTTTATTCTACTCGTCTACTTCGTTCCACGTGTCTATTTCATTTATTTAATAAATTTCCTTAATTACATCCACTTCACTGCTTTCATAATGTGAAACAAAAACTCCTGGTTCACCCAAGAACTCCAAGATGCCCGAACCACCAAAAGAACGGCACTAACCTCCTGGCAGACAAATCCCTCCTCTACCACAAGAAACACTTACCTCACAGCTGCCAAACTATATAAAGAAGCCATCGCTAGAGCTAAAGCGGCCACCTACAATAACAGAATTGAGAAAGCCAACTCTCAATCCAAAGAGCTATTCGCCATTTACAACGAGCTGACCATCCCACCTGCCTCAGCACAACCTACCGAAAAAAACGCAACATGGTGTAACAACATCCAACATGCTATGCTAGACAAAATCAAAAAACTCCAGAACAAAATCAAATCCCTATTCGACAAACTTCCTAAAATCACTCCACCACTACTTCCTAAGCCCTCCACCCTCATACTAAAGGATAACACCGCACACAGTACAAACTCACCTAAACGCTTCTCATTCAAGGAAGTCACAGTTCCTGAAGTCCTTCTAATCATGAAACAGACCAAACCATCTCTATGCAAAGGGGACATTTGCCCAGCCAATATAATTAAAGACTGTTCCACAGCTTTGGCCCCTTTTGTAACCACGTTCATCAATACCCCCTTAGCCACCAGCACTGTCCAACTCGCCCTTAAGGAAGCATGGGTAAGACCGCTGTTAAAAAAACCTACCTTGGATCCGGACGCCCCAAACAACTACCGTCCCATTACCACTGTGCCGTTTCTGCTCAAGATCCTAGATAAGGCTGCATACCTACAGATCCATGCTTACCTGGAAACACACAACATTCTTGGAAAAAGGCAATCAGGTTTCCGCCCGCGCCACAGCACAGAGTCAGCCCTACTCGACCTCAAGAACCAACTACTTGAAGCCATGGACAAAGGCAAGACCTCTCTACTCCTACTCCTAGATCTCTCGGCGGCCTTTGATTTGGTCGACCATAAAATCCTGTGCAAACACCTCACCAACACAGCACACTTCTCCCAAGAACACACCGACAGGATCACCTCCTTTCTGGACGGTCAAGCAATGAGAGTCTTCTCAGACCAGGCATCCGCCCAGCCATCACCTATCAGTTGCGGAGTCCCACAAGGCTCATGCACCTCCCCCACCCTCTACAACCTCTTCACCCTACCCCTTAATCAGTGACCTAGAAGACTTCGGCATAGCCTTTACAAACTATGCCGATGACACCCAAATTCTCCTAACTCTAACAGGTAACTATGAGCAAGACCTCAAGACACTCCAAGACACATATGCACGTATCCAGGCTTGGATGGCGGCAAATGGGCTATGCATAAATGGGGAAAAAACCGAAATACTGCTAGTAGGCCCCAAAGAAGCCTTAAAAAAACTAGACGACAACTATAGTTCTTTCAGCATCGAGGATACCATCATCAAAACCTCAGACACAGTCAAAACACTCGGAGTTTATCTAGACTCCACCTTATCAATGGACAGGCAAGTCAGCGCCATCTCATCAGCGGCTGCGCTCACATCAAAAATCATAAACACTGTGAGACCATACCTATCTCATATAAATTGCCTCAACATCGCAAGGGCCACAACTTGTGCAAAACTTGACTACTGCAACATTCTATTTCTAGGCACCTCCAATAATAACATCAACAAATTACAAATCGCACAAAACAGTGCCCTCAGAGCCGCACTCAGTATACCCAAGAGAGAGCACATCTCCCAGGCACGGAAAGATGCCCATTGGCTCCCGGTCAAAGAACGCATAATATTCAAAGCCCTCACCATCACACAAAGATGCATCGCCCAGTCTGCACCAGCTTACCTATTGGAAAGAATACACCAATCAGCAGCCCACAGACTGAAACGTGACCAATATGCACACCAACTTTCAGTCCCTGCATTCGACAGAGCTAAAGCAGGCGGCTCTAGCTTTGAGGTTCTAGCCCCTAAAGCTTGGAACTCACTCCCACTCAGTCTAAGAAAAGAAGAATCCCTGACAACTTTGAGGAAAGCTCTAAAAACAAAGCTGTTCAACTAGACCACCTTACGTCATGCATTGTCTCTAAAACTTTCCCTATGTAACCCGTAACACCTTCTCTACAATGTCATATACTGCTGTATACATCTGCTCCTGCAACAATGTTATAACCTGCACCGAAGGTATACCCTGTATAACCTGTATAACATGCACTAAGTGAATATCCTGTAACAGCGCCACGATGCCTCCGGGCCGCTGGGCGCTTTATAAATCCAAATAAATAAATAAATAATTTACATTAGGGGTTATTAGTTTTAGATTTCTCGCTCGGCTCATGCTGCTGAATTGTTATTTATGATAAAGCAGCTTTGGGCTAAGGTCATTGATTGCTGATATCGAGTTAGAGTTAAGAGTCGATTTTAGGGTAAGAGCCATGTTTTCAGTAATTTGCGGAAAGACATGAGGTCCTCGGTAAGTCGGATGTCGGGCAAAAGTGCGTTCCACAGAGTGGGGGCCAGGGCTGAGAATGATGATCCACCTAACCTGACTGAGTTGGTTTTAGGTATGACTAGTAGGCCGGCAGAGTTTGATCTTAGAGTGCGTGGAGAATGGTAGGGTTTTAGTTTGTCTTGAAGATATTGAGGTCCGGTTTTATGCATTGATCGGTGAGAAAGGCATAGGGTTTAGAAGGTCACCCTTCGGGCAACCCGGAAGCCAGTGCAGAGTTATGAGGACTGGGGTGATGTGATCTCTTGGGCCAAGTGCTAGTAGCAGTTTCGCAGCAGCGTTTTGTGCTCTTTGTAGTTCAGTCAGTTGGTACGCGTGGACTCCCAGGTAGAGGGGGTTAGCATAGTCCAGTCTTGACATAACAATTGATTGGACTGCAGAGAATGTGTTGGGAAAGGAGAGGTATGGAAAAATGCACCTAAGTGTTTTAAAATGGTAGTGGCAGGACTTGGAGACGTTGTTGACTTGGAGCGAGAGGGTTAGGTGAGGGTGTCAGGGAATTCCCCATGGCAGATGGCCAGGGTAGCGGGTGCGGAAGAAGTTCGGTGTTGCCGCATACCATGATTTCTGTTTTGGAGGGGTTTAGCAAGAGGTGGTTTGTGGTCATCCAGTGATCTATTCCGAGGAGGCGCGAGGCGAGGTTGGGTTGGCAGTTGGGTTTTGAGTTCAGGAGTTTTAGGATTAGTTGTGTGTCATCGGCATAGTTGTAGCACAGGATATTGCGTGAGCGGATTATTCGTGGGAGGGTGGACACAGAGGTTAAACAGGAGGGCTGATAGGCAAGCTCCTTGTGGAACTCTAGTGGTGACTGGTCGGGCGTGGGAAGCATAGGTGGAGAGAAGGGTTATTTGGTTCCTATTGTTGAGGAAGGATGGTATCCATTTAAAAGCATTTCCACGGATTCCCAGGGAGTGGAGGTGGTCAAGGAGGATTGTGTGGTTGATTGTGTCGAAGGCAGCGGATAGGTCAAGAAGGATTAGTGCGGCGCATTCCGTAGAATCGGCAGTGTTTTTAAGGTCTTCCCAGATTGATGTTAGGGTGGTTTCGGTTCCATGTCGCGCTCTGAAACCTGATTGAGCGGGGTCTAGGAGATTGTTGGCTTCGACAAAGGTGTTTAGTTGGGAGTAGGCGGTTCGGTCAATGAGTTTGGCAAGGAACCTGGTGTTTGAGATGGGACGGTAGTTTTTGGGCTCCATAGGGTCGAGAGCGTTTTTTTTTAGATTAGAAGAGGCATGACATGAACAGTTTTGAATGAGTCAGGAAAAATTCCTGAGGAGGGTGGAGTCGTTTATGATGGTTCTTGCGTGTTCTCCTGCGCAGGTAGAAGCGAACATTTCTTTGAGGGTTGCGGCTGGGCAGGGGTCCAGCGGGGAGGCGGATGGTTTGCGGGCAGAGAGAAGTTTGAGAAATTGGTTGGTTACTATTGGAAAGAAGGACTCAGAGGTCGGTTTGATAGCAGTCGCAGGCGGTGGGATGGCAGGTAGGGTGGGTTGATTGCCTGGTGGGTGTAAGAGCAGTTTGTTGGTTAGAAAGTTTGTTATTTAGATGGCTGTGGTGTAAAAGTGTAGAGAGAGTGAGTCGCAGAGTGATTGTGAGGGGGTGGGAAGGGTGGTGGCACATGATGGTTTGGTGAATTCGGCAATGGTTTTGTGAAATCTTTGCAGTGGTTTTTACAGTTTAGGATTCGGGAGTTGTAATGGGCTTTTTTTAGCTTTCCGGATTTCGGCCTTGTAGTGGCGATGGTGCCGGGCCAAGGTGGATCTTCTCAGGACTGTTTTGTCTCTCCGCCATTTGCGTTCTGGGGATTTATATAGCTGTTTAGTGGTCTTCAGTTCTGGTGTGAACTATCTAGGAAAAAGGCCATGGCGCGCTGATGGTTTGCAAGAGGGGGTGAGCGGGATTAGTGAGGAGTTGAACCATGAGTCAAAGGTGTCGGAGGTTAGGAGTTCATTGGGTAGGCGGGTAGGGGGAGGAGCTTGAAGGAGTGCATCGGCTAGGTCGGGAAGAATTTTTTGTTTCTTCCAGCATTTGTGTAGATTCGGAGGTTCGGGTAAGGGGAGCGGGTTGGGTGAGCGAGTGGCGAAGGAAACAATGAAGTGATCGGACCAGATGATAGGGGTGGAAGGGTTTAGATGCATCAGGTTGTGGGAGCTGAAGATGGCATCAAGTGTATGTCCTTTATAGAGAGTCGGCCTGTTTATGTGGGTATGGAGATTCCATCGAGTTCCAGCACGTTTAAAATTGATTTGGACCAAAATTGGAATTGGGATGGCTGTGGTGAAGGAGGGAAAGGAGAAAAATATTTGAGTGTCATCAGCAAAAAGGTGAAAGCCAAAGGATGAGAAGTCTTTCTCTGGAGCAGGTATAGAGGATGAAGTGAAGAGGTCCAAGGATCGATCTTTGGGGGACACCGACATGGAGAGGGGTGGGTTCAGAAGTTTGCAAGATGTAAGAGATTTTAAAGGATCCTTCCAGATAGTAGGCGATCCATGCAAGAGCATATTTGCGAAACCAGTGGTCCTGGAGATTGAGGAGAGGGTAGTGGTCGACAGTGTCAAAGCGGCAGAAAGGTCCAAATAGATGACTAGAGATGAGAGTTTGGAGTTGACATACATGAGTGCAGTCTCGGCAGAGCGTTTAGTACGGGTTAGCACTTAGAAAAAAGTGTGCTTATTCAATAGCACAGGTAGAGGGAAGTAGTCAAGCATAGAAGAGGCGGCAGAGAGGTGATGGACAGTAGGAGGGTTGGGGAGGGAGACAGAGGGGGGCTGGGAGTGTGTCATGAATTTTAGAGATACATGAGCAAATGTAGTGAGCATAATCATTAACGGCGAGGGAGGAAGCAATGGCTATTGACTTGGCAGGTGTAAGCAAAGATTGGAGGGTAGACGAAAGTTTGACGGGGTGATTGTGAAAGGAGGAGATTAGGATTGAAGGGAGGAGATTAAGTTTGTGAAATAGGACACAACACTGTGTATTCCTATTAGAGCTTCTCAGTGACCATTGGTAACTGAGCCACTCGTTTCAAATGACCCTTCTCCCTAATCCAGGTGTCCTTAACTCTTAGGTTAGTTTCTAGCACTAGTTTACTCCTACGAAATAAAAAATCTTCATGAGCTGTGATTTTTACCTTAAGTCTTTAGCCTTCTCTCTCTAGCTCTCTCTGGGACTTCCTAACTGTCCCTACTCTGACCAACTGCTAGTGTCTAAATGAGGGAATGTTCCTTTAGACAGCCAGTGTTACCAATCACGCCCATGTTCTAATTCTCTGCTCTACACTTTGTACTACTCTCCTTCAGTCTCCTCTGGCCACCTGGTTTACCCCACACCTACTCGTCTGTCCCTCAGATGTCTCGCACACCTTCTACGCCTACCTCCATCCTTTGGTGTTGCTACTTCTCTCTGCTCTTCTACTAGTACTACCCCTCCACACGTCTATTCCCTCCTCCGACTTCACCCACTCTTAACAAGCAAACTCCTTCCAATCATCCAGTACCATTCACTACACAGTCTTATATTTCTCAATAGTCCTACACAATTGTCACACACGCGCATGCACACATATGCTCGCACATACACACTTGCGTAGAGACACATGCGCATACATATACACACACGCATACAAACACAGACACACATGTACAAACACACATGCACGTACTACAGACACTCAAAATCAATGTGTCACTTTCGACAAACTTTACAGGGTCAGTTTACTAACAGCCCTGCCTTCACGGACCACAGTGTAAGCAACAGAGAGTCGATTATCCGATCAGCTGTCCCTCGTCTGAGAGAAACAGTAGCTGAGAGCCCTCTGGGATTCAGCTGGAAAGAAACTCATCTAACTTTTATGGGTGAGATTGATGGTAGAAAACAGAATGGTAAATCTTCTGTGAGAGATTGAAATCCAACACTATCTTGGGAAGGAAAGTTATGATATGATTGGGTATTTATAATGCGCTTAATACCCAGAGGTTTCTAAGCGCGGACCCGGGGATCGAACCTGTATTGCTCCGTGTCGTCTTGCTTCCAAGGCGAGCACATTGCCCCTGAGCTATCCTCCCGAGATCACTCGACAGGATAGCTCAGGTTGATGTTACTCTCAGAGAAACTTTGTGCTTGGGAAAAGAAGGTAAGGAAGTTGTATACACAGTCTGAAGCTCACTCACCAGCCCAACGGAAGTGATACCTACCATGAAAACCTCCTTATGGGTGAGCACTGAAGAACCAGAATACAGGGGTTCAAACAGAGCAGTTATGAGAAAAAAATCAAGACATTCAGATTCCGATCGGCCACCAGGGAGTGCAGAGATGTGCTAAGACCCCTGACAAGCCACCCCCCCCTCATTTAGCCCACAGAAGACCATGCCGACCCTAACCCGACCCAGTTGAAACAGTGGGGAACGTGGAGGTGCAAAAACATACCGTTAGCTCCCCGGATAACCGTGAGAAACTTGTTGACCTCCCCCCCCCCCTGCCCATATAGCCCCCAGGGTGTCAGAGTACTAGGGAGAGGCCTGGGAGACTCATGCTCCCCACCACCTGCACAGAGTCGCGAGTACCTGGGGTCAGGCCATGTCCAGTGTAGCAGCCGTGGTGCCGGACTGCCTGGGGCCCCAGGGACATCCTGCGGGGGAGGAAGTACCTCTGCAACGACCAGCATAAGTTGGATCCAGTTCCCGCTGGAACCCACCAACCGCCCACCGTTGGGAGGCCCATTGAGATCCCGGCACACACTAAGGAGCTGTAGGGGGAGACTGCGAGCCACGCAGGGAGGAATCCGTGGAGCAGAGCAAAGTCCTGGCCCTTCCTCCAAGGTCCTGACTCAGGGACCACAGCAAAGACACAGAAAGGGCTAACACACCTACATAGGCTACATCCATCCTCGGGCTTCAATTGAAGACCAAGCAGCTTAATTTCAGCAAGCGGCGTAAGTATTTGTGAAAAAAACCCTATATAGGAAGTGCGCAATCCTTGGCTGAGTTAGATAACCAAACCGTCAGCTATTGTGTGCTCCAGCCGTGGGAAAAGTTAGGTGATTTTTCACTATCACCTAAACAAAGCTATGTTTACTTAAGAGATCCTCACCGACTGCGCTCAGCTCCTAAAGATTAAGTGAATCAGAAAGTGTTGTAATATAAAGGCACATGGTGAGTGCTTAGTTTATTAGTGATATGAATAATAATCAGAATTCCACATTCAAACTGATATTAGATAAAGATCAAACCAAATCTGTGTGACAAATTCCATTTGGAACACATAGCATGTTGATTATTGCAATGCACCCTTATACATCAGTTTTTAAATATATATATATATTTTCAGTGAAAAAACTTTGTTAAAGGGACGTTATGGTTAAGTTGCGCTACTAAAAACCTATGAACTTCAGTGAAAAAACTTTGTTAAAGGGACGTTATGGTTCAAAGTAAAACCGAAAAACCCATGAAATTCGGCAGTTATGGTAAGATAAGCAACCATAACTCGCACTGCCACCGTGCACTGCTAACACTAACAGCCAGGACATCAAAGATGACATCACAAATGTCATTGATGAAATCACTGATGACATCACATGTGTATGTACTTTTTATGGAATTTGTGTACTAGGGATTTTTATTATAATGTTGCGAAAAAAGTGTCGAGGATATTGCAATAAATATCATACCGTTATTAGTGCTTTGAACGATGCATTGATATAAATAGCATTGTATTATGGGATTCTATCTAGTATACTGAGCTACTAATGGAGAAACATAGCATTGTGTGCAGAGTACAAAATGAAAGTATAATATTTGTAATGTTAATATGTTGAAAAATGAAATATATAACCATAACCATAACGTCCCTTAGACAAACTTTTTTTAATATCACGCAAAAAATATACAAACATGGCGTGCAAAAACCAACTTCTCACAGATGGCTTTACACAGAATGTTGCAAAGTAAGAATTTATGCTCGTTCACAGTGAAGGTCAGCTGCTTCCATTTTTTTCTCGGGCCCCGGAGAGGCTCACGAAGCGGACTATAAGGTTGTATTGTGTTTTGACCTTGACAGACAGAGATTGTGATGAAAGACTTCTCTTGAAGGAGTGTTGCTAAAACGTAAGAGAAGATAAGGATGAAATTTATGAAACGAAACCACTTTTATATATTATATCACTATGCGAAAGATCGTTGGCACACGCAGAGTCGTATTTTGGGACTGCACCACTCGTAGACAATGGAAATTGCAATTGTACTGTAAGTAACCCTTTAGATTATTTTATATCAAATATAATTATACTAGCATAGCATTAAAGACCGCTCAAGTTGAACTTGTTCGTTGAAAGTGGCATAATGTTTTCTACCGCGCACGATCACCGCCGAATTGATCCCCTGTTTAGAGGGCTCTGAAAAAGGCAGACGACACAGGGTGGGTTAATATAAATAATTCAACCGGTCTATAGGCGGTCAAGCGCTCTACTCGCTGTGCCACTTCACTGTAGCCTGTCAAGTGGCACAGCGAGTACAACGCTCGCTTTGACATCCGTGCACAGCTTGCTAACGCAAGTTCGAATCCCGGCAAGGCCAAACTCAGCCTTTCATCCTTCCAATGTCGATAAATCAGCACCACACACCGTGGTTAATAATAAGCACCGCTTAGATACATCACGGTTCTTAGCGCTATATGAATGGGAAAATATTATTTTATTATTAACATACTCCGATGCACTATCTTCGATAGCAAATAGTTTCACGCCCTAATAAATAAAATGATTTTTAATGAAGATCGGCTGGTGAGACTAATTTATGTTTTTTAAAACAGGTATGTGGCCCCATTTTGCCTATGTCACGATTTACAGACTCCTGCGGATGGGGTCTTCAACTGCCAGGTGCAGGTCCAAATATGCAACTTCATGACCCTCACCATTTTATGGGACAATCGCCAAGGACCAATATGCCCTTACGCAGTACTAGCGGCTACAAACAACATACCAACCAATAGGGTGGTCTACTGGCTCATTTTTGGAGCAACCTTCCGATTATCAGAGCGACCATTTACTGCTTTTATCATAAACCAACAGCCTATCTACCGCAAAGAAACAACGCGTGGCTCCAAATAAACTTTTGCTGATCGACAGCAGAGACAATAGCAAATCGCTGAATATTCACTAAACATTTCATGTGAAATAAATGTACTTTACCAAATGTACAATCCTGCTGTTTACTTTTAAACCACAGTTTCATATTCCGAATTGTGGCGCACTGAGTTGTAAGCTGATCTAACACCTTCTGTACCGCAAAGGAACATTGCGTGCCTCAACATGAACTTTTGCGGATCGACAACAAAGACAAATGCAAATTGCTGAATATTCTCTAAACATTTGATGTCAAATAAATGTACTTTACAAAATTTACAATCTTGCTGTTTGCTTTTAAATCACTGTTTCATATTCCGAATTGTGGCGCGCTGTGTTGTGACATAATATGTGTTGTCTTCCGGGTTCTGTGTAAAGTCACTTAGGACTGAAGAGGACTGGGCGCGTTTGATGACGCACCCTGTAACGTCACGGAGAGAGGCGGGGAATATGAATGCTTTGATAATATCAGGCTTAGGGGCGGGAGATATGATTTAGTGTCGCAAAAGCAAGTCAGCCAGGTCAATAGCGCCAGTCATAGGATTATCACATAATGTCGGCGCACACCAGCCGTATTTATCGTTTCTTTAGTGGACAAAAAGTCGGTTGATGCCCATAGGAAATTGTACTATTAGCGGACAAAAGGAGTGGTCTTAAAACACTTTCACCCTGACAACGAACAATACAAACAACGTTCTCAGAACACCCCCATTTTGTGTAATTGCAACCATTTCGGGACATCGCGAGTGTTCTTAGAACACATTCAACTAGACAGATTACAATACGGACAGCGTCCTGAGGACACCCCCAGTTTGTGTATTTACGAACAATTAAGTACACCGCGAGTGTTCATAGCTCATTTTTACCTTCCTTGCGAACAAAAATGACATATACTCCGTCCTCTAAACACCCCACAATTTAGTTTATTTACAAAATGTCAGAACAGCCGTGTTCTCCGCGGACAAATCGAACGCAACAAAAACGTCTAGCACATAAAAAAACAAAACATTGAACCTATCTCATACTCCCCCACCCTCCCCAAACACACCAACACAGGGCACTAAATACAATTTTTATCCGCGTTTCACCGCGCTGTATGCGGTCGACGGCGAATACATGATGGCGGACGCCACAGAAAATCTGACGCGCTCCACGCCCCTCGCCATCCAATCAGCGAACACGTCACATGTCTGCGGACATGACGCAAGGCCATGGGCCAATCGGGGTGCTGTCCGCAGAGCGAACAGGGAAGTCCGTCTGTGAGCGAACACAGATATCACTAATTTTTTTGCCTTACATTTTGGTCATTTTTTAAAAAAAACTACTGGACGGATTTACACCAAATGTGCAAAAGCACGCTTTCAGGACCAGGACGCCGCTCCTGCCGCAAATTTGGTGTAAATCCGTCCAGCGGTTCGGGCTGTAGCCGTGCGCAAAGTTTTTTCCCATTCAGTCTATGGAAAAAAAAAAGTTTTGGGACCCCCCCAATAACTTTCCCCCCCCTGGACGAATCCTCACCAAACTTTGCAAAAAGATTTAGAGTGGGCCATATACTTTTTTTGCAAAGTTTGTTGAGGATTTGTCCAGGGGGAGCGAAGTTATAAGCCGCCCAAAAAGTGCTCTTCCTATGGAAACACCAACTTAACCATAACTGTACATGGCCGCTACCGCAGCCATGTAATATTATATATATATATATATATATATATATGGGATACATTACTCACCGTAATCGTATTTCTGATGCTTGTATCTGCTTAGATTCACATGCTGTGCATAGGCCGACATCTAGTGGAAGCTGCGGAGTATTACAGTTTGTTTTTCGAAGTCGAAAAATGGGCGTCGACACAGGGCGTGCCAGTAATACTATCCCTAGTGTGACGTCCCCTGTACCCATGATCCCTCACGCGTCTAGGATCCCCAGATTGTGTTTTTCCTGACATGAGGTAGCATGAGGAGTAGCGTGAGTACAGATAGTCCAAGCAGATAGACAGAAAGGTAAGACTACAAGCAACCATGCGCCTTCTCTCGGAGGGGAGGAAGGGTGGGTCGCATGTGAATCTAAGCAGATACAAGCATCAGAAATACGATTACGGTGAGTAATGTATCCCTTCTGAGGCTTGTGGAATCTGCTTAGATCACATGCTGTGCATAGATTAGCGAGCAGTACCAGAAGAAGGAGGTGGGATGTGAGAAGGGTCATGAGCAAACAGGTGTCTTAGAACCGCTTGTCCCACTTGTGTATCTGCCTTGGAATGAGTGTCAATGCAGTAATGCTGAGTAAAAGTGTGAATAGAGCTCCAAGTAGCTGCTTTGCAAATGGTGTCAAGGGGAACATTTGCAATGAAAGCCAGAGTGGCCCCAATGCCTCTGGTAGAGTGGGCCCTTGGCGTAAAAGGCAGAGTTTTTTCAGAAAGAGAGTAACACAGCTGTATACAGTTGATAATCCACTTTGAGATAGCGCCCTTAGAGACGCGATCCCCCTCTCTGCCTGTAGCTACGGAGACAAACAGTTGATCTGTTTTCCTTAGCGGTCTGGTTTTATTTACATAGTATAAGACCGCCCTACGCACATCTAGGGTGTGTAGTTTCACCTCAGCTGAGCTCTGTGGGTTTTGGAAGAAAGCCGGAAGCTCGATGGACTGGTTTACATGGAACTTGGATATGAATTTTGGTGAGAATCTAGGGTGTGTGCGTAAAACCAGTTTGTCCTTGTGGATAGTAAAGAAAGGATCTTGCACTGACAGAGCCTGAATTTCACTGACCCTTCTTATGGAGGTAATGGCTACTAGGAAGGCCGTTTTATAAGTCAGGTGTTTGAGGCTACTTTTATGCATGGGTTCGAAGGGGGGGCCCATGAGCTTAGATAGCACCACATTGAGATCCCATCCTGGCGGTGGGTTCGAGATAGGAGGGTGAAGTCTCTTTACTCCTTCCATGAAGGCTTTAACTACTGGTACTTTCCACCACGAAACCTTGTTATGGGATGTGGTGTAGGCTGAGAGGGCTGCCAGGTGTACTTTCAGAGAGTTAAAAACCAACCCTGCATCCAGCAGGTGGAGCATGTATGTTACAACGTTGGAAGGAGTGCAATCAACCGGGTTGATTTGTTTACTCTGGCACCAGATAACGAATCTTTTCCACTTGTCAAAGTAACAGTGCCTTGTATTTGGTTTCCTAGACTCTTTTAGAATGTCCATACACCTCTGTGGTAATTTGAGATGTCCAAACTCTATGACTTCAGGAGCCATGCTGCTAGGTTCATAGAGTTGGGTTCCTGATGCACTGTTTGACCTTGTTGCTGGGACAGAAGGTTGTACCAGGCTGGGAGTCTGATGGGCTCGCATACCGCCATCCTGCGTAGGTGTGGAAACCATGGTTGTCTCGCCCACATGGGAGCAACTAGGATGAGCGTCATCGATTCCTTGTTCATCTTGTACACCACCTTCCTGATGAGGGGAGTTGGTGGGAAAGCGTACGCAAACATCCCTGACCAGTTTATCCACAGGGCATTCCCCTGGGAGTCCGGTTGTGGGAACCTGGATGCAAATCCTGGGCATTGTTTGTTTTCGCTTGTGGCGAATAGGTCTATAGTGGGGAAACCCCACTGAGAGAAGAGATCTTCTACTACGTCTTTGTGAAGGACCCACTCGTGTTCTTCTGGGAGGGAGTCTCTGCTTAGAGCATCCGCTAGGGAATTGAGCTCCCCTGGAACATGTTGCGATGACAGGAAGATGTTCCGTTTGAGTGCCCATATCCATATTTTCTGGGCAAGCTTGGATAGATTTGGCGAACGAGTCCCTCCTTGCTTGTTCAGATAGAACATGGCTGTCGTGCTGTCCGTCCTGATCTGCACCGACAAGTTTAGTAGATGGGGCTCGAACGCCTGCAGCGCTCGGAATACTGCCAGAAGCTCTAGCAGATTGATGTGGTTCTTGGCTACTGAGTGAGACCAGAGACCCTGAGCTGTGTGGTGGAGATGGTGAGCTCCCCACCCCGTCAGGCATGCATCTGTAGTCACCACTGCCTGTACTTCGGGATCGTAAAAGGGTTTCCCCTTTGCGAGATTCTCTCTTGTCCACCAGTGTAGGTTCTGTACGAGTGTTGGCGAAACGACCACTAGATCGTCCCACTGACCACTTGCCTGAGACCACTGTTTCGCCAACCATTCCTGCATGGGACGCATGCGCAGACGCGCGTGGGGGACCAGGTAAATGCATGACGCCATCATGCCGAGTAACCGCATAGCTTTGCGTACTGTTATCTGTTGACCTGACTGATAATGCGGAATTTGCAGAAGTATGTTCCGAATTCTTTCTTCCGAAGGGAAGGTCAATCCTTTCTGAGTATCTAGGATAGCTCCTAGAAACTGTTTTGAGGTGCTTGGCACCAGACTTGACTTTTTCTCGTTGATGGAGAAGCCTAATTCGTGGAGGAGGTCGATGGTCCTTTGAATGTTTGACCTGCAGATTCCTGGGGTTTCCCCCGTTATGAGCCAGTCGTCCAGATAAGGGTACACTGGGATTGCCTCCCTGCGTAGGTGTGCAGCTGCCACCGCCAGTACCTTGGTGAATACCCTTGGTGCAGAAGCTATCCCGAAGGGCAGTACCTTGAATTGGTAGTGGCGACTGTCCACCTTGAAGCGCAAGTATTTTCTGTGCGCTGGGAGCATGGAAATATGAAAATAGGCATCTTTCATATCCAAGGTTGCCATGTAATCCCCCTTTTTTAGGAGTGGGATTACCTCTTGTAGTGTGGTCATACGGAATTTTTGGGGCTTGACATACTTGTTGGCAGGCCGTAAGTCTAAAACTGGGCGCATTGTTAAATCTTTCTTTGGCACAAGGAAGTAAGTTGAATAGATACCCTTGTTTACCTGGTGTCCCGGGACGAGTTCTATCGCGTCCTTTTCTAGCAGAATGGCGATCTCCTCGAGGAGGATCTTCTGATGTTGTAAAGAGTGGACTTTTTGTCTTGGAGGATGGTTTAGGGGACGTTGCAGTAGTTCTATGCAGTACCCATTGGATACTGTTGACAGCACCCATCTGTCGGATGTTATCCCTTCCCATGCCTGGGTGAAACTTGATATTCGTCCCCCTACTGGGGTTGCATGGGAAGGGACCCTGAACTGAGCGTCACTGCTTTGGTGGAGGCGTGCCTCCTCCTTTACTGGGGCTGCCTCTGCCTCTACCCCGTCCTCTTTTACTACCCCTACCATACGCCTGGGTAGACTGTTGTGAGCTGGTGTTCCACTGTGTACCCTGGGTGTGGGAGTAGCTATTTCCTCTATTGGAATTTTGGCCGCGGGGGCGACGAAAATTGCCATTCCCTCTTTGGTTAGGTGGTTTGGTAGTTAACTGGCCAAGGGATTTGAGGGTGTCGAATTCTTCCTTAGCGTTTTTTAGAGCGTCCTCGACTGCCTTCCCAAACAGGAGATCACTTTCCACTGGTTTGTCTAAGAGCGCAGCTTGTGTTTCTGCTTTGAATCCCGACTGCCTCAACCAAGCATGCCTTTTGATGACAGTCCCCTCTGCTATAAGTCTACCCGCATTGTCAGCGGCGTCCAGAGTTGCTTTTACAGTGCAGCCTGACACGTTCCTTCCTTCCGCACAAATGCGAGCTAGCTGGCTTTTAAGGGGTTCGGGAGCAGAGTCTATTAGTGCTGCCACTTCTTCCCACTGGTGACAGTTGTAGCTAGCCAACAGTGTGGTGGAATTCGCGATTCTGGCTTGGTAGGCTGCCGTGGAAGCTACTTTCCTGCCAAAACCATAAAGTTTTTTACTTTCTTTGTCGGGGGGAGCCTCAGAGGAAGATAATGGTGTACCAGCTCTTTTGCGGGTGTTGGTTACTACTAGAGAGTCTGGCTTAAGTTGACCTCTAATATATAGGGGGTCCGACTGGGCTGCTTTAAACAGCTTCTCCACTCTCGGATTTACAGGTCTTGTCAGGTTTGGGTTGACAAGGGATGGTGCTATTCTGCGTTGAACAGATTTTAGGATGGGAATGGTTTGGGCTACTGGCTTCCTTTCCCCTATTAGTTCTTCCGCAAAGTCCCTTTCTTCCTGGACACCTTGTGTGTCTATGTGGAAGTGGTTAGCTGCCCGAAAGAGCAGTTCATTAAGGAGGGGCTGATTATCTATTGGGGAGTCAGACACTGGGGCTTCCCTTTCGACTGGTGAGTCCATTCTGAAAATATCTGGGCTATTTTCTGGCTCATCCTCGTCTTCGTCTTCGCCGTAATAATCTGATCCTGCAGGATCTTCTGGCGTGTCAATTTCCTGACCTTCTATAAGGGAAGAGTTTCCTTGGTCTGTAGGGAAGAGGTAAGAATAGGGTTGGACCTCGATGGGGTCTAAAGGCCTAAATGGTGTCTCGACCCGGGGTCTTTTATTTGAGGGGATAGAGTCCCTAGACCCTGAGGGAGAATCTTCCTGAGGGTTTAAAGCTAGGAGTTGTTCAGGGTGTCTTTCGAAAAAATTCGCCAAGGAAGACATCCTTGACATTACTCTGTCAATGTCCTCGCATGACCAGAGTTTTGAGCTTGGGGTGACCTTGCTGGGACTTTCTATGGATTGGCCCTGAGAAGACTTGGTCAGTTCTTTTGTAGTGGAGGACTGCAAGGGTTGTTTCCTTTGCTGTTTACCCCCTTCCCCGTGGGTGGAAGTGTGTTTCCCCTTTCCCTTATCTTTCGACGCCTGGCGTCGAGGATCGGAGGTGGAATCCCTGTCTTTCGAACTAGGCTTCGAAACTGGCCCCTCTTTACTCCCAAGTGAAGTACCCTTTTCCTGGGGTGCAGGCTGGGGGTGGAAGTCGTGTTCGTCTTCGGACGATTGATCTTCCGGGATATTAATGGTCGAGGCACTCTGTGCAAGTGTGGAGGCTTGCCTGACGTCGTGCGGCGACCTCGACCGGGACCGCCCAGAGGACGTCTTTTCGGACCGCTCCTTCTGTGCCTCTTTCCGAGGTTTCGACGACGTCGAATCTCGGGTGGATTTTTTGTGTTTAGCGTGTGTATGTGTAACGCTTTTGTCGCCGGGGGACTTCCCCATAGTCGCCGGGACGGACGACCTTCCGAGGCCGGGGACGTGCGTTCGGCTGTCCTTCGACGCCTTGGTGCCCTCGCCGTCCGAAAGTTCGGCGTCGCTGCCGTCGCTGAAGGTACCCTCCGCCTCCATAGCTGCTAGCTTGGCGTGGTGGGCCCAACGCTTGGTGGAGCGGTCCTTAAGAGTTTTTGCCTTAAACCTGCTACAGGCCCTGCAACCCGTCTCGGGGTGGTCTCTGGGTAGGCAAAGGTTGCACGTAGCGTGCTTATCTACCCAAGGGTATTTCTTACACTTGGGGCAAAACTGAAAGGGCGTACCCTCCATACGCGCCTGTGGGCAGCGGGCAAGTGTGTGTAGGTAATAAGGTGTCGAGTGTGGAAGTGTACCACCCCCCACTCTCCCTACTTGTAGGGCCGAGGCCAGCGGCCCAGGCCCGAGCCGAGGCGGAAGCCTCAAGGCCCAGTCCGTCGGTATTCGACGTTGATCTCCTCCCCGGTTCGGCGTCGAGATGTTGATCGACGAAGGTTGACAAAAACGGGGCAAATTATAATTATTTTTAGTGAAAATATGGCAAAGCCAGGGAACTCCGATGAAGTGCTTCCGACCAGAATGGCGGAAAAAAACAATCTGGGGATCCTAGACGCGTGAGGGATCATGGGTACAGGGGACGTCACACTAGGGATAGTATTACTGGCACGCCCTGTGTCGACGCCCATTTTTCGACTTCGAAAAACAAACTGTAATACTCCGCAGCTTCCACTAGATGTCGGCCTATGCACA
This sequence comes from Ambystoma mexicanum, assembly GCF_040938575.1. NCBI lineage: Eukaryota > Metazoa > Chordata > Amphibia > Caudata > Ambystomatidae > Ambystoma > Ambystoma mexicanum. The sequence goes on along the minus strand of NC_090928.1, from coordinate 634,771,972 downwards.
GCATGTGATCTAAGCAGATTCCACAAGCCTCAGAAATATATATATATATATATATATATATATATATAGCTCGGTTTGAAGTGTAATAAATAGATATATCTGATTTTAGAAAAATAGTACGCCAACACGTGTTTCGACCCTCCAAGGTCGTCCTCAGCTCATGCAATAGTCTAATTAGCCCAACACATTCATTTTAGAATTCAAATCATATGTGAATTTCAACATTGGTGAAACTACTTTGAAAAACCATTCAGGGCATACAATAAAGCTTTTGGCCCAGCACATTCAATTTAAGTTTGAGAAAGCGAAGCTCTTTCAGTCTAGTCTTAAATCAAAAGGAAGAAAAACAAAAGACGGGAAGGGAAGACAAAAAAAGAGAGATAACATCAGCAAAATGTTACTTCACATTTTGATAAGAAACTATTGTAAATTGAAAGAGTGATTGTATTTAGCTAGCAATTTTTGTCCTTAGCAGTAAGGTTCATTAAAAATGGTGGTTTAGCTCAAATACTTATTTTTCACCCAGAGCACAGTTTGGTTTAAATATTTATGATATTAAAGATAACAAGAGTTTGTAAAAACCGCATTCAGATCAAATAAATAAGTTGTGTAATGACACGTTACAGCATCCGCTTTTTGCAGTTTGCATGCATTGTTTTATCCTTTATCCGGTCAGCTGTAGAAGTAAAACAAGTATGAGGAGGAATGAGATAAGTGCATGCTATGGTAAGTTTGTATCCTAGCCTCTATGTGTTGATTACATAATATTCAAGACTGGTATTTCATTGATAGCATATCTTGATGACCAGATTACCTGCAAATCGCAGACTGTAATGTTCATTAGCTTGTGGGCATGTCTTTTTGTCAAAACTACTTGCGTTCGTATCACCATTCTAGTTAGATGGCAGGGATTTATTTTTGTTGCAAATATTTGTCCTTGTTCTTGTCTAGGGGCTTGAGACTCGTTCAAGCGCGCATCACTTACCGTATATAACGCTTTAATGTGCTTATGGGGATTTCTCATTAGCGAAACGCCGTCAGATAGCGTGGGTGCATCGGGAGTGAGTGCTGGGTGCTAAGGGATTTGGTAAGCACTTCTGGTCAAATGACTGGTCACGTGTTTCCTGTTGCCTAGCAATGGGTCTCGAGTTAACGGAAGTTCTGAGAAACATCGGTTTTAACTTAGAGTTTGTTTTATTTCCAATTCTATTTGATGTATCAAGTATATTTTGCAGAAATACTGGAGAGTGTATTTGACAAATAAACGATTCTACATACTATTCGCTCACCTCTGAGTGCCGTATGAGGGGGGGGTATTGTAACGGCTGTGAAAGTGTGTTACTAAAGGAACAAAAGTTTCTGCTGGTCAGTTGATCAGTCATATGCATCCTGTTTAGCAGCCAACATATTTGCCGGAATTACGGAGTAAAACAATTATCCCAAGTTGTGTTTCTAAATCAACTAAGTGGTTAGCGTCCAAATCTGAGTAAAAGTCCTGACAGTTATGATATTGTAACATGTGTGTAATGTCTCAAAACTTGATTTTTCAAATATTATTAAAAGTTACGTGCTCGATATCTCAAGACCTAATTTTTCAGATATTCTTGAGCGTTACTTGTGCTAATGTGTTCTGAGAGCGTCAAAGTCTTAAGCCTGACTGCATCTTCAGCCTGAGGAGCTGTCTCTGGGTGAAAAAAAGAGAGAAATAGACTACATGGTCCTGATCAGCAATAATGTTAGGGTATACATTTAGGTCCCAAATGTAATTATTGGATTGCGAGTCGCACGTTACAATCACAGGAAATAGATTACATAATTTTAGTGCTGTAATCCTTAGTAATAAATCCAAATCAATATTATTAGATTGAAACTTATGAGGATTCCAATGGATTGGTGAAGCCTTTGAGTAAGGATTGTTAACATTTATGTAATATATCAACTTGTTCAAAGGAATACATTGAGCTCATGGTCCTGATTGAGTCCAAGAAAAAGGCAACGTAATTTACATATCATTCGTGCTTCCTGTTGTCGCAGCCTCAATTGTCTGTCACCACCTCTTGCATGTGGTTTTACCTGTTGTAGTCCAACGAATTTAATGTCCTTGCAATGATCTAGTTGATGATGAGTTTGCCAATGAGTGGTAAATGGTAATCTGACGTCTTGACTGTTAAGGTTGGTAAGATGTTCACGAATTCTGATTCTCGCTTCACAAATAGTGCTGCCAATATATATTTTCTTACAAACACATTGGATTCCGTAGATTACATATATTGAACGACAGTTGATACATTCTTTAATTTTTACTTGTAACCCTCCATAGCATTTGAAAACCTTTGTAGGTGATAATGCATAATGGCAAAGATTACATGAGCCACATTTGTGAAAGCCCTCTGGTTTAGTGGTTCTAGATAACCAGTTATCTGTCCGGTGGGCTCAGATTTGAGGAAAGAGGGACTAAGTAGGTTCTTCCAAGTTAGAGCTTTTGTAAAAATAATGTTTGGTCGTTCTGAAATATATGGGGTAAGGTCTGGATCTAGAAGTAGCATATGCCAGTGCTTTTGTAATATATGATACAGAAATGTGCAATCTTGTGAGTATTTTGTAATGAAGTTCACATATGCTGGATAATTTTCACGATCCTGTTTGGTTTAGATTAAGTGTCTCAACTGTCCTCACAGCTTTAGTGGCTTTCTTAATTATCTGATTTGAGTACCCTCTTTCCTGGAATCTGATTCCAATTGACTTACATTCTGCTTTTAATACATCATCTTGGCTACAGTTTCTTCTTGATCTAAGAAATTCCCCTCTGGGAATATTGTTAATGACACTACGTCTATGACTGCTGTTTGCATGTAAAATAGAATTAACTGCAGTAGTCTTTCTATGAGTACATGTTTGAATCGTATTGGAAAGATTATTTAGTCTAGTTTAGATTGTAAGTCAATTGGAATCAGATTCCAGGAAAGAGGGTACTCAAATCAGATAATTAAGAAAGCCACTAAAGCTGTGGAAACAGTTGAGAGACTTAATCTAGTTGGACAAAAAACCAAACAGGATTGTGAAAATTATCCAGCATATGCCAGTGCTGTTTGAATGTGGAATTCTGATTATTATTCATATCACTAATAAACTAAGCACTCACCAAGTGCCTTTATGTTACAAACATTTCTGATTCACTTAATCGTTAGGAGCTGAGCGCAGTCGGTGAGGATCTCTTTCGTAATTTCAGCAAGCAACTGCCCCAGAAGGCCCCCAAAATCAAGGAAATACACACAAAATAATTAATAACAAGGAAAAACCCCAATCCATCGCAGTGGCTGTGTGCGGGCAAGCTTTACATTCTGGAAAGGGTGGCCTCCACCTGGACAGAGGGGATTGTGCTCCCCCCTTGTTTTCCCAGCCAGCAATAATCCCGGCTATATGCAGTGAAGAGAGAGACCCACTGCGAGGGAGAGGCCTGGTGCCCTCTAACCTAAAATACCTATTTGAGGCCTGTATTACACAATAAAAAATGCAGGAAAGAACGCAGGTTCATGGTTCGGGAGAGGAAGAGGCCCGGGCACGCCCCTCCCCCATGCCAGCAAAGGCACAGAGTAGCTGAAAGACTAGATACTCCTTACCCCAACACAGCTACCTAAGGAGCAATCAACATAAAGAAACCAAGGAAGAGCATATTTGTGGGGGTGAGGGGGGAAGGGGTGTGGGGTGTGAGGGGTGTGAGGGGTGAGGGGGGGGGAAGGGGTGTTCAGCTCCCTTCGGCCAGTAAAGTCTCAGTGAACCAAGAAGCAAATCCCTCTCTCATCCCATGCGCTGGGCGGCCCCGCTCCAGAAGTTTAAGTTTACCCCGACCTCCAAACCTTTGCAAACCCAGTCGCCCCCCGGGGAACACGGCCATGGTGGGTGACATGTCATCAATGAGAAGGGGCACGGCAGCAATACTGGAAGAACTAAAAGGCTTCAGGTCCGACATCACAGATAGGCTGGATGGACAGATAAAAAAGAGGATATGGCTGAGAGACTTCAGGGCTTGGAGGCCAACCAGTCATTAGTTGATGTCCTGAAAACCCAGCTTGATATGAGGATCTCAGAAGTAGAAAGAAGGGAAGCAGAAAGTGCCCTAAAAATTGACGATTTCGTGAATAGGGAGTGCCGGAATAACCTCTGTTTTTTGGGACTTTGCAAAAAGGAGGATGAAACACAAAGACATTGTGCAAGCAATCAATTGAATCATTAAAAAACTTTTCAACTAAAACACCACAAACCCACCACAAACAGAGCCCACAGAGCAGGAGGAGGTACCAAAGGCCCCTGCTCTGTTTTAGCAAGGTTCCACTACTACCCTGAAAAGTCCCAAATTCTGGAAAAGGCCAGGGCAATGGGCCCAATAGACTGGGGAGAATCCAGGATTACCATCTACCAGGACATGTCCTCATTCACGCTGTCTAGATGTCGCCCGTGTGCCCCCCGTGACAAAATGGCTCAACTTGAAAGGCACCCGCTACATATGGGGGTTCCCCTTCTCCTTAAACGTTGAATATGAGGGGTACAAGTATAGATTGACTACGGAAGACGACATTGGCAGGGTTTCACAAGAATTAATGGGAGACCCCCCCACAGATCGAAGGCTCCTCTGAAGCAGAGGAGGGACAAGCAAGGAACCCAAAGCCTGAGCGATCGAATGACAGGCAACGAATTAGGGGATTCCGTAAATTCAAGAAGCTGAATCCTCCCTCCCCAGCGCAAACGTTAAGAAGGAAGCAGGAAAATGAACTATCTAAGCGGGATCGCCTGAGACACAGTACTTGCAGCGAAAAGAGAAGGGAGATGCGGCTCTGGAGGCGAAAACCAGGAAACTCGTGAAGAAAGGGACTATAAACCAAACACAGGTCTCGGGGCCAAGGGCGTGGGGGGAAAGGCGATACACAAAACACACAACGTACCAAGTATAATGTGCAAGTAATGAGGGGGGGGCTCAATGGAAACGCTATTATGGGAGAAAGCTATGCCTGGAAAAGGGGGCGGGGTGACAGTTGGTCTGGACCAATGATGCTGGTCATCTCATCAGAGGCTGAGATGCAATCGAAATGTGGGGGCGGGGGGTAGTTACGGTAACGTTTGGCAGTTTGCCCATGGGAGATGGGGATTCATTAAGCTTTTTAATACAACACAACACAGGATTACGGTTAAATGCCTGATAAAGCAGGGAAAGGAGTCAGTCAGCTTTAGACACAGAGTGCCACAGGGGCAGCAATTACATTTGATACTGAAGCAAGTGTTAGTATGGCTGACCTGAGCACAGAGATATCCTTGGGCACACTGAATGTCAGAGGTCAAAATTTCACAACAAAAAGAACCTTGACGGTCCGAGAATTAAACTGCCTAAAACTCGATGTCATGTTCTTACAAGAGACCCATTGGAAGAGGGGGGAGGAAGCAGCCATGAAAGCGAGATCCATCAGGAAAATATATAAAGCCTCGGGAGAATCCAAAAAGAGGGGGTAGCAGTGGTTATTCCCAACAAGTTGGGCTTCACAGAACTCTACTCCTTCAGGGACACAGAGGGATGCTTCATACTGATGAAGGAAATGATAAAAGGGCGTAAACTATCCCTAGCGTCAATCTACTGCCCAAATGAGGGACAGGCCCAGTTCTGGGATAAAGTGAAGGGGAAGTTTCAAACCTTTGTAGAAGCATATCTACTCATTGGGGGGAGACTTCAACATGGTCTTTGACCCGGCAACGGTTAGAAAGGGAGCAACACCAATAAGAGGTTCAAACATGCAGCGGAAAATGGCCCAACACTTTGCCCAAATAAACAATGAACTGGGGGTGGCAGATGCAATGGTCCGGAAGGGAAAACATGAATCATTGTACACGTTTCAATCAAAAGTCCATAACACCTTCACAATGATCGCTTATGTATTACTAGACTCTGCCCTGATGCATACTGTGTCTAATACAACAATAGAACTGGTTCCCTGGTCGGACCACAATATGGTCCAGGTGAAGCTGGGCGAGTGGTCTGCAGAGCAGAGAAAGGGGAAGTGGATGTGTAATATTTTTTGCTGAAGGATAGAGAGGTGAAATAGGATCTGTTGAAAGTGATAAGGGAATTCTTCCAGTTCTACGACGATGGGGAGGTGAGGTTAACAATGGTCTGGGAGGCATTTAAGGCCACATTACAAAGGGAATTAATCCGCCTGGGAGCCAGAAAGGAAAGGGAGAAAGAGGAATTGGACCTGAGGAATAAGTTAGATAAGCTAAAGCCTAAGGGGATGTTTAAAACCCAAATAACTCTGGATAATCTGACAAAAGTGCAAAAATATAGAACCCAGTTGCAAGACCTCCTCCAATATCAGACCGAGAGCAAACTTGCATTTCTGAAGCAAAAATATATGGAGATGGGAGAACGCGCAGATCAAATTCTGGCCTGGAAACTGCAGGTTCAGAGGGAGGCCAAGAGATTCAGGCCTATACGCCAAGTAGGACAAGAAAAGGTATATGATGACCAACAAAATGCAGAGGAATTCCACAAATATTACGGGACCCTATACACGACTGAATACAAGGGGGAGGGAAACCAGATAGACTACTTTCTCAACACTCTCCTGATGCAGGTATCTCACAGGAACAAGCAACACTATTGGAAGCGCCATTTACAGCCGACACAATAATATAGTCTATTCCAAGGATGAAATAGTGAACCTCCCCATGGGCAGACAGCTTCTCGATCCGTTTCTTCAAGACATACCGTTCCACACTAGGTCCCTTCATGGCTAGGCTATTTAATTAAGCGCTTAAGATGGGAACACTACCTGACTCCTACTAGCGGCCTTGATAGTAGTAATCCTAAAAGAGGACAATGTCCTGACACAATGACAGTCATACAGAACAATCTCACTACTAAACACAGATGCCAAAATCTTCGTAAAGGCGTTAAGTGACTGGAAACACTCATGCCCTTGTTAGTCCATGGAGATCAGGTTTGATTTATCTCGGGTCGACAGGGCGCGGATAATATTCGGAAAACAATCAACCTAATGCACCTGGCCCAAGATCAGAAACTGAACAGCTAACTGGTCTCCATAGACTCTGAAAAGGCTTTTGGTAGGGTTGAGTGATGGTATATGATGAAAGTACTAGAGAAAATGGGTTCAGTCGCAACTTTCGAAGATGGATCATGGCTCTCTACAGGGTCCCAACGGCCAAAGTTATGTTCAATGGCATAATATCACAAACCCTGCATTTAACTAGGGGAACTAGACATGGATGACCTTTCTCCCCGCTCCTTTACACCCTCGCCACGGAGCACGGAGCCTCTGGCCATAGCAATTCAGAATAACTCTGGAATCAGTGGGATTACATGCAGGGAAGTCGAGTTCAAACTATCATTGTTTGCAGATGACATCCTGTGCTATATCTCTCAAGTACAGCACTCCCTTCCATGCCTACACAACCAGATCAACATCTTATCTTTGGGACCTTTTTGGCCCTAAAAATTAACAACTCGAAGTCTAGTGTAATGCTGCTGCAACCAGATCCCACCCACGCAGTACCTCAGGGACTGCTGAGAGGGATGAGACTGGAAAATAAACAAATTACCTACTTAGGCATATGCCTTCCCCGAGATCTGTTCCACTTGATTGATGTAAACTATACACCCATCCTAGCCAGACACTGCGCTGACCTTGCAAGGTGGGCACCCCTGACTCACCCATGGTACAGCTGGATGATCTCAATCAAGATGACAGTGCTGCCGCGCCTATTGAACCAATTTGAAGCAATCCCTGCACTCCTCCCAGATTCTTTCTTCGGAAAACTCAACTCTATGATATCCCGATTCATATGGCAAGGGAAGAGACGCAGAGTTAAGAGAACTACCCTGACCCTCCCTAAAGATTTCAGAGGATTCACCCTGCCATATTTCTTCTTGTATTACAAAGCGGCCCAATTGCGAGTATTATTATTACTACACATGCAGGATGACATGGGCACATTCTGGTCCTATTTAGAGGATATGTACTCTCCTCTATGGAAACTCAGAGACCTGCTGTGGTCCCCAACCAAGTATGTGCCAGCACAACTCAGAACACCCAGTGATGGGGTAATTTGGGCCTTGTCTAAGAACAATAGACTAAACAATAACCTCTCCTCTTGGCCCTCTCCACTAAGCTCATTATGGGGTCCCCCCATAGATCTAGGTATAAAGGGGATTTACAAAAGGCACAGTTATGGTCTGACAAAGGCCTGGAGAGGGCGGAGCCAATTCTTCCAAAAGGAATGGTTCAAGGGTATTGATAAGGTGAGGGAAGTGCTGGGAGAGGAGGAGGTAACAGTGTTCGACTACCTATGGTTAAAGGGTGTGTGTATGGCCCCGGTGTCCTTTTGAATCTCTACAGGCCACTAAAAGCCTTTGAACGTGTGATTAGCAAGGCCACCACCAGGAAAGGGATTGTGTCCAAAATGTATAGAGCTATGATTACAGCTAACTTGGAAGCGAGGCAAACGTTTAAACAAAGATGGGAGGCAGAAATTGGGAGGGAAATCCGTAAGGAGACTTGGGACCAGGTTTATCAGATTATGTTTCATGGGAACCTATTTACGGCAACAATGGAACATAATATTTAAATGCTTCATGGCTGGTGCCTAGCTCCCCAGAAACTGTCTAGAAAGTTTAGTGGGGCTTCCCCCCTCTGTCCCAGGGAATGTGAAACGATAGGCACATCATACCACATGTGGTGGACCTGCCCTAACATCCAGGTGTCCTGGTCCGAAGTCCTTAGCTGGATGAATAAAATGGGGGATTAGCCCTATCCTTAGAGCCATTCCAAATGCTACTGGGAGTCCCTGAAACAGAGAGAGGAAAGTCGGCTTCCAAGAGTATATGAGGCAATGTGGAGGGCAACGCGGGTGGCAATAGCGCAAAGATGGAAGAGTACCTCTCACCCCTCAAAAGGAAATTGGTTGAATAAACTTTGGGACATCTTTATATTGTAAAAACCCACGTCAATGGTGAATGACAAACTGGAATCCTTTCATAGGGATTGGAAAATGCTCATACTCAAGTGGGTTGATAACAGACCATAAAGTAAAAGGGAATGCTCCTATAAAGGGGCACTATGGACCAAGCGAGCGAGGAACACAGACATGGACATTATTGTGGGTGTTATGAGGGGGTTTCTGGACCGGGGGAATGTAAAACAATATTATAAGAGCCTAAATGTATCACCACCTGAAACATATATAATCCTTGCTTTATGGCCAAAGTACATGTATTCTTAAGAGGAACGATTGTTGTGACTTAGTGTTGTGTAAGTTGCATTACAGCAGAAGGGGTGAGGGGAGGGGGAAGGGAATAATGGGAACAAATGTCATTGAAAACAGCTTAATACCTGCACTGTTCCCAATGTTGTAAGTTTAATGAAAACAATGTTTTTTAAAAGTCTGATTCCACACAGGAGCAAACTGGTATGGTGGAAACTGGTCAGATAAGACTCACAAAAAATGCAGAACCGTGGAGATGGAAAACAACAAGCTCTGTTCAAGGGTCCTCCAACACCAAAATACAAGTAAGAAACCAGCTCACAGTGCCAATCTAGAGGTCCTGCAGGCTAAGAATAGCAGACAAAGTGCAATAGAGATTAAATAGATCCAGGTGTCCAGAATGCTCTCTTGACACCAACCAGAAAATGTATATCAACTGCAAAAGTGTACTTGGTGGTGGGCCACTTGGCAGAAAGGAGTAGATGCAAGATGTTGTCAGACAGGCCCAGTTTATTATACCCGAGCCTCTCATCGGCCAAGCAGGATATTTTAGGCTGTTGAGGTACAGCTTTTAGGACGCAGCCTGTGTTAGGCAGAAACCTGTGCAGTTCCCTCTGGGACCACTGCAAAAGATTTAGGACTACAGGTGTTTGGCAGTAAACCCACTTGGTAGCAGTATGTACCACACAGATACACTTGGTAGCTGCGGCTGAGCAGTCAGACTTCCCTCAAGAAGAGTTAAGCAGTATACAGAGTATTCACAATAGGTCAAGAGAACACAATAGAACAAGTAAACACTGACCAGGGCTTGGTGTAAAAGAGATATAATTATTTATTTAAAACCACATCTAGAAAAACACACAGGCACTAATAGTAAGCAATTCAAAAACTCGGTCACTAAAAGATATACACTCCCTTCAAAGAATATTAGACAAGTCTTAAGTAAAGCCCCACTTATTTTCAGACAGCGGTGAGCACTTAACGTAGATGGCACTCTAATAATTCGTTTTAAAAAGGCAGAGAATAAATTGAAACAGATCCCAGCACTTTTTCACGAACACAGCAAGAGAGGAAGACAAAGTAACACAGTGAATTCAGAGTCAGTAGGCCGGATCCGCTTTAAGAGGATCCAAACTAAATGTGTCCAAGGTCACAAGACTTTTGTGCACTGCAACCGTGTAACGGTTCAAAAAGGAGTTGGACCAAAGAAAGGGACCAGTTAGAGGGTCAAGACAGCCAGCCCAGTCCAGAAGGTTAAAGGGTTATTATTACCTTGTAGCAATCTTTAGAAAGGGAGGCCTGGCGGACACGGTACCTTAAAGTGGTGAGAACACTCCAGCGGGGGCAGTTGTTCCTGGCAGCGGATGCAAGTCGGTGCTTTGTCCGGGGGAAGAGAGGATCTTGTCGGGGAGGAAGAAAGGAGTCTGTTGCACTGCCAGGGAAGAAACCAGCCGCAGAGTTTCTCAGGTACAAGGAGCGGTCCGTAGATTCGCGGTTCAGTGGTAAGTGGCTATCCGGCTGCCGGGGTGCATGGCACGGGCAGTTCGACCACAAACCGGTCTGGGGTGCGAAGAAAAGAAGGTAAACTGGTTGTGCCCACCAGTCAGGGGAAGAAGCCTCTCCAGCCAGGAAATATTCTTTGTCGTCGGGAAGTGGTGAGTCGGTTCCGCAGGGCTCCACCGGTGGTGTCGTCGTGGTAGGTCGGCTCAGCTTCTCCCTCTTCGGATTCTCAGGTCCTGTGGCGACTTCTGAAGTTCCAGTCCCCAAAGCCCTGCTTTTATGCAGCATGCCCCAATTACCTCAGCTTAGCTGTCAATCAAACATGCTAAGTGGTGAGCCGGCCGGCTCACCACTTGGGCCAATCACACAAGAGTGCGACTTGTGTTACCAAGGTAACTCAGTCCAGGGTGCCTAAACTCCCTCCGACACCCCCTGTTGTACCAAGACAGAGTGGCACCACTTTTGGAGGCTTCTGTGGAGAAGCCTGCCAAAAAGTGGAACAAAGGGCTCGACTTGGGTTGGAGTCACAGAAGAGAACACAAACGCCATTTTAGAATCGAGCCTGGCAAAAAATACCAACCGGTGAATTAATATTAATTAAATAAACCGGCGGTATGTTCGAGGCTATGAGAATTAAATAATTTAAGTTGGTAGCCTCTAACAATGGGAAAATCCCATAGGGAAATATTTGCGGTCGAATATAAAAAGTAGTATCCACTGCCACCAGCCAAAACTCGATCAGGGGGGACGGAGACGTGCCCCCTCGACTAACAGACCCCGGGGCAATCGAATTACCCCGACCAGTACGTCCACAATATGATGGTTTGTACTGGTTTCTGTTAATAATTTGGGACTAGTAAAGCCAATGGTGACTTTACATGCCCTGGGAGACAGTAGTCAGTCCCAGGGTATGGAGTCTATGGTGGTGTGTCACTATGACACCCCTGTGTTACTGCACGGAGGGTGCTGTGTAACACACATAGTAAAAACACATGAGACCCTATGGAGTAAAGGACCCCATAGCCCATAAAACACAAACAGTCAAAGGAACACCATGTCCAAGAGTGGGAGGAAGAGAGTCTCACTTTTGGCAGGAGAAAAAAAACAAACTCCAGAAATCCAGCAAAGCTGCTGGGGGACTCACTAGGTTAGGAAATTCAGCCTAAAGAGAGAATTCTCCCTAACAGCCTTCCAACTGGGAGATCTGATATACCATTGCCGGGAAGCAGTAAGTAATGCAGATTAACATGTCCAGAAGTTCTGAGTAACATGCTGTCCACGCCCGGTCAGCTGTGATCAAATTTAAGGAGGACCTGAAATTCTACAGTCTCCTAAAAACAAGCAGAACCACAGGAATTGGCAGCAAAGCATAGTGGAGTGCCAATCAAGCCGCCCCCCCATACCTCCCCATGGGGTGAAGTAGGTGAGTGTCGGGAGTACTGTCCTGAGCAGAACAACTTGTACTTCACTCATTTAGGACTTCCTGACAGAGCTCCCACTACTCTGAGACTGACATTTGCCTGCATCCACAACCAGGTTCTCGTCTCAGACAAGAACGGCATCTGATAGAGATGTTCTACAGATCCCAGTACAAAAATGGCATTGCTTCCCTGCACAGAGTCAGCACCCCCCCATATCCTCTTGTTGAGGTACTGCATGACCGCTGTATTGTCCATCAGAAACAGGACACATTTGCTCTGCCACTGAATACTACTGAACGACGGAAGGCAATATGGGCCTGCATGTTTAGAAAGAGTACCCTTGCACTTCAGGGAAGCATTCATTACGGCCATAAAGTAAGGCCAAGGTTTTCTTTGTCCCCACAGTGCCCACGACAAGAAGCCCTCCGATAATTGGTTTATACCTGCAATAGGTCACTCATATCGCACTGATACGGAGACTAATAACAAACAGCTAAGCAGCCACTGGATCAACCTCATATGTAGCTGGGTCTCAGGCACCACAAAGATGCTGGATGCCACGAGACCTAGAAGATGAAGAAAGACTGAGGTTAGGAAATGAATAGTTACTCACCGTAGTGACTAACATACTCTTAGTCCATAGTCCCCTTTCCTCCATACGGCATGGGCGTCCCTCGCTAGGGACGGGAGACGGAACCCTTTTCACCAGAAAAAACCTTCTTCCCCTTTAGATTTAGAGGCACGCGGGGACGCAGCCCTGGGAGCAGGCGCTCCCCTGACTCTGCCCACTGGCACCACTCCTCAGTCCCCATTGACGCGTCGACAATATTTAGCATTGCCTAATGACACCAGTATTATTGGGGGGGGACGTATAGAGGAAAGGGGACTAAGAGTACATTAGTCACTACGGCGAGTAACTATTGATTACTCTTACGTCCCGTCCCCTTTCCTCCATACTGCATAGGCGATTACAACCGAATGTAGCCCCAGGGTTGAGAGGAGACCCTACTTAAGAAAACAGATTCCTTATAACTGCCTGTCCGAAAGCCACGTCTGACTTAGAGCCGGCATCCAAACAGTAGTGCTTACAGAAAGCCTAAGGGGTGGCCCAGGTGGCTGCCCTACTGTTGACATGTCACGGCACCTGCCGCTGGAATGCGATGGCCGTGGCCTTGGCTCCGACAGCGTGGGCGTGCATGTTAGCTGGAATCAGTTTGTGCTACCCTTCATAGGCCTCCTTGATGGCCGCAACCATCCACCTTGTTATAGAGGCCTTGGATGCCTGATAACCAGGCCTTGACCCCCAGCAGGTGACAAACAGAGCTCCGACTTGCGGAAGACGTTGGTCCTGTCCATATAGAATTTCAGAGCGCGTCTGATATCCAGACAGTCAATACCCTCGGAGCATCATCTTTAGGGTCGGCAAAAAAAATAGTTAAGACTCGTTTAGCTGGAAAGCGGAGGCTAGCTTCAGTAGGAACGCAGAGTGTGTTCTCAGGACCACCTTATCCTTGTGAAAAGTAGTATAGGGTTCTGAAGCCACCAATGCCTGGATCTTGCTGACTCTGCGAGCAGAAGTGAGACCCAACAACAGAGCGGTTTTAATGGCGGCCAACCTGATGTCTGCAGACTCCACTGGCTCGGATCGTTTCTGCCCCAAAGCGTTCAACACTACAATGAGGTCCCACACCGGGTGTGGTCTTTTGATGGGCGGGAAGAGCCTGGTGAAGGCAGCCAAATGTCACTTGACCACAGGGTTGGAAGAGGAGAAGGCATCCTCCTCTGAATTTCTGTAGGCCCCTATGGCTGCCAAATAGGTGCAACATGTATCCACCTGCACACCTGAGTGAGCAAGGTGTGCAGAGAAGGAGAGCACATCATCCAACGTGCACGTAAGGGGGTCGATCTCTTTAGAGTCCACTGTGACAGAACCTAGTCCATTTACTCTTGTACTGGCTCCTAGTAGCCTTGCTCCTAGCGCTCTCAAAAATGTCTAGTTTAGCCTGTGATAGACCCAGGTGCTTCAGCATAACCTGCTCAGGAACCACACTGCAAGGGCTAATTTCTGTGGAGCGGGGTGGATGACCCTGCTGCACCAGAAGATGAGCTGGGCCCAACGGCTGATGAATGGGAGGCCTGTCTGAGAGGCTGAGAAGCTCCGAAAACCAAGGTCTCACCGGCCACCACAGAGCTTTCAGAATGATGCTGACGTGACAAGATTCCTTTATCTTGCAGATCACCCTGTGGACCAAGGGTGTCGGGGGTAAGGCGTATGCTGTCATGCCGTTCCACTGTATCGGGAATACGTCGCCCAGGGAGCCGGGGCCCTGCCCTGGCAAGGACATGAACTGCTGCCACTTCTTGTCCCAGGAGGCAGAGAGATCCACCTGAGCATGCTCCCATCTGCTGAAGATCTCCAGCAGCACCAGATCATTCTGTTGCCACTTGTAATTGTCCGCTCCCAGCAGTCTGCTGAGCCTGTCCGCCTCCAGGTTGGACTCGCCCGGGAGGTAGATGGCCGTCGGGAAGATGTTCTCCAGGGTCCATTCCCACATGCCAATCGCCAGGCTACACAGTGGAGGGGACCTGGTACTCCCCTGCTTGTTGACATAGTACATGCTGGTGGAGTTGTCGGTCTGGATGAGGATGACCTTGCCCCAATGAGCGGAAGGAAAGCTTTGAGAGCTAGCCAGTCGGCTTTCAGTTCAAGACAGTTGATATGAGACTCCTGCTCCTACCAGGACCACACTCCATGGACACTATGGTTGTCCAGAGTGGCCCCCAGCCTTCCAGGGAGGAATCCGTGGTGATGTTGAAGCCGAAAATGCTTGCCCCTCTGCAGGTTGCAGTCCCTGGACCACCATGTGAGGTTCGGGTGGAGTGAAGGAGGAATGCTGACCATGAGGCTGTGAAGTACAGCTGTAATCTCCTCATCTTGATGCTTGTGTGGGGTACGGCCAGTAGGACCGCTGCTATGATACCCAATAGATGTTGATACCACCAGGCCGATGTCACTTTTCGGGTGAGGAAGTGAGTAGCAGCCCTATTGATGGCCGTGATCTTGTCCTCTGAGGGGAAAACTCTCTCGGAGCACGTGTCCCATTTGTGGCCCAGAAAGGTCAGTCTCCGCATAGGCTGCAGCTGAGACTTCCTGAGGTTGATCGAAAACCCCAGCTTGTGGTATTTAATCTTAAGGCGGAGGAAGTGTGGTGCACCGCCTCTGGAGATCCAGCCCTGTCGTCCAGGTACAGGTAGACGTGGTGGCCCCTGTGCCCTGAGGAGGGCTGCCACTGCATTCATGAGCCTGGTAAATTGAGGCCAATGGCTAGCACCTTGTATTGGAAATGGCAGCCCATGATCCTGAATCGCAGGAAGGAGCGATGCGGCTGCCAAATCGGGACGTGTAGGTAAGCGTCCTTCAGATCCAGGGAGCACATCCAGTCTCCCCTGCACAATGTCTCTGCAATGAGTGCTGGTGCAACCATCTTGAATTTTTGAAGAGGGAGGGAGAGGTTGAGGGTGGAGAGGACCTGGAGTAGAAGCCCCATCCTCGTAGGGAGACTGGGATTTCTTCCACTGCCTGGCTCTCGACGAGTGACCGAATTTCCGCCAACAGAGTTGCTGTCTCCATCTGTGGGAGGGGGGGAGGGGGGGAGGGATCGGTAAGCGGTACCCTGTGGATACTACAGAGAGAATCCAGGGGTCCATGAATTTCTGGTGCCAAAACTGAGCGTGAAGGGTCAGCCTGCCATGCACTAGAGACACGTGGATCCGAAGGGACATGTCATGCCTGCTTTCCCTCTGAGGCTGCTGTGGAGTAGGGGGATGGAAAAAAGCCCTTACTCCCCCCCTCCCTGCCTTTTTGTTGCTTGCACCAGTGCTGACTCGGAGAACGGTCAGGCTGCCTGCACTTCCGTTCTTTGAAGCAGCGAAACTCCCAAACACCCACCCATTGTCGGAGCGTTGATGTGACTGGTTGTACGCCTTGGGCGTGGCCTTCGTAAGGATAAAGACTTCACCGTTTGCGAACTGTTTTTCTTTTTGTCTAGCTCCTCATTGGTGGTGGAGTGAAAAAGGTCACCACCCTCGAATGGAAGGTCCAATATGCATTCCTGGATATCTGGATTAAATTTAGTAGCCAGAAGCCAGCCAGTCCTTCTCAGGTCTGTGGCGATGCATATGGCCCGGCCAGAGGTGTCAATGTGGGCCACGGTGGCTTCCATGATGTCTTGCGCCACCATTTTAGCCTCTGCCAGAAACGCCTTGAAACGTGACTGGTTCTACACTGGAAGTTCTGGAAGGAAGTCGTCTTTTCCCGCCAAAATTTCTGGTTAACGGCTGCCAGGATGGCATTCGCGTTGGATTGACGAAGATGCAGCAAAGCTTTGGAATAAAGCTTGTTCCCGAACGCCTCCAATATCTTCTACTCCTTGCCTAGCAGCGCCGAGGACGAGGTGGCTGAGGAAAACTGAGGCTTTGAGTAGAGAGACAACGCCGCAATCAGCGAAGAGTGAGGTTGAGGGTGGGCCAACAGCAAGAGTGGATCCCCCTCCATTTGCCTATACTTGGCGTCCAGGCGCTGATTGACAGGCTGGGCCGAGTGGGGTTTGAGCTACTGCTTCTTGGCCAAGGTGACAACGTCCTTCTGCATTGGGATCGCCGCTCTAGCCACAGGGCGTAGAGTAAGGACCTTGGCCAGTACCCCCACCTCCGGTTCTTTGACTTCAGGCTGAGGAAGGCCCAAGTACTCTTCCAGACCTGTGAGTCGTTCGTGGAAGGTCTTGGCTGATGGTGTGTTCGGGTCTTCTTCCTCGAATGTGTCCACCAAGGCGTCCGGCTGGTCCGGAGCAAGTGGAGGAGTGCTGGGCATCGAGGGCTGATGAGTGGAGATCGGAGCCGGAGGCTGGTACAGAACCACCTGAACTGTGGGAGGCAGGGGAGCCAGAATCGATGGAGGCCGCGTGGGCAGCAGGGGATGCACTAGGGCCTGCGACACTGAAGCCATAGGAGGAATTACTATAGGCGCAGGCGGAGGGAGCATGTCCCTCATCACATCCCTAAGAATAGCCCCCATCTGAGGAGATCACATGAGAGTGAGGAACTTTTCAAAGAACCTGTCCTCGCAGGCCGGTAGGGAGGCAGGTGATATTGACGGGATAGCAGGCGGCTGCTGGGGTCATTGCGTACTCGGTCTAGTTAGTTGCAGGGTAAACCTCCTCTGCGCTGCTGATGGATAAGCAGTAGGCCACGTACATGGCTGACACCAGTCACACCTTGTAACTCGTTCTCCCACCTGCTCCGTTCCTCTAGCCGGTACTGGACAAGTGGCCATCTTGTCTGGTGCAGCAGCCATCTTTTCGAGCTCCATGCGATGTGCCGAAGTCGTGGGTCTTTGCTCACTGGGCCCGGCCTCCTCAAGGACTCTTGGCGGTAGAGCATGAGACCTACCCTGCACCTCAAGTCGAGGCCTGGTAGGCGTGTCGGCCTAGGGAGTGCAGGCACCATCTTTTTTATTTTCATTTTTTAAATTTGTATATGGTTTATTCAAACCTTTACAAAACATCAAGACAAGTATAGAAAATGTAAAAGTTCAAAGATAAAAGAAAACAGATTCCAAGTCATCTGCACCATCAATACAAACAAAATAGAGATAAAAAATACAGTAATAGAAAACGAAAATAATGAATACAATAGTCATTGTACCCAAACTTTACATACAATCATTTCCAACTCATTAAATACTACAAATACAAAAAACATTATAATAAATTATACCTGAAAAATAAAAAAATAAAAAGGAACCGACAGAATGGGCAAAAACAGAAAGACAGAGAAAATAACAAACGTAGCTCTATATTATAGATTTAAGCTTTTGATAAATCCGGATAGAGGTAAGCCCTCATGAATAGTTTGAATGTTCAGACATCTTTTCCATGCCAGTTCCTCTTCATATGTAATGGAGTTGACATTTAAGGGTTCCAGGTATTTAACCCAAAGTGGATGTAATGTCACACACTCCATAACCAGATGTTTTAAAGACTCCTCATTTGCGAGGCAAAACCTGCATCTAGCTAGGTCTGCCGAATTCAGCCCTCTTCTGACTAAGATGTCTCTAGTGGGCAGGACGCTCCATCTAGCCCTAAGGACAATACCTCGATATCGTCTATCCGGAAATTGTAAAATGACCTTGGTCAGGGAGCCACGGGCTCCATGTTCATGATTCAAATGCAGTAAAGAAGGATAAGAGTGAAATTTGTCAACAGTTTGACACCAATCAAAATGAAATGATGCACATTTTACAGACATAGGGTTAGAAATCAACGTCTCAATGGACATCCCAATTGCCTCAAGTATGGCCTCTGATCGATCCCTTAGAGAAATCAGTGTGTACGAGAAATCCAGGTTTCTATCCAACAGATGGTACAGTGTGTTTGGCACTCCAGTTTTAATTTTTGAGTACTGGGATATACAAGCCCACTGTACCCGTGCCCACATCGATACAATACCCAATTCAAACCTGATTGCAGAGATCGGGATCACATTCGGCATACCCAGCAATCTTCTCCAGATGTGGCCCTCTATGCGATTCAGTGCATCACTCACTCTCTCAGGGAGCAATTCCAGGCCAAAAATGTATTTAGGTATGATTTTACTCTCATAGAATATCAGGGCGGATTTCAAAGAAAACTTAAACTTTCGGTCAATCCTGACCACCTGCGCTTCTAGCAGTTCCGCCTTATGTAAGATAGGCTCAATTAATACCTTAGAGCCACGATAAGCAGAGAAATTGAAACCCAAATATTGCACTGACTCAACCAGTTTCAGAGGAGTCTCACCCAGCTTACCAATGAAGCCAGAAATCTTTTTTTTTTAATGTTTTTATTTTTATTTTAAAATCAAACGCACACACTACAACTGTTCAAAACATAGAAAGCATCATATTCCAGCACATTTTCATCAAACCTCCCCAACTCCCCCCTCCCCCCTTAAACTAGAGCCGGTTCTCACATGTCGTTTACGGGAGCATCATTGGGTAGCACAATACTTAGGCAGTCATCATCCGGGTCCTCTGTTTCGTTGTCACCCTGGTGAGGGTTTGCCAACGAGGCCACCATTTGCCGCCAGGCCAGGAAGGGCCCTACTTCCTCCTCGCCCCCCCTGGTGACCGCTTCAAACCAGACTACAGATTCAGCTTCCGCCCACTTCAAGAGGTCCGTCCACCATAACTCCACCCTAGGTCTGTGGGCCGCCTTCCAGCCCATGGCAATCCTACGTTTGGACAAAACATAAGCCAGGTCCTTCATCTTGCTTATGTGTTTCAAATGCCGGGGTCTAGGAAAAAGCCCAAGCATGCATGCATGCCCAGGCCGATTCCACATCCAGCGCCACCCCCCCACCAGCCAGTTTCGTCTTGACCTCGTCCCAAAATCTATGCACCTCCGGGCAAGCCCAAAATATGTGTAGCAGTCCCGCATTCACCTCTCCACACCTGGGGCATTGCTGCGTAGCTGGTCCCCCAAACTTTGCAATCTTCCCGGGGGTTAAATAAGCCCTGTGGGTAACATACAATTGAAGCTGTTGGAATCTCGCGTTTCGGGACACCTTTTTGTGGTACCTCTGGGCCCGTTCCCACTGCCCATCCGTCATGGGTCCTCCCACCTCCTCCTCCCAATCTTGTCTCAATTGGAGCAACTCCTTCCCTGCCCTTACTCGCAGGAGCTCATATATCCTCGATATTTCGTGCCCACCCTCTGATACATCATACATGGTTTCCAGGGAGGCGTCTGGGTCTTCCGCTAGCACTGTCTCAGGCCATCTTTCTCTAGTCTTTCTCACAAGCCTAGTGTAGGTTATATATTGGCCACCATGTACTCCCGTCTCTTCCTGCAACCTCTGAAAGTCCACTGCCTCCCCTTCCTGCCATATGTCCCCGAGGGTGGCTAAGCCTACCTGTTCCCAGTATCTGCGGACCGATTCAAGTTGTTGAGTGTCGCTCCCGCACAGCGCCGCCAAAGGGGCCTGCTGGGAGTACGGCTCCGAGTCCCCCCCAATCTTCCATGTCCTGTGCTAGATCTCCCAGCCCAGCCTCAGTAGCCGCCCCTTGCCCACCAGTTTGTCTCTGCACAACCACACCACTTCCATCAGAAAGTATGGGGCTGTGTCTCCACGCAGGAGCCTGGCTTCCGCCGAGTCTTCAGCTGAGAGCCACCTGGCCACGTACTGCAGCTGCCCCGCCAGGTAATAGAGTTCAAAATTAGGCAGGCCTATCCCCCCCCTGTCACATGGGTTCTGGAGCTTCCACAGAGCAACCCTATTCCTAGAGCTGCCCCACACGAAACCCCTGCACATGCTTGAAGTTTTCGGGAATAGGCTCCTAGGTATCAGAAACGGGACGTTTACGAAGAAGTGCAAAAGTCTAGGCAGGACCACCATCTTGAGCAAGGCCGCCCTCCCCATCATGGTCAGGGGCAATCTGGACCAAAATACCATGCTGTTCTTGATCCCCTCTATCGCCTTTTCCGTGATGTGCTTGTGTTCTGCCTCGACCTTGTGGTAAATGTTTATTCCCAAATACCTAAATGTCACGGGCTGCCATGGTATTGGCAGGACAGGCAGCCTCTGCACCGGGACATTCCGATATCTTCCCAAAGGGAACAGACTGGACTGTCCAGGGTTCACCGATATGCCCGAGAGGATAGCGTACCGTTCTATTACCTCTAGCACGTACTGTAGGTTTTCCTCTGGGTAACGCAAATAAAGGAGCATACCATCCGCATATAATGAAATCAGATGCTCTCCACTGGCAGTGCTTATACCCACCTCCCCATATTGTTGTCGGAGGCATATTGCCAGCGGCTCTAATGCCAGTATATATAGCATGGGTGACCAGGGGCATCCTTGTCTGGTCCCCCTGCAAAGTTGCCAAGAATCTGAGACTGTGGACCCTGTCTTGACCCTCGCCATCGGGGTGCTATAAAACAACTGGACCCATCTGAGGTATCCAGGTCCCATTCCGTACCCCTTCAGGACCGCTTTCAGCCAGGGCCATCGTACCGAGTCGAAGGCCTTGACCGCGTCCAACGACACTATAGCCAGCTCGCCCGTGTCTTCCTCAGTTTGGTCTATGACATGGTGTAGCCTCCTGTGGTTATCGGTGATGTTCCTACCTGGAACATATCCCGTCTGATCTGGGTGTATCAGTTTCTTAATCACCCTCTTCAGTCTATTAGCTAGCACCGCCGTGAGTATTTTGCTGTCCTGGTTAAGCATGGACAACGGTCTGTAAGACCCGCACTCCACGGCAGGCTTGCCTGGTTTCAGGAGTGGGATGATTACAGCCTCACTGAGGGACAATGGGCGTTCTCCCTGCTCATAGGCCTCGTTGAAAGTGGCAAGCAGTGGCTGAAGCAACTCTTGCTGGTATGTTTTGTAGAACTCACTGGGCAGCCCATCCGAACCTGGCGCCTTGCAAGTGGGCAAGTTCCGAATCACTACCTCCAGCTCATCCGAGGCGACGGGTGCGTCTAACTCAGTGCGTTCTAGATCATCCAAGGTGGGCAGCTCAATGTCCCCCAACGTGTCCAGTATGTCTTGACACATATCCTCCCCCGTGTCCTCATACAAGTGTCTGTAAAACTTAAGGAATTCCTCATTTACCTCTTTCTGGGTGTTGCATATGCAACCTCTCTCGTCCTGGATCTCACTTATCACCGAGCGGGGGGTCTCACTCTTATACAGCCAGGCCAGCAGTCTGCCTGGCTTGTCGCCCCCTGCGTGTATCCTGTAGTTGAGCCTGCACAGTCTATCCCAGAGTGCGCTGCAGGACAACTGTAGCTCCTCTACTTTGGTTCTATTACCATGAGCGGTGCTCTCGCAACGCGTGAGATCCTCTAGCTCCCTTTCCACCTCCTGAAGTTCCCTTTTGACCCCCCCCCCTGTAGCCCCTTAGCTTGGGAAATAGCTACCCCACGCACCACCACCTTAAACGCTTCCCACAGTGTGCCCACAGAGCCTACGCTTCCCGTATTTATATCAAAGTACTCTTCAATGGCATCCCTCAGGCCCTCCCGAAACCCCTCGTCCTGCAGAGCTTCGGCCCTAAGTCTCCATGTATGGATCCGCGGCCGTGGGGGCTGGTGTCTCCAGTCTACCACCAAGGGCGAGTGGTCCGATAGTACTCGGGCCTTGTATTCCACCCCTTCTATGTCTCTCACTATCTCGGCTGTTACAAACATGTAATCTAACCTTGTGTGCAAATCATGAGGCGCTGCGTAGTGTGAGTACTGTCTATCCGTGGGATGCAGCCTTCTCCACGCATCCTCTAGGCCTAGGTCTTTCAGTAAGGTACTCAGCGCTTTAGCCGTCGGTGCCATTTTTCCTGCCCTGTCCTTGGACCTGTCCATTCTGGGATCTACGGTACAGTTGAAGTCCCCTCCCCCCCCACACCACCATACTCCCTGCCAGGGAGCCAAGTTTACCGTAGAGGGTCCTAAAGTAAGCCGCTGTATCATTATTGAGGGCGTACAGATTTATGATGTGTACTTCTCTGTTTTCCAAGAGACCCGTTACCACCACCATTCTACCCTCCGGGTCCACCGTAGAATCAAGCACCCGAAACGGCACATGGGGTGCTACCCAAGTAATAACCCCTCTAGCATACGCCGAGTACGCCACCCCCACAACGGTGCCCTTCCATTTCCTCCCGACCACCTCCAGCCTTTCCCTAGTGAGGTGGGTCTCTTGCAGCAGGGCTATGTCTACGCGCATCCTCTTTAAATACATCACTTTGTTACGTTTAAGGTAGCTGTTGAGGCCCCGTACATTCCAGGTCACAATTCTGAGATTACCCGATGCCATCTGGTCGGTCTATCTCCATCCCATCCCTTCCCATAATGCTCCCTAAGTAGGGTTGTTCCCTGGCTCTTTCCCTTCTATTCACGAACAGTGCCCTCCTCCCCCCTTCCCCAACTTCATACCACTGCACACAACTCCCCCCCCCTCTCCGCCAACCCCCAACAATAGCCCAGCTCCATCCCTGGATCTCAGGCCTACCCACGTCTGGACCCGTCTCGTGTCTGAGAACGAGGACCCTGCGGGGTGTCACCAATCTAACAGTGACCAACTAAATATACTACGATTGGGTGCAGAGGTTGCTCCCCAAGAGCTCCCAGTCGTCTATTTAGGAGAAGTGAGTTCAACGGGACCCGCCGGCAGATACCGTGACTTCCCCCCCCACAAGCACAATATCATACTATATTCCAGTCTCAATGTCATAACTATGGCCTCACGGGCGCCTCTGCAACGTGCCACTTATCTCCAGCCGCTTCTGTCTGGGCATCCGATTCCTGAGGTCGACCTTGCATGTCCAATCATTCCATCGCTTCAGTCGGCGTCTCAAAGAAGAGGGATCTGTTCTTATGAAACACCTTTAACCTGGCGGGGTAGAGCAACATGTAGCGGTGGCCTTCTTCTCTAAGCCTCCTCTTCACCGTTCCAAAGTTCATTCGACTCCGTTGTACGAGCAGCGTATAATCCGGATACGCCGTTATATTCGCTGACCCCCTTTCTATTGTGCCTCCTTTCCGGAAAAATTCAAGAATCTTCTTGCGGTCACGATAGTTCAGGATCTTCGCGATCAACGGCCGCGGGGGGGCTCCTGGGACCCGTCTCCTGGTCAGGGCCCTATGCGCCCTTTCGACCGCGAACCCATGGGTCAGCTCCCCGCCTGTAATCTCCTGCAAGAGCATAGTTTCAACAAAATCCGTGGGGTTCGATCCTTCCAGTCCCTCCGGAACCCCCACTATGCGAATGTTGTTGCGCCTGGCGCGCCCCTCTGCCTGCTCTGCTCTGTCCTCCAAATTGCCCACTCGTTGCACAAGTGCATGAAGCTCCTTGGCGTGAGTATTGCACGCCTCTGTGGTCGGGGCCAACTCCTTCTCCAGTTCCCCAGTGCGCTCCGCGATCGTTCGCACGTCCTGGCGCAACAGGTTCACCTCTTCCCAGACCGCTCCGATCTTAAGGTTTAGGCCCTCTTGCAACTCTTTCATGGCCAGGCCCAGCTTCGCCTCCCAGGCCACCTTCAAGTCGGCAATTGCCGCCAGCACCTCCTGGATAGTACCTGGTGGGTCCATCGCCGCCGCGGCGGTATTTTTGCTCTTGCCCCCTTCCGCGCCCGAGGGCGACCTAGCATAGGCCTCCATCGTGGGCTGTTTGATCTGGGGTCGCACCACCTTGGAGGACATCCTGCTGCGTCGGTTGGGCTCACGCGCCCAGCTGTATCCTCGGCGCTGCAGAGTACCCCACGGGGTTCACTCGCCGGCCCCTTCGCAGCGAGGTTCTGCTGGACCCGGGTTCACTTTGCCAGGGCCTCCTCAGTGGGGGCTCGCCCTTATGTTCTTGCCTTCAGCCAGAGGCGCATGCGACATGTCTATCTGGTTGGGCTCGCCCACGTCCCGACCAACTTTGTCTTTCTCAGCTCCACAGACCATTTATGGCCCTTTGTCCGCAGGCGGCCATCTTGGGTGCTGCCCTTCCATTGCGCGACCACCACCTTCTTCGAAGTCTAGTTCCGTGGATATGCAGTCTCGCTAGTGGGGAGGGCACTCACCATGTGCCCCCCACTTTCATGCGCCCTTGGATGCACCGTGGGCTCGAAAGTCCGCCGATAACCATCACTTCTTCCCAGGATCAGGATCGGATCATCGGGAGCTCCTCCAAGGAACGTCCTCTCACGTAGCCATCAAGCCACGCCCCCCGAAGCCAGAAATCTTTACCCTCGTTTTCCTAAAAGATAGAATTCGAGTTTTAGAGGGATTGATTGTTAACCCATTGGTTTTCAAATATGCTTCCAAGTTACTAAGAGACCGTTGCAGCCCCACCTTGGTGTTATCAAAGATCAATAAATCATCGGCATATGGAAGCCAAATAATTTTATCCTTGCCGATCCTAGGGGAAAGGAGTCCTTTAATTAGCGTGACGGCTACATCTGAAAAATATTGGCTGACAGCCAGGGTGCCAATGTGCAACTCTGTCTGACCCCCTGATAAGATCTAATTCTCCTCGAGAGATCTCCTCCTTGATTCAAGCAAACCCACACCCCACAATTTTCATAAACCCCGCTAATCAAGCTCAAGAGCCCTGCAGGTAGGCCCCAACTTGCTAGTCTTAGCCACAATCTGCCTATGTCGACCCGGTCAAACACTGCTGTCAGGTCGATTGAGGCCATATACGTGCAGCCCCCTGTCGTCAACCATTGTTACGCTCACCTGGCTCCCACAGAGGCGTCAATCGGAACTGGACAGCTGCGGTCTCCACCAATGTGACACGTAGGGCCAAGATGACGGACTGGACTGGCCCACCTAGCTTCGTTTGCTTGGCCCGTAGGAATATTCTTCTGCAAATGGAGAAAGGGAATTAACCACCCGTGGAGTTGAGCGTAAATCCCCCCACTCCCGCTGTTCTCCCTACAGATCACCTTTGATGTCCTCTCTTATAGTCTCACCTGATGGTTTGAAAAGATGAGCTCTCCATCCTGCTTTGAGCGCAGGGGCGCGTTGATAACCAGTTGCTTCACTGGCTCGAAGGAATTGGTGAGTTCCAGAACAATATTGACTCTGAGATTCCTGGCAAGACGCCGTAAGTATAAAGTCCGTAAGAGTTCAAATGCCTGACTTTCACTCTTGTCCGATTCCTTGCAGGTTGCAGCTTGACCCTAATGAAGAGTTCCTCGTGGCAACCGGTAGTATTCTGGAAAGGATTTGTATTTTCCAACACAGTTCGGTAAAATAATGTCAATATGCAACCTGTTGCTTTCTCCCTTATTCAGGCGCTGAGAGAAAGTATGAAGTCTCGGGGAATAATACCTCCGGCGGTAAAATCAGGTAAGTGTATTGTGGTGAGGAAGGTTCCCCTTGTTAGTCCCTTTGTTTCACCTTGCTGTCCTTTTGTTTCCCCTTGGGGGCCGGGGTTCGGCGAAGATGCAGTGGAAGCTGCGCCGACCCGTGAAGAGGAATAGTACCCCCGGTGGTTAAATCAGGTAAGTCTATGGGGTGGTAACTAATATTCCTCTGTGAATTCGCTTGGCTCACCTTGCTGTTCTCGTCTTCTCCTTAGGTGCCGGAGTGCGGCGGGAACGTGCAGGAGAATGTGGTGGAATGTGAAGATGCTGCGAAAGCCGGTGAGTTCAGCATGGCGCTGCAGCAGGCGAGGCGACGCGCATAAAATAACTTCTTTCTTCCAGCTCGAAGACGCGATGGATCGGGAATTCAGGTAAGGATCAAAGGTATTGCTCTTGTTCTAACCTTTTCTCTTTCTTTCTCCCTTTTTCTAGGAGCTCTGGATTCGAGGCGGGCGTGGCAGAAGGCTGGATGCAGACTTGCAGGCACAGTGAGCGTTACGCTGCTGGATGCAGAATGACACAAAGCGTGTGCTGCTCTTCGGGCGTGGTTTAAATAGCCTCCAAAGTAGTCCCAGGTAAGTATTACTCCTCAGCCCCGCCCGAGTAAAAAATAGTCCCTAAGTAAAGTAGACCCTTCCAAGCCTCCTTTGGCTTGGAGCTCTTGCAGCATGGTCTGCATCAGGTAAGTTTTAATCTATGAGCCTGGTGCCTATGGCACCAGGACTGACTCGCCATAGGCGCCAGGACTGGACCCAAATAGCCCCTAGCACGGGTTGTTGGGCTTGCTTAGGATAACTTGATGCCTGCTTCTGGGGTTGCTGGACTTGGTCTGGGTCCCCGGGGGTAGGCATCATGACAACCATACTGCCTCTTGCACACACTTCATGGCAAACCCATTAATGTTGGTCGAGTGGCCCCTTCTAAAACCCGCCTGGAATTGAGATAGCGGGTGACACCTGTGAGCCCACTCCTCCAAGTGTGACAGCAGGAAAGAAGAAAAGATCTTGCAGTACGCATCGATTAATGAAATCGGACGATCATTCGCTGGATCAGTCCTGCTGCCACACTTGAAGAGTGGGACAACATGAGCTGTGTTCCAAGATACGGGATTCACCCCCAAGGACAATACATCAATGAACTCCAGGCGCAATAGCTGGGCCCATAAATTTGGAATTTCCTTGAAGGTGTTATTTGTGAGGCCGTTTGGACCTGGGGCCCTTAAACGCCTACATCTGGAGATCAATTTTAAGATGGTTTCTAATTCAACTTGGGGATTCCACCTGTCCTCTCTAGTTGGGTCCAAAACCAGTGGGGCGGGGTCAATGGAGGATTTCCCAAATCTTCTCTCCAAGAACTCAATCCAGTCTTGTTCTGATATCGAGTTCGACTGACAAGTTGTATAATTTGGGTCATGCCCGTTTACCAAGTACCATGTACTTACATCTGCCGCAATTAGGGTCCCAAGCATCTTTTCTGCGTCGTTCTGAAATATTACAGATTTGATAAGACTTGCAGTAGTTTTTATATGATTGCTTGAGTTTCCCAATTAGCTTTCTATGAGCAACCTTGTCCTCGGTGGTGCTTTGGATCTGCTTCACTGATCTTTGTAAGATCTTTTTTGCGGATGCAACATCGACATTATAGCAGTGGGCATGCCCAAATTGATTGGGACCAGTTGTTCTCATCCTCGGGGCCATTTTGTCAGTCATTTGACCCACAAACGATTGGAACTCGGATGCGTTGAAATTTTGGAGTTTCCAATCATAGTCGAGCAATTCAGTACATGATATATATGGGAGTTCAAAGAACGAATGTTCGGTTCAGTCCATTTAACAGCATTACGCCCTGCCTTGGTTAGCAACTGTAATTTTTGCCGACATTTCCTAATATTAAGAACCCAATTAAATAGTGCCCTAAGAATGCAGTGATCACTCCAATCGTTTTTAAATATTTCAAATGCCAGGCAAGAGGTTCATAAGGGAAGTGTCTACAAAAATATAATCGATCAAGGATCAGCGGTCCCCTCTGGGCCATGTATGCCATTCACTGAAGTTCCACAGTTCAGTGTTTTTTCCCACCAGTGGGAACAGCCACCTCCCGCCCAAACCTGGTCTCCACTTCTGTCCAGCCACTTGCTTCTCTGAATTACCCCCCACAGATCTCTTCCAACTCCCACAATTTGTGTGAATGAGCACAATCTGCATTCAAATCTCCCATAACTTCGACCCTATCCTCTAGGTGAGTTTCCATCCACTCATCCACCACCCGGCAGAGACCGTCCACAAATGGATCAACCAATTCAATACCCTTGTGCCAGTAAATATTGAGCAATAGTAGATTGATCGAACCATCCATCAACCTGCAGTCAACGCCCAATGCACCAAAGGGCAAGTCCGCAATTACCACCCCGCTAAGGCCAAGAGAGACATCTACAGCACTCAATAGGCCCCCTGATGGTCTACCCAGCCATCCCATCCCTAGCAGATTGGATGAAAACACTATCTGTCCATAGTGGGTGCTGAGGTTAACCATGTCTCCTGCAGACAGATGCAATTGGCCATTCTCAACATTTTCATACACACAGTATTAGCAAAAAGATGAACATTGCCTCGAGTATTCCAAGATTTCAAGCATAGCGTTATACTCTTCCAATGGTCACCTAAAGAGGAATCCTTTTCATGGGACCAATTTTTGCCATCGAGAGGAGATGATCGATGCCCAATCCATATCATTCAGCACTCCACTCTGGGCCAACTTATCAGAGATAGCGGCAACCTTAGGAAGGCTAGCAATGGATTGGCTCATACCATTCTGATGGATTCCCTTGTTTAATTAATGTATCTGCGAGATTTCAAAACCCAATGCTGTCAGCGCTTCTCTTTTGGTGAAAATTAGTTATCTTACCAGCGGAGAGGATAGAGACATAATACTATTGCTCAAATCATCTCTAGGAAGGAAACTCTCCCAATATCAGCCAATGACACCAAAGCCAGGTTTGGGATAGCCACGAAAATAGTTAGAATATTTGGCCGGTTCATACAAATCTGATAATCTAAGCCCAAAGTACAGTGAATCTTGACTTGATGCGTTTCCTGGCCCCCACCCTTCTTAGTCTGTCGTGTAACTACTTTCCCTTTAAGTGCGTCAGAATAGGAATATTTAGTTAATGGGGCACTTGGGGGCCATGAAATGAATCACCATTCCCCACAGGTGCTCCAGTGAATCCTCTCACAGCAGCACCTGAAGGATAATGAAGGCGCTGCAACAGATCCTTCATGCCAGCTGAAACTCTGGGACAGTTAGATTCCGGGGGGAGGTCGGCCACCTCTTTGAGGAATGTTGATTTTCCCATACCAGAACCTGCCACCACCCTGTCTATGGGCAAAATGGGATTGAGACACGGGGGAAGGCAATTGTGTGGTAGGAGTATCCACTGTAACCAATGTAGGGCGGAGAGCATAATTTACACCTCCAAAACCCACAGTCAGTGTCTCGTTTGAATCAACCAAAGGACATACTGTTGTACATGCGTGCACCATTTTTCCCTCCACTCTGTTCCCTGGCATATGCACAGAGGTGGATGCTCCCTCCGATGGACCCCAAATAGACTGAAATTGGCTGGAAAATGGGCCAAATCTGTAAGGGCCCCTCCCTGCTCACCCCAAAACCCAGTGGGGTGTGGAAATGGAATAATGGGAGAGCCTTTCAACCTCAGTCCCAGGCTCATGTCGGGGGCCCCCTCATCCTTTGTAGATGCCATACTCTTCACAAGTGAATCTGTAATAGGATTCAAGGGAGTAGGTGCACCATCCACCCAATCCGGCATTGTTGGTATGTTCTCAGGTATGGTCTGAGTTTTTAACACCGGTTCGTGGATTAGGATCACTTGTTCCGGTAAGGAGGACAATCTAGCGCAAAACTGTGTGCGGTGGGCCATTCTCAGAGATAAAATTCTGTTTTTCCTAACCCCCACTCTCCGCTTCAATGCTTTACCCTTCAACACAGTAGTAGTTATTTTTTATGGAAGCAGGGGGTTCTTTCGCCCTTTAGGTAAACTCCCTTCACCCTCCTTTGCCTTATTTAGCTCTTCCCCAACCAGAGAATGATTGTTGGTGATATCGATGATGTCAACGTCGATCCCAGTACTACCCCGTACTTGATTATCAATTGGAGGATCAATTACACTTAGTGTAGAGCTCACTTCCAAAGGAGTTAGCTGATAATTCAATCCTAGATCATCTGAACTTTCAATAACAGACCCCAGGTCATTGTCAAGATTTATCTTCAACTGCTGCACATTCCTAGTTTCCACCTCCTCCTCATACCCAAATTAGCAGAACGAACCTCAAACCCAAGTTCTTCAAGTTTTAAGGTAACATTGGCTAATATAGTATTGGTAGATTTCAATTCCGCCCAAATGTTGTCATATAGGGCATCAAAAGAACTTAACACCATATTCAAAGCTGATACAGTGGGGTGAGACAGGCGAATACCATCATCCACCTCCCTCAAAGTATGATGCAACTCAGAGGAGCCTTCATGAACTCCTACACCATCTCCTATTTGGGAAGGTGGTTTACGATCTTCTTGGTCATGGC
Organism: Ambystoma mexicanum; assembly: GCF_040938575.1. Taxonomy (NCBI): domain Eukaryota; kingdom Metazoa; phylum Chordata; class Amphibia; order Caudata; family Ambystomatidae; genus Ambystoma; species Ambystoma mexicanum. The sequence goes on along the minus strand of NC_090928.1, from coordinate 634,741,292 downwards.
GGGATGACTGCTCATTTATTACTTCCACCAAGGGAGTCGGAGAGTCAAACATAGGGGCATTACAGGGATTCTGTGGCTGTAAATTAAATAGCTCCGTATTCAGGGCCTCCAATTCACCTTCAGCTTGATCAGCCAATTCAATGATGCTAATGTCTGTCAAGTCTCTGAGCCCCCCGAAATTGGGCTGTGAGGACATCACTAAATGGTCAAACATTGCTGTTCCCTTCAGTGCTGGCAGAGATTTAATCTCTGTACTCGCTGTGGCAGATTTAACAAAATAATGGTCCAGGACCGTTTGGTCAGAAATTGGCTTTGAAAGTAGGGTTAAGTTGGACGCCCAAGATGCTGATAAATTCGAGGTTACCACCTTACTCCCCTTCCTGTATACTTGGGGTGTCTTTGTCAGGTTAGAGAAACTTTCCACCCTAACCTCTGCCTCGTTCTTTCCATTATAAGTTCCTTTACAAATAGTCACAGCTGGTTCAAGTGGAGGGGGTTGATTTCCAGGCATGTAGGCGAGTTTAGTGGCCGTTTCCTGGGCTTCAAATGTTTTTACTTCATCATCAGCAGCAAATGTAACCCCTGTTTCGGGTGGAAGAGGGATATTCCCCAAAGTAGTTGGGCTTTGCATATTCATTGGTGTTATTGTATGATCCTCCTCCTTATTCCACAGTGTACCACCATATGCTCTTGTGCAGGCGTACGTGCAGGCGTACGTAGGCCAGCTCCACTATGTAATCCTGATCTCATTAGGATTGTTCAAGAGCCGACACACTAAATAAATTCAGGGTCAAAGGGTGAAGCCAGCAGACACACCCTGCAGCCCCCGGACCCGAGTGTGTACGAGAACATAGAATCAAGCAGTGATTAAGGTAGTTAGAGTTAAATTAGAGTTAATATCACTGAACCAGTAGAGCATTGGTATACCAAATCTCTCCGGCACAGGGAACGTCAGAAGGCTTAAGGAGCCGCCAGAGGCCGTCTCTCCCCCCCCGTCCTGGAGATGCGATATACAATATGAGTCACAGAGACTCTATTTGACAGGGTTATTTTGCTGTATCTCTGTATGAAGATTTAAAGGGACCAGCACTGGTTTCCCTTGCCAACTCGCACGCTTGCAGAAATGAAATCCGATTTCCTTTTGTTGAAGTTCTTAAAAAAATATTTTTTTTATGTAAAGCGGGGAGCAAAATCCGAAACGTCCTCCTTGTTCACTTGCTCACCAAACGCTTAGCCGGGACACTTCGCGCCAATATTTGAATGCCACTTCAATCAGACTCCGTTTTTCAAACATGAACAATGTGGCTTACCTCTGAACCGTCTGTTCGAAAAACCCGCTCACGGCTTCTACCGGAAGGCTGATCTTCACTGCTGATCGCCGCTGATGGATACACAGTGAGCGGAAGGATGGGGACAAAAAGCCGGTCGGATGACGGCAATCACAGATTGAGGGATGTAGATGCACAAAGATTCTAATGTCAGCATTCCGACAGCGCTAACACTCGCCAACACTCTGCATACGTGGAAGCAGGCGATTTTTTAAGGGTGAAGCTCCTCCTTTTCCAAGTCCGGTAATAATCACTATAGATAGACTTAACCAAATCTTGCTGAATGCTCGCCACACTCGCCAACACTACACATACGCGGAAGCAGGCGATCTTAAGGGTGAAGCTCCTCCTCTTCCAAGTCCGGTCCGGTAACAATCACTGTAGACAGACTTAACCAAATCTTGCTGAATGCTCGCCATACTCGCCAACACTCCACATGCGCCAGGCGCCATCTCGAACATGTTGCTGGTACAAGGGCGCAGCTCCTCTGGTGTACACCCGGTAAAAGAACCTTGCGGTCGCTCAGCACTGTCTCCGGAAGGATCTAGAGAACCCCTCAGGCTGGCAGCAGGTAGCTGGACTAGCCTTGGCACCCGTGCTGGTGTGAGAACCTGAAAGGTTCCTCTAGCCCCGGCGTTTCCTTGGGAAGGAGTCGCCCTTGTGGGGTGCACGGGAAAAGAGCGGCCCTCCCTTGGGCCTTGACTTATGTTTGATGAACTCCTTCAAGTCCTCTGGAGGTGACTTATCGAAGAGCTCCCTCCACCTAGCTAGTCTATTCTTCAGAGCATGCAATTAAAGTGCACTGCACGTGGTACAACTCTCCCAGGCGTAGTCGGGGCCAAGACAGCGGAGACAAGCATGGGGATCGGATGTAGGGAAGAGCCCCTCGCAGGCTGGACAACATTGACTATTATGTTCTCTTGTGGAAATGTCATATCAAGCATGGACATATGTATGTATTGTTTTTGGTTTGCTTTTTCAAAACTAATAAAAGGTTACGATAAAACAAAAAAACTCAGTGTACCAAATGACACACAAACTAAAGACTGGATTTGGGGCACAAAGGGCCAACAAATCAACCTTGTTCAATAAATGATCATGTTCACTTAATAGCCTAATGAAAGTGAAATAATTTGTCCAGTTTCTAATCTCCTTTACACAATGGGCCATGCAGTCCTGCCCACCTGTCTGATGGAAAGGATGGGGCTATTAGGCAAGGTATTCAACTGGAGACTCCTCCTCCTAACTAGTTGTGAGCAACAAATTAGGATAAATAACTTCTGTGAAGAAGCATAGACAAATGATGGAGTCTGGCAAGGACCCTTACTAATCATCTCCCCATGTATACCCATTCTCTAACATGCTTTACCACATGTATCCCAGTGCCAGACTGATAGACCTCCAGCTGGAGGAAAGCCACAAGGTTTCGGCTAACAGACAAAATCTGTTGGAGTCAGGCAGGATGAAGAAAAATCAAGAATCCTGCTTTAGGATTGTAGCACTAGTACTGAAGATTATAAACACAGTTGTCTTTAACCTTTTAATTGCAAGAAAACAGAGTGATCCATACATGAACCTGGCAATCCAGTAACACGGATTGTGAACTTTATTGTATTTCAGCAGGAGGGAAGAGTAGTCCGCACACCAAACCAGCAATGAACCTCAGAATTGATTACACCTTTAGAGAGCCGCTATCATCAAACCCCAGCGGACATATGAACTCTGAAATTGACTACGCAGACCCACGTACGAGGAGGGGGGAGGGGGGACTTAAATCCCATTATATGTGTTTGCATACCTGTAACCCATCCCATGGGTAGAAGGAAGCTATTGTTTGGTCAGGGAAACAGCTGAGGGAGAGAACCAATGCAAGGGGAGGATAAAATGAGGCACATGAAACCAGCCAATGTAAGTTGATTGTGTGAGCTCAAGGAAGGAGGACGACCAAAAGACCAAGCAGAGGAAGGATGGATCAGAGGAGCATTTACGGGAACTGTTTAAAGTGTGTGCAAGATCAGCAATGCAAAGTGAGTGAGACTAATAGGGAAACTCTTCTCTACCTATGGCAATATAAACAGGGAAGTAAAACGTTCTGTGAACATAACTTCAAAAATAAATTACGAAAGGTGAAGAGTGGATATGCCATTGAAAGCCTAACATTGGGAACACATTATCAGACAAATATAGACGCATGGCTAGGCTGACCACTACTGGAAAAGGTATGGCATAATGGTTTATATGCTGCTCGAGTAGCATTTAGATTTTTACAGCCTGCTCAACATGCTGCAGTCAACATTTCAAGTGAGGGTGCATGACTGACATATCTTAAAGTGTGGGATGAAGTGCTTGAGTAACAAGAGAAAGGCATGTTTAGGTTAGAGATCTGCTTCAACCTTTTGCTGGATGGCATTATCCCACAGAACTTACTGTGCTCTAAGCTTCTAAGCTTTAATAGGTATTGAAAGTATCTTACCTCAACCTATATTGGTTCTGATCATCCCTTCACTGGTTCAGCCCTTGAGACCATTCTCTAAACTAAACGTTCTTGCCTCCCTTAACATGCAGCTCGTGGTAATGCATGGAGCTTCCAGACTGCCCCTTTCCTATATGTGCAAACTCCGAGATGCTTCTTTTCTTGTATGTATATGAGATACAATATATCTAGTAGTGATAATAATTCAGAGATAGGGAGAGAGAGCACGAGATAGGGATAGACACAGAGAAAGAAAGTGTGGGACTGACAGTGGCACTGTGAGCTAGTGATGTGGGAGCTGTCTGCAAGAGACCAGTGGTAGGAGTATAGGGTGGCAGATTGTTTTGCCTTGTAAGGACTACTCCTCGCTTCCCCGACGGACTCTCCTTTAAGTTTTTCTATTACCTTACACTATACAACCTCCTCCTGCCCGACAGACGGCAGTCACAGGCCTTGCCATTAGCACATCAACACTAATCGAACCACAAAACTGATCTCCTCTTTAGACCCATCAAACACTCCCATATAAGCAGCTAACTAGCCCTAAAGATATGTAGTCTATCAGACCATGGGAATATGTTATCCACGGGGAAGAGCACAAGTAAGATTCTCCTACAAACCCAGAGAGAGCAGAATAGCACACAGTGACCTTCTTCTGACCTGCACCAATCAACACAACAGGTTTCACATCGGACTCTCCCATTGTCTCACTAATGACCCCCACCTCACATTTCCTTAGAGAGCCATGTGCAGCAAGGCCACCAATAGCGGCAGAGGGGCTCTATATGACACCACTTATATAACATCACATATATTGGTTATGATCATTCTGGCCAGGTAATTTCAATGGGTTGGGTTGGATGAATAGAAGTCTGATCCATGGATCTGCAACTGTAAGGCAACAAGGTGGTCCTCTATGTACTGAGGGCTACTTAACATCTATATAGCAACTCTAGACATCCTTACTATGGAAGATGCCTTTGAATTTCAATTGCAAGCCGTGACCCTGCTAGAATGATGTCTTACAATTATAATTCCATCGAATAAGACGCTCAAGAGAATCATCTTCATCGCCCCCAAGAAGAGAGTTATTGCATTAGGAGTGTTTATTATTCCAAGTTATTCTGACGTAACAGGATATGTTTTCCAGCCTATTCCATCAGATGATCTCTGCACAATAGTGAACTTCTCGTCCTGTGAAACCATACCCGGAGGTAATGAAATGTTATACCAAGAGCAGTTCATCAATCTTGGTCAATACTGCAAACTCTTCTTTTAAGGAAGGCATCATTAAAGAAAATATGCATGGCTCCACTTTTAATCAAATCATTTGCTCAAACCCTATCTTTGTTCCAATTACCAACCTATTTCCAAATGCTAAAAATACATGATAATACGGAATATACGCAACTAAGATTATACGGAGCGAAACAAACTGCTGAGAAAATATTCTGGTTTTAGGCTCAGTAATAGCACAGAAATTGCCCTCCTTCATGTAAAGAACAAGCTCCTTCAAATACTTTAAACTGATGGAGCAAATATCTTGAGGCTTAGAGATTGGTCTGGAGCTTTGGGCACTATTGGTCACCATATCCTGCTTGATGGACTCACTTTGGAAATAGGGCTCAACCAGACTCCCCAGGAATGGGTATACTCTTTTTTGTCTAATAGATCCACAATAGTCAGAGTTAGGTCTCAAATCTTTTTCATCTACACTCCCCGGTGGTGTACCTCACGATTCACGTTTATCACTGCTTTTTTTCAACTTGTACATTACGCCTCTTCATGATATTTTTGTCATGTCGTGAGTGGAGTGAAATTCCAAAATGATGCGGATGACACTTAAATACTGTTTAAATTAACAGGTTCACTGGAAGAAACGCAGGAGTGTATTCAGACAGTCTTCAATAATCCAAAATGGAATTTTCCCTTGTTCACACAGATTTGCTTAAATCTAAAATGCGGTCTACCCGCACATTTGTTTTACTCAGGACATAAAAATGGTAGCCAGTCTTTAGGTGTGCTATTCAACGCCACAATGACCATGCTTCCACAGGTTAATGTGGTGTTTAGCATTGCCTATTTAATAACGCTTAAGCTGTTTCTTCAGTTCCTGCATACAGATAATCTCACCATCATTTCTCATGCCATTATAAGGTCTAAGTTGGACTACTGCAATGCGTTCTTTCTTGGGGCTAACAAAAAGAGTATCCAGAGGCTTAAAATTCCTTATCTCTGCTGCTTGCACACAAACACTCTGCAACAGGCTCATATTTCACCCATTTTCTGGAGCAGACATCGGCTTCTAGTGATTGTCGGAGTAAACTTTAAGGCTTTGACCTAGGTAAACCAAATTTTGTTTGGAAAGGCACCCGCTCATCTCCATTATTTGATCTCCTGGTGCACCCCTTCCTGGGATCCTAGGGCTAAGAACAGGTTTCTGGACTGTGGTCCTTTTTTCAACCATACAAGACAAGAGCCTTGGGTCGCCCGTTCCAAGTATTGGCATCCTCTCTTTGGGATACTCTGCTATATGAAATACTTAACTAGATCTCACATTGAATTTTGAAAAAAGCTAAGGACGTTTCTTTTCTAGCCTTGTTTTTAACCAGTCCTGTATGATTAGGGAGTCTGGGACCCCCTCCTCCCTCGGCACTCAGATATCCTTCAGGGTGGTTAGCGTGGTTACACATTTGGCAAATCTTCTGTAATCCTTTACAGAGAGCTACCCGACATGGACAGTATGTAGACCGCTCAGAATGTGCCTGCTCCTCTGGCATGAGGTCTGAGAAAAGAGGAATATTTTTCTAGGCCAAACAACATTTCACAGGTCCCAAAAACAAGTAAAAACGGCTTCAAAATTCTTAATTTCGTACTTCATATTTTTTTTATTGAAAGCACCCCACTGTGCTCAACAGCACGCCAAGCGCACTCGGCGCGTGGTTCTTTCCCCGTGCCCATCCGCTTCCGGGTTTCCCTTCTTCCCACCCACTCCCGCCCGGATTGGTGCTCGCCACAGGCCTAAACACAGCCCATAGAAACCTCCTGCAGCGGCTGATCCCCGCCACACACAGAGAGCCCAGCGCAAGGTAAGAGTCTCCTGACCCTTTCCTCCATATTATTTTTAATCGAAAGCATCCCATTGTGCTGAACAGCACGCCGAGCGTACTTGCCGCATGGTTCTTTCCCTGTGCCTGCCTGCTTCCTGGTTTCCCTTCTTCCCGCCCACCCCCGTGCTGATTGGTGCACCTCTCCCTCATCAAGAAAACTCCAGGGTAGCCCTCTGCCCGCGTAGCCCCTGTGGCTTAGGGCCCCGGGGAAAAAGTGTGGCTCCTACAGAGGCAGCTCCAGAAAGTGTCTGCAGGTGTCCACAGGGGAAGCCACTGGCCAGCCGTCAACCAGCAGCGACAAATAACGTAGAGGTGAACAGGGTGGGGCGTAGAGCAATCACTCTACTCTGGAAGCCCTGTCACACAACAAAGCTACTTACACTGTGATAGCACTGTGATTACTAGCTTGTGCCCTCTAGGATAGCACTGCGATTATTAGCTTGTGTCCTCTAGGATGCTCTGTGATTACTAGCTTGTGTCCTCTAGGATAGCACTGTGATTACTGGCCCGTTCCTTAGGACAATACTGTGACTGTGCCTTACCCTTAGAGATTAGCACACATTGACCTGATTCACATCTAGAAAGCACCACTACAGAATAACACGGATTGTTAGCTTGTGTCCACTAGGATAGCACTGTGATTATTAGCTTTTGTCCTCTAGGATAGCACTGTGATCACTAGCTTGTGTCCTCTAGAATAGCACTGTGATTATTAGTTTATATCCTCTAGGATAGCACTGTGATTACTGGCCTGTTCCATAGGATAATACGGTGACTGTTAGACTGTGCCTTACCCTTAGAGATTAGCACACACTGACCTGATTCACACCTAGAAAGCAACATTACAGAATAGCACTGTGATTATTAGCCTATGCCTCTGGGATGGTACTGTGATTATTAACTTGCAACCTCTAGGTTAATACCGTGATTATTAGCTTGGGATAGTACTGTGATTAATAGCTCGCGCCTCTAGGACGCTACGGTGACTGTTGACTAAGACAACACTGATTGTTAGATTGTACCCTTCCCTCACAGATTAGCAAACAGATTGGATTCACATCTAGAAAGCAGTACTATAGAACAGCACTAATTGTTAGCTGTGTCCCCAAGGATAGTACTGTGATTATTAGCTTGTGCCCTCTAAAACAGTACTGTGATTATTAACTTACACCTCCTAGAATAGTCCAGTGATTATTGGCCTGTTCCTTAGGATAATGCTGTGATTGATTATTATACTGTGCTCTACCCTTTAGAGTTTAACACACATTGACCTGATTCACATCTAGAAAGCACCATTACAGAATAGCACTGTGTTTACTAGCCTGTGCCCTTGAGAATAGTACTGTGATTACTAGTTTGTGGCCCCTAGGACAACACTGTGATTATTCCCTCTTCCTTAGGATAATACTGTGATTGATTGTCAGACTGAGCACTAACCTTAGAGATTAGAACACATTTACCAATTCACATCTAGAAAGCATCATTAGAATAGTACTGTGATTACTAGCTCGTGCCCCCAAAGTTAGCACTGTGATTATCAGTTTTCACCGACTAGGACAATTCTGTAGTTATTAGCTTACCCTGCTTCACACCACAAAGCTTTGTTTACTGCAGTAAGCCTCTTCCAATGAGACCCACATTAGGGACAGTCACTGGAATATCCCATCGCTACAACCTTAGTAAACCCCCCCAACCGGACAACTCTGGAGACAACGACTGAACTACCCAAACTATATCACCTGAATACACCACCCAACAGACAGAGCCCAAGCTTGTACCAGACTTTCCCCCACACCCAATCCAACACAAGATAGCTGGACCAAAGCAAAAAGACCAAGTCTGCATCAACGAACCGAAGGAAAAAACAATGAAAAATGCTCAAGCTAAAAATGCTGCGTAAACGAATGGTACCAAAGGAAAGACAAACAGCAGCAAAAACAAAGCCAACAAAAATGAACACCACCGGAGACTCACAATTGCATAACACACTCCCACAGATAGGAAGGACAAAAGTACCAGCGCCGAGAGAAGAGAGCAATCCCTCTACCTAACTCCATACCTTGCAAATAACCACTCACCAGAACGAGCCAACCCAACGTACAAATCAAGAACAACCAACAACAACCATGCAAAAGAAGAACAGGCAAAGCTAGAAATAATAAGAACATAATCAACGCACTAACACCTTACATAACCAAAACAAGAGGACCTTCTACTCGACAGCCACAAAATCTAGAAGAGGAGCCTGAAAAAAACAAAAACTCAAGACTGAACCTAGAAGAATTTTTCAGCGACACAGACACAACTGTACCAACACCTCAACTAGAGATCGACCAAGAAGGAAACCTTAACATCAGTCAGAAGACCACCCCATCTTTAAAACACAAACCAAACTACACTTTTAAAATCCACTGCAAAATAATAAACGCAAGATCCATCTCAAAACCCTCAACAGAGATCTTTGACCTTCTCTCCAACAACGGCATAGATATCCTATTCATCATAGAAACATGGCTGGATGACAACTACAAAATCACACTCCAAAGCTGCCTCCCCAACAACTTCAAATGCCTTCAGGTAAACAGGAAAAATAAAAAAGGAGGCGGCTTTCCAATAGCATTCAAAGAACACCTGAAAGTAAAAACAGACAAACTTCTTAACATCAACTGCGAAACCATGGTCATACACCTATCAGCGAATCCAAAAACAAACATTAAATTCATACTGGTTTACAGACCACCGACATACGATGCAACCTTTGTCATTCATAGAAGCCATCACCAACATAGCCATCGAGCACGAACATCTAATAATCCTGGGGGACCACAACATCTGGTTCGAGGAAAAACCCGCCAACTCTCAAAACTCACTAATTGGACAGATAATAACCATGAAATTACAACAGCTGGTCAAAGGAGCAACACACTCGGCAGGACACACCCTTGACACAATCTTTGCCAAAAAAAACCTCATCACCACAGCAACACCAATACAAATACTTTGAAGCGACCATCTCCTCATCCCATTCGTGATCACACTGCCAACTCAACTCAGTATCCAGCCCATCAAGCTCAGAACCACCACAAAAAGAAACTAGAAAACGGTCAAAGCAAGCAACCTAACAAAACAACTAGAGAACACCGAACCTTCAACAACAGAACTGGAACAGGCAGACCTAGACGGGAAAGCAGAGCTACTGCACAAATGGATTGCTGATACAATTGAAAACATCGCCCCAGAAAAACGTTTTACCCCTTCAATAAAAAGAGCAATGGCAAAATGGTTCACCCCACTACTAAGCACCATGAAAAAGAACAACAAAAGCTAGAATTGGAAACGAGGAATGAATACAAGACAAGAAAACCCAGTTCCAGAAACAAATCCGATCATACAAGAAGGAAATTCAAAAGGCAAAGAGAAGGCATTATAATGACAGAATCACCAATGTCACCAACACACAAAATGTTCATCATCATAAAAGAAATGAGAAACCCACCTGGTTGTGACAACACTTCAACCCCCTTAGAGAAACTGCAACCACTAGGCAGACCATTTCAAAAACAAATCATTCCTAACAGACAGAACAGAGACCGTATGGATAAAACCCTGCAAATCTACTGCACGAGTTAACGAATGTGGAGTGCCACAAGGATCCTCACTATCACCACTATACTTCAACCAGACTCCAGTAAGAAGGATCTTCAAAAAATACAGAATTACATGCTAAAACTACGCAGACGACACTCAAATCATCTACAAAATTTAAGATACTCGAGCCAATCACGGAACCCTAATAGAATGTTCAAAATAAGTCTGACTGGATGAATGCCAACAACTTGAAAATCAACCCAGGAAAGACAGAAATCATGATTATATCCAAAAACCAAGAAAACCACACCTACATTCCCTGGCTGACTGAAATGGGAACCGTGCCCACACCATGTAAGGTAGTTAAAAATCTGGGAGTCCTAATGGACAACGCCCTAACCTTAGAACCACAAATGAACACAATCAAAAAATGCTTCTTCCTCCTTCACACAACAAGAAGCATCCTACCCTTCCTCTCCTTCACCCACAAAACACTTACAATCGTCGCCCTCATCATGTCAAGACTCTACTACGCAAACAGCCTCTACCTCGGGATGCCAGAATCCCCCCTGAAGAAATTACAACGCATCCAAAATGCAGCAGCCAGACTCCTCAAACTATCCAGAAGAGATCACATCACTCCAGCACTAAAAATACTACATGGTCTCCCAGTCAAACATTTTATCACCTTCAAAACAATGTGCATAACACACAGGGCAACTAGCGGGCAAGGAGCTGAATTCCTACAAAAGTAAATAATCAACAAGCCAACAAGAATCCTCAGATCAAGCAATGAAACCCACCTGGAACCAAAACCATACGTCCAGAAAAAACTAGGGGGCTCCTTCTTCTCCCACCTGGCTGCAAAAACCTGGAACAACATCCCGAAAGAAATAAGAAACACAAAAGACCACCTACAATTTAGAAAACTACTAAAAACCTGGCTCTTCAACACATCAGAACCAAATTGAAACAACTAAACAATCAAACAGGAAACACAAAGAACAGACTGACAGAATATATGATGATAGCGGCAACACCCAGAACCGACTAAGGGAAATTCCTAAACAAGAGAGACGACGATGCTAGCTGGAACAGAACACAAGCAACAACCCCATGAGGACAGAAATTAGCATAAATGCCTAACTATCCAACAACCTCACCCACTCCATGAACGTTACCAAGTGCCATACTTAGATAGAATTATGAATGTTAGCAAGTACCACATTTAGACAAATTCGTGAACATTAGCCTGCACCTAACCCAGACAGAATTATGAAAGATAAAATACCACATTTAGTTAGAATGATGAACATTGACCTACGTTGCATCTAAATAGGAATTTGAAGGTTAGCAATCCCACTCTTAGACAGAACTGTGAACATTAGCCTGCACCACATCAAGAGAGGACTATGAATGCCGGCCATTGCCACATCTACATAGTATAGCGAATACTAGCCATTGCCACTTCTAGACTGCACTGGGAATATTAACAATGCCATATTTAGATAGAATTGTATATGCTAGCTTGATTTGCATCTAGACAGGCTCGAAGGTAGATCAGTGCCACATCTGGATACAATAGTGAATACTGGGCATGCGTCATATATAGACAGGACTGTGAATATTAGCCAAGGCCAGATTTAAAAAGAAATGCAGAGATATTCACGAGCCACACCCATAAAGAACTTTGAAATTTAGCACACGTCGCCTCTATATAGCGAGGCCAACAACCTACCCACTAACAATCTCACCTCCCCGCATACACCTCTCAAACTCTAACAAAACACAACCACAACCCGAAAGCACAACAAACTGCACAAACTTCACTCCGGTGGTGATAGTGCGCGGTACAAATATCCTTTAACATTAACATAACGAACGAATAGAAATTGGCAATCTCCAGGTTAAGTGAGCAAGCTCCAAAGCTAGGATCAAGAAGCAGGCTACATCTCAAAGTCTCTCAATTCAAGATTAGGCCTGTGAGGTGGAGTCGGGGGGCAGACTTTTTTCTGGGGGCTGAGACAATGGAACATGATACCAGAAGACATGCACTCCCTTGCAAATGTTTTTGAAAGACTTACCTTTTGTACATTAACTCCTAACAGAGAGGTTACTGCCATAATCTGCTAAGTGCTGAGATGTACAAAGGTGCTATAAAAGCGTATTCCCTCACAGTAGTGTGCACATCCAAGATAGGTCCAATCTCTTAGCTAGCTGAGAGACACCACTGAGTCATATAATTTAATACAAAGCTGTCGAAAGTAAATATGGGACCCGCGATGTGGAAAGATGCTAACAGTTGGAGCATCAAAACATGCCAGGCAACGCTTGTTGGCCACAATGGTTTAAAATTGTGCAGAATTCTACTGAAATCATACAAAAATGTTTTTGATCAGCAACAATGTGCTATGAGAAACAATAGAACTCACTTGAAAATCACTATTAAAACAATTCTTAAAATAAGTTACTTACATTTTTCTTTTTAAATTGAGGCACAAATTCCACAAACCATCTAACAAAGATATACAATCCCACCTCCCTATAGGTCAAATATATAAGCATGTTGTAGTTAGAAGAATGCATATAGGGTTAAATGCTAGGTGATCTCATGGTGGACAACCATTGCCTTCTGACCACCCAAGATCGCCATACAAAATTGAGTGACCACGAAGACAACGACCTGGCAAGCTGTACTGTGGGCACACCCATCTTTCACGCCCCAACTCTAAGTCTCCCTGCCTCAAATAAGGGACTAAGAAATCTGTCAGAATGCCCAAGTAAATGAAAGAGTCCACCGATATGTGTGAAAATACCTTCTTCTATCCCTTGCACGATTAAATAATGTAAAAAGATACTTGGCTTTTTGGTCCAGACGAATGACTCCCTTATTCTGGACAAGGAGTTAAAGTTTCAGTTCGCAGGTGGGAACTGCGTCTTGAGTACGACTCCCTTCTCCAGGCCTCAGTTCCTTCCCAGGGTATAACACAAAGTTCCAGCTTGAGGTGTTGTAAAGTTCCAACTCAAACATCATTCCTTATTGCCTGTATTTTTCTCACTATTGGGTTCCTGGAGAATGTCTCTTCTCCAGGTATCTTGTTCTCAATACTTTTGCTGTGCCAGAGGAATTACTCCCTTCCCCAGGCTTTCTTCTAATTGTCTTCACGGTACACAATACTAGGGGGTGCGACTTCTTTCCATCGACCTCCCTTGGTTTCACAGTGCACAACTCCAAGGGATATTGCATTATTCCCCTGGTTTCGCTCAGCCTTTTGTCCCACTTCACTGACGTTGGGCAAATTAATCCCTTTTCAGGCTCTTTCACAATGCCAAGGAAATGACCCCATTCCCCTGGCCTTTCAGAATGCCAAGGATATGACTCCCTTCCTCTGGCCTCTCTCAGGCTTTTTGCTTCCTGTGAGCCTCTTCAGTGGCTCAGGTGGGCGGACCTGGTATACTTCCCTGCCAGGTACTGTCCCAAAGTCAATGCTCAATGGAGGCATTCCTATCTCCCTCGTGGGTCCACGACTCAGTCTCTTTCACACTGGATCTTTCTTACTATACCCGGCTCACTCTCCTGCCGGGTATAGTACTTTGTCCAAATGTTCTTATGCTTGCACTCAGGGTTCCAGACCCTCTCATAGTGGCTTCCTCTTTCCCTAATCTTTCCTATACTTGCATTCGGGTTCCCAGACCCACTAACAAGGGATTCTCTTATCCCTTCTATGGATCAGTGCAGCCTCCGTACCATCAATGGGAATTCCCGGTCCTCTGAATTGGTCCAGGTCTTCCCCGAGGCTTCTAATGGCTTTCCGCCTTTCTTTTCGGTTTCCTCGTGGTTTCGTCCGGCACTGCAGCACTGTTCGGGAGCCTGTCTGCACATCTCTGCTCGACCACTGTGTTTGGCGTGTTTTCACGCCCAGTGGCGGCTGGTGACACTGAGCGGCGAGGGAGGGGTACATTTATCAGGGCGAAATTTGACACGGGCAAGCCCAACCCACATCGGGGGAGGGGGGATGCAGGGCAGTTTTTCCCCGTGTACATTTTGGAGAACATACTTAATGTCACAGGTTTCCCCCTTTCTCACCTGTTTTCGTTACCTGATGACTTCTTTAGGAGTCGTCTTCTTTCGTATGGTTCGGGTCTTATACAAGCCCGCTCGTCCGCCCTCGGCTTCCAGTGTTCGTTCAGCTTCGATGTCCGGGATCAAGGGGAAACACCAGGAGATTCAAGAAAGGGAAAGAAGCACGCGGAGGCGGTGCAAGGATTCCGGGAAGGCTGGATAAGAAGGAGGAAAGGTAGTTTGGAAGAAGGGTTTCCTGGAACCAGGAAACAACAGAATAGTACAAGGAAGAGTACGGAGCACACGTCCGGTCACAGCTAGCAGCAAAGTTGAGACGCGCGGGCCGCGGGGGTGTGGCCTTTTTATAGAGCACGCTGTGTAGAACGCGAAGACTGGTGAGCGGCGTTCTGGGCTTGCCGCCATGTTGGTAGTATTATGGAGTGTAGACCCCGACGTGTCAGGGACCAGGAAGCCCAGAAAGGGCGAGTTCGATGGTTCATGACAGCATGCCTCCTTCAAAAAACTGTCCCGCCGGGTTTGCCCAGGTGTACGAGATGGAACCTTCTGAGTAACCTGGGGGTATTTAAGTTTGAGATAGGTTTCCCAAGTGCGTTCACTGGGGGGATATCCCTTCTATTCCACCAGGTACTGGAGTTGGCCACGTCTATCTGGAATCACAAATTCTGGAGACCACATACTCCATTTGGTCATTGACGAGTACTGGGTTAGGCCGGAGGTTAGTTCGAGAGGTCTGGAAATAGGGCTTCATTAAGGATGTATGAAAGACTGGGTGGATTTTCTTCCAGGAGTCTGGTAATTTGAGTCGAAAGGCCACTGGGTTGATGATTCCCTTTATAGGGAATGGCCCATAATACCGGGGAGCCAATTTATTTGGTCGCAGATGCCGTGGCAGCAGCTTCGAGGATAGCCAGACTTTATCCCCCATTGAGTAGGAAGGGCTCGGCCTTCTTTTGGAGTCCGCATTCAGCTTGGTCTGGGTCCTGGCCTTCTCTAATTGTTCTTTGGCTTCTCTTTGTACATTAATGAGCGTTTCAATCCAGGAGTCAACTGTGGGAACTGATGTAGGATGTGGAAGGACAGTAGGTAGAACCGAAGGGTGGAATCCATGGCTACAGAAAAAAGGGCTGGTCTTAACGGCCGAGTGATCCTAGTTGTTATAAGCGAATTCAGCCACTGGTATTAAAAGGGACCAATCGTCCTGGACCTTGGTAGAGAAGCAACGAAGATAATGTTCCAGGGTTTGGTTTACACGCTCAGTAGCTCCATTGGTTTGGGGATGGTAGCCTGAGGAGAGGGCACGTTGAATTCCTAGTATCCGGCAAAGGTGTTTCCAGAACTGAGAAATGTATTGAGGCCCTCTGTCCGATATGATGTTGGAAGGGAGTCCATGTAGTCGGAATATGTGTTCTAGGAAAATTCCAGCAAGTTCTGACGAGGATGGCAATTTATACAGGGGTGTAAAATGAGCCATATGAGTAAACAAGTCAATGGTGACCATGATGGTTGTGTATCCCCTCGAAGGCGGTAATTCCACAATGAAGTCTGTTGCTATGAATTCCCAAGGCCTTGTTGGTGGTGGAGGTTACTGTAGTAGACCCGCCGGTCTTTTGTTGTCGTGTTTGTTTTGATTATAGACAGAGCATGCCTGAACGTACAGTTGTACGTCAGCTTTCATTCCGGGCCACCAAAATTGCCTTTGTATTAGTCGGCGGGTATTGGTAATACCACGATGTCCGGAGTAAAGGGTATCGTGACAGAGGTTTATTATCCTTTGTTGTAGTTTTTGTGTTGGAATAACCAAGGCGTTATCTTTGAACAGGTATCCATGCTTAGTCTTCAAATTCCACTGGTCCAGAAATCAGAGGATTGAGTTTGCATGCGGACTTCATCTAGGAGACTGGTTGCCTGAACTACAAATATTGTATGGGGAAACATCTTATGAAATATTCGGTCTTCAGGAGGTTCATAGTCAGGACGCCGAGACAGGGCATCAGCGATTATATTTTGTGTTCCAGGAACATGGTGAATCTGGAACTGGTATTGGGCAAAGAAGAAGGCCCAACGGGCCCGACGGCTGTTCCTGCATTCCAGGGCCTGTAATACTTGGAGATTTCGATGGTCCGTGCGAACCTGGACAGGATGTTTAGCTCCTAGAAGTAAATGACGCCACTCGGTGAAGGCTTGACGGATGGCTAGCAGTTCCTTTTCTAAAACCGAGTTTCACTGGGGGTCAATGTACGTGAAAGATAGGCAATAGGGTGTTCCAGTCCGTCATCGAGTTTCTGTTTCAGAACTGCTCCGATGGCATAGTTAGAGGTGTCTGTTTCACTAGGAAGTGTCGATATATATCAGGTTGAGCCAGGATGGGGGCTTGTGTAAACTCTGTTTTCAAGCATTGGAAGGCCTTCTCCTGGGCTGATGTCCAATGAAAGGGAGTATCTTTCTTCAACAAGGCAATTATCGGGTGAACAATCTCGGACAAGGATGGTATGAACTTTCGATAGAAATTTGCTAGGCCCAGGAAAGACTGGATCTGTTTTGCTGTGGTCGGAGTTGGCCAGGATGGTATGGCTTTAACCTTAGATTGATCCATTCCTATGCCGTCTGGGCTAAGGACAAATCCTAGATAGTGAACGGTGGAAACATGAAAAAGGCACTTCTCGGGCTTTGCTAGGAGCTTGTGCTCACGTAGTCGTTCTAGTACTGCCTTAATATGTCCTTCATGCTTGAGAGGGTCCTTAGAGAATACCAGAATATCGTCCAGGTAGACGATGACGAAGAGAAACAGCATATCCGAAAACACCCGATCCATAAAGCGTTGGAAAATCGCCAGAGCATTAGCGAGTCCAAAGGGCATGACCAAGTATTCATAGTGACCAAAGGATGTTCTGAAGGCTGTCTTCCATTCGTCTCCTTCCCTAATACGGATCAGATGGTAGGCACCCCTGAGATCCAATTTGGTGAATATTACGGCTCCTCTTACGGCTTCCAGGATGTCTGAGATCAAGGGTAACGATCCTTAAGGGTGCACTGATTTAGACCTCAATAATCAAGACAAGGTCTGAGCTCTCTGGTATCTTTTTTAGGAACAGAAAATAGTGAAGCTCCAGCTGGAGATTTAGATGGTCGTATGTTTCCGTTTTCTAGGTTAGTATCTAGGTATTCACGAAGGGCCCTTTTCTCCGGTTCGGACAGAATAAACATCATTCCAAAGGGAATCACAGCTGAAGGTTCGGTTTCAATAGCACAGTCTTCTGGCCTATGGGGTGGTAAGGCTTGAACAATAGCAGAAGAGAACACATCGCTGTACTCCTGGTAGGCTTTAGGAACCTGGACGATGTTGGAGACCGTGAGAGGACTTTGCTGGGTTGTTGAACGTTTTTCCGATGGTGTTGGAGAAGGATCCAGGAGTAGACAATGAGACATGCAAAATTCAGAACCTAGGAACAAGGAACCTGCTGTCCAATTGATGAATGGATTGTGTTTTTGTAGCCAGGGCATTCCCAATACCATTGGGTAATGGGCAGATTTTATGATGTCAAACTTTATCTTCTCTCGATGATGGTTTATTGCAAGCTCAATTTCCTTGGTCTGAAGGGTTATAGGTCCAGAAGAGAGAGGCCTGCCATCAATTGCTTCTACGGGTTGCAAGATTGTCCGGGATTCGTAGGGAATATGATTTTTAAGGACCCATTCTTGATCTATGAATATTCCCATAGCCCCACAGTCCACTAATGCCAGAATGGGGTAGGTTTCCTTCTTGGATGGTGATAGAAAGGCCTGTAAAATTACCAGAGAGTTTTGTCCAGGAGAGTTCAAGGATGGTATAGATGTGGAGCCTACATCTCTCTCCCGAAACTGAGCTCCATCTAGGATCGGGAGCTGGCGTTTCCCCGAACGCTGTGGGGGCTATTGGACATTCTCTGACTAAATGCTTGTCCGTGGCACAGTACATGCATAAGCCAGTATGAATCCTTTGCAACCTTTCTTGGGGGGATATGGGTCCACGGAAGGCCCCTAGTTGCATGGGTGCGGGTTCATTTGGGGGACAGAAGGATCTTCGGATTTCGAGGTCGTCTCTAAGGGGTTCTTCTGGAGGGGTGACTTGGTCTTCCTTTTCTCTGCCTTCCTTTCCTGGATGCGAAAATCAATCTGTAGAACAAGATCCATAAGTGCCTGAAAAATACTTGGACGTGGCACCCTGGCTAATTCATCCTTGATATCTTCATTTAGCCCTCTTCGAAAGAGAGTGAAGCAAGCTTCAGAAGGCCAACCCGCTTCTTTAGCCAGTTGCTTGAATCGAGTCACATAAGTGAGCATGTCCTGAGAGCCTTGCTGGAAATAGAGTAAACGTTCTTGAGCACTAAAGACCTGTTCTAGGCGGTCAAACATGGTTTTAAGTGCTTGGATGAATCCGTCATAATCATCCAAAAGGGCATCTCCGGACTTAACTAATGGTGTGTCCCAGGCGAATACGTTCCCGGAAAGGTCTGAAATAATAAAGCCCACTTTAGCCCTGGGAGTAGAAAAATAATAAGGTTTAAAGGTAAAGTGGACCAAACAAGAATCCAGGAATCCACTGAGGGTTTTTGCAGAGCCATCATATTTGTCGACAATGCCGCCCAATAGCACACTGTCCTTTGTGGCAGAGTCACGGTATAGTACCAATTGTTTTAACGCGCCGTTCTCAGCTTTCAGGTTTTGCATTCCGGTGGTTAGTTCTTGCATGCCGCGCATAAGATCCTGGATGGCCGCCTCCATGTCTGTATCGACTTCGGTCAGGTGGCGTCCCAATCTGTCACAGGTTTCCCCCTTTCTCACCTGTTTTCTTTGCCTGATGACTTCTTTAGGAGGAGTCTTCTTTCGTATGGTTCGGGTCTTATACAAGCCTGCTCGGCCGTCCTCGGCTTCCAGTGTTCGTTCAGCTTCGATGTCCGGGGTCAAGGGGAAACTCCAGGAGACTCAAGAAAGGGAAAGAAGCACACGGAGGCGATGCAAGGATTCCGGGAAGGCTGGATAAGAAGGAGGAAAGGTAGATTGGAAGAAGGGTTTCCTGGAACCAGGAAACAACAGAATAGTACAAGGAAGAGTACGGAGCACAAGTCCGGTCACAGCTAGCAGCAGCGTTGAGACGCTGCAGTGCCGCGGGGGTGTGGCCTCTTTATAGAGCACGCTGTGTAGAACGCGAAGACTGGTGAGCGGCGTTCTGGGCTTGCCGCCATGTTGGTAGTATTATGGAGTGTAGACCCTGACGTGTCAGGGACCAGGAGGCCCAGAAAGGGCGAGTTCGATGGTTCATGACACTTAAAATGGGCAATTTACTGACCAAACCCACACAGATATGGCCTAAAAACATTAGGTTTTAGGTACTGGAACAGTTCTGAGATTAGGAACTCTGAACTGGAATGAAACTTCCAGCAATGGTTACTAGGTGGCACCGTGGCATGTGTGCCTTGGCTCAAATGGAGTCGTCTACTTATATATACTAAAATATGTATATTTGGTAGTCTGCAGCTACCATTAGGAAAAAGAGACTAAAATGGAGATGAAAGTCTGAGACTTTAACCAAGGTTTGCAGCTTAAAAAAGTCAAAAGGTTGGTGGCCACCTTAATGAAACAGGTGTGTGTAAACTGTTCTTATTGTGCTGTATAATCGCACCGTCCCGGCGAAATGGAGATATCCTATCTCAGACGGAAAGACTTTGGTATAACAATATTGTATTTAGGGGATAGTATTGAAAGTCATATTTGCACACTGTTGTGCACCCTCTTCATTTGTTTGGCTTTCTAAAACAATACGGTGAGAGGGACACATATAACCCTCTGACCGTATTGCTTTCGGAAACCTGGGCAATATTTAGGGAATATGAAGTACCTGGTACTCAGTCTTGATCTGCAGGACTATTACACAGAGCAACACTTAATTGTCAAGAACTGGAAAAAATATAGAAACAAATGTGATTTGTTGAAAAACCCTGCATGTAAAAATACACACCTGGTTGATCAATAAAATCATACTTTATTTCTCAAGATTGAAACATAAAATGAACCTAGAAATCCATCGAATTACATGGGACACCATGAACTACACAACTTCTGCATTTCATTCCAATAAGAAATGCTTACTGCCAATGTCACCATAGTCAATGGTGTGGTGCTTTCATTAAAATCAGCAAGTCGTCATATAATGACTACAATCATTTTCAAGCCTTCATTACAATGTCGATACCCTGTAGTTCAGCACATTGGAAGTTCAATATCCTCTTGCCTCAATCGTCTCTTAATCACGAAGACCCTTTGTTATTGAAGGAAAACGGTAATATAGCATTTTATGATGTTACCACGGCATATGGAAACAAACTACTATTAAACACAAGTTTTAAGGTAAAACCTACAAGCCTTAGCCCCAAATCCTCAGCAATTGACATCAATAACTCCCTACTGAGCTTGTGCTACAGCCTTCAAAGAGAAGGCAAAGCCATTATCAAAGTAAATAGCACAGCTCAGTCGGACAGAGTGGAGGAAATTAGCAATGCTGTACTAAGGATTACTGATTTAGTAGGTCTGACAGAGGCCCCAAATGTGACTACGGATGAGAACTTAAGCGCACTGCTATTTTGCTGCTGGCTGACAAAACGTCCTCATCTTACATTACTTCAGTTCCATGCCAATAAAAATGGATCCTTTTTCCAACTCGCAAGAAACTGCTTACTTGCACAATTAATAATAAATCGATATGTGTTTCTTTTTTTTTTGTATAGTCAGAGATAATTCAATAAGTGACAGCCCAGTGGGCACAGCTGCACGCACCTCCTCCAGCGCACGTTTGACTTTTTATTGTTCTTCACGCACCAACAGATGAGCACAACATCGATCCTGTCCCTCTCACCCTCGCTAACCAACCCTACCCACTTTTCCTTAAGGTGTGACTTGAGCATGTGGAGACCATGAAAATTGCAGCAGTGCATGGTTTAAATCAACTTAACATAACGTTTAATTATATTGATCAGGTTAGAAATTAATGAAAAGTCATTTGTGACCCATATTTTATGCACTGTGCTATTTCAGATAATGACCAGATACCCAAGTGTGTATACCACAGATCCTCCGGCCAGAATTCCGATTTATGACAAATATACCACTCCTGGAATGCCCCTCTGCTATAGGAAAAGCTCGTTGTTTTGTGCACTGGAGAGTCCATTTTCGGTGTTGAGAATAAACGTTTACATAGATCCGTCATCCGTCATTCGTGAATTTGTCCATTTGTTAATTTGTTCATTCATTCCTGCATTAGGTCCTACTACTTACCGCCTGGAGGGAGGCAACTTAGACAAGTCTGCACTGCACAACCACACCCTGGCTCTACTCCTGACTTGGATAGAAGTGTGGTGTTGCGTGTGTGCCTGCACCCACATTCTCTTCATAACGATTCTCAATGGAAATTCTGTTACTATGCTACTGGTTAGCACAGTAATAAAGAATGTACTGACAAGCTGTTTGCATACACATTAATACTGGCAGAGCCACTTCTTTAGTGCCCTGCTAGGCTCTAGTCACAAATAATTACGTAAACCGCATGAGCCTACGAGCTTCATGCGGTTTACTGCTAGAAAAACTGTGTGAAATGGGATGCGCCCCTCTGTTTTAACTTGTCAGACCCAGCCATAACGTGACCCAGCAAAATACTCATTTATTTAATCGTAACTCTGCATGTGACAAATGAATGCAGTGCACACATAAGAAAACATGTTTTGTCTGCACTCCCTCCCCGGAGGGGATGTGGGGGGCACACCCCTCCCCCGCCCTAAATAAACATCAAGCACTGCTCACGCCACAGCTTGCTTCTCCCTCTTCTGCTCTGGGTCTGCCTCTGTACGGCAGACCTCTGCGGCTCCTCATCACTGTTTGGGAGCCTGTTGGCAGGGCTTTGCTTGATTGTGCAGTTTGTCATCTTCTCATGCCACAGCCTTCTCCTTCCGTTCTTGGTATGCCTCTGCATGGCAGACCTCTTAGGCACACTGTCTCTTTTCCTAGGATGTCCTGGTCAGCAGTCTCTGCTTCTCCAGTCGCGGGACAGGTGCTCTGCTCGCAGTGCCTCTAGGGAGGGTCTGACAACTGTCAGTTCTTCCTTCCTCTTCAAGCTACTGGACATCCGAAAGCTAGAACATTCAATTCAATTCTAATGATGATTCCTGCTGCGTCCAAGCCTCCTCTTCATCTCAGTAGGTTGCAATGGGTATTCACTGGAGTCAGCCCAACTCTTCCTCATCAGTGTCATGGGGTTTCACCGATCTTACAAACATACATAGGATAGGTTACCTGATTAGAGAAAGGCAAGGAATGAGGTGTGTGTGTGTGTGGGTGTTGGGAATACCATGTTCTCCCCAGGTTGTCACTAGTCCCCATAGGGGTTTCCCTCACCATGAGATCCACCTGCTGAGAACCACTGCCAGGGGGACTATCGACTAGGGGCCTCACCTCCCATGCCTCAAGTGAAGGGGCTCCCCCTATTGGAAAAGTGATGACATCTGGGGATTTGTCACAGTGTACATACTTGCTGTAAGCCTCAAATCTCTGGAGAAATTACCTCAGGCAATTTTCAGTCTTTGAGAAAATCCCTGAGTCATCCAGAAAAAGAAGAATTGGGACCAGAGTACTTTCCATCTTTTGGGGATCCCAGCCACTGTGCTCCAACCAACCATTTACACCATTGATGAATATAATGAATAGGCTGAAGAGCATCAGAGAAAGGATGCAACTTTGTTCCCCCAGACCCCAGTAGTTTAACCCTGGAACGATCATGTAGGGACCTTATCAGGTTGATCAGTGCTGGGTCCAGTTCTTCACTTTGAAAAAGCATCCACAGAAGAGCCCTGTCAACAAGTTGAAGGTTGACTTAAACTCAAAAAAGGCCACTTAGACGGACTCCCTTTTGTAGGGTGGCATATATCATAAGGAGCGGCATCAACTGTAAACCTTGCTCACTAGTGCCCGTTTCCTGTCAGAACCCCACCTTTGCTCAATGAAGCCCAGTCCTTGTCGAAACACCATCTGAACAGGTGACAAGACTGCCCCCTAGCCCTCCAACTCTTGAATCCTCCATGAATGAACTTTGGCAAAGACCTGGTCTGCCAAATCTAAAAGGGAAATAGACCAGATCACCTATCTCCTCCTTCTTAAAGATAGAATCTCAGAGATGGGTGGGGCGGGGGGACTGGAACCCAACTGAATGGCAGAGGTAAACCAAAAATAGGTGATGAGGGTCCAAATTATTTAGCTAAATATTAAACAGATCTATTTGGATGCAATTGGGTCCTTCCTAAAGCTTCAGACAGAGGTGATATATGATATGATATATGTTATTTATAACGCACTTAATACCGAGAGGTTTCTAAGCACAGACCCGGGGATTGAACCTGTGGTGCTCCGTGTAGTTTCGCTTCCAAGGCGAACACCTTGCCCTGAGCTATCCTCCTGCCATCCCATCCTTACATCGTTTAGGGAAATACGAACAAAATTAAATAACATTTTATGCAGGCTGCTTTCAAGAACAGATGAGAATCCTCCCTTCCGCCGCCCTGGGGTTTACTGGACCGCACCATAGCCATAAAAGTAGAGGAAGTAATTTGTCTGTGTATTCCCTCGATATAGCACTTTCTACTCTAGTTATATGCTCTCTTTCCCCAGGGACAAAAGACCAGAAGGTCCTGGACTCTTTGGCTAATAGAGCACAATTGAAATACTCCCAGCCACGATCCTTGGTGCAACATTTCGTGGCACGCACTGCTTCGAGATACTGCTTTTTAACAATCTGAACCAATGGATAAATCAACCCACCTCCTGGTTTCATTTTGCTTACTGCCTAAGAATTCCCCCTTCTTAAACAGTTGCTGTCAAACCATTGAACCTCAGAGGCAAGTGGAGATGACAAGACTTTCAAGAGTGTCTAAGAGCGCTCCACCAGTATCAAGAACATCATGCATAGCTCTTGGTTTCATGTGCCCCTACACTTCTTTATCCAGGATCAACTCAATATTGGGCAAATTGGCAGAAAACACAACGTTTCAGAGTGCTCTTTAAATGCTACCTGATCACCGATCCCACCCAATACATTTAAGGCTTTTTCAGGTTTTCATATGTTATTCTGGTGTTTCTATGTCTGGTGGACAAAAGGACTTTAGCAAGACAGTAACCACTTTTGTAGGCCCACAAACCCGCAATGAGGCTAATGAGGGGACTCTGTTGTGAGGGCTGAAATCTGGTGTTGGCAGCGGATTGTACCCATCTAATACCATGTCAAGGATTTTTGAATGAGAATCCTTGCAAGGATCATGACTCTCTGCCATGGCCACTGCCTAATGGCAACAATGGATGACAGTTCTTGTATTACAGCCTGGTTCACCTCAGGCAGGGGCAGTATAGGACACCTTTAAGTGCAAGCTTTGGCTCGTAGGACATCTATAGGGTGATGGGCCTAGCATAAATGCTCTTAAACGTAGCAGAACATATGCTTCACATCACAACTCCTTTTCACAAACAAGAGGTGAGAGAAACTTCCAACAGGTAAGAGATCCTAGATAGGGTGTCTCCTTCACAAGCCATCAACACTGTTTGTATTTGCTTCAGGCAAACAGGTTGTATGAGGAGGTTGGAGTAGGACTAGCACTACACTCCTCAAAGCAGTGGCAATATTTCCCTTCTTAGTCTTCCAGGTGGAGCCCTCATGTATGATCAGCGCTGCTACTTTGTTTATTTTGAATAAACATAGGCCCCTCTAATACAATGTTGCTGTGCAGTAGCAAAGCCAGAGTTCGCGCAGACTTCTCATGAGATGTAATGTTGTAGGGTGTAATGAACTCATCGTGGCAACAGTAAAGACAGACAAGTGATCACAGTTTAAGGGAGTTTATTAAACTGTATAATGGGTGAGTGAAACGCCTAATCTAAACCTAAATCTAAGATGAGAGCAAGCTACGACCAACAAACAATAATAAGGCAGTCGTAGTGGCGTCTTGTAAAAATAAAAGGGGCCTATATAAAAAAAAACGATTGCCAATCCTTACTACTAACTTACAAGATGGTGTGGGATCATGTTCACTACAAAAGAAAGACGTGTTCACAAAATGATAAGTCAAGATGGTATGGCTGGGGTCTCACTTCTCCACGCTTTCAGCATGGGACAAGGCAGAACTTTCGAGCACAGCACACTCCTAGGCCTCGCCAGCACGTGGTTACAGCTCCTTTCAACGATGCCAGGACCTTCTGGGGCCAAGTCTCTTTTCTGTAAAGTCTCTTGCCTTAGAAGGCCTGATGGACCATAAACAACAAACAAAGTGTCTTCAATAACTCTTCATGTGGGGCGATTACTCTTTGCCTTTGGAGCCCCCTCAACCGGGCTTCGATCCTTCACTCAGTCTTCGCCTCCCTCAGTCAAGTTCACTACGACCTATCATTCAAAACGTAACATTCAAAAGTCTCAATGTCTTTTTAAACGACTATTCACCGTGGGCATCCCTCAGCCGGGTTCACACTTGTCGCCACAATGTTCACGGGTTTATCACTGTTTACCTCCAATTCGCAGGCATCCCTCAGTCGGTTTCACATAGCTATTCTGTTATTTGTTCACTTAATCAGAAAGCGGGGTTCCCTTCCCCAAGCTTTCTCTTGGCATCCCTCTGTCGTGTTCATACTTGCCACTGTTCACAAGACAGTCCTTCTAGACCCCTTCATTCTTCCCTTTATCCTAAGTCTGTGTTTCAGCCTCCCAGCCAGGCTTTATACAGTTCTATTAATGATACAATGTTCTTGGGTGTTTTACTGGTTACCCTGATTCGTAGGTATCCCTCAATCGGGATCATCTTTGTCCCAGTAACACTGACCACCTTATTTTATTAATGTGCCAAAGACTTGATGGTAGGAGGGATTTTGCTCGACCCTCGTATGACCACTTTGACACCTCACCATGGCCTCTCCTAAGGCCTCTTGGTTCTTGTAGTTTCAAAGCAAAAACAAAGAGGTGATGGCTGGAAGGTTTAGAATGAATCTTAACCACTGCATTGCTCTGGGCAACCCTGCAGACCATCGTTCTTCACCTGCCAAGCCATTACAGAAGGGGAAAGACCATATGCAAATCAGGCTTGGCCCCATCCCAAAAGGGGCAGTCCAGGCCGAACTGTTAGGTCACATACCTTCTGCACGATACCACAAGCATCCCCAAACATGTTTCAGCCTTGTTGGGCCTCATCAGTGAGGAGTAGCTTGGGTCTCTAGGCCCAGCAGGCACGGGACCCACGTCTAGGCATACCCGTCCCACTCGGGGTGACAAAGCAAAAACAAGGAGGTGATGGCTGGATCTTGTAGTTTCAAAACAACCAAAAAAAAAAGGCTCCAGTCAGAGTCCTTCGAATGAGCACCCCCGCAGATCACTCTGCTTCTGGACCTTTAATTGGGTTTCTTTAAAGTTCAACTACACAAGTTCTTGGTTCAAACAAAGTTGCCGCATGCAACCTTGGGCCGGGCACAGTTCGGATTACTATCAGTCTTCTTCGACTCACCGGCTGTGCGGAATTGTTGGAGTTTCTTGTCTTGGGAGTCGAGGACGGCACCACGGCGGCAAGCGCTTCTCCCTGCTTTGGCTATCAGCATGTGAGGGCCCAGTGTGCCGTTCACACCTGTCGCACCACATGCCAGCTGAACTTCCCGTTCTTATGATTTCCTTTTTGGAGGACTCGCAGGTCTGAGTTGAAAGTGCAAGGGCAGTTCCCTCCGCCTCGTCCCTCCAGGTTTCGCCACCTTTCTCTTCTATTTGAACTGCCGGTCCGGAATAGCTGCTTTCTCGTGCGTTTGGCCTTGCTCGAAGTGTGCTCTCATGCTCTCTTTCATTCTTGTGGGGAAGGGAAGGGGCCGTCAGGTGTGCATAGTTATTGTCGATTGCCAGACTTTGCCTGACCCTTGTGTTGGAACATGTCAGGTAAAAGGTTCTGGTGTTAGTCCGTTGTCTGTCACAGTGTAAGAAAGTGTTCATGTCATAAATGGGTGTCGGGGTAAGGACTTCTGAACATCCTATGGAGCAGTATGGAGAAAAGGTGTTCTAAAGAAGTGGGTACCGCGTCTCACCCGTTGGTGTCCCACTTAAACTCCCCGAGAACCCCTCATCCAGGTGATCCTCCCCCACTGGTCTGCCCCCAGGAACTTGATCCAATAGCGATGGCTGTGTCCTGGCTACCTGGATGACAGATCGCCCAGGGACTAGTGAGACCCTGTCAGGTTTCTCACAAGGGGTATTATCAGAACTTTCAGGGAAGAGCTGAAGATAGTTTCCAGAGCTATACCTCAGTCTGCACTCGGAAGAACTTAATTTACTCAAAGAAATCTAGCAATACAAAAAATATGCCATATTACATTTCTGCAGCTGAAACCAGGCAGTCATAAGATTTCTCACATAAGTTCATGCTATAATCTTGTGTCGGCGCACATCTAATCAGGCAGTGTCCATCTAGGTGTCTTTTCCTTCCTACAAAAGGCACTTCAATGCTGTGATGTTTACTTTCAGACAAAATCAGGTTATATCTGGTTCCAAACCACACTACCTCCAAAAGTGTACAACACAGAAAGGCTTACCTTGGTAATGTGGTCGAAATGCCGGAGCATACTGTACTGCTTTGGCTGCATCCGAGCTTCAAAGTGGGCCCGGATAATGGGAACGTAGTGCACAATCAGCTGCAAGCAGCGGGAGGAAAGCGCTACAAAATACAAAGGCACCCATATGTTAAGAAACATTGCGAAGTACATAAAGATGATCATGTTCTTCAAACAGTGCTTTGCTTTGACTTGGCAATCGATTACTTGTTCTGGTTTTAAACACAAAAGGGCAAAGTTTCGTGGAAACGTTACTCACCTTCTGTAACTCTTTTTCCAATGGACTTACATTTGTGCTATTGCTACCATCATCCTGTAGCAGAAATGGAAATGGCATCTCGCTAATGAAAATTCAGACACCAGGAAATGTCACTTTTGCACATTCGTAGCTCTACTCGCTTCAGTCCGACAAGGAACAATATGTTTCCTTTACAGTCACTGTGAACCTTTTCCTTCAGTTCTGTATGCAGTAGGGTGACCAAAAGCAATAACCGGGCAACAGCAGAGTCCCAGAAGGTTGTTGGAAGAGGTTAACAAATCACTTGGAGAATGAGAACACTAGAGTTACAATGTCAGAAAAATTCCCTTTACTTTAACATATTATGCCTTTCTGCTAACATCCCCTGAATACAGATGATCCAACAGGGAAAATCGGTCCATGCAATCAGGTGCATAGATTTTGTGAGATACAAGGAACACAAGGAACATCTGCACCACCGATTTGCTGCCAAGAAGCATCATTTTCACAACAAATGTGAGGGTAAACCATGACTGCACTGCAAATATACCAACAGGGGACACGTTTCTGTCAGGGAACAGAATACTTAATTTCACTACCTCAATTCCAGTGTACATGTCAATTCACCTCCATATTCTTTACCTTAGAAATATCAAGTAGTAAGAGCCTGGACATATTTTTACACTTCTGTGATGCCAGGGCACCACACCTGTCCCAGGGTGTGGGACACTCTTGCAAGTGGTGTTGCTGTGCCCATATTGTACTGTGATTTCCATCCAATATACATCCCTTTATATCACACGTATGAACATTAAGAGGTGAATAAAGGAGGAGGAATAAAAAATCTACAAAGTAAATAAACAGGATATCCATTAGAACCACATTTACCCAAGGTAAGCACATGTTTAAAGAAATCCATTTCCTCTGCAGGTTCTTAACATTTGAACAATTTCCCAGCAATATCTAGCATATTTACCACAATAAAGAATGGGCTATCAACCACTGATCTTCCAAACAATGCCTTCACTCCAGCAGCATAGTGAAGGCAACTATGCTCTGAGAATGCAGGCAGAGAATAGGTTCCTACCAAACATATTACTCTGGGTATGGCAGACCCATGATCCCAATGCTTTGGAGATGGAGTAAGCTTTTGGTACGATTGTGAAGACCTGCACAATTCTGGCGGCACCTGTATGTTTATTGCCCTTGACACTCCAAATTCCTTTACCAGTCCACCTCATCCTAGTTTCACGTAGGAGTGGCGGTGAGAGCTGGGTTTAAGAACTGGCTGCCATATTAGAAGATTCAGACAATGACAGAATGAAGAAAGTATATTAGTACTCCCGGAGAGGGAGGTCAGGGAGCAACCCAGCCAATCAAAAAGCTCGGAATGCAGGATTTACCTCATGGTATTGCCAGCATTCCGAGCCTACTCAGAAACCTCAACAAATTCCACCTCCCCCACCCACTCCAACCCAGACCTCACTTACCTGCAGCTGCCTTGTCCCTCGTTGGCACACAGAGTACTTGGCTCTGGCTTTTCCAGCTGCAGCAATGGCAACCATTGAAAAGGAGAAGGCGCTACTTGTAGTTCCCATCTCCCTTTTCCTTCGTGGGCATCTTGTTTTGTAGTTTTTGTAAGTTGAAGAACTGCAACCACTCAAACTATTGGCAGCCCGGAAAAAGCATGCTGGGATGCTAATAGCAATAAACCCCTCTGTGAGGGGGGCATTGCCAGGTGAGGTAATGGTCCAGAACCAAGTTAAGGCTTTTGCTTCACTCAGGAGTGTGATACGACCATGGGACATTACTTGAACCAGTAATGCCCTGGCATGTCGGGTCCATTGCTTAGAGTGGAATCCTCCAACCCCAGAGGACAGATCGCAAAGGGAATGGGCAGAGAATGTTCATAAGGATCTACAGATGACTTGGACGATACGAAATGGGATAAAGCATTGTTTATGCTGAATTGATTATAAAAAAGTTATATTGAGAAAGCTGCTCAGAATGTGGAGTCAAGCCAAGTTGGAGGAAGTAACAGAAAAAGTGTAAACTGGACGCTTTGCTCCATGAGTGCCCCTACCTAGCAGACGTGTTGGATGTCACAAGGCACAGGAGAAGGTCAAGTTGTTGTGAAAGGGCCAGAGACCGGACCCTGTCGAGAAGGGGTGGAGCCCCCTCTCAACCTGGGTCAGGAGGCCTATCAGGTGGTTTCTCAGAGCCATCCCTGCCCTAGAGCAGGACTGTGGGAGTGTTCATTCAACTTGTGTCCTGCTAAGTGAACTCAGTACTACCTTTTCTTGCCCCATACCTGTGATAAGCAATGCTGGCCAGTAGTTCTCTTCAGTCGTTCTATAGGACTACATTACTTAGAAGGCCCGGCGGAGGAGGAAAGAGTGAGCAACCCAGACGAGCGAGAGCTGGTGAGGTACTGCAAAAAAGCAGAGTGATTCATACATGAACCCGGCAATCCAGACGCTCTATGTAACATGGACTGTGAACTTGATTGTACTTCAGCAGGCGAGAAGAGCAGACACCAAACCAGCAATACATGCGCTCAGTTATGATACGAACCTTGGAAGTGACTACACTTTTAGCAAGGTGCTATCATCAAACAAACAAGAAGGTGGGGTGGACTTACCATTACATTTGGTTGCATACCTGTAGTCCTGCCGATGGGGAGAAGGAAGCCAGCATTTGCCCAGGGAACCAGCTGAGGGAGCGACCCAATGGAAGGGGAGGATAAAAAGGGCACATGAAACCAACCAGTCAGTGTAGGTTGTTCGGGTGAGCTCATGGGAAGAGGACCAAAAGACCAAGCATAGGCACGTTTAGGAGAACTGTTTAAAGTGTGTGCAAGATCAGGAATACAAGGTGAGTGAGACTAACATAAGGAGAATAAGGGGTGAATGAGATTGAATGGGAACGAGACAGCAAAAAAGGGTGAATGTGGGAGATGGTGTGGGTGGAATGTAATAGGGAGGGGAGAGTCGCAGGGAGGGGAGAGTAGCGGAGCGGGGAGAGTAGCAGAGAGGGGAGGGGAGCAGAGAGGAAAGGGGAGTAGAGAGGGGAGGGGAGCAGAGAGTAGCAGAGCAGAGAGGGGCGGCGACAGTAGCAGAGCAGAGGAGCGGCGACAGTAGCAGAGCAGAGAGGGGCGGAGACAGTAGCAGAGCAGAGAGGGGCGAAGATAGTAGCAGAGCAGAGAGGGGCGAAGATGGTAGCAGAGCAGAGAGGGGCGAAGACAGTAGCAGAGCAGAGAGGGGCGAAGACAGTAGCAGAGCAGAGAGGGGCGAAGACAGTAGCAGAGCAGAGAGGGGCGAAGACAGTAGCAGAGCAGAGAGGGGCGGCGACAGTAGCAGAGCAGAGAGGGGCGGCGACAGTAGCAGAGCAGAGAGGGGCGGCGACAGTAGCAGAGCAGAGAGGGGCGGCGACAGTAGCAGAGCAGAGAGGGGCGGCGACAGTAGCAGAGCAGAGAGGGGCGGCGACAGTAGCAGAGCAGAGAGGGGCGGCGGCAGTAGCAGAGCAGAGAGGGGCGGCGACAGTAGCAGAGCAGAGAGGGGCGGCGACAGTAGCAGAGCAGAGAGGGGCGGCGACAGTAGCAGAGCAGAGAGGGGCGAAGACAGTAGCAGAGCAGAGAGGGGCGAAGACAGTAGCAGAGCAGAGAGGGGCGAAGACAGTAGCAGAGCAGAGAGGGGCGAAGACAGTAGCAGAGCAGAGAGGGGCGAAGACAGTAGCAGAGCAGAGAGGGGCGAAGACAGTAGCAGAGCAGAGAGGGGCGAAGACAGTAGCAGAGCAGAGAGGGGCGAAGACAGTAGCAGAGGAGAGAGGGGCGGCGACAATAGCAGAGGAGAGAGGGGCGGCGACAGTAGCAGAGGAGAGAGGGGCGGCGACAGTAGCAGAGCAGAGAGGGACGGTGACAGTAGCAGAGAAGAGAGGGGCGGCACAGTAGCAGAGCAGAGAGGGGCGGCTGTTAGGCAGAAACCTGTGCAGTTCCCTTAGGGACCACTGCAAAAGATTTAGGACTACAGGTGGTTGGTAGTAAACCCAATTGGTAGCAGTCTGTACCACTCAGATTTACCTGGTAGCTGTGGCTGAGCAGTCAGACTTCTCTCAAGATGAGTTAGGCAGTATATAGAGTATACACAATAGGTACAAAGGTACAGTAGTACAAGCAAACACTGACCAGAGCTTTGGTGTAAAAGTATATAATTATTTATTTAAAGACACACTTGTAAATTACACTAGCACAAAGAGAGGTAAATAAATTCAACACACAGTCACTATTATATATATACAACCCTAATTACTTATTAGACAAGTCTTAATGAGAAACAACACTTATTTTCAGACAGAGGTGAGCCCTTAACATAAGATGGCACTCTAATAAGTTGTTAAAAAGGGAGGGAAAAAGGCAGAGTTATGAAAGCACACAAATTTCAATACTTTTCAAAGAACCACAGTAAGGCAGGTTAGCCAAAGTCTACTGGGGAACAAGGAAGTTAAAATGCCAGGCCCACTCTTAGAGAGAGCAGGCGGAATGTGTCCAGGATCACACAGTGGGGTTATGCCCAAAGAGTCTTTGTAGAAAGTTTGCAAAAGATTGAAATCAAGTCAGGAAAAGTTAGTTAACGGGTACCAGGCTAGCCCAGGTTAGAAAGTCGAGGAGTTACTGTCACCCCGAACGATGTGTCGCAAGGGAAGCCAGGCGGGACACAGTACCTGAAAGTGGGAAGAACGCTCCAGCGGGGGCAGTTGTTCCTGGCAGCGGGCGCAAGTCGGTGTTTCGTCCAGAGGAAGAGGAGGTCTCGACGTGGAGGAAAGCTGAAGGTCGTTGCGCTGCCAGGGAAGAAACCAGCCGCGGAGATTCCGGGTTACAAGGTACCACCCTGTTCTTCGCGGTAGTGGTGATCCGTGGTTTTCCGGTTTCCTGGGTGCTTGGCAAAGGGCAAGGCGGCCACGAGATGGTCCAGGAAGGCGAAAAGACGGGCAAACTGGTTATCCCCACCAGTCAAAGGAAGAAGGCTCTCCGGGCTGGAGATCTCCTCTGTCGTCGGGAAAAGTGGTGAGACGGTGTCATGCCTGCGCCATGGGCGCATACATCAACGATCAATATGGACCTTATTTCCCATTTGCGAAACTTTGGTGCTTTTCTATTTTTCCCAACGAACTACACTTACCACAATGCACTTGGCTATAACCATCTTTTCCTGGCCATTTCTATTCGCCACCTTCGGAACTACAATCCCCAGAAGCCCTAGGGATCTCTGCTTCCACCAGCTCAGGAACAGAGAGGGAGGTGGCCGATTGTCTGCAGGTGTGCTTAGCCAGGTGCGACCAATTAGCCTTCCTCTGTGCTGGGCTGGGCGGTATAAAAGCTGCTGCCTGCAGGAGCTCAGTCTCTTGCATTAGGAGTCTTTCCGGCACCTTGTTGCTTTGAGCTACGGATTTTGTTTGCGGTTCCTCCTTACTCCGACTTTGGATCCGGTGCCCTGCCGGACTCTCTGCTTTGCAGCCGATCAAGCTCTGCTGCTTTCCAGCCTCCGCCCTTGTCCTGCCGGGCTCTCTGCTTTGCAGCCGATCACTCTCTGCTGCCTTCCAGCCTCCGCCTTTGCCCTTTCGGGTTTCTGCCTTGCAGCCGATCACGCTCAGCTGCTACCTTCCACCATGGTCTTCCAGGCTCCTGCCCTGCAGCCCGCCTCACTCCGGTTGCCTATAGCCCTTGTCCTCTGGGCTCCCTGCTCTGCAGCCTGCCTCACTCCGGCTGCCTACAGCCCTTGTCCTCTGGGCTCCCTGCTCTGCAGCCTGCCTCACTCCGGCTGCCTTCAGCCCTTGTTCTCTGGGCTCCCTGCTCTGCAGCCTGCCTCACTCTGGCTGCCTACAGCCCTTGTCTTCTGGGCTTCCTACCTTGCAGCTTACAGTCCTCTGCAGCCTTCTACAGTCAGCAGCCATGCTCCTCTGAGCTTACTCGTTGCTGCCCGGTAATTCTGGCTCCTTGCCGCGCAGCCTGCTTCTCTCCGCTGCCAACAGCCCTTGTACTCGGGGCTTCCTACCTTCCTACCTCCGCTGCTTGGTACCTACCTTTGTCCACTGGGTTCTCAGCCTAGCAGCCCTCTACAGTCCTCTGCAGCCTTCTACGGTCAGCGGCCCTGCCCCTCAGGGCTCACTCCTTGCTGCCCGGCCCTTCTGGGTTCCTTGCCGTGCAGCCTGCTTTACTCCGCTGCCCTAAGCCCTTTCCCTCTGGACACTCTACCTTACAGCCCTGCTCCTGTGGGCTTGCTCATTGCTTTCCTGCTCCTCTGAGCTCTCAACCTTGCTCCTTACTGTCCTCTGCTATCCAATCCTGTTACACGACTTTCCCTTCATTTCCTTCTGCTAGTTTGCTATCAACTTCCTTTTCCTGGATTTGTCTGCAAGTATCTTCTCTTGTACTGTTTGTAGACCCTTTTGTACAGAGCTTGTCTGTTGGTTTCCACCAGGCAACCTCTGCCCCTTCCCTTGTCTCGTTTCTACGTTACAGCCACCCATAGCTGTTGTTCCAAGTCATGAGCAAACAGCGTGGGCCTCTGTTATAGCAAACTGTGCAGAAGGCTAGAGTTTTTCCTAAGGTCCGTGGAATACTCTTTTCCTATATCTGCATACACCCCTAGAGGGAATCCATTCTGTTGTACCTTATTCCTTGCTACACTTGGCTACTCTTCGTTCTCATTACTTTCAGCTGTGTGTACACTATTCTGTCCACCTTACTTCGGCACAACCACCCGAAACCCTTCCTGGATGTCCTGTGCCTCTCTTTACAGGGTGTCATCCCGTGACAGACGGTTCCGCAGGGCTCCACCGGTGGTGTCATCGTTGCAGGTCGGCTCGGCTTCTCCCTCCTCGGATTCTTTAGGTCCTGTGGCGACTTCTGAAGTTCCAGTCCCCAAAGCCCTGCTTTTATGCAGAAAACCCCCATTCATTCAGCCTAGCTGCCAATCAAACATGCTAAGTGGTGAGCCGGGCGGCTCACCACTTGGGCCAATCACACAAGAGTGCGACTTGAGTTGCCGAGACAACTCAGTCCAGGGTGCCTAAACCCCCTCCCACACCCCCTGTGGTACCCAGACAGAGTGGCACCACTTTTGGAGGCTTCTGTGGAGAAAAATTACCAACCAGTAAATTAATATTAATTTAATAAACCGGCGGTATGTTCGAGGCTATGTTAAAAAGTGGTAGCCTCGAACAATGGGAAAATCCCATAGGGATATATTCGAGGTTGAATATAAAAAGTAGTATCCACTGCCACCAGCCAAAACTCGGTCGGGGGGGACTGGACAGTGACCCCTTGAACAACAGACCCCGGGGCAATCGAATTGCCCCGACCAGTATGTCCACAATAGGATGGTTTGTACTGGTTCTGTTCACAATTTGAGACTAGTAAAGCCAATGGTGACTTTACATGCCCTGGGAGACAGTAGTCAATCCCAGGGTATGGAGCCTATGTTTGGGGGTCGCTACGACACCCCTGGGTTACGTACGGAGGGTGCTGTGTAACCCACATACCAAAAACACATGAAGCCCTATGGGGTAAAGGACCCCATAGCCCATAAAACACATACAAGGTCAAAGGAACACCTCAAATCATGTCTAAGAGTGGGAGGAAGAGAGTCTCACTCTTAGCAGGAGAAAAAAATAAACCCCAAAAATCCAGCAAAGCTGCTGGGGGACTCACTAGGTTTGGGAAATTAGCCTTTACAGAGAATTCTCCCTAACAGCGGCGACAGTAGCAGAGCAGAGAGGGGCGGCGACAGTAGTAGAGCAGAGAGGGGCGGCGACAGTAGTAGAGCAGAGAGGGGCGGCGACAGTAGCAGAGCAGAGAGGGGCTGCGACAGCAAGGCGGGGAGAGTAGCAGAGCAGAGAGGGGCGGGGAGAGTAGCAGAGCAGAGAGGGGCGGGGAGAGTAGCAGAGCAGAGAGGGGCGGGGAGAGTAGCAGAGCAGAGAGGGGCGGGGAGAGTAGCAGAGCAGAGAGGGGCGGGGAGAGTAGCAGAGCAGAGAGGGGCGGGGAGAGTAGCAGAGCAGAGAGGGGCGAAGACAGTAGCAGAGCAGAGAGGGGCGAAGACAGTAGCAGAGCAGAGAGGGCGAAGACAGTAGCAGAGCAGAGAGGGGCGAAGACAGTAGCAGAGCAGAGAGGGGCCGGGAGAGTAGCCGGGAGAGTAGCAGAGCAGAGAGGGGCGGGGAGAGTAGCAGAGCAGCGGGGTGGGGAGAGTAGCAGAGGCAATATGTGCCTAGGTCAACCAGTGAAGGGTTTTAGAGACATCCAGGTTCCCTTCATATTATTGGCCCAGACTATATCCCTCATCCACTGGCCCTTCTTTAGAGCTTTTCAATGCGTCCAGCGACTGAGTATACATCTCTTTGGCAGGAGGAAACAAATTAAGTAGTCTGCATGTATGCTTGGAATGCACATCATATTGACCAAACAAACATAGCGCTGGCGTGGGTTGTAAACAGGTGAAAGTGTGGCACATAGCTCCCTCCAAAATTTGAGTAAACGAGGGCAGGTATTCGGACACTGCCAGACTTAATTTCATTGGTGTATGGTGTGCACAACTCCTGTGCTTGAGCATTTGGAGCACTGCGCCTTCAAGGCTCTTCAATCATAAATGGCCCTGGAAAGGAAGCGGGCGAAGTGCAGGAAGTGTGCCGGTGTTCAAGGGAGAGGCGGGTGAGCTGGTCCTGGCTTTTGGGCACTGACTTATTCCCCCCCTCACATATTGGGTGACTTTAGCACTCGCCACCGGAAAGCAGCAGCTTCTGTCCGCAATTCGTGCGGCCAGTGGGAACTACATGGAAAAGAGCTTAAGGTAGGACCCACAGGATTAACTTTAATGGTTGACTGTTTCGGGTCGCTGGAATTCTATTTTTGAGCTTGCTTACACACCATTCTTAATGTTTAGTTTACGGCTTTTTTTTCGGGAGTGACTGTGGGCTTGGCCTTGGAGCTCCCGTGCACAGCCAAAATATATTTATTACAGCATTGTTTTCATAACCCACAAACTTTATTGTTGGAACATTTCCCTTCTTCTTTTATGACATCTTGGACCTTCTTCATAATAGCGACTGTGGGTTTGGCATCTTGGAGCTCTAATTGTTTGTATGTTCATTTATAAGGCGCGCCAGACCCGAGGGTATCAAGGCGCAACAGTACAGAATATGCAAGGCTTCGGTTACAGGGTCACATAGTATGCAAAGCAGAGGTGTATATACATTGCAATAGTGGGTCAAATAAGTAGATACATATAATAAAACGTACATGCTAGACAAATAGAAACATATATATGGGATACATTACTCACCGTAATCGTATTTCTGATGCTTGTATCTGCTTAGATCCACATGCTGTGCATAGGCCGACATCTGGTGGAAGCTGCGGAGTATTACAGTTTGTTTTTCGAAACTCGAAAAGGGGCGTTGAAATAGGGCGTGCCAGTAATACTATCCCTAGTGTGACGTCCCCTGTACCCATGATCCCTCACGCGTGTAGGACCCTCAGATTGTATTTTTTCTGACATGAGGTAGCATGAGGAGTAGCGTGAATACAGAGCATCCAAGCAGATAAGATAGATAAGACTACAAGCATCCATGCGCCTTCTCTCAGAGGGGTGGAAGGGTGGGCGCATGTGAATCTAAGCAGATACAAGCATCAGAAATACGATTACGGTGAGTAATGTATCCCTTCTGAGGCTTGTGGAATCTGCTTAGATCACATGCTGTGCAGAGATTAGCGAGCAGTGTTAGAAGAAGGAAGTGGGATGTCAAAAGGGTCATGAACGAACAAATGTCTTAGAACCACTTGTCCCACTTGAGTATCTGTCTTGGAATGAGTGGTCAATGCAGTAGTGCTGAGTAAAGGCGTGGACAGAGATCCATGTAGCTGCTTTGCAAATACTGTCTAAGGGGACATTTGCAATGAAAGCCAGAGTGGCTCCACTACCTCTTGAAGAGTGGGCCCTTGGCGTAAAAGGCAGTGTTTTATCTGAAAGGGAATAGCACAGTTGGATAATCTGACTATCCACCTAGAGATGGCATTTCTAGCAATGCAATCTCCTTCTCTGCCTGGCGCTATGGAGACGAACAGTTGAGATGTCTTTCTTAGCAGTCTGGTCTTGTCTACATAGTAGAGGACCGCCCTCCTCACATCTAGTGTGTGGAGTTTCACCTCAGCAGAGCTTTTGGGTTATTGGAAGAAGGCCGGTAGCTCAAAGGACTGGTTAACATGGCATTTGGAAATGAACTTAGGTGAAAAACTAGGGTGAGTGCGTAAAACCAGTTTGTCCTTATGTATAGTAAAGAAAGGATCCTGCACTGACAGCTTGAATTTCACTGACTTCCTATGGATGTGATGGCTACTAAGAAGGCAGTGTTTTAAGTCAGGTGTTTGAGACTGCATTTGTGCATGGGTTCAAAGGGAGGACTCATGAGTTTAGCAAAAACCACATTAAGGTCCCAACCTGGAGGTGGGTTAGAAATTGGAGTGTGAAGTCTTTTTACCCCTTCCATAAATGCTTTGACAACTGGCACCTTCCACCATGACACCTTGTTATGGAAAGTGGTATAGGCTGATAAAGCTGCCAGGTACACTTTAAGTGAGTTAAACACTAACCCTGCATCTAGTAGGTGGAGCATATAGGTGACCACACTAGAAGGAGTACAATCAACGGGGTTGATTTTCTTATTCTGGCACCAAATTACGAATCATTTCCATTTATCATAGTAACAGTGAGTGCCTCGTGTTTGGTTTTCTTGACTCTTTCAAGATATCCATACATCTTTGAGGTATATTGAGATGTCCGAACTCTAGGACTTCAAGAGCCATGCTGCCAAGTTCATCGAGTTGGGCTGAGGATGCACTGTTAGCCCCTCCTGCTGGGAGAGTAGGTTGTACCGGCAAGGGAGTTTGATAGGGTTGCACACCGCCAGTTTGCATAGGTGTGGATACCATGGTTGTCTCGCCCACAGATTGGGAGAACGAGTGCCTCCTTGTTAGTTTAAGTAAAATATTGCAGTTGTGCTGTCTGTTAGGATCTGAGCTGACTGGTTGGATAGGAGGGGTTTGAATGCCCGAAGCGGTCTGAAGACTGGCAGACGTTCTAGCAGATTGATGTGGCTCTGAGCCACTGAGTGAGACCAGAGACCCTGAGCTGTGTGGTGAAGGTAGTGAGCTCCCCACCCTGCCAGGGAGGCGTCTGTTGGGACGACGGCCTGTATCTCTGGGTTGTAGATGGGTTTCCCCTTAGTCAGATTTTCTCTTGTCCACCAGCGAAGACTCTGTACTAGTGTTGGCGAAACGATCACTAGATCGTCCCACTGATGACTTGCTTGAGACCACTGTTACGCCAACCATTCCTGCATGGGTCTCATGCGCAGGCGCGCATGGAACCAGGTAAATGCAAGATGCCATCATGCCGAGCAAACACATAGCTTTGCGCACCCTTATTTGGCGACCGGCCTGATATTGAGGAATTTGCAGCAACACATTTTGAATTCTTTCCTCTGATGGAAAAGCCAACCCCTCTTGGGTATTTAGGACAGATCTCTGGAACTGTTTTGAGGTGTTTGGCACCAGGCTTGACTTTTTCTCGTTGATTGAGAAGCCCAATTAGATGAGGAGGTTGAATGTTCTTTGGATGTTTAGCCGGCAAATTAGGGAGGACTCCCCTGTAATGAGCCAATCGTCCAGGTAAGGGTACACTGGGATTGCCTCCCTGCGTAGGTGCGCCGCCACCTCTGCCAGTACCTTGGTGAATACCCTTGGAGCCGAGGCTATTCCGAAGGGCAGCACCTTGAATTGGTAGTGCTGGCTGTCAATCTTGAAACGCAAGAATCTTCTGTGCGCTGGGAACATTGCAATATGAAAATAGGCATCTTTCATATCCAATGTTGCCATGGAATCCCCCTTTTTTAGGAGCGGGATTACCTCTTGTAGAGTA
This sequence comes from Ambystoma mexicanum, assembly GCF_040938575.1. Lineage (NCBI taxonomy): Eukaryota > Metazoa > Chordata > Amphibia > Caudata > Ambystomatidae > Ambystoma > Ambystoma mexicanum. The sequence continues at coordinate 634,700,867 of NC_090928.1, read as the reverse complement.
GTCATGCAGCATTTTTGTGGCTTGTCATACTTGTTTGCAGGTCGCAAATCTAATACTGGGCACATTGTCAGATCTTTTTTTGGCACAAGGAAGTAGGTTGAATAAATACCCCTGTTCACCTGGTTGACTGGGACGACTTCCATGGCGTCCTTTGCTAGCAGAACAGCGTTTTTGAGGAGGATATTTGATGTTCCAGCGAGTGTACATTCTGTCGTGGAGGATGGTCGTGGGGGCGCCGTAGCAACTCTATGCAGTATCCTCCGGACACTGTGGACAGCACCCATCTGTCCGAAGTGATCCCCTCCCATGCGTAGGTGAAGGTGGAAATGCGCCCCGCTACTGGGGATGCATGTGAGGGGACCTGAAGCAGAACGTCACCGCTTGTTGGGTGGTGTACCACCTCTGGCGGGGCTGCCTTTACCCCTACTGCGGCCCCTGCGCTGACCTCTGGGGAAGCCCTGTGAGGATTGGGATTGATCGTTACCCCATGAGGTTCCCTGATTCTGGTAATAGTTTGAACCCCTTTGGGAACCTTGGCCCCAAAATCAGCTAAACATTTTTAGGGTCTCAAACTCATCCTTTGCCGTCTTTAAAGCTTCCTCCACTGCCTTGCCGAATAGTACTTTCGGCTCCACAGGCATATCTATAAGGGTTGCTTGGGTTTCAGGTTTGAACCCTGACTGCCTCAGCCAAGCGTGATGCTTAATCACAGTGCCTTCGGCGATTAACCTTCCAGCATTATCTGCTGCATCAAAGTTTGTTTTTAGCATGCAGCCTGATACAGATCTTCCATCTGCTGCCAGTTGAGCCAACTGGCTCTTTAAGGGCTCGGGTGCGGGTATACCAAAGCGGATACCTCTTCCTACTGATGGCAATTGTAGCTTGCCAAAAGGGTGGCACTGTTGCAATCCGTGCCTGATTGGCAGACGTGGAGGCAACCTTTCTACCCAGAACGTACAGTCTTTTACTCTCCTTATCAGGAGGTGCTTCTGAAGAAGCAAGCGGTGTACCTACCATCTTTCTGGTGGTTGTTACTACCAGGGAATCGAGTTTTAATTGGCCCCTAATGTAGAGGGGATCGGAGGGTGCAGCCCGGAAAAATTTCTCCACTCGTGGGTAACTGCCCGAGTGAGATTAGGGGTTACCAGCGAGAGATCAATCCTACACTGAATGGATTTTAACAGAGGGATAGCCCGAGTAATGGCTCTCTTGTCTCCTAGGATTTCTTCAGCGAAATCCATGTCTTCTTGGACACCCTGTATGTCGATATGAAAATGTGGAAGCTGCCTTAGCCAGTACCTCATTGAGGAGAGGTTGATTATCAACAGGCGAGTCATGTACCGGGGGGTCTTTAGGAATCGGGGAGTCAAGACTGTAGGCTTCAGCCTCATCCTCCACCTCCACCTCCTGGTCCTCGTCATACCCATAATAAGAGACCCCTGTCTGGTCATCCACCATTTGTGGTTCTGTTTCATCACAATATGAATCAGGGTGGTAAGGTTCAACCCTAAAGGAGTCTGTGACCAAGCCCTGAGCCGGGGCGAGAGGAACTAGGTATTGCCTTAGACCCCAAAGGGGCAGAGGTAGCAGGGGTGTTAGAGTAACTATGAAAATAATTAGGGCCCTTTTCATGAATGACATCCTTCTCATTACCCTATCAATGTTTGCTGAGTTCCATTCTTTAGAGCTAGGAATCACAACAACATGTTCTGGTTCCTCATCAGTGCCCATTTCGTGAGCAGTGGGAGGAATGGGTTTACCTTTAGTGGTAGGATCTGAGACTTTGGACTTCCGTATTGATTTAGGGTCTTTTGCTTCTCCGTAGGAACATGGTGTTCTGAAGATGAATTTTTATGTTGTTTATCCCCCATCCCATGACTCGAGGAGTGTTTTCCAGTTTTTTTAGGGGCCTCCGAGGGATTCAACGCCTCGTGTCGAGATTCGGAGGTGGTATTCGAGGAAGGAGGTCAAATCTCGGGTGTAGACGCTACGTGTCTTGGCTGTGTAGTATAGAGGGCGGAATCGTCATCTGACTATCGGGCCTCGGGGACTATTGATAGTGCGACACCTTTATCAACCGAAGACGCTTGGCCTTTGTCATGAGGTGAAAGGAAACGCCCAGAGGACACAGATTCGTTGGACCGCTCTCTTGGTGTCTTCCGTTGCCGATCGCTCGACACGCGTGTTGAGTCACTGCCGGGGCTGATGTGCTTAGTGGGGGTCGTATGTGTAGGGCTTTTTCTGCCAGGTGTTGTCCCCACAACGTGGCTGCCGGCCAGTCCTTCAGGGTCGGGGGCCTGCGCGTGGATGTCCGAAGTCACCGCTCTGCCCTCGCCGTCCGATTCGGTGGCGTTGCTGCCATCGCTGAATGTCCCCTCTACTTCCATGGCCTCGGGCTGCCTGGCGTAGTGGGCCCAGCGTTTAGTGGAGCGGTCTTGAAGGGTTTTCGGCTTGAAGAGCTTGCAAGCTCAACAGGTACTCTCGGGATGGTCTTGTGGGAGACACAGATTGCACGTATTGTGCTTGTCCACCCAGGGAAACTTCCTGCTACACTTTGGGCAGAATTTGAATGGAGTACTCTCCATATGTTACAAAATGGCAGTGGGCGGGTATATGTACGATAAGGTGGGAAAGAAGCCTGTATGACCACCCCCACTCTCCCTACTGTATAGGGCCGAGCCCAGAGAGAACTTCCAAGGCCCGGAGTCTGTCATGGCAGTGCTTGACGGCTGGCTTCCTCGATCTTCACCAGCATCGATCTTCGGCATATGGTGGAAGTAAGCGGTAATTTTAACTATAAACGGCTAAGAGCCAAGGGAACTCTGCAACATGCGTCCGACTAGTATGGCGGAAAAAACAATCTGAGGGTCCTAGACGCGTGATGGATCATGGGTACTGGGGACGTCACACTAGGGATAGTATTAATGGCATGCCCTATTTCAACGCCCCTTTTCGAGTTTCGAAAAATAAACTGTAATACTCTGCAGCTTCCACTAGATGTCGGCCTATGCACAGCATGTGATCTAAGCAGATTCCACAAGCCTCAGAAATATATATATTCAAGCAGGGTGAGACAGGGAATCTTGTGTGCACTAGTGTAGAACTAAGTATCCAAAGATTTCAGCCAATTTATATAGTTGGCTCTGAATTTCAGGTAGGGCTGCTCTTCTCTGATACGATGTGGCAGGGAGTTCCAGGGTTGTGCCGCTCTACCTGGGAAACTGCCACCCCGGCTTTAGACAGCTTAAATCTCGGTATGATGAGGCTATTGGTATTGACTGTTCTTGACGGTCTGTAGGAAGTTCTCCTCTGGAATCTGTCCCTGAGATCACTAGGGGCTGCGTTGTTCAGGGCTATGTGAGTAAGGGATGCAACTTTTAAGTGAATTTTATTTTTGGTGGAGAGGCAATTATTTTGGCGACTTATAGATATGTGAGATTTTTCAGACATGCCGAGAGACGCTCTCGGGGCATTGTTTTGAAGGATTTTAATCCTATGGATAGTGGCTTTGTTCGCACCGATGTATAAGGCATTACAATAATCTAGCCTAGATAGAATAAGGGGTCTGGCCAGAATGATGCAATTGTTGTCCAAGAGAAAGGGTTTGCCTGTTCTAATGAGCTTACAGGTGTAGGCTGTGGCTGAGGCCATGGACTTCACCTGTTTAGAGAAGGAGAGGGTGAAGTCAAGGTAGAAGTGTCTTTACCTCCTTGGCCACCTTTATGAGGTTCCCATCAATTACGAATGAAGAGTAATTTTGGCCTAATTTCTTAAGGTTAGGGCAGGTGCCTAGGATGATAGGTTCGGTTTTATCTTCATTCAGGCATAGACCCTCGGTTGCCATCCATGCCTGGATGATGAGATACTCTATTCACCAAGGCCAAATCCTTATTGTAATCCCCAGAAAGTGGGAGGAGAATCTGAGTATCATCTGCATAGTTGGTGTAGGTGATACCAAGAAGGTCCAGATCCTCAAAAAGGGGCTTAGTAAATATATTGTATAGGGTGGGGGGAGACACAAGAACCCTGAGGTACACAGCAGGTAATAGGGATCGGGTCTGCTACTGCTGATGGGGAAAACACACTCATGGTCCTGTCACTTAGAAAAGATTCAATCCACGTTATAGCCTCTTTGGAAAAATGGGCAGCCGAGTCTAGGTGGCTACATAGGACCTTGTGGTTTACAAGGTTGAATGCCGCAGAGAGGTTGAGCAATAGGAGGAGGGCTGACTTCCCTTTATCTCTTAGCTCATCCATTTGTGTCTTCAGATCAATAAGGGCAGTGTCAGTCCCATTTTGAGGTCGGAATCCTGATTGTCGCGCTTCTAAGAGCTTATGTAATTCTAAAATGTATAAAATGTTCTCAATTTTACAGGTTTTATTGATACTTGGAATTCAATTTATATTTATAGGAGTGATGTGTGTGCTCCTTTTAATTAAGGAGTATCGGAAGAATCTAACCATTTATTGCATATTTGGATTTACAGCTGGTAAAAATGTAATTGTTTTGTTTTTAATTCTTAACCATGACCTGCATAAGAAACAAAGATGTCCGGGTCTGAGGAGTGAAACCTCGAGACCCGGGAAGAGAATGCATAGCCCATCAAAATGACAAGACACATTGAAACAAGCCCCTAAAGTTAAAAAATGGAAAACGTGATATTAACGGAATTAAGAAAGGCATGGTTAATTTGACTCGCCCAATTTTATTTTATTTTTTAACCCTAAGCCTTTGTTGCTTACGACTATGACTGATCAGATTGGAATCGACCTACAAGTTAACTCCCAGCAAAGTAACTGAGTGACACATTCCACTCTTTTACAATTGACAATAACGGTTCACTTTTAAACCTTTGTAATAATTTGAAGAGGAATTTGCTGAGACCAACCTATAAGGATGTGGATTTTATAAAATCAAGAAATGTGTGGGCAAGTACTAATCTTACTGGCTTAATATCCAAGCTTGAAGAAACTGATTATGAAACTGAAGAAGACGACCCAATACAATCAAAGATCCCAAGTGCAAGTAATGAATGTTAAGGATAAACTGGCGGATTTACATTCAATGGTATCATTGATGACTGCAAAAATTGAGGCAGTGTTTCAACTATGTACAAGAATGGCAGAGGACCAGCAGGATTTTAAATCCTGGGCAACCAGAATGATTGACAATATGGGTTCTATGGGTGTGTATGTACCTTCAACTAAGAATGCTGGAAATCCTGCTGATGTTCCCGCCAACATTCCTTTTGCAACTAATCATTGCCGATGTACACATCATTTGCACCCCATGTTATCCCTTGATGATACAAACCCAATATCCCCCTACTGGTATGACTGAGATGATTGATCACCAAGTTGTTATTTATGCAGCTTATGAACCCGCTGCCATCGACATTTTATGTCAAGAAATGTCAATGATGGAAAAAACAAAATCAGACAAACCCAGGATTCCTAACGGGAAACAATTCAATCCACATTTGCTCCATAAATATACACCCGCTTTGCAAAGAATGCAATACAGCATGAAAGGTTGTGGGGGAGATAATGTTAGTGTTATAATAGATCCTCCAATGCCATTGAAATCTACTAACACAATGATCACACAATCTAATGATGATGATGGGGAAGTGAGGCAGGTTGAACTTAGAGGACCCATGGATAAATGGGTTACAAACTATTCTGTGTCTTTGGTAGATCTGCACAACCCTACAATGGACTGTGGATAATACTTTAACACAGTCACAACAGAAATATGATTCTAGGTCTATATCCAACATTGTTGGAATTTCTGTTGCTAAAACCATCCATGTAGCAGAAGATGTCAGGTTAATTCACCTTTAATCCATACTATTAGGAGTAAAAAAGTTAAGTTTGTTTGCCAAACTTGAGGAAGTTAATCCTTCTCAGAATAGCCTTTTCTTAACAGAACCCGGTTGGTAGCTTTATGGAGTTTTATTCCTAGTCTCTCTATACTTAGTAATAATGACATTTTGAGACTGGAGCTGCCTAAATGGGACAGTGGTACCAATTAGGTGCTGATGGAATTTTCCTCAAGGGCAGTTACAGCACTCCTACACTCATCCTATGGCATATTATGGGGACTTGGGGTTTTCACCTTACGATCAGTTACAGTGAAATAGAATATAAGTTGTACCTTAATGGAATTAATGTTTCAAATACAAGTCAAAAAGGTCGGGAGCACAGACAATTTAAAGAACAAGTTAAAGGAAGCCTCCCCACCTCTCGTACCAACTGACCCTGTAGCAGTATCAACTCAATCAAATGGTTGAGTTGGAACACTAGAGGGCCTAACTAATTTCTCAATCAGAGGGAAGGTCAGATTCGAATTGAGTCTAGTTGTCAATCTGGAAAAGTGCATACCCTTCATTTGAATGACAGACGTAACTTGATGGCCGTAGGCCAACCGTCTTATCCACCGAATTATAGAAATATAGACTTATATGCTTGACCAACAAGCAGCCATTTTAAACGTAGCAATTATCGCCATTTTGCTTGTTAACCATTGCTCATTGCTTTCTGTCTAAAACTGCTTTGCAGCTTGCAATTCTTGCGGATTCTGCTTACTCTGCTCAACTGTTAACATTGTTGTCTGAATATGAAAGGGCAAGGTCGCGGGACTGAGGAGTTTGTTGAAAACTCCTCATGAGTAGCCCAGAAAGGAATGCCCACGCTCCCTCTCCGTAGCCTTGAGGGAGAGCTGCAGGGCATTTAATCACTTCACAGCTGCCAGCCAGCCCTGTACGAAGGTAGAATATGTTAGAATAAAACAGCTAAAGGCTTGAATTATGCTCTTCCTACGGCCCCCTTCGCAAAACCCTTTAGAGCGTGTCGGCTCCCAGGACACGAATAGTACCTCATAGATAGCAAAGCATGGAATGTGGCTCTTCCCCCGTGTGCAGCTTGCTTCCAAGAACATAACCACCGTGTTCTGTTCAACAACTAAAAGATGCCTCCGCACTTTCTAAATTACACATTGTTACTAGAATCGACATTGAAAGTGTCATAATTGTCATACCCGTCGGAAATGTCCATCGTCATCCCGAGTTCAAAGAAACTTAATAAAGGAGGGTGTTAAACATGACATAGCCGATTGTATGATATGCATTTTGTATATATGTAACTGATGTACGTAATTCGCTCTCTTGCGTCCCTCGAGGTCTATGAAACTCACGTCGCGGGGCGTGAGACCAGAATTGGCCAATTGGGACTATTTTTGCTTGCAATAAACCCTATCATTTGGGAATTTGAACCTCGTGTCTGGCGCATCTTTTCGTGTATGGTTATTGCCTTGTTTCCACATCACGAGGGACCCCTAGGGGCCCCTTTCATAGTCACCTTTTTTTGTTTCTGGAAACATGGGCAACGCACGATTTTATAGTTGATTTTACGATTATATATCAGCATGCTACCAAAGGTTTGCGTGGTCGACCAATGGGCGGCCTCGCTATTGGAGCACAGCCTTTTTTATCTATTAGTCCTTACTGCTTGGAAGTAAAATCACAATATGTTTTGACCTGCTGTGTTACATTTTTCCCCACTCCTAAACGATATCTTGATTATTAATGTATACTCTCCTCCTGGTGATAAGATCAATGAAATAGTATTTATTGTAGATAAAATAATTCATATTTGGCTCGTATCACCCGAGAAAACATTTTACTTACTGGTGATTTAAATTCCCCCAGTTTGGGAAAACGTACACTTATCCAAACTGAACGATATTATGCTACTAGATCTGTCCCTCCGGAACCGAGGATCAAGGATTATGGGATGAAATGGGCCCAACTTTTTTATATTTGGGACATCTTATGTCTAAATCATAAAGGTAATATCCCTAACTTAATTAGGAATACTTGGACGAATGGTAGTACCACATCTACCCTGGACTATGTTTTCATGGACCAGGATTTACGGAATAAATCATGTCCTATGACAATTTATTTTAATACCCCAAGTGACCATGCTGCCCTAACATGGTCACTTGAGATATCCCACAAATATGTAATGATCCATTACAATGAACCTATTCATGTTACTCTTAGTGGGAACACTATTACCTGGAATAACAAATGTGTAAAGACTGAATACATTTATTCTGGAGAATAGCACATTGGATTATCTCTGGGTAAATTATAATCAATGGGATTTGACTGAGATGATGAGATTATTGAACACACATCTCCAATTAAACACATTTCGGGGTATGGGGATAAGTGTTCATGACGGCTGCTTTGACAGAGAGATTAAAACAAATGAGCAGTTCTACAGACGCCAATGTAGAACTATTGATAATGACCCTTCTCTCACAAGGGAAGCAAAACAGTATAAAATCTCGTTATCAACCAGATATAAAAACTGGCTGAAGCTACACAAATCCTCTATCAAAAATGTTAATTGGACTTACATTATCAAATTATTGACTCAGACACGAGAAAAGCTTTTGAGCTATGATTAGAACTAGCAGTCATACTCGTTTGAAAACAGAAACTAATTCAATTAGCATTAAGGGTTGGACGCATGCAGTGAGTGAATTATATTATACAAACTGCTCTATTCCAAATAATAGTCACTTTTATTTGCCATCTGGTGCTTTTTCAGTAGGATTTGAGATGGATGATATTACTGCCACCTTGATGGCCCTTAACAGCTCACGTGCCCCTGGGCCTGATATGATTCCTAATAAAATATTTAAGGACGCTATATCTTTTTGGGCCTCTAGATTAGTAAAGTTATTTAAGCAAATCTTACGAGATGATATTATTCCATCCAGCTGGCAAAAATCCATCATGGTCCATGCCTTTAAAGGGGGGGACCACACGAACACTGCCAACTATCCACTTTTGGCTATGGTAGATGCTAGTCAAAAAGTATTTCCTACTTTGCTTCTGAAAAAGTTAAATGTTTGGATTCGAGAAAAAAGGATCCTTTCACCTTTTCAAACTTGTTTTGCAGTCATATGAATACCTTGACCAATATTAGTTTATTGAATTATTTTTTTATGGCTTCCAAGCAGAAGAAATATGATAGACTATATTTATGTTTTATATATTTTAGTAAAGCCTTTGATACGGTTTCTAGACCACACTTATGGGCAAAACATAAGAAATAGGGAATCAATTTTGTATTATTGCATTTTATTACCGCCCTTTACTCAGATACCACTGTTAGAATTAAAATCAACAATGAGGTCACTCTCACTCCAGACAGCACTACAAATACTAGTATCAAACAGGGATGTGTCATATCTCCAATGTATATGTGGCAGACATGGACCATCATATTAAGTCTGTTCGTAATTTCCCTCCAATCATTGGTACTACTCCAGTTCCATGGATCAGTTATGCTGATGATGCTATAATCATGGATCGCATCCCAATAGGATTACAAAGTTCTCTCAATGCTTTAGTAGAGTATTCCCCAAAATATTACCGACAAATTAAGGAATCAAAGGAACAAGTTACTTTCTTACATGGTAATGTTCTTTCGATGGGATGTTCCTCCGACGTATTCCACATCTATGACAGTAATCACCACAGCTGTGCTGCTTCGGAAAAATGTTCGCCGTCTGCGTCCTGCATCGATGACGTGGATATGCTGTCCCTCGAGGGCCTCTGTCGAGAGCCGACGTCACCGGATGTTATAAGTAGGACGCACGACGCCCGTAGCCTCAGTTGTAGTTTTTCCCCAGAACGTGAGGCACCAATCTTCTGCCAGCATGACTACAGAAAGCCTTGCGGAAACTTAAGCTGCAATCGCATAAGAAATTCTGGAGGGGCAGGCTGGGAGGGTACGATGTAGAATATGTCGGAGGAACATCCTATCGAAAGAACATTACCAGGTAAGAAAGTAACTTGTTCTTCGAGGGGATTGTGTCCTCCGACGTATTCCACATCTATGACAGACACCCAAAGCAGTACCAACGTACGGAGGTGGGAAAAGAATTTAGAATTTTAGAATGCCCAATCAAATTGCAGAATAGAGGACCGCCTTACCAAAGGCCAAATCTTGCCCATGGATAGAATCCAGGGAGTAGCGTTTTACAAAAGTATGGACAGAGGCCCATGTGGCTGCTTCACGAATATAACGAATGGGAACACCCCTCTGCAGAGCAGTAGAGGCAACCACACCCCTAGTAGAATGGGCCCGTAAGCCTACCGGAGGGTCCTTACACACCAGACGGTAGCATTCAGAGATTGTCAAGATGATCCATCGGGACAAGGACTGCTTAGAAACAGCTTGACATAAACGCCTTCCAGCGTATCCCACAAATAGCTGATCCGGGACATACGAGAAAGATAGAAGGTTCAAAGCTCTCCTAGGATCCAACCTATGGACCCTCTCCTCTTCCTTACCAGGATGCGGAGGAGGATAGAACACCAGAAGAATTACCTTCTGGCTCAAATGAAAATCCGACACAACCTTCGGAAGAAAAGAAGGACGAACTCCAAGGACAACCCTGTCCTTATGAAACACCCTGAAAGGTGGCTTGGCAAGTGCCTGCAACTCACCCACTCTGTGAGCGGAAGTAACCGCAACCAAAAATACAGTTTTAAAGGTCAACAGTCTCAAAGGACAAGAATGTAAGGGCTCAAACGGAGCACCCATTACGAATTTCAGAACTAGATTCAAATCCCTTCCCCGTACCCGGAAAGGAGACGGTGGGAACACATTTGTCAGCCCTTTTAGAAACTGAGAAATCGAGGGAATCTTAAAATAAGAACACTCCTCAGATGAGCGCTTAAATATAGACAGCGCCGCCAGGTAACCTTTAATGGTACCCACTTGCAGGCCCTTGTGGGCTAAAGAAAGCAACAAAGAAAGAACCACATGAATTGAACACTGAAAGGATCCACATTCTGTACCCTGCACCAGTCGCAGAACTTTCTCCAACGGTACAGGGATTTTGTTGTTGGCCTTATGGCCAAGAGTAACACCTCCATTACGTCTTCAGGGAGGTCCCAGGTCAGTAGGGAAGACGGCGTGGAGGAAAGATGGACATGTCGAGAAGGTCCGGGTACCACGCTCTACTGGCCAAAGCTGGAGCAATGAGGATCATTCGGGAACCGAACCTCTGTAACCTCCGCAACACTTGCGGAATGACGGGGACTGGAAGGAACGCGTACAGCAGTGGGAAGGACCACTCCACTACGAACGCGTCCCCCTAAGGCTCCTCTTGGAGGAAATTCCCGCGAGCAGAATCTTTCGCACTTCCCGTTGACACTGGTGGCGAAGAGATCCACTAGTGGGGTCCCCCAAAGGGCAAAGATCTCCAAGAGAACTTCCTGAGCAGCTCCCACTTGTGAGAGACCGTGCTCTGCCTGCTCAGAGCATCCGCCGCCTCGTTTTCGTCTCCGGCCAGATGAACTGCCGAGATCGAAATTTCAATTTCCTGCTGGATGGCCCAGAACCAGAGCTGCATCTCCTCTCTGCACAGTGGGAGAGACCCTGCCCCCGCTTTTTTTAGTGCATGGCCACTTTATTGTCCGTCAGGATCAGGAGAGTCTTCCCCCGCACAGCCGGCAGAAAAGCCTTGAGGGCTAGCCTGACGGCCCTCAGCTCCAACAGATTGATATGGAGTCTGGACTCCGACGGAGACCAACTTCCACTGACTGTCAACTCGTTGGCATGAGCTCCCCATCCCGTGAGGGATGCGTCCATCACGATCGTTACTTCTGGCCAGGGTAGCCAAAATGGAGCACCCATCATCAGATTGCCTTCGACGGCCCACCACAGAAGATCCTGGGCGACAGAAGACGGCACCTGAACGGGATCCAACATCCTGCCGGAGGACTGCTACCACTGCATCTTGAGAGCCCATTGCAGAGATCTCATCCGCAACCTGGCCTCTGGCACCAGTAGAATGCAGGATGCCATGTGGCCAAGCAACCTCAAGAACTCGAACGCTGGGAGACTCTGGGCATGTTGAAACTTGTGCACCATCTGCAGAATGTGATGAGCCCTCACCTGGGGAGGCGAACACAGCCCCAGGGATGTGTCGAGCACTGCTCCGATGTACTGGAGCAGCTGGGGAGGTGTCAAGTGGGACTTCTTTAAGTTGAGGGAGAAGCCCAGCTTTTGAAGGGAGTGGCAGGTGACTGACAGATGATCCAGGACTTGCTCGGGAGAGCGTGCCCTGATCAACCAATCATCCAGGTAGGGGTAGATGTGAATCCCCCCTTTCCTGAGATACGCTGCCACCACCACCATGAGCTTGGTGAAGACCCTCGAGGCGGAGGTCAATCCGAACAGCAAGACCCGAAACCGAAAATGCGAGTCGCCAACTACGAACCTCAGGTACTTCTAGTGCTTCGGAACATGAAAGTAAGCATCTTTGAGGTTGAGAGACACCAACCAGTCCTGAAGTTGAAGGGCCTGGAGGAGTTGAGAGAAAGTAACCATCTTGAACTTGTCCTACCTGAGGAGCTTGTTCCAACCACGCAAGTCCATGATGGGTCTCAATCCCCGGCTTTTTTCGGGATCAAAAAATATGGGGAATACCATCCCTTGTTCCTCTCCGCTACAGACACCAGCTCTATGGCGCCTTTCTGAAGCGGATTCCGACTCTTCAAAGAGAGCTTCCCCGGTGGATTGTCGTGAGGCCTCTGCCGTAAAGGAAGACAGTAGCCGTGGGCCAAGATCTCCAGAACCCACACATCTGAAGTAATGGCACGCCATTCTACAAGACGCTGCGCCAGCCTTCCCCCAACCATCGAACCATGGGACATGGCCTCATGACTGAGCTGAAGCGGCTGCGGCAGTGCATGATGGCAAAGAGGCAACTTCCTGAGCGGCTTTGGCACCTTGAGTACCTTGTTTTTCACCTCTGGTACTCCTACGTTGGCCCCTTTGACTGGCAGCTCCCCTCGATCTACCAAAGGAAGAGTAGTATCGAAAGGTCTGCAACCTCTCAAGTCTCTCATCAGCCTTGCTGCCAAAAAGATTGTCACCATCAGAGGGCATGTTGAGAAGCCGGGACTGTACATCAGGAGCAACCACGCAAACCTGCGCATCACGATGCTCGCCGCCATGGACCGGCTGACACAGTCTTCCACGTCCAGACCCTAAATGGATTCACACATGGCATCCTTGCCATCCTGAACGAGGGCAAGAAAACCATCCCATTCCTCCCCTTTGGGAATAAGTTCAGCCGCCAAAGAAACACAATTCCACAGAGTGTGAGTGAATCTTGCTAAGGCACAAACTGAGTTGGCTGCCTTTAAAGCCACACCTCTAGATGAAAACACTTTCTTCGCCCAACCGTCAAAGCGCTTGTCGTCCCTATCCGGAGGGATGGTAGGGTACGCAGCCTGCTTTGGTGGGGCCGTAGCCGCCTGCACCACCAAACTCTCCGGGGTGGGGTGCAAATACAAGTAACCGGGTCACCACTGGCTGGACGGTATTTTTTCGGTAGCGACTTATTCACTGCCGGGAGACTCTTCGGAGCAGTCCAAGCCTCCGCCACCCTTCTTTGTAAGGCCATATGAAATGGCAGCACTGGGTCAGAGGGTGGACCTTGGTCCAAAATATCTGTCAGGTCATCCTGCAGAAAATCCACAGGTGGAGCAGACCACCCCCAAGTACTCCGTCACCCTCGACATGAGACGCCTGTACGACTCGGCATGTGTACCAGGCTCAGTGGTGTCCAGACCACTGGTGTCATGTAAGGATTGACGCAGGTCTTCCATCTGGCTATGACCTGTTAACAGGTCATCAGGAACCTCAGGAGGAACAAACCCCTCCACATTTGACCCTTCATCCACCTCCGAGATGTAATTCAAAGGCTGGAATAAATCCCTGGAGGAAGGTACAGAAAAAGGCTCAAACACAGGCTTCACTGATTTATTCAGGGCCTTCCTCTGGGATTCCACCTGTCTCTGGGGCACCTCCGATAAAGCCTCCTCAAAAGGCGTCGACGGAAACGGCTTCGACAATGGCTTCGAGGCTGGAGCCCGAGCGTGTCCTTCGACGGCCTCAGCGCCAATGGAGTCGATGACTTCCTCGGAGGCTGAGCCTCGACAGAGCCCCTCGACGGATATGGCGCCGTGCCTTCTTAGAAGGCCTCACAGGCTCCAACGGTCTCGAGGGCGATGAGGACCGGAACCTGGAGTGGGCATGGCTAGAGCGATCTACCTTATCCGATCAGGACCTCGAAGGCTCCCGATGATTGCGCCGAGCGCCCGAGCCCAAAGGCGTGCGAGTGGTGGCCCTAGCACGTTCCTTGCCTTTTTCTCTCAAAGGCGCAGACGGAACGAGCCCTGCGATTCGAAAACCGTCATCTCCGTGCGAAACACGTCCCATTCTGCCAGAGATTAATGCTTGTTGGGACAAGCTACCCGCCGTCTGGCGGAGTCCTCGGATGAGGACGGGGAAGGCGACCGGAGACGGCGCTTCCGAGAGTACCTAGAAGAGGCAGAGGAATGACGGGAACCACTCCGGGACTGAGAACCCCTGGATTTACGCCGACGCAGAGTGTCACCCCTCGAATCGTCGGTCGAAAGCCCAGCGGATTTCGACTTCCGGGGTTTGGAAACCCTACCTACAGATAACTACTTCTTCCGCTCCTGCAACGCATTCAGCGTCAAAGACTGGCATTCATCGCAGTCATCGGTGGCGTGGTCCTCACTGAGACGTCGTGCGGGTCCGTAAGCAACATCTTGGAACTGCAGTCATAGCACTTCTTGAAGCCCGACCTCGGGTAGAAGAAGACAAAGACATGATTGTCCAAGAAACCAAGAACGAAGAACCGATTCAACAGGAGAAGAACTGAGGTGCGCCGAGATTCCGAAGTGAACACGTTCGCGGAAAAAACGGAACTGAGGCTACGAGCGTTGTGCATCCTACTTATAACATCCGGTGATGTCAGCTCTCGACGGAGGCCCTTGATGGACAGCGTATCGACGCAGACACATTTTCCGAAGCAGCACAGCTGTGGTGATTACTGTCATAGATGTGGAATACGTCGGAGGACACAATCCCCTTGAATCCAAAATATGAATATTTGGTAACAAAACTAAAATTGGCACACCTGCCTGGTACATAAATGGTACCGAATTGGAGGTGGTGGACACCTATAAATATCTAGGTGTAACTATGATTTTTGTTGTACCAACCTCTGATTAAAGGTCGGAAGAAAAGAGTATATCCTAGAGTATATTGTGGCCCGGCCCTCTTCTAGAAAAGTGGTTTCTTCCCTGTATTGTCTGGCTCGGGGGCTTGGGAGTACTCCTTCCTCCTACAAAGCCAAATG
Source organism: Ambystoma mexicanum (assembly GCF_040938575.1). Classification (NCBI taxonomy): domain Eukaryota; kingdom Metazoa; phylum Chordata; class Amphibia; order Caudata; family Ambystomatidae; genus Ambystoma; species Ambystoma mexicanum. The sequence continues at coordinate 634,685,596 of NC_090928.1, read as the reverse complement.
GGAAAGTGGTATGGCACGATCATTACCTGACGACCAGTGGGATGACATACGTACTCAAACTAAGTCAATTTCTAGTAATACCAGATTTCGCCTGATTCACTTTAAGTTTTTGCATCAACTGTATTATTCTCCTTTGAATTTGCATAAACTGTTTCCCCTTCGGTCATCAGTCCTCTGCCGATTTTTACCACCTGGCGTGGTCCTGTCCCCATGTCCAGGCTTTTTGGGGTGCTGTTGCTGGGGTGATGGGGCAGGTATTGGAGATCTCACCCCCTTTCACTCCAGAAACTTGGGTGCTGTCTTGGGTGGATATACCTGTGCGCAGCGATAGAAAACTGTTTGGGATGGCTTCAGTGGTTGCTAAGTCTCTGGTGGCACGAGCATGGGGGTCTCCTAGGGCCCCGTCAATACATCAATGGGTGAACTGCATGTCGATATATGAGCGTAGAGAGTCGCAGTAGAACCAAACACTCCTCCTTAATAGCAGGCACAAGGACTATTGGCACTCTTTTAGGAGATATATATATATATCTTCGCAGAAGAGGCCGACCAAGAACGGAGTTGAAGTTTATTGATTTTGTAATGTTGTTCAGTTCCTCTGGAAGATGCGGGCCTAGCGGTAACTGGTTCATTGTCTTTATGAAACTCATCTAGAACAATGTATCGTAGGTGAATTCTTGTCATTGGGATATGTTCTGCTGCATATATTGGTGACCTGGGGGGAATTTTTAGGGTGGGTGGGAGGCAGGGGGCGGGGGGAGGGGGTTTGCTCCCTTGTGGGGAGTTATTGTTGGTCAATTTTCTTTTTTTTGTCTTCTGATTGTTAGGTGGTACTGACATGGCCTGTTGTGTTCTTTGTTATGAAACCTGAAAACTAATAAAGAAAGTTTAAAAAAAAAGATTACACAGCATGTCATGATGCCTACCCCCGCAGTACCAGGCCAGGCCCAGCACCCCCGGGAGCAGGCATCACGCCCCCGGGTAAAAGCCCAGCGGCCCTTTATAGGGGCTCTTTGGACTCTGTCCTGGCGCCGTTGGCGCCAGGCTCATGTTCGACATCAGTCCTGGCGCCATAGGCGCCAGGCTCATAAGGGGAAGTGTTTGGTGCACTTACCTGAAGCAGACCATGCTGCACACTCACCTGATGCAGACCATGCTGCATGAAGAACCAAGCCAAATGAGGCTTAGGAGGGACTATTTTTCTGAGGGAACTATTTTGTTACTTGGGTGGGGCTGTGGAAGAATACTCACCTGGAACTTCTTCCAAGGCTATTTAAGCCACGCCCGGACAGCCACACGTGCTTCGCGTTGTTCTGCATCCCAGCAGCTGAACGCTCACTGTGTCAGCTCCTGCATCTGGACTCCAGCCACGCCCACCTCGAACCTGGAACACCTGTAAGGAAAGAAGAGAAGAGAAAGGTGAAAACCAAGAACTTATTCAACCTTCTTACCTGCATCCGGAATCTTCACGCCAGCATTCCTGAAGGAGGACTTCCATTTAAAAGCACCGCGTTGCTCGCTGCAGCGCTGCACTTCACTCAACTGTTCCCGAGACGCCGCCCGGCTCCATCGCGGCTCTCAGCACCAGTCGCCACATTTCTGCACCTAGGGGAGAGAAGAAGAGACAAAAGGTGAGCAAGGGAACACAAGAGGAAGGCCGAATTTTCAGCCATATTACTTACCGGCTTTTCTTGGTGAACCATTCCACATCTCGGGTCGGCGCCGCATCTTTGGCAGGTACCGCACCCCGGCCTCTATGGGGAAAGGACAAAAGACATTACTGGGGAATTATAAAGACATTTAGAGGGGTCGCCCTCATCGCTAACTCACCTGATTTTACCACCGGCAATTTAACCCCTCAACGCATCACCTTGGTTCTGCACCTGAAATAAAGGACAGATCACAGGTTAGGAGAAACATAAAAGGAGGCTCACACTTGAACTTTAGCATCTTCATACTTACGGTGTATCGCTCAGAAAAGTCAAGTGGATTTGCCAGCGCCATTCTGAAAACCAGTGAAGTAACTGGACGAACGTGCGCCCCTGCACCAGAAGCAGGATGGAGAGTTCATCCTTCCAAACCATAAGGTGAGCTTAAACCGGGGGGTTTTGGAGGAAGTCAGAGGAGAACGAAGGGAGAAAGGGGGGAGCAAGCACACTATTCAGCAGACCGTTAATCCCCTTTCTCATCAGCAGAAGGATATTCCTACGGGCCAGAAAAGCAAGATTTGGGGGTCCTGTTCAATCGGTGGTCCAAATTCTGCGCATCACGCTTGAAGAGGCCACAGCAACCCAGACCGGACCAGCGCCTCCGTGGGAGCCAGGTGAGCGTTACAGAACGCGAAGCCTTCCTACAAATTCCCACCCAGGTGCTATGGAAACTTCTGAGACTGACCAGTTGGCCCAACTACTGGGGGAATTACGGGCCGAAGTACACGCCGCTCGTCAAGAGACTAATGCTCTCAGGAGGGAAGTGATTGTATCAAAGGAAAGGACTGATGACCTGGCTAGACAGCTTTTGCAAGGTCAAGCTGGACAAACTCCTTCACCCGGTTCCGGAGGGAACCCCGCTCCTGTGCTTTCCAGTAACCCGGTGCAGATTAATCTACCAGGAAACATGCCGCTGGCCCCACCCGAACGGTTTGCTGGGGACCCCAAACGATTCGCCGTATTCATGATTCAGTGTCGTTTGCATTTCCTGTGCAGACCTGGGGCCTTCCCTAATGACCAGACCAAGGTAGCCTTTGTATTGTCATATCTCAGCGGCAGTGCTGCCGATTGGTCAGTTCCACTGGTAACTCAAGGTGACCCGATTCTTCGTGATTTCCAAGGATTTCAAGCAAGCATGGAAAGGTTATTTGCTCGTCACTCCCAGGGGCAGCCTCTAGATGACGAACTTCTATCTCTACGACAGGGCAATCAAGACCTCCTTTCCTACATTGCAACCTTTAATAGACTAATTGTGGAAACTGGGTGGCCAGAGGATAAAAGAATCACGTTATTTTATCGAGGTCTACGCGGAGAACTTAAAGATGTCCTGGCCCAAGTTGTAAATCCGCCCCAAGAATGCTCAGAATATATAGACTTAGTGGTCCAATTGGATCACAGACTGCAAAACAGAAAAGCAGATCGGTCCAAGTTTGAGACCCGGGTGTTAGTCAAGACCCACGTTAACCTCAAGGGGGCTGAAGCCTCTGAGCCAATGCAAATCGGAGGAGTTAAAGGACCTTTAACTCAAAAGGAACGTGAAAGAAGACGGCAGATGCACTTATGTCTTTATTATGGATCCTCTGGACACTTTCTACGAGATTGCCCGGCAAGGCCGCCCAGGAAGGTGGTAGGAGCCGCTGAAAAAATCCATTAAACCTCTGTATCGCGAAACGACCCCGCCCGACAAGCATAGGGGTCCGCTTGCCGAGCTTGAAAACAAACTCTCAGACCTCGCATTTCATTGTGCCAATGGTACTCGTAGATCCGGAACAGCCTAAGCGGTTGCATGCAATAAAGGCATACATCGATAGTGGGTCTAGAGGAAACTACGTGGATCGTGAATTGGTCTCCAGGATTAACCTCCCTCTGCGTCCTAAAACCAGCAACGATGTCATCACCACAGTTGATGGAACCGAAATTGCCTCGGGACCGGTAACACATTCCACAGCTGAGGTGACACTTGTAGGTCCGGACGGCCATCGGGAGGCAGTTGTGTTTGATGTAATGAAGGCTCCACAGTTTCAGGTTATTCTCGGAATCCCTTGGTTAGAGACACATAATCCTCAAATTGATTGGCAAGCGAACAGAATAACCTTTCCGGAGTGTGCACGAATCTGCTACCCAGAAAATCTGAAGATCAGTCTAGCATCAGTAACCTCTGTCTCCATGCAACTACCTCCGGAATACCAAGACTTTCAGGACGTCTTCCAAAAGGAACAGGCCAACATGTTACCTCCTCACAGATCGTACGATTGCCAAATCGATCTGGTGCCTGGTGCTCAACCCCCTTGTAGCAGGATTTATGCCCTTACTGAGCCGGAGAATCTGCATTTGAGACAATATTTAGATCAATACCTAGCCAATGGTTTCATTCGCCCGTCAAAGTCTCCGGCATCCTCGGCTTTGTTCTTCGTGCCAAAAAAAGAAGGCGACCTTAGAACTTGTATCGATTACCGCGCATTGAACCAGATAACTGTTAAAAATCGTTACCCTCTGCCTTTGATCCCTGAACTCCTTGACCAGGTGAAGGACGCTTGCATATACACCAAGTTAGATCTCCGGGGGGCTTATCATCTGGTACGAGTAAAAGAAGGCGACAAATGGAAAACGGCCTTCCGTACAAAATATGGACTATTTGAATACCAGGTGATGCCTTTCAGGTTGTGCAACGCGCCTGCTGCCTTCCAATTCTTCATGAACGATGTCCTTTGGGAACTCATCGATGTCTGTGTTGTCGTGTATATCGATGACATTCTGGTGTACTCCTCTTCGGAATCAAATCACAGAAAACATGTTAGGGCCGTCCTTGAGAAATTGCGCCAGCACAAACTGTTTGCAAAGCTGGAGAAATGCCTTTTCCATACCACCGAGGTTGAGTTTCTTGGATTCATCCTGACACCTAAAGGGGTCCGAATGGACTCACGGAAAGTGGATGCCATCCTCAAATGGCCATCGCCTAGTTCGGTAAAAGGTGTCCAAAGCATGCTTGGTTTTGCCAATTTTTATCGCAGGTTTATCCCGGAATTTTCACGGGTGGTGCAACCCATCACTGCACTCTTGCGGAAGAATAAACGTTTTGAATGGACCGAGGAAGCTGAACAGGCCTTTCAGGAATTAAAAGCTAAATTTACGTCCGCACCTATTTTGAAACACCCGCGTCCTGATCTCCCATATATAGTCGAAACCGACGCATCCAGCTTAGCCATGGGAGCTGTCCTGTCCCAGAGAGACCCCGAAACCAACCAACTGCACCCCGTAGCTTTTTGGTCCAGAAAGTTCTCGCCGCCGGAGATAAATTATGCAATCACCGATAAGGAATTATTAGCCATTAAGTCCGCCTTTAAGGCTTGGCGGCATTATCTTCTTGGCGCCAGGCATACCATCACCGTGATCACTGATCACCGAAATTTACAATATTTAAAAACTGCCAAGGCTCAGTCTTCACGACAGCTCCGATGGGCTTTATTCTTTGCTGAGTTCGATTTTGTAATCACTTACCGTCCCGGCTGTAAGAATGGCAAAGCGGACGCGCTATCTCGAATTGGAATGTGAGAAATGGACACAAACTCAGCACCTGTGCCGATAATTCCTGAACAAAGAATCTTGGGGATAACCACTTTACAAACCCTTGAAGACATTCAAGCACGGGTAAAACTATTCCTGGACTCTTCAGCCTTGCAGGATTGGATCAAAAGGGGGTCTGACTTTTCAATCAACGATGGCTTACCTTACTTCTGAGGACGTTTATTTTTGCCAGAAAAGGAATTTCAAGAACTGGTTATTTCCCGTCATCACGATACTCTGATGGAAGGACATCCTGGCATTGCCAAAACAGAGGAAAAAATTAAACGACAATTCTGGTGGCCGTCCTGGCGAAAGGATATTAAATCTTTCGTGATGTCCTGTGGAGTTTGCGCCCAAAACAAAGGTCAAAAATCAAAACCCGCCGGTCTTCTTCAGCCCTTAGACATTCCACCAGCACCTTGGCACACCTTGTCACTAGATTTTATCACGGACCTGCCCTCTTGTAATGGATACAATACTATTCTGGTTGTGGTGGATTTATTTTCCAAGATGGCCCATTTTATTCCGTTGAAAGGTTTACCTTCAGCTTTTGTTCTTGCCAAGGAATTCCTCGAAAATATCATCCGTCTGCATGGATTCCCGTCCATACTAATGTCCGATCGGGGAAGCCAGTTTATTTCTCATTTTTGGAAAAAATGTTGTCAACTGGCACAAATCGAAGTAAGACTTTCAACCAGCCACCACCCACAGACCGATGGTCAGACAGAGAGAACAAACCAGACCCTTGAACAATATCTACGCTGTATGTTGCACCAATCGGAGGGTTTTTGGAAGGATATTTTATGGGTGTCTGAACATGCATACAATAACTCGATACACTCTGGAACTGGTCAGAGCCCCTTTTATACCCTATATGGACATCACCCTCGTACTTCAGACCTGGACTCACCTTTAAGCCTCGAAATGCCCGCAGTGGACCATTTGCATTCTACGATTACTCAAGCCTTCAAGGATGCTACTGCACACTTACAACATGCGAAAGGGAAATACAAAAAGAATGCGGATCTGCATCGATCCATACCAAATAGGGGATCAAGTATGGTTGGCTACCAAACACTTATCGCTCAAGGGACCTCGGACTTTTAATCCAAGGTATTTAGGCCCTTACTCGATCAAAGCTATAATTAACCCAGTGGCAGTCAAGCTAGATCTACCAGCTAACATGCGGATTCACCCCGTTTTTCATGTGTCGCTTTTGAGACCAGTGCAACCAGGAACCAGATTAATAAAGCCACCAGAACCAATCCAGATAGATGGGGAGCCTGAATTTGAGGTGAAGAACATTTTGGACTCTAAGATCTCAAAATCAAAACTTTTCTATCTAATTGATTGGAAGGGGTACGGGCCTGAGGAAAGATCTTGGGAACCCAGTGACCACGTACATGCACCTCGGCTAGTAAAAAGGTTCCATCGGAATTTCCCGAACAAACCAAAACCTCCTGAGGGAACGACCTTGGTAGGAGCCTTGGGGCGGGGGGAGTGCTGTCATGATGCCTACCCCCGGAGTACCAGGCCAGGCCCAGCACTTCCAGGAGCAGGCATCACGCCCCCGGGTAAAAGCCTAGCGGCCCTTTATAGGGGCTCTTTGGACTCTGTCCTGGCGCCGTTGGCGCCAGGCTCATGTTGGACATCAGTCCTGGCCCCGTAGGCGCCAGGCTCATAAGGGGAAGTGTTTGGTGCACTTACCTGAAGCAGACCATGCTGCACACTCACCTGATGCAGACCATGCTGCATGAAAAACCAAGCCAAATGAGGCTTAGGAGGGACTATTTTTCTGAGGGAACTATTTTGTTACTTGGGTGGGGCTGTGGAAGAATACTCACCTGGAACTTCTTCCAAGGCTATTTAAGCCACGCCCGGACAGCCACACGTGCTTCGCGTTGTTCTGCATCCCAGCAGCTGAATGCTCACCGTGTCAGCTCCTGCACCTGGACTCCAGCTACGCCCGCCTCGAACCTGGAACACCTGTAAGGAAAGAAGAGAAGAGAAAGGTGAAAACCAAGAAGTTATTCAACCTTCTTACCTGCATCCGGAATCTTCACGCCAGCATTCCTGAAGGAGGACTTCCATTTAAAAGCACCGCGTTGCTCGCTGCAGCGCCGCACTTCACTCACCTGTTCCCTAGATGCCGCCCGGCTCCATCGCGGCTCTCAGCACCAGTCGCCACATTTCTGCACCTAGGGGAGAGAAGAAGAGACAAAAGGTGAGCAAGGGAACACAAGAGGAAGGCCGAATTTTCAGCCATATTACTTACCGGCTTTTCTTGGTGAACCATTCCACATCTCGGGTCGGCGCCGCATCTTTGGCAGGTACCGCACCCCGGCCCCTATGGGGAAAGGACAAAAGACATTACTGGGGAATTATGAAGACATTTAGAGGGGTCGCCCTCATCACTAACTCACCTGATTTTACCACCGGCAATTTAACCCGTCAACGCATCACCTTGGTTCTGCACGTAAAATAAAGGACAGATCACAGGTTAGGAGAAACAACATAAAAGGAGGCTCACACTTGAACTTTAGCATCTTCATACTTACGGTGTATCGCTCAGAAAAGTCAAGTGGATTTGCCAGCGCCATTCTGAAAACCAGTGAAGTAACTGGACAAACGCGCGCCTCTGCACCAGAAGCAGGATGGAGAGTTCATCCTTCCAAACCATAAGGTGAGCTTAAACCGGGGGGTTTTGGAGGAAGTCAGAAGAGAACGAAAGGGGAAAGGGGGGAGCAAGCACACTATTCAGCAGACAGTTAATCCCCTTTCTCATCAGCAGAAGGATATTCCTACAGGCCAGACAAACAAGATTTGGGGGTCCTGTTCAATCGGTGGTCCGAATTCTGCGCATCACGCTTGAAGAGGCCACAGCAACCCAGACCGGACCAGCGCCTCCGTGGGAGCCAGGTGAGCGTTACACAGCAGTACACATACACAACCATGGGAGGTGGCAAGCCTCAACAGAAGCAAAAACACTTACCCCTGGAGCAGACTCACCTCAAGTGAACAGGTTGCTTAGCACCTCTTGGCCGACCCGGGACTCCTCCCTGGAATCCCTGTGGATGCAGTAGAACCTTGTGAAGGTGTGCGTGGACCTTGTAAGGAAGGCATGGTATCAACAGCAGACACCGGCACAATAGATGCAAATTTCAAAAACCTTTATTTTGTAGTTTACTGGGGTTGGTGAAATTCCCAACTGGCCCCAACTCTAAAATGGGGGTAGTCTCGACCATAAAATAAACAAGTCCAAGCCAGTCTAGTCAAAAGGCCTGTACTAAGAAAACCTAACCTTGCCCTCCTTCTCAAAAAGTGTAAAGGGAATACAAAAAGGAAAAATAGTGTCTTAAAAGAAATGTCATTATGGTTTAGGTAACAACTCCCTTCCCCAGGTTCAGAGGTACGGGGTCTCAAGAGTTTCTTAAAAAGGATAAGTGGATGGCACAGTTCCATGAGTCTCGCACACACTGGCTTGCTGGTACAATTCAACAGTTCACGTTTGGCGTTCAGGTTTCTGACAGTCTATTCAATTCTGTAGACACTGTTCGCTTTACCATAAATGCACAGTTCTGCTCTTGGCTTCTACTTTGCCACTATTCAACATAGGCTTCGCTCTGCCGGGCTTGAGCCTGCCTCTCTTTTCACATTCAACTCTTTCTCATCACAGTTCAACATAGGCTTCCCTCTGCCGGGCTCAAGCCTATTTTTCTCTTTGTGCAGGTTCCCGTCCCCATGTTCCAACTTTCTCTCCTTCTACTGTCAAAGACTTACGAAATTGCAAGGCTTTTACATAGACCTCTGCATGACCACTTTGACCTCCTTATTCACAATTGATACACTCAACAATCTTCACAACACCAATGGTACTTGTAGTTTTACTATTTTCTTTCCTTGTGCCCTAATGGCATCTTTCAAAGTTCACACGCAACACCAATGCCTCTTGGTATTTGTAGTTTGACTTTTGCCCTCTTGCCATCTTACAAAGTTCATTTAGATTGCCTTTCTCACAATCAACTCTCACGGTAACTTTCTTGCCTTCGTTTACCGCTTTCAATTACTCAGAACATTTCACAGCGATTTTCAAATGTGCGACTCCATTTCGCAGGGCCACCCCGTTAATTTGTATACTTCTCTCAGCATTCAATCATTGTTTTCTTCATTACGTGGTTGCACAGCACACGTGCAACCTTCAAATCTTGTTACATCTTTTCCCTTTTGCTCTTAACACAAACCAGGCTTTTATTTGCCTTTGATAACTCACTGGTCGTGTTAATTGCCCATCTATCTTCAATACTTTTCTTGCAGCAGTCAAGATTGTTACCAACGCCTCCTCTGCTCCTCCCCAACTATGTTGTTCACCCAGGAGTGTAGCTGGTCACCACCTGGAAGCACTTTGACGTTTTCTCCTTTCCGCTCACTCATTTTCAGACGTGGAAAACATACGGCTTCCCGAAAGGATGGAATTCTCACCTGGCTCCCTCTCGTTCTCCGCAGCAGCCAGTCAGCCCCTTGGCCTTCATACTTCCATAGCCTGGTTCACATCAGCCCCTAAAGAGCTGTTCCTTCTTCCATCCAGCCTCGCTCAGAGTGTTTGTGCGTGTCACCTTTTATCCAGACAGGGATTGTTAACAAGTGGCGGTGTATTTAATGAGTATTACGTGTCTGACTCTGCCTGATCGCATTAGAGGTTAAGAGCCATTGCAAGTCAGTAGAGGTAATCCGTCTGGCCTCATTCCTCATCGTCCTCAGCTCAATAGTGTTGTTAATGTGAAGTGGGGAGGAATTATGGGAGTTGTAGTTTCCATAAAATAAGCAGGGATAGGGGTTAGATGGGTTAGGGGAAAAAGGGGAATACCATGTCTCGCCATCAGGTGCTTCAACCCAACCCCCGAACCCTCTCCCAATCCCCTGAGGACCCCCTACCCAGGTGATCCTCTCTCGCTTCTCCATCCCCTGGGTCAGGATCCAAAAGAGATGGCCCTTCCCTGGCCGCCTGAGTACAGGATACCTGGGGACTAGGCTGCGAACACCCTTTGGTTTTTCACAACCTCCACGTAGCAGCCCTGCAGATGGCGAGCAGGGGTACACCAGAGAGAAACGCCATCCTTACTGCGATGTGTCTTGTAGAATGGGAACTAGGCCTGCCAGGAGGAGTATGTTAGCCAGCCAATGACATTGCATGATGCGGTCGGAAAGTTATCTGGAGATGGATGCCTTCGACAAGGCCTTCCCATGATTCATAGGTCCAGAACTGACAAACAATTGAGAAGTCTTCGGAAACCACTTTGTGCGTGCCACGTAAAACATCAAGTCACAACCAACGTCCAGCGAATGCAAGGTCCTCTTCGCTGGTGACTATGGATTCGGGAAGACGACATTCAACACCAAAGGCTCGTTGAGGTGGAACTCCAACCGTACCTTCGTCATAATGGTGAGGTGCGTACGCAGTACCACCCTTGAAGCGTGGAATGACAAGTATTGGCTTCTTGCAAGACAGGCCTGGATCTCCACAACCCACCTGGCTGAGGTGATCCCCACAAGGAAAGTCGTCTTCCACGAGAGACTTGAGCGGGGCTTGATGCATAGGGTCAAAAGGCGCCCCCTGAGCTTTCTCAAGACCACATTGAGTTCCCAAGCTGGGATAGGGGCCTTTACCGGCGGAAAGGTCATGAAGAGGCCTTGGAGGAACTTCTTGACGGGTCTGTGCGACCACATGAAGACCTACCTGATGTAACGGGAATATGGCGGCCATGTGCACATTGATAGAGGCATGAGCCAGTCCGGCCTTGGCCAAGGAAAGCGGGTATGGTAGGAGATGCGGGCTGTGACACTCAGAGGGGTAATCTTCTGAGCCCAGCACCACACAGAGAAACACTTCCACTTATGGATGTAGCACGTCAATGTTGAAGAGGCTCTGGCCTTGGTCAGGATGTCCTTACACTTTGCAGGTAAAGAATATTGTCCAAATTCTAGGGCTGCAGGAGCCAGGCCCTGAGGTTCAGCGACACCAGGTCGTGGTGCAGAATCGCCCCTCCATCTCTGCAGAGAAGATAGGGAATTAATGGCAGCCTGATGGATGGAACCGCTGACAGACGTAGCAGGTCTGAATACCAGATTTGTCACGGCCACGCCGGTGCGACGAGTATCATCCTGCAGTGACACTGTCTGAGTAGGTTGATCACCCGTAGCAGGAGTGGGAACAGAGTAAAAACTTATAGGAAAAGTCCCTCCCACGGGAACGAGACCGCATCCCACATGCTCCTCGGATGCGGGAACCAGCTGGTGAACTTCTGACACTTGGATCAAAAGGTTGATCTGGGGGTTGACCCCATACGTGGAATTGATGATTCACTTGGTACTAGCGAACCTCCCACTCGTGGCAAGAATGTAGCAACCTGCTGAGCGAGTCTGCAATGGTGTTGTTGCTGCCCGCCAGGTAAGAAGGGACGAGAAAGATGTCCTGACTAATGGCCCAGTGCCACCGATTCTGGGCCTCCCTGGAGAGAGCCGGAGAGCACAACCCACCCTCCTTACAGATGTAGAAGATGGTGGTGGTGTTGTCCATGAAGATCCTCCCCACCTTGACCCTCAGCGATGGCAGAAAGGACTTGAGGGCCCAGAAGTAGGCCCGAAGCTCCAGGACGTTAATGTGAAGGGTCTGTTCTTCTTGCCAGCCAGAGGCCTCTGGTGTGCAACTTTCCGGTGTGAGCTCCCCCAACCTTCCAGACAAGCATCTGTGGTGACTGTCTCCTTGTAAGGAGGGACTTGGAATGGGGCCCTTGTCTGAGAGGAGGGCGCACGCCCCACCACTGCATTGCTCGTCGGAACTCCTCGTTGAGGACGATCTTTTGGTCTGTCCAGGATCCCGAGAATTGCAGCCACCTCGCATCCAGAAACTCCTGGAGTGGCCTCATCCGCAGCCTGCAAAGGAGGACGAGGTTGATGCAGTGGCACATCATGCCCCGCAGGGACTTGACGGCTCACACAGTAGCCCACACTGCCAACAAGAGGCACTGCGCCTTCCTTAGGATGGCCATCACCCTTTCTTCCAAGGGAGACACCAGATGAGTTACTGCGTTGAGTCGGGCTCCCAGAAACAGAGTGAAACAGAGTGTTCTGCGATGGCCCCAAACAGGACTTTGGATAATTTATGAAGAATCCCAGATCCGCCAGCAAACACACGGTCCTCGCTGTTTGCTGGCTCGCCAGACCGAGAGAGCGGGATCGGACAAGCCAATCATCCAGGTAAGGGTAGACATGAATGCCCTCGAGACGTAGATGTTCCGCCACCGGAGCCAAGCACTTTGTAAAGACCCTTGGGGCCGATTTCAGGCCAAAGGGGAGTGCCTTGAACCGATAGTGTTGCCCCTGGACCAACAACAGCAGGAACTTGTGGTGCTTCCGATGGATGGGAAAGTAGGCGTCCTCCAGATCCAGAGATGCCACGAAGTCGCCATCCTCTTGTTGACTGAGCATGTGCAGTAACATGACCATCCTCAATTTCTGGAACTTAAAGCACTTGTTAAGGTGTCTCAGGTCAAGGATCAGCCACCACCCTGCTGACTTTTGGACCAGAAATTATCTGGAGCCACGGAGGCGCTGGGGTACGGGCTCCATCGCAACCTTCTTCAATGTGGCGTGGACCACCTGCAGCAGCTGCATGGGGGAATACGAGGACACCTACGTTGGAACTCCAAGGTGTATCCCTGTTCGAGAGCATCCAACACCCATCGGTCAGTGTTGATGGTCTTACACGCGCTGATGAAACTCGCCAGCCGGCCCCTCACTGGGGTGCACAAGTGGGGGCCCAGGTACATGACCGGCCTGTTTTGGGGTCAGACCTCTGCTCTGCGGTCGGCACAGAGGCTGTCCTCAGCTGTGTAAAGACTGGAGAGGGGGGGTCTGTACTTCGGCTCTCTATATGATAGAGGAGAGGCACAGAGGACCCCAGCAAAGATTCTCTATTACTGTAGCAATGGACGAGCAATCAAGGCCTAGCTTCTAAGGAGGTGATGCAGGCTGGTTCTTAAGTACAGTGTAGTCCCCACCACCTCAAGCTAACAGAATATTAAGTAACACCAGCTTAAAATCATTAAAGATCTAGCTGAGGACAACAGCATCACCATTAAAAAGGCTGACAAAGGTGGGGCTCTAGTAATTATGGACACCTCATTTTATAATGAAGGCTGCCTGAAATTAATATCAGATCAGGACACCTACCTCAAATTGGACTATGACCCCATCAACAAAATTAAAGAAACTATCAATAAAAACATTGATAAAGCTGAAAGTTTAGATTGGATATCAGAAAATACAAGCATTTTTCTGATCAACAAAAATCCAGTGACCCCAGTGTTTTATGGTCTCCCCAAAATTCGTAAGAGTAGAACGGACCCACCACTGAGGCCGATCGTCGCAGAACAAAGCATTTTTCACCCCATGGCTGTATATCTTGATACAGCACTGCAACCACTGATTCAAAAAACAGAGGCTTCTCTGAAAGACGCTACCCATTTCTTACAGATCATCAAAAAATTGAACATGGATGAACCTAACTCACCACTCTTCAGAATGGATGTTGGTAGCTTATACACTTCAATCCCACACAACCAAGGAATTGATGCTCTGGAATGGTTCCTCTTAAGACATGGAGAAGTGAATATACATAGTTTTTACAATAGAACTCAAACATTATCCTTTTTAATAATTACTTTAGATTCAACTGACATTTTTTTTTGCAGACATCAGGTACCTCCATGGGGTCATCAGTGGCACCCTCCTATGCTAATATATTTATGTACTTTTTTTAACACACCTACGTCCTGGACAATGCACTGTGGAAAGACAAAATCAAAAGTTGGTTTAGATACATTGATGATGTGTTTAGCATATGGAAAGGCACGGAACCAGAACTCCTGCTATTTTGGGAACACCTTAACAAATGCAACGTCAGAATCAAGTTTACAATGGAGATAGGTAACCATCAGTGAATTTTCTTGATGTCACTATTGAGATCACCAATGAGGGACTTAAGACGCAGATCTACAGGAAACCAATTGATGTGAATAGCACCTTGCACTTCCAAAGGTTCCATCCAAAACATTTAAAAGAAAACTTACCCTACAGCCAACTCCTCAGAGTTAAAAGAATCACTTGGGAAGTTGACAAACTACAGGAGAAATATAGCACTATGAAATTCAGATTCAAAGACAGATGCTTCCCAGGGGATCTTATTGACAAAGCCATACTCAGAACCGAATTACAGAGTCACGAGGAACTCTTGGAGCCCAAAGTTAAAAGTGAAAAAACAAGCTTGATTCACTCATTGAAATACTCCAGCCAGAGTTTTCAGATAAAAAGGATAATTCACAAGAGCTGGGATATCATCAAAACAGACCCTCAATTGAACCATCTTCTTCCTGAACCACCAATGCTGGCATATAAGAGGGGTAAAAACTTTTGTGACAAACTGATCAAAGCGGAAAAACACAAAGCCACTAATCAAACTGTTCTGAATAAACCGAAGAATGGCACCTACCCATGTCTCAACTGCCAACACTGTTCCAACGTGATAAAAGGTGACCATATTCAACATGGTAACACTGGCAAGAAAATACCATTGCGACACTATGCAACTTGAGATTCTAAAAACGTGATCTATGCCCTACGCTGCCCCTGCAGAAAATATTATGTTGGAAAATCAACCAGAAAAGCTAAGGGAAGATGGACAGAGCACAAATCAAACATCCGCAATAAAAATACCAAATCACCAGTATACAGACACTTTAGAGACCATCAACATACAGTGGCACAAATGAGAATGGTAATACTAGAGGTTATACACCCACTCCGTAGAGGAGGTGACTTACAGGAATTATTGTCCCAGAGAGTACTCTTTTGGATTCACTGTCTCAATTTACTCTCCCCCCTAGGTATGAATGAGGATTATTACCTGGGCCCTTACCTATAAAAAATGCATACTGGAAAAAAGTTTTTCACTAGTTCAAATCCCTGGTTATCTGCCATTCCGTGTGATCAATTTCTATACTTGTTTTTACTATGTGTATTTTCCTTATAATGGTTGTTACTCATATCTCCCTGGATCTTTTTGACCTGCGATACAGATTTATTGCTGTATTAAGCTGTGACCGTACTGGTCTTATATATCTATGAGCGGTTCCTTTGTTACCCATATGCACATTTTTTTTTTTAAAAAGATTGTACGTCCCTAGGGGGACAGGATTAAATTGAGTGACGGTTGTTTTATCTCAAGACTGCCGGATTTTGGGTTTCAGTAGCCACTCCTTTATGTGCCACTTTTTGTAAAATCACCCCATACTGTAACAGCGCCAGAGCTTCTACCTTATCTTCAGGTGAGAAGTCCAAAATAGGGCCCAGTTTATACCATAGTTCCTGATCATAGCAGGACAAAATGTCCAGGGTATTAGCAGCCTCAATGGTGCTTGCAGCAGTATAGATGATCCTTTTCCCCATAGCGTCCAGCTTCTTCCCCTCCTGGTCCGTAGGCACCATGGACGAGGATGACTGGTTTGCAGAGCATTTCCCGTCTGTGGCTGAGACCACAGAGTTAGGTGAAGGCTGGGCCCTCAGGCACTTAGGGGCCGAGTCCAGAACACTATTTCTTCTCAAGCCTGTCCCGCTTGGGTGGAGCGGTGCTCAGATTCTTCAGTAGGGCGAGGCCCTCATCCCAGATATCGTCCAGCAAGGGTATGGACATGGTCTTCCGCCTGGACTCACAACGTTGATTTTACATCTCCTCAGGCACCAGTTGGAAATGTTCTGAGGCCCTGGACATCATCACATGGAAGGAGTCGACCTCATCAGATGGCGAGTCCCTGTATGGTTCATCCGCGCCGACTGGTTCCCCATCAACTGGTACAAAATCATCGGCTTCGTCTGTGTCTGTCACCGCATAAATCCGTGCCCATGTCCATGTGCGGGCCGGATGCCCAGTTGGGATCAAGTCCTGAGGCAGTGGCGGTGGTGTCGGTTGACGCCTTGTACCAGCAGGGTCCTTTGACCTGCGCTTGTGCCAGGAAGGGCTTCTAGGAAGCGGTCTTGGGGGACTCCTAGACGGAGCAAAGCCCAGTGTGGGCGGCAGTCTCTGTTGAATTTCTGATACAAGCGTATGGAGCATTGTCAGAATGTCGAAGGAGATGTCCCTGGGCTGAGGCATGAAAGGATTGAGAGGAGGAGGCTCCGGACTGGTGCGCCTCTTCTGGCGAGGTGGAGGACAGGGCTCGCCTCTTGGTGACTCACCAACAGACATGGGTCCCTGACCCCCTTTGTGGTGCGAATAATAGTCTTCGGGCAGATTGTCGTTGCCCTCATCAGAGCTTGTATAAATCTGTTCCGGTCTTCTTCCGTGTGCAGACTGTGGTTCTGTACCCTTCTTAGGGTCCGTAGGAGTTTCGCCCTTTCCAATCTCTGGAGACTTCTGAGGAGAAGCTGCTGCTGTCCCGTATTCCACGGGCCTTTGCCGCAGCCATGGCAACTGCTTCACGCCGTGGCAGTAGGGACACCTGTCGCTGTGACTGTGGACAGCACCTTTGTGGCCAGCCACCCTTTTGACAAAGTAGTAGAGGTTGTCGACGGGGTGGTAAGCAGGAACATTCGTCGACATAGTCGTGACCATTTCCATGACTAGGAAAGATCGCAGACAAAGAAGAAATGCTTTCTCTGGTCCCTCTTACTTGTGTATAATTTGTTTTATTGTTTTATTCGTTTAACAAATGTGAGGAAAATTGTTGTATTTTTCTTTTAAATGTAAATCTTGTGAAAGTTATCTGTTTACAGATGGGAGTTAAAACACAAAGCAAAAAAACTAAGTTGTTTTGGCTGATTGAGCTGTCAATTACATTACCGTAGGGGGCAGCGAAGGGCCACCTTTGGATCTCTCCTTCGCCGCCTTGTCTGCTGAAGGTAAGCAGAGTTTTGAAGGAGTCGAGGACTTTCTCTTAAAGACAAAAATCGGTCAAAAACTTTAATAAAATTTGGCAAAAATCTTGAAACATGAAAAAATTGCTCAAAGTGCACTCCCAACACGGAAGCATGCAGTAGAAATCTGAAGATGGCCTCCAGGGGTGGAGCTTATGGCAAGGACTGTCACTGAACAGGGGCAGTATGACCCAAAGAACAGCGATTGGTTTAGAGGAGAAATACACTTTTACTGAGAATTCCCAGCCTGACAATGTAATATTCATGAGCATGTGAATCCATGCCAGATCTCATGATGGAGAACTTAGTTGAATAGCCGGAACCTGCAGTTTAGAGATACTTCCCTTGAAAGCATGCACACCTCTCGTCACGTCATCGGAGATAGTCCCCAAGTCCCAGGCCTATTTAGTGCAGATGTTTAGTATGCCGTTCGGTATTCAGTTTAACGCTGAGCTAATTTATATAGCATGGATACCATTTGCCTACACCTCTCCCCAACCCCACTCCCACTATGTAGGCTAGGCAAGGCACCACTAGCAATTTTTTCATACAATTAGATGTCCAGCAACTGGGATGTTACCAGCTGCTGGTTTGCAAAAACTGAAATTGCAGCCTTCACATCTGGGTCTACCTTTCAGGTCTGCTCAGACCACAGGTTTTAGCTTGGAGGAGTATTGCAAAAATATAAGGAAGAAAAAAGTGTTACATATGCTGCGCTCTGTGCAAAATATAAGGAAGGGAAATGTGTTGCATCTTACTTCTTCCCTCGACTTCTCCTCTATGTGCTGAGTAGCTCACTGAGTGTTCTAGTGTGAAGTCAATTACCTGGGTGGTGGGAACCGGTGAGTCCCTGTACACAGTTACTCCTACTTAAACTGTGTTAATCAATAAAAGGACTTACCAGAGAATTCACCTTGAATCCTGAGATTCCTTCCATACCACAATACATCAGAAACCTACCCCACAGGGGAAGCAATGGAAGCCTACTGATGATGCTTAAATCAGAGCACTAAAGGGAATTTTGTATGGGAGATAACAGGAAAGGAAGCGCTGAGGCAGCAGAACTTGGGTCACAAGCCGCATTGAAACGAAGGGGATTATGCTTTAAAGTGTACATTTTTGAGTTAACATGTAAAAAGCAGATGTACTACCATAACACAGTGAGGCGGGCAGGTCTTCACAGGTCCCGGGGGCCAAGACTGAAACACTTTCCACTGATTTCTGCTTTCTTCAACATAGAAACTATTAAAAATATGAGAGAGCTGTGAGCTCAGCCGTCTAGTAGGGACCGACTAAGGACATGGGGCAGAGGCAGAAAAGATCTGGCCTAATAACTTAACCAAGATCTAAGTATCATCACCATAACTGAGCAACAGTAGCTCAATATGTAGTATATCAGCTAGCAGGCGGATGTAAAGATTAAAAAAAAGTGAAGACAGCACTGATCCCTGTGGCATCCTGCATGTCAACGTTCTGGGTGCAGAAGTAAAAGGACCCAATTCCACTGATTGTCTAAGGGTGGATAGAAATGAGCTAATCCAGACCAGCACTGTGAAGCGAAAACCCATGGATGCTAAGCGAGCAAGGAGGTTACAGTGGTTGACAGTATCAAACGCAGAGTAGATTATGAGGGATACTGGATGCTGTGAAAATTAAGATAGGGCTGTTGTGTGAAATATTTTTTTTGTTTTATGTCAGCCAATGCAAATGAAGTAGAGGTTGATAATATCGAATAAGAATGAGGGCTAAGGATGGTCTGTCCATCCCAGCAAAAAAAGAAGGTTCAAAGTGACTGCAAGAGAGCCAAAAACGGTTTTGCACCACTGGACCAATGCAAAACAAGAGAACTAGCGGGGGCAGCAGAATGGGTATTAAGATGGATTTTCAGAATCAGCCCTATGGACTGATTCTGAGAGGCCATGCTATTCTGGTGAACAGAAAAAGACTCATGTCTAGCCAAACTATCTGGGTAGTGTGACTGAGCAGCCTGGTTCAGACTACGCAGAATGCAAGAGTGGTGAAGGGTTCAGTTAAGGACACACAGAGTACTCTTAACACAAGTTAGGCAAAATGTATACAAATAAATTAATTATTTAGGCCTTGGACATACTCTTAATAATTAAAAACAATGCAGCAGCTGAAGTGTAGCAAAGCAAGTGCATAAAGAACAAGGTGAGACCGACCCATATTCGCGGAACTAATATTGAGTAAAGAAAGAAGTTAGAAACACCATACACAGGTTAGAAAGTAAAGAATACACCTTAAAAAGTCCTTCCCTAACTAGAAAAGATGCAGTTCTTTTCGGAAAGGCTAGGAGCCTTAAGACAAGTTTGAACAATTGTTGGCAAAGGCAACATTCAGCTAGTAAGTCCTTCAAAGTTGTGCTAGTAAGTCCTTCAAAGTTGTAGAACAATTGAAGGATAGTTCTCGGAAGACCTTTTCCCAATCCAATCACCTTAAGGAAATACAGGGGAGGATCCTTGAGCAGAACTCCACTGATCCGAGTCAGGCAAGTATGGTAGGAGAACCAATGACTTACCCGTGGTAATGTTCTTTCTAGTGGATGTTCCTCCCAGGGATTTCTCATCTTTGATATACCGATATCCCGCGTGTAAGCTTTGGAAAAGTTTCAACAGCAGAGGGCGGCGTATGTCGTGGAGTAGAAGTCCCTCAGCGGCTTTAATCCCCGCACTCGGACGAGACGATGGTATAAATAGCACGCACTGAGCCTGTTGCCTCAGTTCACATTTTTTCCCCTCTTGCACAACTGCCTTGAGGATTCAAAAACCCATGGGTGTTGAAAGAGAGAGAGAGCGGGAGGTCTAATTCAGCAAAAGTTCACCTATGAAGAGAACGGTAGGCTGATGAGAAATCTGTGGGAGGAACATTCAGTATAAAGAACATTACCTGGGGTAGGTAATTTGTTCTTCTAATGAAATGGGTCCTTGCACGGATTCCTCATCTGTAATAGACTCTCATAGCAGTTTGTAAATGGTGGTGAGACTTAATGCATTTTGTTATTGGTTTATGCTGCAAAGAACAGCTTTCCCAAACCTAGCGTCCTGTCCTGACAAGGAATCGAGGCAGTAATGCTTTGAGAAGGTGTGTAACAAGGACCAGGTTGCAGCATCACAGATATCCAGCACCAGTACACCTCTATGTAGCGCTGAAGTGGATTCCACCCCACTGGTAGAACGAGTCCTTAAATTATCAGGGACATCATTACCGCCCAAGGAATAGCATTCTGAGATGCACAGGAAGATCCATCTTGACAAAGCCCGTTTGGTCACAGCCTTCCCTAATCTATGTCCAGAAACCCAATAAAAAGTTAGTCACCTTGTCCAATGTTGGTTAGTCTGCTTATGTTGAAGCTGAAAGCTCTTTCAGGTTCTAATCAATGTAACCTCTCTTCATCCTTGCAAGGATGAGGAGGTGGGTAAAAAGCTGGTCAAACTTTTTTTTGTGTCAGGTGAAATTCCGACATCACCATAGGAAGGAAGGAGGGGCGAACACTCAAAACAACCTTCTCCATGGAAAACATGGTGAAGGGAGATTTGCACAATAAAACCTGAAGCTCACTCACTCTGCGGGCAGAAGTGATGGCCACTAGAAACATTCTTTTTAGAGTCAATGCCCTAAGAGGGCAGGAATGGATAGGCTCAAATTGGGCTCCTGTTAGGAAGTTTAAAACCAAGTGAAGATCCCAAGCCGAAACAATGAAAAGAACCAGTGGGAAGCAATTTGTTAGTCTCTTGATGAACTCTATAACAATGGGAACCTTAAGGTATGAGCTTTGTTCTGGCATGTGCTTAGCAATAACATCTGTAGCCTCTTGTGGGGCAGATGTAACAGGAAAGATAAAACAGTAGGAATGTCACAAGTCAAAGGGTCAATATCTTTGGCTCTACACCAGCTGCAAAATGTGCTCCAACTTCAGCAGTAAAGAGCTTTTGTTGCTGGTCTCCTGGCCGAAGGCAACACCTCCATCACATCTTCTGGGAGTTCCCAGTCTTTTTTTGTTTATTTGTATAGCACACACAAACCCTCAAGCACCAGGGCGCTAGGGAGAGCCAGTTACATGACGCCCATAGGCACAGAATGAAATCCCATCTTAACCTCTCAGAAACAAGGTGTGAAGGTTCAGGGTTCTGATTTCTGGGTGAAGATGACCTCCCTATATTGAGCGTAGCCTTGCTCACTGGGGCGGATGAACTTATCCAGAAGCTTCAGATACCATGCCCTCCTGGCACAATCTGGAGAAATCAGGATCATGGCTTTTCCGAAACTTCCTTAATCTCTTGATGACATGAGGAATGACAGGGACTGGCGGGAACGTGTATACGATGGAAACTCCCAGTCCACCATAAAGTAGCCCCTAGTGCCGCTCTCTGAGGAATTCCCTGGAGCAGAACTTTTACTTTACTTCATTATATTTGTAATGCGCACCTGGATACCCGGAGGCTTAAGGGCACAACATGCAAACAGAGACAAAGAACAGGTAACAGGACATACAATAAAGCCAGCGATGAACAGGAGAACATCATGCCAATCATCTGAACAACAGAGTCTTCAACCTTTTCCTAAAAAGAGCTGTAGAACTCAGTTCTCTAAGGTCAGGTGGAATTGTTTTCCAGGCCTTGGGTTCCGCTGCAAAGAATGCACATTTAATGGCCTGAGTAAGAGAGCAATTGGGGATCTTGAGTTGATTGGTATGGTTAGATCTAAGGTTCCTCATACTAGATTTGTTGACCAAAGCATCCTTCAAATATAGCAGACTTGAACCTACCATGCATTTATGTGATCAACAAGAGGCGGAATTCAATCCTTGCCTCGACAGGGAGCCAGTGTAGGTTGCGTCTGGCATCTGAGACATGGTCTCTCCTACAGAGGCCAGCGATTACCCCCATTGTGCTATTCTGTATATTTTTCAACCTGTAAATTTTTCTGACTTATTGAGACCTACTAAAAGGCTACAACAATAGTCAAATTTAGAACATATAATTGCTCTGGCCACAGTCTCGCAATTATCTCAGGAAATAAAAGGGCGCAGTTGAGCTAGCAACTTAATGTAGTAAGATGTGGGAGATGCCAGGCTGCTCACTTGGGCATGCATATTCACATTTTTATCTAAATAGATCTCAAGTGTTAACTTTCTTCTTTGTTTCCATTTCACAGCCTGCCATCCGGAAGAGCCTATAATCTGGTCCCAATTTTAGCACTTTCTTCTCCGTATCTACCACCATCAGTTCAGTTTTTCGTTCGGGAATGTCCTACAAAACCATCAAAAGGAGCCCAGTCGGGAAACGCCACCGCTCGCCAGTGAGAGTGGTGCAGGCGAGCACAGCTAAAGACACCCCAAAGAACCTGGCTAATACATACCAGAGACAGGTAGCGCATGTGATGCTGGAGGGCCAGCTGAATTGGCAAAACAAATGTATCCCTGTGACACTCAAGATTGACTCAGGAGCTACAGGAAATGTTGTCGACACACAATTGGCGCAGAGTTTAGGTCTTCCGTTAGTCAAGAAGGCGCAGGAGGAAGAGGTCAAAGCAGTGGACAGGCCCCCGTTAACGTCAGGACCTATCACTCAGTAAATCCAACTCCTTCGGTTGGACTGTGGAAAACATCACCAGGAACACTTGCAGTTCGACGTTATTGCGGCCCCGCAGTTTGGGTTCATTCTGGGTTTGTCTTGGCTACGAGTTCATAATCCTAGTGTGGACTGGGTTTCAGGCTTGCTTCAGTTTTCATCGGTTTATTGTAAGCAGCATTGGGGAATACCGAACATCACGTAAATCATCGGAAGTACAGACACAGTTTTACCGGAAGACTATTCTGAGTACAGGGATGTCTTTAGCAAGGCAGCTGCCAGGACTTTGCCCCCACATCAACCCTTTGACTGCCGGACAGACCTGGAAGCCGGAGCCATATTACCATGCAGTACGATCTACGCCCTCACAGAGGCATAAAATGAACATCTGAAAACTTATATCGACACGAACCTAGCAAACGGATTTATCAGACATTCTACATCACCGGTCTCCTACCCCTTATTCTTTGTCCCTAAAACGACGGGGGGATTTACAAACTTGTACATAGAGCAATAAATCGGATCACCATCAAGAACCGTTACCCGCTCCCCTTGATACCGGTGTTGTTTGACCAGGTACACGGTTCTACAGTATATATAAAATTGGATCTGCACGGGGCATACCATCTTGTCCGCGTAAGACAAGGAGACGAATGGAAGACAGCGTTCCGGACCAAGTTCGGCTTATATGAGTATCAGGTGATGCCCTTTGGGCTCTGCAATGCTCCAACGGTGTTCCTACATTTCGTAGATGAAGTACTATGGGATTACCTAGATGTATTTGCTGTCATATACATGGATGACATGTTGATATGCTCGCAGAACATGGAACACCGGGCTCACGTCAAGGCCGTCTTACAAAGGTTGAGAGAACCCCTGTTACACGCAAAGCTAGAAAAATGTGAATTGCATCGGTCAACTGTGGAATTTCTGGGTTTTATTTTATCGTCCCAGGGGGGTCACCATGGACAAACGAAAAGTACAAGTCTTCAGAGCTTGGCCATCCCCAACCTCAGTAAAAGAAATACAAACCGTTCAAGGATTCGCCAACTTCTACAGACGTTTTATATAGTGTTTCACCCAAAAAGTCCATTCAATCACTAGTCTCCTCAAAAAAGGGGTGCCATTTAAGTGGGATGCAGCAGCAGAAGAAAGTTTTCAGACACTCAAAAAGGCATTCACTACAGCACCGATGCTGATGCAGCCAGACCCTTCGTCATGGAAACCGACGCATCCAGTTATGCCATTGGGGCTGTCCTTTCACAGCGTGATAGCCACGGGCAACTACACCCAGTGGCCTATTATTCAAGAACTTTACTACCTGCTGAACAAAATTAAGTTATAGCTGACTGGGAACTACTGGCAATCAAAGCCGCCTTTAGCGAATGGCGCCACTACTTAATGGGAGCCAGGCATACAATTACAATATTCACCGACCACCGGAATTTGCAGTTCTTAAAGACAGCTAAGGTGGGCAATGTATTTTGCTGAATTCGACTTTGTGGTTACATATCGGCCTGGCGCAGAAAATAAGAAAGCAGACACCTTGTCCCGTTTATCCAGAATCAACTGCGGGTACAGACAGAGAACCCAAGAGGTTCAAGACCCATAGTAGATCCGGTACGTGTGATTGGAAGTATAGTGGTAGATGATATGTTCCAAGACATCAGAAAGGCCATGACGGCACAGGAACTGGTACGATGGAAGTCAAAAGGCAAGTATCGGACCGTGAAGGAAGGATTACCATTCTACAAAACAAGTTTATACCTCCAACGACTAGGTTGCGACAAAAAGGCATTAGTTGGTGTCATGATTCACCTTTCGTGGTGCACCCAGGAGCAGCCAAGACTCTTGAACTTCTCAGTAGACACTGCTGGTGGCCCACATGACCAAGGATGTTCGATTGTACTTAATCCACTGTGAGAATTGTCTACGGAATAAAACGGATCATCAAAGACCAGCTGGTATGGTTCTGCCATTACCAACGCCTCCAAGACCTTGACCTAATAGTTGAGCTTCCCATGAGTCTAGGGTTCACATCCGTTCTAGTGGTTGTAGATTATTTAACCAAGATGGGACATTTTATAACATGTAGAGGCACACCATCTGCCGGCATTCTAGCCGATTTATTTTTACAAAACATAGTCCGGTTACATGGAATCCCTCAAAGTATCTCAGACAGAGGTACACAGTTCACCTCTCGTTTCTGGAGTGCAATCTGTAAGTCAGTGGGAATCGAGATGTGTCTATCCACTAGTTACCACCCAGAGACAGATGGGCAGACTGAACGTCTAAACCAAACCTTGGAGCAATACTTACGTTGTATGATCCACAATCGGGAAAAAACTTGGGCCGAGGTCATTTGGCTAGCAGAATTCGCCTACAACAACGCAATTCATTCTTCAACTAAAACAACACCTTTCTTTGGTACATATGGGTACCACCCACGTTTTTAGCCTGTGCGACAGAGGGAGTCATGGCCATGGCCCCAGCAGTTGAAGAATGAAAAAAACAACTCACAGATGCCTGGCGAGTTATTCAAAGCAATCTATCAGAAGCAAAACAGAACTACAAAAAGTACGCTGACAGGAAGCGTCGACCAAGTCTGCCCTATTGCATTGACGATGCAGTATGGCTTTCCACGCGCAATTTACACCTACAGGGTCCGAGAAAATTCCAACCCAGGTACATTGGTCCATTTCCAATAGAAGCTGGAGTCAACCCAGTGGCAGTACGATTGACACTACCAAAACATATGCACATTCATCCGGTATTTCATGTAGCTTTCTTGAAGGCGGCCACTTTGTCCATAAAACCTAAAAAAAAAAAAAAAAACACCCATACTGATTGATGGCCATCCCGAATACGAAGTTAAAGCCATCTTAGACTCACGAATCAAGCAACACGAATTGTGGTACTTGATTGACTGGAAAGTGTACGGCCAAGAGGAACAATTATGGGAACCTGCATCTAACTTACATGCTCCTAGGCTCCTCCGTCAGTTCCAACGTAATACCCCACTAAACCGGGACCTGCAAGGGGGGGGGGGGGGAGAACTGTCAGGGCTGGGTATGTTAATTGTATTATGGGTCCAGTGCAGACCCCCCATGAACACCTTGGAGCTAACCCCCTGCACAAACCCTCTACATGTTACATAAGGAGGCTATTCCATCCTTATTGCAGGCAGTATGCCCAGGGACAAAGCAACACCAGGAAACTACATTTCCCAGCAGGCCGTGTGCTTCACGTGCCTGCCGGCATGGGAAAGCCACGCCCGACGATCTGCGTATGCGCGTGCCACGCCCGTGTGATCCTGCTTGCTATTCCGGCTACAGGAGGGAATGGACGTGTATTTCAGCACTCCGCTCAGGGCACGCTTACGTGGGTCATCAACCCGTCTGAACACTCCACAGGCCCCACGCCCATATACAGATAAGTGGCTTACTTGACCTTTGTGTGAAGAACAGAACTAATCCTTTTGGGGGCATGTTTATTATGGTTACGCGGTAAAGACCGCGCCGCATGGCAGACACTAATCTGCATGCAGAATGCATTCTCTGTAGTGACTGTGCTTAATGAATGTTCTACAATGTTTATCACGTACTGGGTGACGGCAACCTGAAACGTACGGTCTCCGAAGCCTCAAACAGAGAATCGTAGAAAACATGTGTGCTGAGCTTCAGGTGACATCAACCCCGGGCCGTGCGCTCATCTCGCTCATGATTACCCATTACATTGGGTAAAAAGCAAAGTGCTATAAACACACAAGTTAGCTCAGCTCTCGCTCATTGTTATTTTTGGTATTTTCCAGCAGAGCTTCATCACAGGACATTCGGAACTTCCTGGACCGCAGAACAGGACCTAGAGCTACGATCCGCAGCTAAGTGCATTTTCTTTGTTTTAGTCGCTACTTGAACCCTGTAAACACGCATAGTGTAATGTGTTATTAGATTACAGTGCGAACACATTGTTTCTTATCTTTCCACTTTCCACTTTCCCCTCCTCCGCCTCCCTGATTCCTCTCTCCCCTCTCCTACTCCTCTCTCTCCCTTCCATTTTCCCTCGCCCTGTCCATCTCCTACTCCCCTTTCCTCCCCCCTCAGTTAATTGCTCTTTGCACTGTTTTGTTGAATGATTCAAGATGAAAATTTTGCTTCCATTGTTAAGTGTAGTTGTTATTCTGTATTCTGTTGTTCCATTGTACATCGCCTTGGTGTAAAGTGCTCTATAAATAAATAGATCTGCATGTGAGCAATGCAGCAAGCAGTGCACTAGCATACACAGTTAATGCCCAAGTGCAGTCAAAGTAGAAAGCGTTGGTTAGAGCTCCAGGCAAAAGCTCAAAACAAGTGTGGTTAGAGGCTCCACTACAAAGGCTTCCTAAACAGCTGGGAAAGTTCTAAGTGTGTCTGCTGTGAGAGTGTGGTCTGAAAGGGCGGAGAGCACAACACCAGCAGAACCAACCAAACCAACGGCAGGAGCTGAGGAGCATGTTACCCTAACTACCCCTACCCACCCACAACCTCTTCCTAACCCACTTTACGGTTACCCTGCAACCCTCTACCCATCCAACCTACGGGCCCTAACCCTCTTTCCCTGACGGGTCGCGGTTGCCTGCGGTTCATACCAATCCCAGGTGACAAGACCTTATGGGGAGGCAGGCGTTTGTGCTGCCATTGTGCCAGTCAAGATCGTTAGCAGTCCTGACATTGTCCCTCCAATAGATCAAAGAGGAACCGAGAAAATATTATAGAGGGCAGGCGACAGGCATGCCCCCTGGGGAACCCCATAGTGCAGTGGAGCTGGAACTGCCTCCGCCACCGCGCTACAGTCTTTGCAACGCCGGTTACAAAAGAAATTATTCAATCCAGTATGCAGCCTTGTCTGAGAAAGCTGCCACTTCATTAAGTCTGGTGATTAATAGAGTATGATCCACCAGATGAAAAGCCGCAGACAGGTCAAGTAACATAAGCAATGCGGTCTGTCCCTTATCCATGATTTGTAATAGTCTCGATTTCAGGTCAAGTAGTGTGGTTTCCGTGCTGTGTCCTTGCCTGAAGCCCGACTGCCGCTTGTTAGGCAGAAACCTGTGCAGTTCCCTTAGGGACCACTGCAAAAGATTTAAGACTACAGGTGTTTGGCAGTAAACCCACTTGGTAGCAGTCTGTATCACACAGATTCACTTGGTAGCTGTGGCTGAGCAGTCAGACGTCCCTCAAGAAGAGTTAGGCAGTATGTAGGGTATACAAAATAGGTACAGAGATACAGTAGCACAAACAAACACTGACCAGAGCTTTGGTGTAAAAGTATATAATTATTTATTTAAATACACACTTGAAAATTACACTAGCACAAAAGAGGTAAGTAAAATCAGTACACAGTCACTATTATATATATATACAACCCTAATTACTTATTAGACAAGTCTTAATGGGAAACACCACTTATTTTCAGACAGAGGTGAGCGCTTAACATAAGACGGCACTCTAATAAGTTATAAAAAAGGGAGGGAAAAAGACAGAGTTATGGAAGCACACAAGTTTCAATACTTTTAAAAGAAACACAGTAAGGCAGGATAGGCAGAGTTCTACTGGAGAGCAAGGAAGTCAATTGCAAGGCCCACTCTTGGAGAGAGCAAGCAGAAGGTTCACACAGTGGGGTTATGCCCAAAGTGTCTTGTAGATAGTTCGCACAAAAAGGATGAAATTAAAGTCAGGAAAAGTTAGCTAGGTTGTCCCAGGCCAGCCCAGGTTAGAAAGTCGAGGCTTTACTGTCACCCCGAACGATCTGTCGCAAGGGAAGCCAGGCGGGACACAGTACCTTAAGCGAAGGTGAAGGAAGCTCCTGCGGGGGCAGTTGTTCCTGGCAGCGGGCGCAAGTCGGTGTTTCGTCCAGAGGAAGAGGAGGTCTCGCCGTGGAGGAAAGAAGGAGGTCGTTGCACTGCCAGGGAAGAGACCAGCCGCAGAGTTCTTTCGGTTATGAGGTACTACCCTTCTCTTCGCGGTAGTGGTAAGCCGTGGTATTCCGGTTGCCGGGGTGTTTGGCACGGGCAAGGCGGCCACGAGATGCTCCAGGAAGGTGAAAAGAAGGCAAAACTGGTTATCCCCACCAGTCAAAGGAAGAAGACTCTCCGGACTGGAGATCTCCTCTGTCGTCGGGAAAAGTGGTGAGACGGTTCAGCAGGGCTCCACCGGTGGTGTCGTCGTTGCAGGTCGGCTCAGCTTCTCCCTCCTCGGATTCTTAGGTCCTGTGGCGACTTCTGAAGTTCCAGTCCCCAAAGCCTTGCTTTTATGCAGCACACCCCCATTTACTCAGCCTAGCTGTCAATCAAACATGCTAAGTGGTGAGCCGGCCGGCTCACCACTTGGGCCAATCAGGATGGAGTGCGACTTGAGTTACCAAGGTAACTCAGTCCAGGGTGCCTAAACCCCCTCCCGCACCCCCTGTGGTACCCAGACAGAGTGGCACCACTTTTGGAGGCTTCTGTGGAGAAGCCCGCCAAAAAGTGGAACAAAGGGCTCGACTTGGGTTGGAGTCACAGAAGAGAACACAAACGCCATTTTAGAATAGAGTTCTGGCAAAAAATACCAACCGGTGAATTAATATTAAATAAATAAACCGGAGGTATGTTCGAGGCTATAAGAATGAATTAAAGTTGGTAGCCTCGAACAATGGGAAAATCCCATAGAGATATATTCGCGGTCGAATATAAAAAGTAGTATCCACTGCCACCAGCCAAAACTCGATCAGGGGGGACGGAGACGTGCAATCGAATTGCCCCGACCAGTAAGTCCACAATATGATGGTTTGTACTGGTTTCTGTTCATAATTTGGGACTAGTAAAGCCAATGGTGACTTTACATGCCCTGGGAGACAGTAGTCAGTCCCAGGGTATGGAGTCTATGTTGGGGGGTCGCTACGACACCCCTGGGTAACGGCACGGAGGGTGCTGTGTAACCCACATCAAAAACACGAGACCCTATGGAGTAAAAGACCCCATAGCCCATAAAACACATGGAAAAATAAAGGAACACCTCGAATCATGCCTAAGAGTGGGAGTAAAAGAGTCTCACTCTTAGCAAGAGAAAAAAATAAACCCCAAAAATCCAGCAGAGCTGCTGGGGGACTCACTAGGTTTGGGAAATTAGCCTTTACAGAGAATTCTCCCTAACACCGCTTATTTAAAATAGTGTGATTATTCAGATAGTCCGATATCTCTAACTATGCTACACGGTCTAAAATCTTTAAAAGAAAAGGAGTATTAGTAATGGGCTGATAGTTGGCCGGTGTTATAGGGCATAGAACTGGCTTTTTTAGGAGAGGACTGATCCAGGCGTTCTGTCACATATATCCTTAGAGGTTTTCCAAGCATAAAAACACTTATTTGTTTTGCTTTTTAACCTTTGTAGATCAGAGGAGAACCTAGTAGTACCCTTTTTGAATAGGACAGACCTAGTTCTCTGAGGGGCTAAGGCATTTACAGCCTCCTCCATAGTAGTAAGCCTCCTCCATAGTAAGAACAGGTCACATGTCCTGTTGATACTGTTAGAAAACACATCCACTTGAACCGGTTCCCCAAAGGGCGAAGATCTCTATAAGGAATTCCTGAGCTAAGTCCCACTCGTGGGAGAATCTGCTCGGCCTGCTAATTGCATCCGCCATCCTAGTTTCTTCTACGGCTAGGTGAACGGCCGACTTGAAGTGCCAAAAACCAGAGCTACCCTGCATCTCTGCACAGTGGTAGTGACTCTACACCGCCTCTCTTGATGAGGTAATGCATAGCCACAACAGTGT
The DNA here is from genome assembly GCF_040938575.1 of Ambystoma mexicanum. Classification (NCBI taxonomy): domain Eukaryota; kingdom Metazoa; phylum Chordata; class Amphibia; order Caudata; family Ambystomatidae; genus Ambystoma; species Ambystoma mexicanum. The sequence continues at coordinate 634,654,971 of NC_090928.1, read as the reverse complement.
CATTTTCAGGACGTTCTTCCCTCATACAGAAGCCAAAAAGGCCACCAGCACTAGCCTTATTTCCCTCGGCTCTAAAAGGGTTATGTGTAGTTTGAATTCGGATGGAGACCAATGACAGTTTGTTAGATCTTTCATATGAGCTTCCCCATTCCGTGAGGGAGGAGTCTGTTACTAGTGTTATCTCCGACTAAGGTTGCCAAAAAGATTCCCTTATCGTCCATTCTCCTTGCAGGCCCACCACAGGAGATCCTATGCTACCTTGCATGGGACCTGAAAAGATCTGTCAATCTGCCGGAGAACTGTGAGGCATCTGAGGGCCCACTGAAGGGACCTCAACCTCAGACGTGCCTCTGGCACCAGGAAAATGCAGGATGCCACGGGGCCGAGCAACCCCAGATAACCTAAGGCCATTAGATGTTTGGAATTTTGAAACTTTTTCCCCCATCTGCAAAATATGCTGAGCCCCCAACTCGGGTGGGGGGGGGGGTGAAGCTTTCCCCGCAGAAGAGTCCAGGACCTCTCAGATGAATTGCAGCTTTTGGGGAGGTGTCACCTGTGACTTCTTGAAAAACCATACTCGAAACTGAAAGTGAGAATTGCCAATGGGGAACCGCAGGTATTTCCTGTGCTTGAGATGTATAGGCACATGAAAGTAAGAATCCTGCGAGAGTGACCATCTTCAATCTGTCTTTCCTGAGTAACTTCTTCAAGCGTCTCAGGTCCAAGATGGGTCACAGTCCGCTGTCTTTCTTGCGAACCAGAAAATAGGTGTAGTACCAACTGTGGTCTGTAACATTGCTCAGAGAGAACCAGTATCCGGGGCTTGCAAGGCACTTCACTGGCTTTCTGTTGCTGCTAGGGTTCAATTTAAGATACGTTGAGTCACAAATGTTTGTTCAGAAACGCGCCATCCTACAGAAACAATTGGTTGTCTATAAACCTGTCCGTAATCTGATGCATATGGGCTCATCATCCCTCGCTTCAAGAGAAGCAGGGGAACAGGGGGGAATGGTCGCTCTTTCCCTATCTTGATTGCACAAACATGGAATGAGCTGCCTGGAAATTTGCAAAAAGAAAAGAATAATCTTGCTTTTCGGAAAAGTGTGAACACTAGATTATTCGCCTAGGCAAGGTTTTTCTGATTTGGTCTTTCCTCGGTCTCCTGGTTTCACTATGTCTTTGTCCTGTGTAGCACCCGGATGCCTAAGGGCTTTGGTGCTTAAACAAATAGAAATAGTAGTATTGCTCTGCTACAGCACATTTCTCCAGCACGGAGAGAACCTCCTTTAGAAGGAGCAGGTCTGGTTCCTGAAGGATTTATTGTTCGCGGGACAATCTGGAGGTCTTCAAGAATTGTAGGCTGTACCCTCAGACAACTGTCTGCAAAGCCCAAGCATACAAAGTGATGCTTCGAGATGCTGAGTTAAACTGGCTCCCACTACAGACTTGTGGATACAGGACTCAAAGCGGTTTTGATGTAATGGCTGCAGGGGAAGGTAAAGAGGTCGAGACTGCTTAGGTAGCGCTACATCCAAGACTACCTTCTCCACAAGGAAATCTCCTTTGGCCTCTCTGGCCTCTGGTCCTTCTGAATGAGGAGTAAAAGCGAAAGGAGAGACCTCTCCAACTTTGAGAAGTTGGCTGGATCTGCTGAGGCTGGCAGATTGCTGCCCATAAAGATTTAGCAAGCAGTTTTTCAAGACTCTCCTCAGCCTTAGTGCCAAAAAGGTGAGACCAATCAAATGGCATGTTTAACAGCCTGGATTGCACATCTGGGTCAAATCCCGATTTAAGCAGCCATGCAAACCTTCTTGCGACTGTGCTAGCTGCCATGGAATTACCTACACAATTAGAAGTATCTAATCTTGATTGCAATGATTGACACGCAGCAGCTGTACTATCCTGGACGATATTGAAGAATCCCTCTCATTTCTCCTTCAGCTATAACACCCCACAACGTGTGGGTGTACTTTGCCAAAGTTCAAGAGGCATGTATGGCCTTCAGCACCATACTTCCATTTGGGAAAACTCTCTTCCCCAAAATATCAAACTTTTTATCATCCCGGTCAGGAGGGATGGTAGGGTAGGCAGTTGCCTTTGACGTAGAGGTAGGTGCTTGCACCACTAAACTTTCAAGGGTAAAGTGCAGAGAGAGACATTCTGGGTCAATAGATGGTTTATATTTTTTAACTAGATCTCTAGTGAAAGCTGGCGTGGTGTCTAGGATTTTGTTCCTCAAAGCCGAATGGAATGGCAAAACAAGCTCCTTGGGGGGTAAAATGGGGGTCCCTGGTCCAGGATGTCTGTCAGATCATCCTGTTCTATATCATTGGCAGGACAAACCCAGCCCAGGGATTCCACCGCCTTCTTCCTGACAGATCTGTAAGCTCCACTAGAATCATCAGTTGGATCTGTAGTGGCAAATTCTACTTCAGGTGGAGTGTCAATACCAGTAGCATCTTTTAAACACTCGGCCATGTCTTGTAACCTGGAGTCCTCTGAGATGAGTTCCTCCGGCACATTAGGTGTGCGATACCTTAAACCAAAAAGACGGCCATCATCCTCTTCCTCCTCTAAAAATGGATCTCATAGACTTAGTCTTTTTTAGACAATGGCTTAAAAACAGTTGATGGGTCGACGTACGACGACGAGGGTTTCGAAGTCGAGTCCTTCGACAGTGTCGCAGAAGGAGGTGGTGGCTTCGACTTTTCACATGGCTTTTGTGCGCGAGATGTAGTTTTCAATGACTCCCGTTCAGCCTTGTGAGGCACGATGGGGTCAGAAGCATCCTTTGGTTTTTTTGAAGGACCGAGCGAGGCAGTCTTTGAGAACACCTCACTCATTTGAAGATGGAACTCCTGCCAATTTGCTTTGGAGGCAGACTTACTCAAGAAGCTTACCTTCTTCCTGTCAGGCAAGGAGTCCGATGACGAGCGATGCCGCCTCTTCTTCGATTTACGGTGCCGTGAATTGCTCCTGGACCTGCAGTGATTTGAGCACTTCTTTGGCATCCGAGGAGAAATGCCCCTCAAGCGTTTCTCTTCACTTGATCTCCTCTTCGTGGTGTTGGACGAAGGAGATGTAGACGCTGACCGACATACAGTGAGTTTTGCCTTCCTCTTCCTTCAAAGCCTTGCTGGTCATGGATTGGCACGACCCACAATCGTCGACCTTGTGTTCCACCCCTAAGCACCAGAGGCATATCCTATGTGTATCTGTGATTGACATTTTCGATTCACAGTTTGCACACCTCTTAAAACCAGTTTTCAGAGTGGACTTCTCAAAAACAAACTACGCAATAGAAAAATCAATGAGACGATCGAACCGTTCAAAGCGTGCTGTGCATGTGGAAAAACGGAACCGAGGGGACAGGTGCGTTGCATGCTATTTATACCAACATACCAACGTCAACATCACGTCTGAGTGCGAGGATGGAAGCTGCTGAAGGACCTCAACTCGATGACGCATGGTGCCCTCCGGTGTTGAAAAGTGTCCGAAGCTACAAGTAGGATATCAAAGATGAGGAATCCATGGGAGGACACAATCCATTACAACAAGGACTTTAAGCTGTTAAACACTCGGAGGCGGTGGGTAGGATAGGAACAGGTATGTTTACTCACCTCCCCAAGCTCCTGTACTCACATTCACTTAGGGCTTGGTGCTCTGTGTTTTGGTTCCAGTGAAGGAGGTCCAGGGGTCGCGGGTGTAAAGGTTACTTTCGGCATCTGGGTTTAGGTCCAGCTTGGCAGCGATTCTGTGCTTTGGCGAGACAGTTCCTGGCACTAGACAGCTGGATGCCCCTGGCACCATGAAGAAAGTACCACCACATTGCTGACAACCTCGGAGAACCCCCCATTACACAATGCAAGAAGAAATCAGTGATGGCCACTTTGTATTCTTCTGCAATTTCTTCAAACATCAGCCAAACTGCAGATCCAAAAACATTTGGAATATAATAACCTCCTGGGTCTAAGACAATCAGGCTTCAGATCAGGTCACGGCGCAGAGACCTCCCTATTAGATTTGAAAACACAAATGGATCAATACAAAGACAAAGGGGAACTGTGCATCCTCCTCCTTCTAGATCTCTCTGCAGCACTTCGATCTGGTCAATCACAACATTCTCTGCCAACATCTTGAGAGCGCTTCCCAATTCTCAGCAGACTGCATCAAATGGATTAAATCATTTCTTACCAATCGGACCATGAGGGTCTTTTCTGACAACTCGGCAGCCTCTCCAGTCTCTGTGACCTGTGGCATATTGCAAGGCTCCTGCATGTCACCCACACTATATAATGCCTTCACTAAGCTCCTATTTGATAAAGTAGACAATATGGGTATCACATATACAAACTATGCGGATGATACACAAATACTCATACCCATTACTGGATGTCAGGACACCGACTTCAAAAACTTAAACAAGATATACCTGGCCATCCAGGCCTGGATGGCGCTTAATGAATTGTGTCGACGATAAGACTGAGTTAATCCTCATTGGAAACAAAACTAAACTTTGTAGCCTCCCCCAGACATACAAATCATTCAATATCAATGGTGATAATATTACAGTTGCTAATGAAATAAAAATATTTGGGGTGTACATCGACTCCTCTCTTACCTTAAATAGACAGGTCAATGCTGTCGTCTCCTCAGCAGTTTACACTGCCAAATTGATAAGAGCCAGTAGACCGTTCCTCTCCTCTGATAACTATCACCCTGGCCAGAGCCTTGATATTATCCAGGATCGACTATTGCAATTCACTACTTGTAGGAACCAGCTGAAGAAATATCAAAAGATTGCAGGTTGTTCAAAACAACGCCATCAGAGCTGCCTTAAACATTCCTAACACTAACACATTTCTTCCATAAGGAGGAAGATCCACTGGCTCCCTGTCCAGGACAGAATCAATTTCAAAATCCTCACGCTCATTCACAAATGTATTGCAAACAAGGCACCCTTATACCTCAGTAACCTTATCTGCAAAATCCAATGCAACAGACCAACCCGCTCTCCGTACACCAATCTGCTCATCACCCCCCAAGGACAGAAGAAAGAAAGCAGGAGAATCAAGTGCATCTACTATAGCTCCTAAATTGTGGGATGCCCTCCCCACTCACCTCAGAAACAACACCTCCTTCTGGTCTTTTAGATAAAATCTAAAAACCTTACTCTTCAGGACAGATCTACCTCAGTAGCTTCTTAGGCATTGGTTCAATACCTGTACTACTTGTGTATGTAAATGTATATTGTGCAATGTAAAAGTGTAATTCTGTAACCATGACGCTATGTTCCAAATACCTGTAAACAGCTTCATAAGTTTGATTCAGTGTCTAGTTGACTTTGTGCTTTGAGCGCTGGCTAAACAAATGAATAAATAAAATCCTGTGTACAATTACCATTCTGCCCTTCGAGTCGCTCTCCTGTTTTTTGAGCTGGAAGTGTACCCCTGGGGCAATCCACGTCGACACTCCCCTGGCGTAATTATAATGCGTTGAGCTGTACACATTTGTCCTCCCCATTTTTTGGCTATCTTGGTTTGCTTTTCAGCTGTCAGATGAGTTTCTTGCAGCATTGCAATTTGAACTTTCACCCTGTTCAGCCAGCTATACACCCTTAGCCTCTTGATATAGCCTCTGACGTTCCAGGTAGCTATGATGGCTTTTTCCTGGCCCATTTGTTAACTGTGTCCTGTGGCACGCCTGTTGCCATAGGTCCATGTACTGTCTTGTGTCTGGCGACGGGCTCTCCCGTTCCGTCCTTTGCCGTTCTACTCCTTCTGGAGTGGTTCTGACCCATCCCCACATGTTGATTCTTCTCTGCACGGATTCTGTATGGGTCCACTGCCTTAATGTACTTTTCTGACTTCCTTTGATAGGGTGTGTCTCCATTAGTCCGCCACTTGTGTTGTGCCCTATGGTCGCCTAGACCCCACTTGCATTGTGTTGTGCCCTATGGTCGCCTAGACCCCACTTGCATTGTGTTGTGCCCTATGGTCGCCTAGACCCCACTTGTATTGTGTTGTGCCCTATGGTCGCCTAGACCCCACTTGTATTGTGTTGTGCCCTATGGTCGCCTAGACCCCACTTGTATTGTGTTGTGCCCTATGGTCGCCTAGACCCCACTTGTATTGTGTTGTGCCCTATGGTCGCCTAGACCCCACTTGCATTGTGTTGTGCCCTATGGTCGCCCAGACCCCACTTGCCTTGTGTTATGCCCTATGGTCGCCTAGACCCCACTTGCATTGTGTTATGCCCTATGGTCGCCTAGACCTCATTCGCATTGTGTTGTGCCCCACCTATATCGCCAATGCCCCCTACACGCCACTCCTCTGTACATCACCTTAGCCCTAGCATGCTACTCCGCCTGACTGCGATCATGTTCCCTTTCTGTGTCATGCAAAGTAACATACCCTGCACTGGCAATAGCTACCTAGCCCATAATAATGGTTTAGTCAGACCCGCCTGCCCAAGACACCATCCGATCACCTGCCCTACACCTTTCCTGCCCACCACACCAGCCTTCCTCCCGGATACCAAATCCGCCCATCCCACCCATAGACACGCCCCGCATGTCACAGCTAATACACACCTAGCAGTCTATAAGCAGAACCCCATCAACACGAGAGCATCACGCCCTACCATCGACTACAACACCTCCTCATTAGCTAACCCAACTAACTCCCGTAACACCACCCTCATCCCCTCGGCTCGGAACTCTAGACTTGGCGCCAGAACCCACCACAGACCCAGCAAAGGCCCAGCCAAATCACTCAATAAGACCAACCCTCACACTGTAACACCCATCAACACCATCCATCCCAATCCTAAAGGAGCCCTCCTAAATGTCAGATCATTAGTCGCCCACGCCACAGAAGTCGCAGACATTATTCTAACAAACAACCTGGACTTCCTTGCGGTAACCGAAACCTGGCTGCATGATGCTGCAGGTCCATCTCTCACCCTAGCCATACCTGACAACTACACCATCCTTAGAGCAGATAGACCGAACGCTCGAGGAGGCGGTGTAGCTATTATCTTTAAGTCCACGCTTGACATCAGACTATCCTCTGCTCCCCCACTCAAATCCTGTGAACACATTACAGTCAAATTTCAAACCTCCCCTAAAAGCACTATTACGCTGCACTTAATTTACCGACCCCCGGGCCTTCCTGGCTCATTTGAGGAAGACATCACCTCACTAGTTGCTGAAAGCTCCAAACCATCAGCACAAATGATTATACTTGGAGACTTTAATCTTGGGTTTAACGACCCCCTAGACACCCCTGCCACTGCCCTGGCCACGGCTTTAGAGGAGCATGGCCTCCTACAACTCTGTTCTAAACCCACCCACTCGAAAGGTAGAATCCTCGACTGGATAACTACCCTTAATTGCAACATTACTATGAAAGATCCCACACAACTTATCTGGACTGACCACTACCTCCTCCCTTTCGACATTCTTACCAGCAATTCAGCACATAAAAGGCCCATCATTGCACCTGCCTGCCCTACTAGGAAAAAGAGCAATATCACAGCGGAAGCCTTAATACCTCTGGTGATCCCTACTTTGAACGCACTACCCGCTACAACGGACTTGAACCAACTGGTCAATGTCTACAATGAGTCCATGGCCAAAGCCATCGACATCATTGCCCCACTGAAACTGCGCAAAGGGATACCCAAAGCGCACCTGAACACATGGTTCACCCCGGAGCTCAAAACCCTTCGTCAACAAAAAAACAAACTTGAAGTACTTTGGAAATCAGTGCCTTCTGTAAATAACAGAACCAATCTCACTAACATCTCCACCCTCTACAAAAACGAGATTATACGTGCCAAGAAAGAATCTCTCAATACTAGGATATCCCAGGCAAGTTCCAGTACTAAGGAGCTCTTTAACATACTAAAGGAATTAGAAAACCCCATTACCCCCACCGACTCTTGCACTAAGGATAAACCTTGGTGCACAGGGATCCAGAATGCTCTAGCTAACAAAATCTCAGGGCTCCAAACCAAAATTAACAACAAACGACAACAACTCACTCTCGATCCCACTTCCATCCCCATGCCCCCTCCACCTACTGCCACTAGTTCAGGCTTCACCTTCAAAAAGGTATCTATATTGGAGGTTCAGAAAATTATAGCATCCCTGAAACCATCGAACTGTAAGGGGGACAGCTGCCCCGCACAGATCATAAAAGATGCAGCTAGGGATCTCTCCCCATTTATCACTAAATTAATAAACCTGTCCTTCGCCAATAACATGGTCCCCAACAATCTGAAACAGTCCTGGGTCCTACCTCTACTAAAAAAAAACTACTCTCAACCCTGACATCCCCACGAACTACAGACCTATTACCACCGTCCCATTCCTACTAAAAATCCTGGATAGAGTGGCTTATTTACAAATCCAGGACTACCTCGAGGCCAATCACCTACTAGGAACTCGCCAATCTGGCTTTCGACCACAACATGGGACAGAAACTGCCCTTGTTGATCTCAAATGCCAGATAGATGAACTCAAAGACAAAAACAAGGCTGCCATCCTTCTACTCCTTGACCTCTCCGCTGCCTTTGACCTGGTCGACCATAAAATCCTGTGCAACCACTTGTCTCTGGCAGCACACTTCTCCCACTCTGCGGTCACATGGATCCAATCTTTCCTGGACAACAGAACCATGCGGGTCTTCTCTCCCCTAGCAGCGGCTGACCCCATCCCCATCACCTGCGGTGTCCCACAAGGATCCTGTGTCTCACCTACCCTTTACAATATTTTCACCAAGCCCTTATTCGACAAGCTGGACAATCTGGGTGTCACCTACACCAACTACGCAGATGACACCCAGATACTCCTCACCCTATCAGGTAACCACAACAAGGACACCAAATGGATCAATGAAGTCTTCTCCATCATTCAGGCATGGATGGCCACACATGGCCTCTGCCTGAATGATGACAAGACTGAACTGCTTCTTGTCGGCTCACCTAACACCATCAGTAAACTCTGTCCCGGCTACACTAGCTTCACTATTGACGGTAACACTATACCCATCGCCAAGAGTGTAAAAACCCTCGGTTTCTACCTAGACACTAACACTAACCTAGCTAAACAAATCAATATGACCGCCTCAGCCACTGCCTACACTGGTAAACTTATCAGGGCCTGCAGACCACTGATCTCCCCTAGCAACTGTCTCATCCTAGCCAGAGCACTCATTCAATCTAAACTAGATTACTGTAATAGCCTCTATGTAGGTGCCAACAAAACAGTAATCAATAAATTGCAAGTCCTACAAAACAACGCACTCCGTGCCGCCCTCAACATTCCTAGAAGGGAACACATCTCCGCCACCAGAACTGCCTGCAAATGGCTGTCCATCCAACAGAAAATAGACCTGAAAACCATATGCCTTACATACAAAGCCCTCAATCACCTTGCCCCGCCCTACCTCTCGAACAAATTTACATTAAGACAGAACACTAGAACCACCAGATCGTCCAACTCACTACAACTAATAGTTCCCAAATACTCCCTCAAAAGAGCCGGCGGATCCAGCTTCCCAGCTTTGGCATCACAACTCTGGAATTCCATCCCATTGGATATTAAATCTACACCCACTTTCCAACCCTTCAGAACCAAGGTCATCTCCTGGTTAATCAACAAATAACCGCCCTACCACATATGTATGCACTCCGATTGTCCTATTTCATGTATATTGTTTGAATACTATTATCTATGCCCTATTAATACTGTATTATTGTCATTTACCTGTAACCTGATGTTCAAAGCGCACATATACCCCCGGGTCAAGAGCGCTATATAAATAAACAAACAAACAAAACAAACAAACAAACTTGCGCCTTGTCCATGTTGCTTGGCGCTTCCTCCTCCACTCGTGCCTTCTCCAAGCCAACCTAATCGCATACTAACTATTAACAAACGCCCAGCCACCCTCCCACTGCTCGGGCTCCGCCGCTTTCCTTGCGCCACCCTCCTTCCCGTGGATGCAGCGTGATGCCTCAGAACTGGCTGAAACCACAAAGTGCCACTGAACTGAAGTTTGCCCATTGCTGCCGCCGACCTTCGAATCGTAGTGCAGGAGTCCCCAGACGTCCTCCCTCTTGTCCCCACGACTGAGGCCCAGGAACAACAGGATCTGCAGGACCTACAACAGGAACAGAAGCCATAATTTCCTCAGACCTAAGGTACTGTGAACTAAGGGATACTTATCTCTTGTTGTGTAGCATTGCTAGCTCTCAGTTGAGACTTGCCTTGGCTGCCTTTTGCAGAGTTGCGTGCAGCTTTGCCCAAAACAAGGCTCACAGCTTGTGACCCAACAGCGATTTCATTTTCTACATTGTGCAAGACTTTTTATTTATCTTCAAGAAGTGCCTCAGCAGCCCTAGACTTTGCTCAATTGACCATGGCTGTCCTGGCTTTCTGAAGACTCTTCTAACCTCTGACTTTATGTTTTGATCTGTCCCTCCAATAAGTCATACATTCTTTATTTGTATGATGGGAAATGGTTAATCTACATTGCATTGGGGGGTAGCGGGGGTTAAAACGTGCTTACCTTTTTGAGAAGCTTTTTAACAATTGTTTCCTTGCCTAACCTTTTCCTTTTGACACCAAACTCAGTATTGCTTTAAATGTACCAGTGATATATCAATGTCCACAGTGTCCTAAACAATTGAAGTCACCTCAGGGTGAAGGAAGTGGCTGTGTGCCATCCCCAAAGGGGCATCTACTGATTTATTGAAACAGAGTGTATATTTCTGTGAAGTATATTTAAGTGTTACATATTTGCTCCCTTTTAAAGAAGGCTTATTCAAACTGACTGTTTAAATTAATACATAATTACGTGATCAAGAATCCTGGAGTATAAGTGTTATTTGGATACTTGTCACTGTGAAAGTCTATGTTACAACCCTACAGCTCACATTGACCCCTATTGAGATAAGCCTGGCTGCCTAGTCACTCTACCAACGTGTGTAGTACTTGCTTATACCAAAGGTTGCGTTAACTATTGCCACAAGGACAAGGCTGGTGCAGTTTCCCACAGGGTACAATCTTGCCTAACAGTCCTTCTTTCTATATAATTTGTCCACTTTGGTGTATACACATTGAGCTTATAATTTCTTGATTGTTCATTTGTACACCTAGGCTGACTGTGCAGATTGTAATACTGTTATGTACCATCTGTTGAGTTTAATGTTACTTGCTTTTCTTATGTGAAAATAAAAATCTTATATCACTAAAAAATAAAATAAAGGTCATCAATGACATATTAACCTTTTACGGACTGCTGTTCTGTAACAAAATGCACCCTTTCTGAGTAGCCAACAAGACAAGAGTATACACTAATAATCCACTTTGTAAGAAACAGAATTTTGAATTATGTGGTTTTTGGAATGTGACAATGTTTCACAAATTTTACCTTTCACAAAATAAGCTCTAGGTGAAATACACAGCAAAAATGATTAGCACATTTGCTTACTCATGGGATATAAATCGTGTGCTGTAAAATTTAGTTCCCCTCATTTAAACAGAAACATGCTCCACTTTCAATTACAATAATGTTTTCTAGAATATAAAGACACCAACTTAGTTTTCATTCCCTTTCAATCCATGGCTGTGGTGAGAACACTAATCAACTGCATATTTTATATTAAACAGAGAATCACCAACATGTTTAACAAGGAATAAACTACTGACCTGTAAATCCTGTTCTCCACCATTGGTATCTTTCATAGATTCACATGCTGTTTGAATATTCCCCCGTCGTCAGGCTGGGAATACTCAGTAACATTGAGGCAGTTTTCATTTGAATTTGAAACTGCAGTCACTTTAGTGTTCTCTTGTTCATTTTGGGTTATTGATCCACAGCCAATAGGCAGAGACTCCCTTAGCTCCACCCCTTAGATCAGCATATCGTGGGGCATGGCTTGGAGCCAATGAGGATGGCTGAGTGAATGCTCCCTTCTGGGATCCAACATCGGGGCCCTGAACCCTTTCTAGATAGCCTTCCGGACTCCCTAAAAGGCAGCATGCAGCAGGGGTTGCAGTTGTGCTGCGGCGGCTGTAGTTTTGCCGGAGAATAATTCACGGCTTGAAAGTGCGTGGCGTTGTGGCATTTGTAGACCTCCCGTCGGAGCACCAAGATGGTGCCCGCCAGCCGCTCTGACTTTCCGCCCTGCCTTCGGCCCGCTTAACCCCCCCTCACTGGCTGCTCCTTGGGGCCTTTATGCCAGGTTGCACCTTGGTCTCCCCCCCACCCAGCTTAGTTCAGGCGCCAATCTCAAGTTGGAATTGCATTTTATGTCTATTCAAAAGCTATGAGGGGTTTGAAAAGTTAATCTATTGCTTACAGACGTTGGGCCTCTTTGTTGGGTCCCCGTTGGGTGGACATGGGTGTAAACTTTCAACTTTCCTTTCACACTTATGTTGAGATTTTGGGTGTGGGGTTGGGGTAGAGGGGTAAGGGAAATTTTACAATGATTTCATGTTGCTGTATTGCTACAAGACTCTTAACTTGTAACAGCCTATTCTCAAGGTCATACTGATCTATGCTAGGCCTAAGCCAGGATCACAGCAGTTGAGCGCTATGGTACACTACACAACTCACGTTTGCAGGGAATGTGAAGGAACTGTGCATGATTACCTGGAATGTGCAAGGCCTAAACTCGCCTGCAAAGCGGAAGTGGGTTATGTGTAGCCTAGAGAAACAGACCAGCGATATTGTTTGTTTGCAGGAGACACATTTTAGTCAAGGATGAAAGTCGTCTGGCAAGGGAAATATCTGAGGGCATCTTTCGCTGCTTCTGGGGAAAAAGAGAGAAGTGGTGTTGCTACTTAGCAGGGACGTCCTGTTGACGGAAGTCTCAGTAAGTAGGGATCAGCAGGGCAGTTTTATTCTGGTAAAAGCGCACGTTTGGGCAATGGTAGACCTTTATTCTCGCTTTATGGGTCCAACAGCAAACAAAACAGTTTCCTAAAATCAATCTAGCTAGTTCGATCACATTTCGATCACAATGTAGAATTGGGGATGTTGCAGAGGGGAATTATGGCTTTTGTATGGTGAAAGAAAAAAAACCTGTGTCTTGAGGAGAGTGATACTTAGGCGGTTGGGGGGATAAATGTAGGGGGCTGGTTGTCCCAGACATTTTTAAGTACAATCTCGCTGCACAATTATCTTGCATGTTTTCTTGGCAGGTACGAGAGGAAGCACCCAAATGGAAACAAATAGAGAAACCCTGGGCCTCCACACAACTATAATTTCTTCCTCACTTGAGTCTCCCAGAAGAACCCAAGGAACAAACCACTCACTTCTACCACCAACACCATTTATTACTGGAAAAGGGCAGTGAGTAGATGGGGAAAATCAGATGGCTTTTGGGGCCTCTTTCGCAAGTCGGCAATAATCTGGGCTTGCTCCCAGGATGTGATGCAACTAGATTCTGGCAATGGAAGGAGGAGGGCATAATGCTTCTTGGCGACTTATGTAGGCGACTTGTGTAAATGGACTCCTAAGGAGTGTAGGACTAAATTCCAAGATTAGAAAACTGAGCACTTTCGATATGCCCAACTTAGACACTGGATGTATCACCCAAATAGAGAGACACATGGAGGTAGTAGGGAGTCCACTCCTCTAGAACGCGCCCTAACATCGAACGCACCCTCTGGAGAAAATGCAACCTTATACAAACTGTTGGACAGATCTGATCCTTCCGTCAAGGAGGATTATATGAAAAAAAGGGAAGAGGATTTAGGGAAGGAGCTAGATGTGGATGAGTGGGACCGAATCTGGGCTTTTACGTTTGGAAGCTCCAGATGCGTGACAGAGGGTGGAGCAAAGGTTTGTTTTCGATGGTATGTTACTCCGAAAAAGCTACACTAAATTAACACCCCCTCTCTCCATTATGTTGGAGGGCTTGCTCTGCAGTGGGCTCCCTCTTCCACTTATTATGGCCCTGTGGGAAATCTTGCCTCTTTTTGAAGGAGTTAATGGTGTAGGTAAAACGTATTGCAGGATACACTATCCCATGGGACCCTGGTATGGTGTTGTTGGAGGATATGGGAGAAGGGATGCTCCCATTCACATGACCAATTGCAGCGCTAATAACCCACCTTCTAACTCCGGCAAAGATTATGGCGGCACGCTTGTGGAAGAATCCTGAGGGGCCTATGCCTACGATGTGGTGGGTCAAGTGCTGGAGACGGTCGTTGCTGAAAAAAACTCCAGCCATAAGCCTGGGATTGATGGGTTAAGTGTCACAGCATATGGTCCCCTTTTTTGGACTATGCAGAGCAGTTCCCTGGGTTTGTATGTAAACCCCCCCCCCCCACCACACCCTCCACTGGTTCCCCAACCTTTGATCTATCTGTTTATACAATTCTGGGCTGTGGCCATTGTTCAGCCGATACATGTTCCGATATCACTTTGTACACTCCTATCCTTGTATACATTTCTGTGGATTCCTGGCTGACAACTGTTCCCATATGTATGACATTATGCTGTTGCTATGCATAAAGCATCATATTGCTCTGTGGTTGATTTTCCTGAATAAAAAGATTTCATAGAAAAAAAAGACAAGCTTATCGCATGTGAAAGCGGCAATATGGGCCAAGAAGAGCCAAGTGGGGTAGGCAGGAGGGTGACGTGTTAATCTATGAAAGATACTAATGCTGGACAACAGGAGTTAGAGGTAAGTAACATTAATTCTCCAGCATTGGATCTTTCATAGATTCACATGCTGTTTGAATAATTATAAAAACATTGTATACACATATGCATACAATGCAAATGGGTGGCGTCAACAGTCTAACGTTTTAGGTGAAAACTCACCTCACACAAACAAATTGTGAAGCACAATGTGGCTGAATTTGGACTCCTCTGTGGAATCCCTGTCAACACAGTAGAATCTTGTGAAGGTGTGGACAGACATCCATGTGGCCAACCTGCAAATATCCAACAGCTGGACCCTAGAGAGGAAGGCAGTAGGTGAAGAAACAGCCCTTGTAGAGCCAGAGGATGACCAGGAAGCAGCCAGTTAATGCAGTGGCAGTAGGAAGCATAGGAGGACAGCCAGCGGAAGATGGAGAACTTGGACGGCCCCTGTGGAACCAAAGGCCATGTAGAACCGAGAGGATCTGTGGAGTTGTCTGGTATGAACAACATAATACTTCGAGATCCTCATGACGACCAGTAAATGCAGTGAGTGTTCAATCGCAGTAGAGGCCTATGCAAAGAATACAGGCAGGATCAAGGGTTAATTAAGATGGAAAGATGAAGGCACCTTTGGCATAAAGGTGGGGTTCATCCTTAACATACCCTTGGACTTGCAGAAACCCAGGTAGGCTGGTTTGCATGATAAAGCCTGGATCTCACTAACCCTCCTGACAGAGATGATGGCGATCAAAAAAGCAGCCTTCCAAGAGAGGATGTTTATGTCCGCCTTCAACAATTGTACAATTGCTCGAAGGGAGAACCCAGGAGTTGGAAAGAACATTAAATTCCGACACTGGGGCTGGCCTCTGCACAAGTAGTAAGGCCTAGAAAAGACCCTTCAGGATTTCTTTAATAAGGCGATGGGGCCACACAAATGGCACAGCAGATGTGCAGTTAAATCTGGAAATAGACACTAGATGTACTTTAAGGGAAGAATGCAACTGGGGCCAAAGACAGCAGGCATGGTAAAATGTCCTGAGGTAGGAAGCAAAAGGGATAAACCTGATTGGCAGCACACCAAATTGTGAAACGCTTCCATTTGTGGAGATAGCAAGAGACTGTGGAGGGCATGCAAGGCTTTGCCAGAACATCACAGCAATCCTGCAGCATGGGAACATGTTCAAATTCTAGAAAAGCTGGAGTCAGGCTGTCGGGTTAAGAGACGCTGGGTAGTGGTGCAGGATTGTACCCTTGTTCCTGGAGTGGAGGTCAAAGACAGGAGGAAGACTGATCAGGTGTGTGTGTGAGAACCAAAGGGTGTCCCACTTACTAGTCCTCTGGGACTTCTCTCTCAGGTGGCCAGGGCATGGTCATCGCCTTTGGATCCAGACACTAGGGGTGGACCAATGCGGGATGATCACCTGGGTGAGGGATCTTCAGGGAGTGGGGGTGAGACAACCGATGGTGAGACGTGGTATCCCCCATTTCCTATGCCCATACCCCATCCTATTTTATAGGATTCCCAGATGTTGAAACTCCCTGCCCCCTGCTTTCTACACAAACACTGGGCCGAGGAAGAGGAGGACAGAGTAAAAAGGCTAACACTTGCATATCTCATGGGACATGTACTGTAAATAAGGTCAGGCAAAGTCGGGCAGTTGACCTTAATCTCATACATCTGATACCGATTTGCTCCCCCCACACGGATAAAAGGCGGAACATTGAGAGACACTGTGAGCAAGGTGAGACATGAGAAGGACCAGAGCGAGGGGTAGAGAAACCCTGAAGATCCTTGCAGGAGGTCTTTGCCTATTGGAAACCATGTGGGATATGCAGAGAAAGCCAAATCCCAGCCAAGAAGAAGCATGCGTTGTGTTTCAAGGACGCCAGCGAACCTTCCGGGTGAACGGCAGAGTTGGGGAGGCGGGGCCATGCCTGTGGTATCAACCTTGACTCGTAAATCAAAGCTGCAGAGAAAAAAGCTGAAGTACACAATTGTTGAGTTAGCGAACTACATGAAAAGCCAGTTTGTGTCAAGGAAAGATTGAAGCCGCAAAAGTGTATCTTACAATTGAAGGTTGCTGGTGTCCTAATGGGATGCGCAAAAAAGAAAATCAGTAGTGAACTTTAAAGTTATCAATAACTGTGAAGCCGGTGATACAGAGTAGCGGAGTGGTCCGGGGAAAGTAAATAGCCCACTCGAAAGTCTCTGCGAAATGTTTCATGTATTGTTAAAAGGCGACAAAGTGAACAAACTCTGAAATGCGCAATCATCAAGATTAATCCTGTTGAAAGGCGAAGTTAAAAGGTTATTGCTTTAAGAGACATTTTCTTTGAACTTTTCTGATTGTGTTGTGGAACTTGCCGCTTTTTATCTGGTGTCAAATCTACTCGAGGTCTCTGTGATTCTCTCAGAGTTCTTTGAGACTAAAATTGTGGTTTTCCACAATCTTATTACAACAAACGCCTCTAATACGGGACCTATAATGATAATGATGTGTTATTTATATAGCACCTTTATCCAAAGCGCTTTACAGAGCGCATATTTACATACAATATCACCCAACCGAAATTGGTACTCATTTATCGACCTCGGAAGGATGAAAGGCTGAGTTGGTCTTGCCGGGATTTGAACCTGCGACCTGCAGATCACGCTCAGATCGCAGCAGTGAGCACTCAACCCGCTGAGCTATTTTACCTAGTGCCAGAACCATCAGCTGGCTCTCAGATATGGTCAAATTTCCAAGTTTTCTCCTTGAAGATATTTCGGGAGCAGTTAGTAGACTGAAGTCAGCGTCTCCCTCTGATCCTATCCCCCTTACTGTTCTTAAGGATATATTACCTGACATCCTGCCTTGGCTTACGAAAGCAGTTAATCACTCCTGCCAGCAGGGTTTTATTCCTAAGTCACTTAAACAGGCTACTGTTATCCCGCTTTTGAAAAAGCCCTCACTTGATGCTGCCACTCTGGCTAACTATCGTCCTATCTCACTTCTTCCGTTCTTAATGGAAGTATTAGAATCTCTTGTTTCTCCACTTCTATCTTCATTTCTTGAGTCCTCTGAATTCTTTAATCCTTTTCAGTCTGGCTTGCGGCCAGGCCGGGGGACCGAGGGTGTCCTGATGTCCGTAGTTGGCTATCTTGACTTGCTGGTTGATCTGGGTGGTGTGGGTGCCCTGATATTGCTTGATCTTTCTGCAGCTTTTGATACTTTAGTACACGCAACCCTGCTGTCCTGCATGGAGTCTGACGGCCTCTCTGGTCCTGTCCTGGTTCTCTTCCTTTCCTGCTGATAGGCTTCAATCTCTTTCACTTACGCCATTTAGTTCTTCTTCTCGTGCACTTTTCTGTGGTGTTCCTCAAGGCTCTGCCTTGTCCTTGATGTTGTTTAACATCTATGTTCAGCCACTGATGGATCTCATCCACTCCCCTGGTCTCCGGTGCTATCCCTATGCCGACGACACCCAGATTCTAGTCCGTTTAGACATGCACCATTCTGAGGTGTCGGGACGGCTATGTGATTGCCTGGCAGCCATAGGGGAATGGATGGGATGTCTGAAGCTCAACAGGGACAAAACAGAGGTTCTAGTGGTGGGGTCTTCGACTGACACTGCTCTTTGGTCTGCTGTTGGGGCCCACTGCTCTGGGTGTTGTCCCTGTGTCCCTGGTAAAAAAATCTTGGGAGTATGTCTGCCTCACTGTGCATATCGGTTCAAGTTAGTGCTATTTGCAAAACAAGCCATTTTCTTCTACGGGTACCTCGAGGGATCCTACCTTTTCTCCCTGTCCACCTGTGTCCCTGGTGGTAGCTTCTGTTGTACTTCGTCATATTGACTATTGTAATGCCTTGTTTCTGGCTCAACCTATGGGGCTGGTTTGTAGGATGCAGCTCCTTCAGATTCTCACGGCTGGGTGGCTACATCTACCCCCTATCTTGCCCATATTACTCCAGTACTCCACGCTCTTCATTGGCTCTGTGTGAGCAAGAGGATGGAGTTTAAAGCCCTATGTCTGGTACATAGAGCAGTAGTTTATGGGCAGGGAGCATTTATCACCGTGAAAAATTCTTACCCATGTCCCAAGCTGCATCCTTTGCTCCAATAACGCTCTTCGAGTAACGGTTCCGCAGTTCCGCTTTTGAAGGATAGGTGGCTGGGCTTTTTCTGTGGCAGCGGCCAAACTCTAGAATGAATTGCCTGTCGCCCTGAGACATATTGAGAATCACCTTCAGTTTCGTCGTCTCCTCAAAACACATCTCTTTTGGACTGCTGTTACTCATTAGTCCCTCCCTGTGCGATCCTTGCACCATGATGCTTCTCGATGAACGTGCGTGTCAGAAATGTCGATAATATATCATAACTACCAAGACCAAGAGACACTGAGGCAAATCCCATGAGGGAGAGATAAAGTGAAAGTCAAAGAGGTCTATGGAAAAAGTCTTGCACACTCTAAAGTCTTCAACATCAGTGAAAGGTCCGAGCCCGACCAAGGGAGACCTGGAATATGAAATAAGTTAGGGGAAGGAAATGTGTGGTCTGTGGGTCTGGTGACTGTGTGAAAGGAGATCCCAGATGTAAGGGTAAACCTTCAGCGATCCCATCTGTCAGCTTTGCATTCACACATGATGTGGCTAGACCAATGACAGGTGCAAGCTTTCACACTCCAGCTGAAGAACCCATTGGTGTTCAAGCTAGAGTTTCTTTAGTATCTTTGGGACTGTGGGATCAACATAACATTAAAGTCTATAATTCCATTCCTAATAATACTTAAGCGTTCTATACAGACAGCATACTTGTAAATGATCAGGATACTTCTGCAATTAGAGACACTGGGGCCAGCATAGCTGTAGTAGATGAAAGTTTCTTTCAACCTGAGGAAGTTGCTAAGGCTCCCAAAAGGCTTACCAAGTTAGCAGGGGGTCCAGAACAAAAGTGTCCCATACTGCCAGCTATCATTAAATGTAATGACAAGACTGTTAACATCACTGAGTGTCCAGTCTGAATTTCCAGGTAGGGTACTCTTGGGCAATGACTTTAAGGCCTTGGGTGTATTTTCCAGCACCCCAAAGCACCCTTCTAATAAGAGGGGAGCTGACAAGGAAGCAAGGGAGGCAACCTTAAGGGACCTTCCAACTGAGACCAAGGGGAAAGAAGGGCCCCAAACCCTGTAATTCCTCAAGGAATAAAGTTCCTTAGGTTGTGTTGGTGCAAAAAGAATCCCCAGAAGAGCCATCTTCTGATGAGTCAGAGGTGGAGGAGATTCAACCCTGTCTGGAAGATGTGGATCGTAGCGACCATCCTGATCTGCAAACTTTGCTTGCTGAAGGCGGACCCTCCAGAATGGATTTCAGTAGGGGACAAAGAAAGGATCCCTCTCTAGAAGGAGTGCGTCAGTAGACAGCTTCCAGAGAAAAGGGCAAAAACCCTGGGCAGCATAGGCTTTACTGGGAGGATGGCCTTCTCTACAGTGACCCTATGGAGTCCATTCCAGGGGACCTCAGGTGACAGGTGGTACCCCATGTATTGAGATCCAAATTCCTACAGTTAGCACATGAAGCCCCTATGGCTGGTCATTTGAGTTAAAAAAGGACCAATGAGAGGTTATCATTGTACTTCTACTGAACAAAGATTGGTGCAGCGGTTGAGAAACATTTTAAGAGTTGCCACACTTGCCAGTTATCTGGTAAAAGTGGAGCCAAGAATGTGGCACCTTTAGTGCCTCTCCAAGTAGTGCGAGTTCCCTTTTGAGAGGGTGGGGATTGACATTGTTGGTCCCCCAGACCCTCCAACATTTTCAGGCAACCGATTTATTCCAGCTATTCCAATGAGAACGGTTACTGCTCAGGCAGTGGCTAAGGCCCTACTTGGTACTTTTACCAGAGTAGGATTTCCTAAGGAGGTTGTCTCTGACAGGGGGTGAAATGGTATGTCCCACTACATGTAGGACATGTGGAAAACCTGTGGGGTCACCTACACACTCTCAACATCTCATCACCTTCAGACAAATCGGTTGGTAGAAAGGTTTAACAGACTATGAAGAGCATGATTAGAGCTGTGGAGAACCACTTAGAAGAAAGTGAGCCCTTCTTCTGCCATGCCTTTTTGCCTATAGAGAGGTTCCACAAGCTGGAGCGGGCTTTAGTTACTTTATGGTCATCCTCTAAGAGGCCCTTTGGCCCTGATTAAGGAGCGTCTGGAGAGTGCTGCAGCCCTTACGCCAGTAAGGATTATGGACAATGTGCTAGGCCTTAGACAAAGGATGGCACATATAATGACATAGGCTTCAGAGAACTTAAAAGCTGGTCAATCAGTGGCATGACCAGAAGGCTAAGACGGTAGAGTTTACTCCAGACCAACAAGTTCTCATCATGGTTCCAGTAAGACAGGGGGTCTTACAGGACAAACGGACAGGACAGTTGAAGGTTGTAGGCAAACTTGGTAAGGTGAATTATTTGGTAGACTAGCAACCCCAAAGAGGCCGCTAGGGTCTTTCATACCAACCGCCTGAAGGCTTGTTTCCAGACCTGAGATAGAAGCTTTTCTCTTAGCTTCTGATCAAGAAGAAGAGGAGAGGGGGTCTCTCCCAGATCTTATCAGGGGACACCCTTCAGATGGGTCTATAGAACGATTTAAACTCTCTTCTAATTTGAAACTGCAGCAACAAGAGGAGTGAAAACCTCTGTTAAATCAGTTTGCCCCTCGGTTCTCACTTACTCACTTGGAGCCAATATGACACTGGTGATAGTATACCTGTTAAAAGCAGGGGCTGCAGATTCCAATATGGCCGCCGGGGAGACGAGTCGCGGCTAAGTAGCGCTCGTCCCGGGCCGCCGACAAAAGCACATTTAAGCAGCAATACAAGCGTGTCGCACGAGTGGATCGCCCCCCCCTAACCAGCCCACAGGCCCGGCACCAGCAGAAAGACTACTGGGGGCGCAGAAAACTACGAGGAAGAGAGACCCGCGGAGCCCGCCCCTCCCCCACTGGGAGATTCCCGTCGCCGAGCCGGCGACAACACCGGAGCGAATCGGCGCGGGCAAGGAGAGCAGGAAAGCGGTGGGACTGGGAATCGGTGCGCCGGGGGCGAGAACACTCCCACCTCTGGAGATCCGCCGGCATTGAGACCCTCGAGGCGGCTGCGACCGAGGGCTCTGGAGCGGCCCCGCCGGCCCCTCCCCCACCACCTTGGTAGATGCCCGGAGTCCGCATCTCGGGGCGCAGGGCCCCCAGCAACACGTCGGAGGCGGAGTGCACGGGGACCCCAAGGATCCCGGGGCCCGGAACACAGTCGACCCCCCGAGGGCAAGGCGCAGTTGGCTCCGTCGGCAAGCTTGCGACCCTAAAACGGAGACAGCACCACGGAACGCAGAGAGAGCCCAGAGAGTTCAAATCTGGCTAGAAAAAGCCCCCCAGAGGTGAGCGGAGCAAAGTAGCTGAGGGAAACAGGCCCATAGACAAGAGATCGCCCCGGCCACTCCAATATACAGCAGCCGGAACGATAGATACCCCAGGGGGAGTCAAAACAGAGACGGATTTCGGATACAGGACAAAGTGGCACGAGCCAACGGGCTGCAGCGAGGGTGCCCAAGGGGACACATTCAGAGGGCATCGTGGACACTGCAAAAGGGAGAAGGGAAACCCCATCTGAAAGACGTGTCCAGCGTGGGGGCCCCCGCGGCCGAAATAGGCACTACGGACTGGGAAGGGAACTCATTCCAATAGGAGGGGCCCACCAAAGCAGATCCAAACAGGCACGGACCCCACGTTCGGGGCGAACCAAGAAGACTACTCCAAGAGAACCCAGTGGGGACATAACAAGCTCACAGGGGAATTATAGAAGCCCATGCACGCCCCCAGGATAACGAACGCAGCATGTCAAGGGCAAAAAGCAAAAGTATCGCCTCCCAACAGACCCCGCAGTCCTCAAGACAAGACACAAATATCCTTCAACTGTGGTCAACGGACGCTACGCCGCAAACAAGAGGGAAGCCTCAGGACTCCCAACAAGGCGAAGGCATGTCTCAGACGAACCCCCAACATCCACCCACTAGGGACGACATGCAATCATGGTTCCAGGAGCTCCAAGAGAAATTCATGTCCTCAGTGCAGGAACAATTCACGACGATGAAAAATGACATGAAACAGGCGGTTCAGGACCTTAGGGTCGATGTGGCTAAACTGGAGGAGAGAACAGACACAATGGAAAGAGCAGTCCAGGGGATCGAGGAGGAAACTCAACAGGCTAGCGAAACTCAGGAACACCTGGTGAGACTCACCCATAACCTCGAGATACAATGTGAGGACTTGGAAAACCGCTCCAGACGCTCTAACATTCGCATAAAAAACATGGCGGGAACAGTAATGGACAAAGATCTTCAGACGGCTGTGAAGGAGGTGTTCAGAGATATACTAGAGGCATCTGAAACAGATACAATAGGAATCGACAAAGTCGGACCAAAAAGATCAGGAGCACCGGGGGAAAGACCACGGGACGTTTTAGTGGCGCTATCCTCATACCCACAAAAAGAGCAGATCTTGAGGAAGGCCAGAGATATGGATCACATCAGAATGAACGGACAGGAAATCCAACTATACCAAGATCTAGCCCTGGTTACGCTCCAAAAAAGAAGAGAGATGGGCCCCATTGGTCAAGGCCCTGCAGGCAAAAGAAATTCGATCCAAGTGGACCTTCCCCTTTGGGCTGACCTTTATATGGGAAGGGAAACAGAGAAGAGCGACCACATGGGAAGAGGGCTTCAACTTAATGGGCCTACAGGAGGAAGTGGAGGAAGCGGATCAAGCAACATCCAGGGGGGAGCAAAGGAGAAAACCAAAAGGATGGGAAACGATCGCACGAAAAAGGCCGAACACTGGACAAGAGGGCCGTAGGAAGCTCCCATAATAGGAGGAAAAGAAGAAAATGAAAGCTGTGGACACCAAGGCGACAGCCGCACAAAGCACCAACCAGGGGGGACGGTGAGAATAAGAACAGCTGCACTAGAGGCAGAGACGGCGGCCCGGGAATGACCCGCTGGCTTGGAATCGGGTAAGAAAAGACTGTTATGTGGGGTTTAGGATTCCCCACAAAATTCCCCCCGAGAGGATGGAGGGCAGGGAGCTGTGGGTGCAACGCCCCGGCAACAGTAGGAACCCTCGCCCTACTCGGGGGCAAATTGTTTGGTTTATGGTTATTAGTTGGGGGGGTGAGTTCAGGGGGAAGGGAAATGGGGATGGGGACACCAAAACAAGAACATTGAACATTTGCTTTACAAAATGGGGAAGATCTGCATTGTGACATATAACATAAGGGGGATTAATCATCCAACAAAAAGGGTGAAACTGGACATACTTCTAAAAAGGGAAGGGGCGGACCTTTTGCTCCTCCAAGAAACGCATATTAGAGCTAAGGACAAACAGAAAACCCAGGTAAAGGGATTTAACATCTGGGCCCAGGCAAATGCAACAGAAAAAAGAGCAGGGGTCCTGATAGCAGTGAGGGCTGGTAGGGACGCCATACTAGAGGACGCCATCACAGATAAGGAGGGTAGGTATGCGTTTGTTAACGGGGTGCTGGAAGGGCAGAGGATCACTCTCGCGACAATATACGCGCCAAATGTGGGACAGGGTGGTTTTCTGAGAGATACCCTGGGAAAATAGAATCCTTCGCAAGGGGGGAGATTATTTTGGGTGGAGATTTGAACATGGCATGGTACCCACAACAGGACAGAAGTACGGGGAGTGTATATGGTCATGGGGCACCGTCAAAACGCCTCAAGCAACAAATGGACCAACTAGCCCTAAATGATGTGAGGAGGGAACTCAAGGGGGAGCAAAGTGGGTACACATACTTTTCACATGTGCACAACTCCATGTCAAGAATTGACTATTTTTGGGCATCAGTGGGGCTCATGCGCAAGATCCAGGGGTTGGAAAAGGGGCAATTGCACTTTCAGACCATGCACCCCTATGGCTCGATCTGAATCTTCCAGGGAAATCTAGTGGCCTGTGGAGATGGAGATTACCGGAGGACATAATACAGGACCCGGTTACGGGGGACGCCATAAGAGAAATGATAGAAGAATACTTCACAGAAAACGACACTGGGGATGTATCTATGAGTACAGTCTGGGAGGCGTTTAAAGCGGTGATCCGGGGGAAATTAATGGCACTAAAAATCACGAGGGAGAAACAGAGATATACGTGGGAAAAGGAACTGGAAAGGTCAATAACAGAACTGCAAGTGACAATCCTGACAACTCACAAGAGCACTAAAGACGGCGCTCAGACACACTCAAGGCCAACTAGAGATGCTACGCACAAAGGGAGCAGAAAGGACCCTGCTGTACCTAAAACAAAGGTACTACATCAAAGCGAATAAAGCAGATAAGCTTTTAGCAAGACAACTCCGCGCCAAAAAGAAAGATATAACGATCAAAGGCATCATAGACACGAAAGGGGAACATCATACTCGCACACATGACATAGGGGAAGTGTTCAGAGATTACTGTCAGAAACTGTACTCCACGGACCACCCAGAGGCAGACGCGCAGGACACATATCTGAAATCCCTCAACTTCACGCAAATACCAGAGGCAGACAGGCAGGCCTTAGAGGACCCTATTAAAGAAGAGGAAGTTAGAAAAGCAATAAATGCACTACCACTAAATAAAGCCCCTGGTCCGGATGGATTCACAGCCCCATTTTATAAAACATATGCGGATCTGCTGATCCCGGTCCTAACCAGACTCCTAAACCCATTTAAAGAATGTGGCACTGTAACCCCCACGATGAACGAGGCGAAGGTCATAGTATTCCACAAACCCAGGAAGGATCCCTCATACCCGGCCTCTTATAGACCAATAACCCTAATAAATATTGATGCCAAAATATAGACCAAGATATTAGCAGCAAGACTCTCCCCACTTCTCCCTAGACTAATACACCACGACCAATCGGGCTTTATTCCAGGTAGACAAACCCACGACAATCTTAGAAGGATCATTCACCTGGTGGAAAAGATTGGCATAAAGCAAACCCCAGCAATTCTACTTGCACTGGATGCAGAGAAAGCATTCGACCGGGTAGAATGGTCCATGCTATTTATGACCCTGCAAGCCATGGGATTTGGAGAGCACTTTATTGCAAGAATTAGGCGAACTATAACGCCCCTACCTGTAGAGTGGCCATCAACGGGGAAGTAACTGAAAAGGTATCCATATCCCGGGGAACAAAACAGGGATGCCCACTCTCCCCATTGTTGTACGCTATCTTTCTAGAACCCCTACTAATGAGATTAAGAGAAGCCACACAAATTAAAGGGATAGATATGGCAGGCATACAACATAAGGTTACCGCATATGTGGATGATATGTTGTTAGCATTAGAGGAGCCGGGCCGAACGTTGGCGGCTGCAGTCGGGTAGCTGGAAGTTTTCGGGGCCATCTCAGGTCTAAAAATAAATAGGAACAAGTCGGAAATCCTAATACTGGCAGGGGATGGGGGAGTGATAGAGAAAGAAGCAAAAGCACTCAATCTCAAAATAGCAGCGGAGGGCATTAAATACCTGGGAATAACAGTATCTCACAGGGTGGAGCAGCTTTATAGTAAGAATTACCCGCAACTCCTAACGAGGGTTCGCAGAGATTTGGAAAGATGGAATCCCCTGTTGATCTCCTGGTGGGGCAGGATTCAGACGGTAAAGATGACCATCCTTCCTAGACTATTGTACTACTTCCAAGCCCTTCCGGTGGGGGTACCCCGCTCATTCTTCAAGACACTGTCGAAGGTAATCACAACCTTTGTGTGGAAGGGGAAAACGCCAAGACTGGCTAGGGCTATCTTAACCACTCCAACCAGG
This sequence comes from Ambystoma mexicanum, assembly GCF_040938575.1. NCBI lineage: Eukaryota > Metazoa > Chordata > Amphibia > Caudata > Ambystomatidae > Ambystoma > Ambystoma mexicanum. The sequence goes on along the minus strand of NC_090928.1, from coordinate 634,628,442 downwards.
GAGGGTGGGATGGCGCTCCCTCATTTTCAGAGGTACTACCAAGCGGCCCAGTTAAAAGTGCTACGGGAGTGGCTGGGCGACGATCCACAACCAATCTGGGCAGCACAAGACAGGGCAGTGGCAAGAACACCGTTGGTGGAACTACTCTGGAAACAGAAACAGCATAGACACCCCAACATGGGGATTAGTGAAATAATGAGAACCACGATGGAGGCGTGGGATGCCCAAACACGAAAAGGTTTAATGACCACCACGCTGGGCCCTTTTACCCCCATACGTAGGAACCCACAGTTCCCGCCGGGGATGGAACAGGGGACATACGAAAGCTGGGAGGAGGCTGGTATAACAAAAATAGGGGAAATGTACATCAACAAGGAAATTAGATCGTATGAATCCTGCCTCCCACCTCCAACACGCTCCACTCGAAATAAATATAGATATGAACAACTCAAACATTGGCTAATATCCCCCGATATCGTGAAGGCAGCAACGAGAACCCTCACTTCATTCGAGAAATACATTACAACCAACTCAGGGGCAAAGAAATGGATATCGACTCTATATTCCTTTATAAATACTCAAGATGAGGAAATAAAATGGTCATACATGATCAAATGGAGCAGAACTCTGGGAGAGGAACCGACGAGGAAACAGTGGCAGGATCTCTGGACTTTGATCCCCAAAATGACCAGATCAGCACAAATAAGAGAAATGTGGATTAAAATAGTGACACAGTGGCACTACACTCCTGAAAGACTCCACACAATGCTCCCGAAAACGTCAAACCTGTGCTGGAGGGAGTGCGGAGAGGTGGGGACGTGGAAACATACCTGGTGGGCCTGCAAGGGAATAGTGCCTTTCTGGGATGAAGTTAAGGGAGAAATGGGCAAGATATTTCCAGATGTGGGACAACTAGGTGAGGGTGTCTGGTTGTGTGGAATGAGAGATGACAATGCAAGAAGATACAGAAAAGCACAATGGAGAAGCTTTATGGGACTCCTCATTGCTGAATGGACAACGATAGCCCAGAACTGGAAAAAAAGGACACTCCACTGAAGTTCACGTGGCTCCAAAAAAGTCTGGCCGCAACTAGCAATGGAAAAAGTTACACACACAATCCAGGGAACGAGGGACTGCTTTACTAAACAATGGGGGGAAGTCCTGGAGTACCTTCAGTCAGACTTTCAAGAACAATGGTGCCCACACAACATCAAGGTCACGGACATCTTTAATGCATAATGTAATCCCTGAATCAAAACTCAAGTGTCCCAGGGGAGGGGTGGAGGGTGGGTTGGGGGAAGTTGTTACAATATTCGATGTATGGAGATATCTGAAAAAATAATAAAGACAAGTTTAAAAAAAAAAAAATGCAGGGGCTACAGAATGTCAGATGATGTGCGAATCCACATTAAAGAAGGGGTGAACAAGATGCTTGACCTTGGAGCTATTGAACATGCCACAAGTTCATGGGCTAGCCCAGTTCTGTTAGTGCCGAAGGCAGAAACTAAAGAACTTCGATTCTGTGTGGACTACAGGGCCTTGAATTCAGTGACAAAGACTGATGCCCATCCCTGGGCAAGGACAGATGAACTGTTGGATAAGCTGGGCTCAGACACATTTCTCAGTACTTTTGACCTGACAAGTGGTTTTTGGAAGATTGCCATGACTGACCACGCCCAGGAGAAAACAGCATTCTCCACCCCAGAAGGCTTGTACCAGTTTAAGGTCATACCCTTTGGATTAAAGAATGCACCTGCCACATTCATGAGAATGGTTAATCATGTTCTGAATGGGTTAGAGAACCTCTGCATGGCATACTTGGAAGACATTGCAGTGTTCAGCCCTATCTGGGAAGAACATATACCCACCTGGAACATACGTTGCAGGCTCTTCAACAATCCATTCAGACCATCAAATCAAGTAAGTGGCAAGTTGGTCAGAGTAAAGTGGTCAACATAGGTCTTGAGGAGGGGATATTAGGCCCTTCTCCAACAAAGTACAGGCTGTACAAGACTCGGCCACAACTACTCAAACTAAAGAGCCTTCTTAGGACTTACTGGGAACTTCATTGAAAACTATGGGATCATAGCTTCTCCCCTGGATGCTGTATCCTCTCCTAAGTACCCTAAAAATATCAAGTGGAATGAGGACTGGGAAAAAAAATCCAATTACGTATGCAATGCTGTGTAATTTCGATTTTCCTGCATGCTTAAAAGGGCTAGCAGTTCAGTTTACAGATTGGTAAAAAAAAGGAAAAAAAAGTACAATGCATATGGCAATTATGATTTCATCAACACCTTTTTCTTTAAAATAACACAGTGATTTAGCAGATGCTTTTTCTGACCGCCTCCCCTACTTTGGTCTGTGTTGGGGAAGTCAGACAGAAACATTGGGATGATTTGAGAATTTTGGATTTCAGTCCCCACTCCACTTAAAGGCCTGTGTGGAGGAAACTGAACAGAAAGATTGCCCAACTAAATTACAGGCTATAGATTTCAGTGCACACTGGGAATGAGCTTTGTTAATTTCAAATGCCAACAAAAATCATCCTGTGGTGTCTCGCCAAACAGAAATTAAATGAATATTTTTAGTTAAATAGGCTAAGGATCTGCACAGTTTTGCCTACTCCCCTGGCCCCCGACTATAGAGGAAATGAGTTAAGGCCAGCAGATTCCCCACCTTTGGGTTGCAAAGGGTTCAAGTCTACTTGCATCGAAAACCTCTATTTAAAGTTCAGAAAAGGCAGCTGTATTTAAGGACCCTCTGGAAGGACCCAATCAGCTTTTAGGCCTTCCAAGAAATAGACACCTCAACCCAGCTGCACTCTCGGCAATCTCTTCTGGTGTTTCCTTGCAGCTGCAAGCTGGTAGGTTTTATCAGCTCCTTCCACTGTGGTAATTTTAGGAGCTCTCCCCTTCTCTCATAGTGTATCCACTTTATATAGCAGTGATGACACCATCAAGTTTACAATCTTTGGGAGTACCCTGCAAGTGTTCTTGCAAATAGGATTGACAGTTAACCTTCTCTTTCCTCCCAAATCCAGCCTCTCTCTAAGGATTGGCTTAGGATTCTGAAGAAGACATATATAATCTTTCATTTAAAATCCCCATTTGTTCCCATGTCAACTTTTTGGCAAAAATCTAGTTATGTGCCAAAAACGTTGCGATTTACTAGTAACTGCCATAATATATATATATATGTTCCACTTCAGCTAATCATGGGGAATTTAATAAAACAGCCAAGTCTGCACCATGTTGCACAGGCATTTGCCAATTTTTCACTGTTTTTATAAAAAGCATAATAGTTAGGAGCATGTAATTTACTCCCCACATTCCTAATTTTTCACTCCTCCAGAACGGCAATTCTCAAATTCGGAATCTGTTCAGAGCAGCCAGGAACACTTTCTAGCTGTTCATTACAATTCCCTAAGTCGAAGGTGGAGGAACTTTATATCAACAGAATCGTCCTGGAAATTATCGAAAAAATTAAACATACATGTAATCAGTGCGACTTGTGGTTCCTGTCATGATCACTGCTTCCAAGGAGCCAGGACCAGCACAACGTCCTTGGAAGCAGGCCCCTAATCCTAAGCCTAGGCACCAGCCGGTCCCTACTGGGACCTTTTGGACCTTGTCCTGGTGCCGGTGGCACCAGGCTCATCAAAGCCATCGGTCCCGGCACAGGAAGCGCCGGGCTCATAATATGTGTGGAGATGCTTGGGTGGACTTACCTGCAGCAGACCATGCTGCTTACTTACCAGCTACATAGGAATACTCTGTAAGCCGGAACTATTTTCTTACCTGGGTGGGGCAAGATCCACGCCCTGGATACAACACTGGAACTCTTCTGGAACAGGAACTCTTTTCTTACCTAGGCGGGGCCGTGGAGGAAGACGCCTCATCACTCCTAGGCTATTTAAACCACACCCGATTGATGAAGCGTGCTTCGCGTTATTCTGCATCTGCAGCAGAACGCTCACCGAGTCTGTTCCAGCTTTTCTTCTTCCGATCCCGTACCTGCAAGAACAATACTTACCATTCCAGTATCCAGTCTTCAGCAGCGCCTGTAAAAGACAAGAAACAACAGGTTAGCACGACTACTTCACATGCAACGCATTCCTTACCTGGTCCATCGGCAGCGACCATTTCTTCACGCCGCACCTCCGCCTGTGGAGACAAAAGCATAGTTATTACTTACCGGCAATCCGCGAATTCCGGATGTTTTCAACACTGCAACCCAGCATCTGAAAGACAAAAGAAGAGACATTAAACAGGTATTTACTTACGCCCATCCCGCTCTCCACAATAGAGCGCCTGCAACTACTCCGGCGTTTTTCCAGCACCTCTTCAGCACGAACTCACAGCTGTGAAGGAAAGAGACAGTTAAAGCGCTTGCATTTACTCACGCATTTCCAAGCGCTTCTTTCCAAGGTTCTGGCTCCAGTTTTGGCTCTCTTCATTCCATCTTCTAACGCTAGAGCCCTGCAAAACAAATAGAAGAAAGCATTATTCCGAGCCCTGTTCAATACTTACGTGTCCACGCACCTAAAGACTATATGGACTAAAAGGTGTCCGGAAACTCACCGCTCGTGCTGTTAACGGCGGTTTCGATCCTCTGATGTTAAGAGGCCTACGTTTCACCCAGTGAAGGAACTGGCAACGGCACCCTGCACCAGACGCAGATGGAGAGCCCAGCATTCACCTATCTAAGGTGAGCACCTTGACCTGGGGGCTCTTCGGAGAAGCTTAGACGAGAGAGAGAGAGAGAGAGAGAGAGAGAGAAGGACACTCAATTGCCCAGATTTTTAACCCCATATATTCTTTCATCTGCAGAAATCTCACCCTTCGAGATCGACACACAGTGCGAAGAGGCTCAGCCCCAGAAGCCAATCGAGTCCTGCACATCACTTTGAGTCACAGACTCCTTCCTGCCTAGACCAGCGCCTCCGTGGGAATCAGGTGAGCGTTACAGAACGCGAAGCCCACCACAAAACTCCTACCCAGGCGCAATGGAAACCTCGGACACAGACCAACTGGCCCGATTGCTTGGGGAACTAAGAGCAGAGGTACATGCAGCTTGTCAGGAAACAAACTCTTTGAGAAGAGAGCTGATAATATCCAAGGAGCGAACGGAGGACCTCGCTAGGCAATTACTACAAACGAAGGCAGGACAGCCTCCTTTGCCCGCTCCAGGAGTAAGTTACCCTTCAGCATCCTCAAATCCAGTAAATCAATCTACCCGGTAATGTGCCTTTGGCTCCACCCGAACGCTTTTCTGGTGACCCAAAGAAATTTGCAGTGTTTATCAACCAGTGCCGCCTACACTTCTTATGTCGCCCAGCTGCCTTTCCAACAGACCAGACCAAGGTGGCTTTCATGCTTTCTTATCTCAGTGGCAGTGCCGCAGATTGGTCGATCACTCAGGATGATCTGGTCCTTCACGATTTTCAGGCCTTCCAGTCCAGCATGGAGAAACTGTTCGCAAGACATGCCCAAGGGCAGGCCTTGGACAATGAACTCCTTTCGTTACGACAGGGTAATCAAGACCTCTTGACTTATATTGCCTCATTCAATAGACTTATAGTGGAAACTCAATGGCCGGAGGATAAAAGAATAACGCTTTTCTACAGAGGCCTGCGTGGAGAGCTCAAGGATGTGTTAGCTCAAATTGTGAATCCTCCACAAGAATGCTCAGACTATATTGACTTAGTTGTCCAATTAGACCACCGATTACAGAACAGGAAGGCTGATCGTTCCAAATTTGATACCCGAGTATTTTCTAAACCACAGACCTCTACTAGGGGAGCCGAGACCGTGGAACCCATGCAACTAGGGGGCATGAAAGGACCTTTAACTCAAAAGGAGCGGGAAAGAAGAAGACAGCTGCAATTATGCCTCTATTGCGGAAACTCGGGGCACTTTCTTCGAGACTGCCCAGTGAAACCAGCTAAGAAGGCTGTAGGAGCCGCAGATACCTGTACCCAAAATTCTGAGCAGGGAAACTACCTAGCCCGACAAGTGTAGAGGTCCTCTTGCCGAGCGTTAAAATCTGTCCCGTGACCTCGCATTTCGTGGTGCCTATGGTCCTCATTAGCCCAGAACGTCCGGATCGTTTGCATGCAATTGAAGCTTACATCGACAGCGGAGCAATCGGTAATTATGTGGACCGTGAAATGGTATCAAGGATGAATTTACCTCTTGTCCCTAAGGCAGTAAAAGACGTCATTACTACAGTGGATGGCACGGAGATAGCCTCCGGACCAGTAACGCATGCCACCCAAGAAGTGACGTTAGTGAGCCAAGATGGACACCGGGAGAAAATCGTGTTCGATGTGATCAAGGCCCCTCAGTTCCAGATCATTCTGGGAATTCCTTGGTTAGAGAAGCACAATCCTCAGATCGATTGGCGAGCAAAGACGGTTCAGTTTCCAGAATGTTTCACCACTTGTTATCCTCGGCCTGATGTTTCACTGGCAGCTATCTCTTCCGAGGTTCCCAAATTACCTCCCGAATACCAGGAATTCCAAGACGTCTTTCGGAAGGACCAAGCTAACACCCTGCCTCCTCATAGGTCCTACGACTGTCAAATAGACCTGATACCCGGAACAACTCCTCCTTGCAGTAGGATTTATGCCCTCACCGAGCCAGAGAATCTTCACCTCAGACAATATCTGGACCAATACCTAGCTAACGGGTTTATCCGTCCTTCAAAATCTCCAGCTTCCTCGGCTTTGTTCTTCGTTCCGAAAAAGGAAGGAGACCTTAGGACTTGCATAGATTACCGCGCCCTGAATCAGATCACCGTTAAAAACAGATACCCGTTACCTTTGATCCCTGAACTCCTGGACCAAGTCAAAGACGCATGTATTTATACAAAGTTGGATCTCAGAGGAGCCTACCACTTGGTACGAATAAAAGAGGGTGATGAATGGAAGACGGCATTCCGCACCAAGTATGGGCTGTTCGAATATCAAGTGATGCCCTTTGGACTTTGTAACGCTCCTGCCGCTTTCCAGTATTTTATGAACGATGTCCTTAGAGAACTCATAGATGTGTGTGTTGTTGTCTACATTGATGACATCCTCGTCTATTCATCATCTGAAGAGGAACACCAGAGACACGTCAAAGAGGTTCTCGAGAGATTGCGTCAACATAACCTTTTTGCTAAGCTTGAAAAATGCGTTTTCAACGTAACTGAAGTTGAGTTCCTGGGATTCATATTGTCACCTGACGGAGTCCATATGGATTCAAAGAAAGTCGATGCAATCATTAAGTGGCCATCACCAACCTCTGTAAAAGGAGTTCAAAGCATGTTAGGCTTCGCTAACTTTTACCGCAGATTCATTCCTGAATTCTCTCGGATAGTCCAGCCCATCACCGCTCTGTTAAAGAAGAACAAACGTTTTGAGTGGTCTACTGAAGCAGAACAAGCTTTTCAGGACTTAAAAGCTAAATTCATTTCTGCACCTGTTCTAAAACATCCTCGCCCAGAACTCCCCTACATCGTGGAAACGGATGCTTCTAGTCTTGCTATGGGGGCAGTTTTATCACAAAGAGATCCGGTCACACACCAATTACATCCTGTAGCCTTTAGGTCCCGCAAATTCTCGGCTCCCGAGATCAACTATTCAATTACAGACAAGGAACTTTTAGCCATCAGATCGGCCTTTAAAGCCTGGCGGCATTATCTTTTGGGAGCCAGACACACAGTCACCGTAATGACTGATCACCGCAATTTACAATATCTGAAGACAGCCAAAGCTCAGTCTTCCAGACAGCTTCGCTGGGCTCTGTTTCTGGCTGAGTTTGACTTTATAATTACTTATCGACCAGGCAGTAAAAACGGAAAGGCAGATGCTTACTCCCGGATGGGAGTAGATGAACATTTGACCAATCCAGAACCAATACCCATAATCCCAGAACAAAGGATTTTGGGTTTGGTCAGCGCTCAATCCTTTGAAGACATCAAGACTACAGTCAAATCACTCCTAAACCCGGCCGATTTGCAGGACTGGCAATTAAAGGGAAAAGAATTCTCAGTGGATCAAGACCTACCATATTTCCGAGGACGATTGTACTTGCCCTGTGAGAAAATACAAAAACAAGTAATCTCCTGTTATCACGACTCCCTAATGGAGGGTCACCCTGGCATTACCAAAACCATGGAAAAGATCAAAAGACATTTCTGGTGGCCATCATGGAAGAAGGTTATTAGAGACTTTGTAATCTCCTGCGGTGTGTGTGCCCAGAATAAAAGTCAGAAGGAGAAACCAGCCGGCCTATTACACCCATTAGACATCCCTCCCTGTCCATGGCATACCCTGTCCATGGATTTCATCACAGACTTACCTCCATGCTCAGGGTATAATACCATTTTAGTAGTCGTGGATCTATTCTCCAAGATGGCTCACTTCATTCCCCTGAAGGGCCTACCTTCAGCTTCAATATTGGCCCGAGAATTCTTAGAAAACATCGTTCGGTTACACGGTTTTCCCTCGGTTTTGGTCTCCGATAGGGGAAGTCAATTCATCTCCCACTTTTGGCGAAGTTGCTGTCGTCTAGCCTAAATTGATGTAAGACCTTCAACCAGTCACCATCCCCAAACTGACGGACAAACCGAGAGGACAAATCAGACTTTAGAGCAATATCTATGTTGCATGTTCCAACAAACTGAAAACCCTTGGAAGGATATTCTTTGGATCGCTGAATACGCTTACAACAATTCGACTCATTCTGGAACCGGGAAGACTCCCTTCTTCCTATTATACGGACACCATCCTAGAACCTCTAACCTGGATCCTCCCCAAGAATTCGAAACACCTGCTGTGGATTACTTGCACTCGGAGATCACTCGTGCCTTTAAGGAAGCCACTGCCCATCTGCAAAGAGCTAAAGCTCAATTCAAAAAAGGAGCAGATCGACACCGTAAAGAGGCCCCTCACTACGCAGTAGGAGACCAGGTCTGGTTATCCACTAAGCACCTGCCTCTAAAAGGACCCCGCACCTTCATCCCAAGATACCTTGGACCCTATGTCATCTCTGCCATAGTTAATCCGGTGGCTGTCAAATTGGAATTACCTGCGCATATGAAAATACATCCAGTCTTTCATGTCTCCTTATTAAAACCAGTACAACCAGAAACCCGATTGACTAAACTCCCAGAACCTGTTTTGGTAGAAGGAGAACTTGAATTCGAAGTAAAGAACATCCTAGACTCCAAAATCTCCAAATCTAAATTATATTACCTGATTGATTGGAAAGGATACGGCCCCCAGGAAAGGTCTTGGGAACCCTCAGAATATGTCCACGCACCTCGTCTGGTCAAGAGATTCCATCTGAATCACCCCGACAAGCCAAAACCCCCGGAGAAGACACGATTAGGAGGGGCCTTGAGGGGGGGGGGGGGAGTGCTGTCATGATCACTGCTTCCAAGGAGCCAGGACCAGCACAACGTCCTTGGAAGCAGGCCCCTAATCCTAAGCCTAGGCACCAGCCGGTCCCTACTGGGACCTTTTGGACCTTGTCCTAGCGCCGGTGGCACCAGGCTCATCAAAGCCATCGGTCCCGGCACAGGAAGCGCCGGGCTCATAATATGTGTGGAGATGCTTGGGTGGACTTACCTGCGGCAGACCATGCTGCTTACTTACCAGCTACATAGGAATACTCTGTAAGCCGGAACTATTTTCTTACCTGGGTGGGGCAAGATCCACGCCCTGGATACAACACTGGAACTCTTCTGGAACAGGAACTCTTTTCTTACCTAGGCGGGCCGTGGAGGAAGACGCCTCATCACTCCTAGGCTATTTAAACCACACCCGATTGATGAAGTGTGCTTCGCGTTATTCTGCATCTGCAGCAGAACGCTCACCGAGTCTGTTCCAGCTTTTCTTCTTCCGATCCTGTACCTGCAAGAACAATACTTACCATTCCAGTATCCAGTCTTCAGCAGCGCCTGTAAAAGACAAGAAACAACAGGTTAGCATGACGACTTCACATGCAACGCATTCCTTACCTGGTCCATCGGCAGCGACCATTTCTTCACGCCGCACCTCCGCCTGTGGAGACAAAAGCATAGTTATTACTTACCGGCAATCCGCGAATTCCGGATGTTTTCAACACTGCAACCCAGCATCTGAAAGACAAAAGAAGAGACATTAAACAGGTATTTACTTACGCCCATCGCTCTCTCCACAATAGAGCGCCTGCAACTACTCCGGCGTTTTCCAGCACCTCTTCAGCACGAACTCACAGCTGTGAAGGAAAGAGACAGTTAAAGCGCTTGCATTTACTCACGCATTTCCAAGCGCTTCTTTCCAAGGTTCTGGCTCCAGTTTTGGCTCTCTTCATTCCATCTTCTAACGCTAGAGCCCTGCAAAACAAATAGAAGAAAGCATTATTCCGAGCCCTGTTCAATACTTACGTGTCCACGCACCTAAAGACTATATGGACTAAAAGGTGTCCGGAAACTCACCGCTCGTGCTGTTAACGGCGGTTTCGATCCTCTGATGTTAAGAGGCCTACGTTTCACCCAGTGAAGGAACTGGCAACGGCACCCTGCACCAGACGCAGATGGAGAGCCCAGCATTCACCTATCTAAGGTGAGCACGTTGACCTGGGGGCTCTACGGAGAAGCTTAGACGAGAGAGAGAGAGAGAGAGAGAGAAGGAAACTCAATAGCCCAGATCTTTAACCCCATATATTCTTTCATCTGCAGAAATCTCACCCTTCGAGTTCGACACACAGTGCGAAGAGGCTCAGCCCCAGAAGCCAATCGAGTCCTGCACATCACCTTTCGAGTCACAGACTCCTTCCTGCCTAGACCAGCGCCTCCGTGGTAATCAGGTGAGCGTTACAGTTCCTTGGAAAATGCAACAATTATGACAGTTCATTTAAACAAAGGGAATCTTCATATGTGCAAATGCGAGCATGCCTTCCTTCAGGCAATTTGTCTCCCGGCCAGCCTGTGACCATAGTTTTTTATTAGTCTCTTTGAAGTTGGTTGTTTGACGTTGGTGGCTGCAGCTTGTAAATACCTCTAATTCACCAACTAGAGACATTTAGTCTGCATATAACTGCTTTCAGAGGCAGCAGGTCTGGGGAACACTCAGTTTTCAACACCTTTCAGGCAAGCCACATTATTGCAGTTGTAAACAGCTGGGATGAGAGCCAGGCTTTAAGTAGGGGAGGCCTTTGTGAAATCTGCCCCACAGCAAGCAATAGGGTCTTCCTCGGGCCTACAGGAACTTTTTCATGAAACAAAGTGGGCTTTTCTTTTCAAATGTTTGCCGGTATTTTGCATGTGAAGCATAATATACATTACTTTTTGTCAACATGCACCATGTCTTTTCCCTGACATTTTTATGTTAGGTGGGGTACATTTTCCTCATGTCTTGCTTTAAACTACAAACATACATGCAAAGCCGTTTTGGTGTCAGTGTTTAAAAATCCTCTTTCATGTGAAAGGGACCTTTGAATTTCTTCTTTATCTTATGTGGTTTTGCTAACTAAATGTAATTACCATGTTTCTTTTTTCTTACGCCAGTGCGCGGTAGTACCAATAGTATGGTAGAACTGTCATTTGTGTTAAATGGTGCAACAATTGTAACCCCGAGCAGTGGCCTTTGAAAAGTATCTACAATTCATGTGTTGTGGTTAAATGTCCCAAGTATTTTAAAATATCTCTTGTGTAAATATAATAAACATATATTTTGTATAAATGTATTTGTGCGTTTCTTTGAATTGCACTTTTAACTGGGTTCAGTGTACTTACCTACAACTCACATCTTCTTATGATCAGCATGACTGCTCTGCCACTTTACCAAGGTTCCAGGAGTAGTACAGACTGATACTAAGAGTTGGGGATCAATATAACATTGGGCTAGTTTTATAAAGTCTTACCTCAAGTGGACTTTAGGAAAACTCCCCTAACAAGCATGCATGCTGTTTGGCTGCGTTCCTGTATAGAAGGTGAGGATCTTGATGTGGCAGGCACAGTCAACTACTAGACCTTGGGCACTGCTGCGGTACATGGTCTCGTCAAGTGCCGTCCGGCTGCAAACCTATGGGCATCTATCTGGGCCTACAAAGACTCCATCCCGATCATAGACATCCCCTCAGCTGAGTCATGGACCGAGAGAAGGAAGAAACTCTGTCGGGTGACAACCGTTGCTGCTACAAAGCATGCATCGAGCCTCTACAACAAAGTGCCTTGAAAATCGTCTGCTGGGCATCCCGGTTCCAACTCTGACCACCTTCTCCCGCTAAATGTTCTTCCTCCAGTCACCAAGGACAGAGACCCAAATCGGAGCTGCTGTTGTATTACCCTGGTGACCTGCCGCTGACATCGAAGAAGGTACTCTCTCACTCCTGGGTACTTACCGAGGCAGTTTTTATGCTGATGTTCACTCCTCCTCAGCATGGATGACTCAATGGTGTTCTCCCGTGCCTAACGGCACCCGTCCGAGAGGCAGAAATCCTTCAGATGGCTCTCATTTCCCACATAGGGCTGGACTTTGAAAGTTTAGACCTACACAAAGTGATTTTTATTTTAAAAAGTTATTATTATTTGACTTATCGGTATTGCTATTTAGTAAATGTTGGTTGATGAATGATTTGCTAACCTAAAGCTACTCTTAATACCCGTTTCTCATCTAAGGGTCTACTATTGAATTGAGTGTTGCAACAGAGTGTGTTCTACTGTATATAAGTGTGAAACTTTCATTACTTATCCAAATTGCTTTTGAATTTAACATTGCCCTAGTTTATATAATAACCCTACTTTCATATAACTACAGTATGCAAATGTTTCCTTGACTATAAGTGCAATGAAAGGACTTTGTACTCAACTACAGCCCAACTCCCTCCTAGACTACGCCTGGCTTCTTGAGCATAGGTACCAAACCTTTTGGTTAGTTCAGGCCAAACCCAAGAGTTGGAGCCCTATACATCTAAGAGCGAGTATTCTACAGTCCTATCACGGGTTGACTTTAGTAAAACTCCATAACAGTCCCCCAGGCTTCCGACTTGAGAACCTGCTGGTGAATGCGCTACGCTTGGCGATCTCCCGGGTGGCGAAAAGGTCTATCGCCAGAACACTACACGACTGAAAGACGAGACAAAGCTGGTCGCACAGGAGCTCCCACTTGTGACAGGAGCATAGTTTGCTGCTTAGGGAGCCAGCAATCAAATTGTTGATGCCCAGCAGATATAAGTGTGTCAGGAACATCCTCTGTGCTAGGGCCCACTCTCACATGGGCCGGCAAGTTTGCTGAGAAAAGTGGTGGTCAGGTGCCACCTTGTTTTCCATATTTAAAACATGGTGGTTGTGTCATCCGTACAACCTTTCCCCTGGAGATGGCAGGCAAAAGGATTTCAGAGACCAGAATACTGCTCTCAGTTCAAGAACATTGATGTGAAGCAATTTGTCGGCTAGAGACCAAAGGCCTCTGGCATTGTAGTGGTCGGTGTGCGCTTTCCAGCCCCCAAATGATGCGTTAGTGGAGACTGTGACCTGTTGTGCCGGAGGCTGGAATGGTGCAACCTGGATAAGGTTGCACAGACTACCAGAGATGGGCAATGAAGAAGGGGCATGTGAGCAACAACTCATCCCACTGCCCGAGACTTGCTGTTAGGAAAGATTTTCTTTTTAGAACTTACCCTCCATAGCTTCCTATGAGTGATATGAAATGGCATTTATAACGCGCCTATACACAAGTGTTTAATTTAGTTTCCTCTGTTTTTATCCTGCTGTTACTTTTTGAAGTTAGCAACATTTTCAGCTTCACCTCTCTTGCCTTTTTGCCCACATGTTAAAGGGAAAATGATCAGTTCTTCAGACTATCCATACTGGGAAACTATGATTTCAGTGGATTAACTTTGCTGAAAATGTTGGGGGGCCATGACGTCTAGAGGAAAGGGTGCCCTGCCAAATGAGGGGGACAAAATGGTGTGTCAGAAATGTCGGGGGGGTGGGCAAACACACTTGCCCCCTCGTAAAATTACACCCATGTACATTTCCCTTGTGAATTTCTGTATTTTTATATTGCACATAGTATCTTACAATTGTAAGGTCCTAATTTTTAAAAGTCGCAAAAGCTATGTCCCACTAATCTCCTTATGGGTCCAGTCTAACACTCAATTTTTACAGTGTGAGCTAAGTCCCTGCATGGGGTTAAAGGGGAAGTGGATAAAATAAAAAAAACAAGTTGCAGAAACTTCTCCTGCACCGATACGTCTTCACAACCAAAGCCTGTAAAACATGCACACATTTTCTGTGAATTCAACACTATCTATAATCTGCTGCCCAAATCCCAACGCCAATTCCACGCATTACCCGAGAGTCTCCACTGAAGTCCCTGGAGACAATTTAGAATGCAATGTATGTCCACAAACTTGAAAACTGCAGTCTTTCTTTCTTGAAGGAAAAGGATACTGAACTACTATTTGTATTATTGCTTACAGTCACTGTGGTTTAAGGTTCTTCAACTTCTTAAAGAACGTTCTTAATGGACTTAAGTCTTTATATTCTAACTTCCTTAGTTGTAACCTTTTTAATATTGAAAAGAAAGTGTATTAGTAAAGGATCGTTGAACTGATCTTCCTAAAATATCTAACTATTGTGAAACTCCAGAAACTGAGAAGGACTTCTTACTTTTTTTCTACACTGCTCTGACAAATAAATCCTCTGTTACGTGACCTGTACGAAACAAAGGTTAACGCAGCAGGCATTACTATGGATACCCTCCTTCTGCGGGAACTGGTAACGACGCACCTGCCAGTCCATTCTTCAAAGAACAACCCTGCTTCCTAATATGTGCTGCAAGGGCGCAGATGTAAGACTTGGACACAATGGTTGTATTATTGATTTATACATACTTATATAAAAAAGGAGGGTAGGAAAACGCCTACCTGTCTCTAATACCAACAGGGTTTCCCTGCCTCGAAGGAATCCAAGTGGTCAGTCAGGATGTCAAAAAGGTTGTTGTGTCCAAAAACCTATTTCTAACCCTCACACGAATGACTAAGAATAAGGTGAAAAGAGGGATTTATCTGTGGTTTGCGAGATTCCGTAGAAAAATACAGTTCCAAAATTAAGATGACCAAAAGAAGATCCAAAACCAAAGTTCAGGAGTATCTCTGTCCTCCTGACAGTTCTCAAAACTCTCAAACAAATTACCACACACCAGGGGGAATGGCTCCATTCCCCTGTTCCACTCTCAGGCTTCTGGTGCAGTTCAACCAGAAGCCTGAGAGTTCAACCACGGCATTGGGGTTGGTGCAACTTCTCCCATCCCCAACCTTCCTTGGGCTTACAACATAGTTCCACAATTTGTGGGGGAAAGTCTCCCTTCAACGGCCTTCCTTAGGCTTCTCCAAACGGTGGTGGTTCCCTGACCCTGGTTGGTAGACCTGGATACCTTCTACCATGCAATGCGACAAAGAGGAGTTTGGATGTTTCTCCAGTCCCAGGTGGGTCCCAAACCCCGATTGGCAGACCCGTGACAAATACGAGGAGTTTGGATGCTGAGGTTCGACGACCAGAGTTGAGTGGAATAAAGTTAGGTGACAAGGGAACATATTTCCAATGTTATCCTTCGGATGACAGGAGTGGATGCGGAGGGCAGGCACACTGATCCTCACTTACCCCCATGTCATCAGGAAAAATCAGTCAGGGGGATAACTGGGGGCTCGATCTTTGACCATTTGTTCAAGTAAGAGGTGCAGAGGAGTTAAAGGTTCGTGGGTTCTTCCGGTTGATTGGGAATGCTAGAGGCAACCCTTTTCTGAAAATAAATCCAGAATCCACCCATTAATAGCCTTCAGGATACTTCACAACTTGGAGGAAGGCTACCTTCAGCTACGGTCTCCGGACACAGTTGACGATAGGCATCCTTCCAGCCGTGGTCACAGCAGCTGCTCCAGGACAGGTTTCCTTGAATTGGGAAAGCTGAAATTCTGCGAGAAGGAAGCCTGTGGCACATGCTGGCAGCCACCAAAGTCCCAGGATTCAATTTGGAATGGCGATGGTTCTGACGAGGTAGCCCTTGAGAGAGCTGGTCAGTCAAACGGGCAGTACAGAGATACTTCTGAAGGCTCTGAGGGCTGGATTCTTGATGTCGTCAAGACAAATTGGTCCCACTAGTCCAAGGGCTGAAGCACTGCTCAGGGTCTTCGGAGATCAGGCAGAGGAGCAGGGCTTCAGCAGGCCGGACACAGGAAGGGATGCCGGGCCACATCTTCTGATCTTTAGCAAGCAGCATTTTTTTTTAGGGATTCTTGGCTCCAACGTCAAGCTGCAGAGGTCCTCCTCGTATCCAAAATCCAAGCTGTAAGCAAGTCCAAGCCCATCCATGGTAAGGATCTTCACCATTCAAACAGCCAGCAGTTGTCGAATCAGGGACAGTTACTGGTTTCACAGTCGCCCCAGTAGCAGACTTTCTGGCGACCAAGGATGTGGACTGAAACTAGACAGTTCCAGCCCCCTTCATGGGAAAGAAAGACGCACACCCCTTTCCCCAAGAAAGTGCTCGACATTATAAGGACTTTCCTGACCTGAGAGGCAGGAAAAAGGCCAAACTACAATATGGCCAGAGAAAAGCAAAAATCTTGTGGCAAAGCCAATTTAGAGCAATAGCCATGTTTAGTAGCCATATGCAATAAACTTGAATGTGCACACAAAAAAGAATACAAAAACTGTAAAAATGTAACTGCTGCCACCAGCTTATCTTTACGCACAAATACAATTAACCAAAAATCCTTTGTGTAAAATAATAGGGTGATACAAAAGTATATCCCCATTGCACTGCATTCTGTCAGGTCTGTGAGTGTCTGTGTCATGTGAGGAGTCAGAGATGCAAGATGGACACTTGGCTATAGTTTTCTCACACGTTGCCATTTTATAAAATGATATGGGGTGAGACAAACGCCTATCTTTCCCTAGCCGAACAAGGATTTTCCTACCTGACAAACTAAGGCTAAAGGAAAATAACCTATGTTCCAGAGGTATCTGTCCCTCACACTAACATAAAATTATATAGGAAGTATTTGGCCATTTAAACTTCACAAAAGAACATATAAATGCAAAACACAAAAGTTATAAACGGGAATCCCTGTGACCAGGTTGGATCCCCTTCCCCTGGATCAATTCAGGATGTTTCCAACCAAAGTTCAAACCAAAGTCCAATTTCAGGAAAGTTCTTTTCACAAGCCAATTTCCACTCCAGGTATAGTACAAAGTTATTTTCATTCAATATGTCCTTCACTTGGTAAAGTGTTTCAGTTCCAAAGGGTTTTTCACACTCAAACAAATATTTGAAATTCCCACAACCTTCCTCTTGGCAAACCAAAGGAACTTCTCTTTACACCCCCAAGCCAGAAGTTAAGGTAAATGTTATTTCTCTGAGGATAAATCACATTGTATTTCTCCTTCATGAACAACACCTTAGTCAGGATGGTTATACAACAGTTAATCAAACACACTAATGGAATTCCCACTTCCTTTCCATCACAACAGTTCATCAAACACAGTAGTGGAAATATCACTTCTTTCCCATCACAATCTTCTACCACATTTACAGTACTTCAAAATGATCTTCTTGCTGGTTTACTTGCCTGCCAGGATAAAACTCCTACACCAACTTGTATTCTGTGGTAAGGCTTGTTCCAACCTTGCCACACTTAAATCCTCAACGGGGAAGTTGAATCAACAACTGCTTCTTGGTTTAATCTTAACTTTCATAACAATTGGTGTACAGCTTCTTCCACAAGTATACTGCACACAAGAACAATCATTCTAATATTGATCTGTTTGCCGTGGGCAATGCAGGTTACGGTTCTTCCCCCTCTAACCTCTTTACAAGGAGGACTTTTCTTCTGCAATCTCTGACTTCTATCTGTATACACGTTTGGCTGTTGGTAATGAGATTTACAACTTCCTCCCTTGAGGTATCTCGTTCTGGGACTGTTGCATTCAAATTGCCTTGGTGTCACTCTCAGCTTTCTTTGGCTTTGGCAATGCAGGTTATAATGTTCCCATATTGAATATGCCTCTTCAGGTAAGTTGTGTTCCCTTTTCTTTTCTATTAACCCTCATTGATTTTGGCAATGCAGGTTACAATATTCTCTCGGTCTGGAATCCTGCCCTGGGTTAGCCTTAGGTCTGGAAAAAAGGAACACTCTTTCTTACCTCTGTAATATTGTTGTAGAACTTTGAAATAGTTTGAAACTATCACCAGCACACGAATCCTTCATCAAGGATCCTTCCTACAGAGACAATATCCTGGTGAGAAACATGGCTCCTGCGACATTTGGGCACAAGGCCCCAATCTTCTTAGGGTGTGAACTTCTAAGTTAGGATATTGTCTTGAGATCTGGTTCCCATCATTGGCTGCATCTAAAATACTTACCTGTTTTGCTGCTTAAGTTATCTGATGTATATTTGTGTATTTTGAACTTCTAGTGACTGCATATATTCGTATTATAGAATGTGTGATAATACTACCTGTTAGATTTATATTCCAGTGTGTTCATAATGCCTACAATAAATAATTGTGTTTTTAGAATTGACTGTCTAAATTGAATTATTGTGTGCCATACTGGGTGGTCTCACTCTCTCACTATAACTATGGTGGCCTCCTAAAGTTTGTCCACCAGGCCAGATTATAGAAATCCATCTTAACACTTGCTTTCATCGGGCATCCAAGAACTCCTGAAGAGGCCTCACCTGAAGCTGGCTGTTGTAAGAAACTCATGGTGGCAACAGTAAAGACAAGTGATCACAGTTCAATGGTGTTTATTAAACTGTATGTGAGAGTGGGAAAAATACCTAACCTAAATCTAAAATGGGAGCAAGTTACGAACATCAAATAATAATAAGGCAGTCCTAGTGGAGTCTTGTCAAATAAAAGGGGCCTATACTAAGAAAAACATATTGCCAATCCTTACGCTAAATGCAAACAAAAGATGGGGGATAGGGTTCTAGGTAAAGAAAGACGTGTTCACAAATAATAAGTCAGAATGCTGTAGTCAGGGTCTCCCTTGCCCACGTTTTCAGCGCGGGACAAGGTAGGACTCTGGAGCACAGCACATGCTCAACCTTTCCCAGCACAAGCTAATAGTTCCTCTTTCAACTATCAGGGCCTTTGGTGGTTAAATCTCTTTTCTACAATAAGTCTCTTGCCTCCGAGGATCTGAAGTGTTATAAAAATAATAAACAAATGTTCCTTTTGATATTGGGACCTTCAGTATTTCCATCTCTTGCTTCCGAATGCCTAATATATTCAAAACAAGAAAACAAAAAAGTTATGTTCTACTTGTCTTTAGAGTGATGGTTCTTCACCCCTGGGTCCCACTCTTCCGGGGTCAGACTCCTCTCGAATGTCAGCCTCCCTCCGTCGGGTTCACTATGGCTTTTAACACAATCTCATCTGTGCCATTCACAAATCTGAATGTCTTTTTGAACAGTTCACTGTGGACATCCCTCTGCCGGGTTCACTCTTGTCAACACACTGTACATTTTCGACTTCAGACTTTGCTCCCTGTTCATTGGCATCCCTCCGCCGGGTTCACTCTTGCCAACTTTTGCAATTCACAAAATGAGGGATTCACTTCTCTTAGCTTCAGCTTCATTTGCTGGTCTAAGACTTTTGACTGTACAGAGGATTTTGCTATACCCCCGTATGACAACTTCGACTCTTCTTGCGCCGTTCCAAAGGCCTTCTGGTAATGGTAGTTTCAACCATAGGGTATTTGCCCAGAGTTTCTCAAGCACGCTCCTACATGGTTCCAAACTCCTGTCTAGCTGGTTTTCCTCTCTCGTATCAAAATAACAGTTCTTTGAACTCAAAGAATTAGCTATTTTGCTACTTTTGTTCAAACACAGTTTGGTTTCTTATCAGCTCTCCCCGCAACTCACCGGCTGTGAAGAACCACTTGGCTTTTCTTGTCTCTGGAGTCAAGACCAGTACCACGGTGGCGAGTGTCTCCCCTCGGCTTGGTTATCAGTGAAGGAGGGCCTTGTTTACCATTGACATCTGCTGCAACACACACTGGCTATTGTTCGTGGTCTTACATTTCCTTCTGTGGAGGTTTCACGGAACGTGCTGAGTTACCTCACTCGTTGTGCGGTGTGCCTTGCTCGTATTGTGCTCTCGTGCTCCCACTTTTATCCCTGTGGGAAGGGAAAGGGATGTCAGGTGAATGTATGATATTGGTCAATTGCCTGACCCTGGAGTTGGAACAGATCATGTTGGCTTTGGTATTTGTCCGTCGTCTTTCACAATGGGTGAAAGTGTTTGTGTCAGAAAGGGGGGTAGAGTGTTTGAGTATCCTATGGGGTAGGATTGGGGAAAAGGTACAGGAAGGGGGGACACCGCAGTCTCACCCATCGGTGTCCCACTTCCACTCCTCGAGGACCCCCCCATGCAGGTGATCCTTTCTCACTGGTTCCCCCCCCAGGAACTGGATCCAGTAGCGATGGCTGCGTCATGGCCACCTGGATGACAGATCCCAAGGGACTAGTAAGTGAGACACCGTCAGGTTAATCACACTTTGCTGTATTAAGGGGATGCAGGAACCAAACCCATCTATTTCCGCAAGAGCAAGAATTTCTTAGTCAGGATGGTCATAACCCTGTCCGACAGGGTATCCATGCAAGAAACTGTCTAGCTGTGCTTCCAGGAATAGCATCTGTTGGGCAGGAGTGAAGCAGGACTTGCTCCGATTGATGGAGAATCCCAGAAAGGATAAAAGTAGATAGCTGACAGTGTGATGTATGACCTGAAGAAGAAAAGGGGCCCTAATCAACCAATCGTTAAGGTACGGGTACAGGTGGATGGTCCCCCGATGGTGGGCTGCCACTGGGGCCAGACTTTTGGTGAAAACCCTTGGGGAGCACTTGAGGCCGAATGGCTGCACCCTAAATTGATAGTGCAGCCAAGCCCCTGTGAACTGGAGCAAATTCCTGTGGCATTGATGGATTGGGACATGGAAGTGTGTGTTCTACAAATCCAGTCAAGACCATAAATATCCCTGATGAGGTTGCATGAGGATGTGTTGAAGTGTAACTATCCTTAAAGTCTGAGATCTGATGAATTTGTTCAACAGAGTAAGGTCTAGAATTGCCCTCCAACTGCCTGACTTTTTCCTGACCAGGAAATAACTGGAATAAACTCCTGTCATGCTATGACTTTGCGACAAAAGATGTTTCTACACCTTTGTGGTTGGAGGAAAGTTGGGTGGTTGACTTTGAAAATCCAGGTTATGCCCATGAGTCAGTGGACAACACCTATTTGTCTGTGGTGTCGTTGGACCACTCGGCAAGGAAACAGGATAGAAACCCTCCAAGGAAGGGCATGGAAGTGGAGGGGCGGGCTCACTGCCTGGTCAGGCCTGCTTACGAGTTTGACCCCTTGTTTGGGAGGAGCCACGTCGCCGTTGATTGCCTCGTTATGATTGGGACCAGCCCCTGTAGTTGTCATTGGATGTAAAAGTATTGGATCAATAAGACTGACCGATAAGACTCTATAGTCCCTGTTGGATCTTGAAAACTGGGACCTCCTTGAATGAATGGACTGCTGGCATTGCTGCAGGGTACCCAAGGGCCGGGCAGTGTTAGTGTCAGTATTGATGGCGGAGAGAGAGTGTCGTCAACCTTTTTGCCAAAGGGGTCACTGCCGTCAAAAGGCATATCCATGATCTTAGTTTGCAGTTCCAGCCATAAATTGGTAGCCTTCAACCACCTTTGTTGATACAGGACCACACCGTTACCCCCTGGTAGAAACCAGTGCCAGCCATGTCCACTGAAACTGAGATGGCGTAGTCGGAAGCAGCTTCACCCCAGTGAAGAAGTTTAAAAGTCTGCTCCTTGTCGTCCGGAAAGAAATCCAGAAAGGCGCCCACATTATACCACAGTTCCCTATCATTGCAGGAGAGAATAACCAAGGAGTTTGTGGTTTTTCTTGTGGTTGCTGCAGTATAAATAATGTGCTTACCAAAAACGTCCAGCTGCCGCCCTTCCTTGTCAGATTAAACAGCACATGGAGAAGAAATGTTGGCGGTGCATTTGCAAACAGTTGCAGAGTCCACAGAATCAAGACTAGACTGGGTTTGTAGGCATTTAGATGCGCTATCCGGGGCCCTGTATTTCTTTCGGACCGATCCTTTTTTCAAGGAGGCATAAAGGGGTTATTCATGCTTATTTGGCCATCCTCCCAGATGTTATCAGCACAGGAATCGACACAGCAGTCTTCTGTGCCTGTTCCGTGCACTGGTACAGGAAGACTGACTTCCTCTGTTCGTCTGGAAACAAACCAAACATCCTAGCAGCTTTGAACATGAGAGAATGAAAAGTATCAATCTTGTCAGGCAGGGAATCTCAGATGGGTGGATCATCAGGTTCGCCATTCGCTGGAAAGAGGTCATCAAACTGATCCGTTGTAATATGAGTAGAGGCACTACCCTCAGAAGCGTATTCCACGGACGCAGATTCTGATGGATCAACAGGCGAGCAAGAAGCCAATTGGGAGATGCAGCTACGGCGTCCAGGTGGAGCAGGGGTAGCAGGGAGCTCATGTGGAGCGGTCAGGACCAACGGTACCCTGTACTGCAATTTTGACACTAGATTCTGCAGAGTAGACAAAATGTCCAGTGATGGGAAGTGTGGCAATACAGGTTGAGGGGCAGCAGGAACACAAGGGGTACGTGGTGGCTGCATGATCAGAAGTGGCTCAGCCGGCGGCATTGACGAAAGAACTTCTTCCTCTCAGTCATCCAAAAACACACGCTCCAGACCCTCAAATTCAGTGTCCATCACAAGTTTCAAGTAGTGCTCAGGGGTTCCTGGGAAGGGATGGGGACTGAAGGAGGAACAAAGAATCAGCGCAACAGGGGTTGTCTGAATCGAAGCGAGCCGCAGGAAACAGTTGGGGGCTGTGGTCAGGTGGCTGGTTAAAAAACAGCAGAAGATGGGGGGTGCTGTTGAGCAGCCTGAGCGATGGCTGCCTAGCTTTGGAGCTCCGTGCCCAGACATCGTTTATCCGACATAATCGGCGGTTAGATTCCTCATCCTGCATCTGTATCTTTTACCCTGTGTGGCGGACGCCTCGAGCTACATTAGCTCCCAATCCCGAAGGATATCGGAGCTCTACAGCCCAACGACGACTGCTTGTCTCCTGTCTGGGTGTGCAGCCTGGCTGGTGGCCATTTCGGACTAGGCCGTGTGGAGCTGCCGCGCACCCACTGGAGTGCCACTATCCGGCTGTGCCCTTCATCTGCAGCGACCGGGCACCGACTGGAGCAACGAACACTTTCTTCACCTTTGTGCTGCCCGTGTGACCCTGGCCGCTCCTGCCCCCCTCCACCGGCTGTGCGCTGCGGGGGACCTGCACCCAGCCTGCTCCGCAGCGGGCGCCGGGCCTGCCTCCCATCAGGGTGGCATCTGCTGGCCGACAAGGAGCAGCCCCCTGGGTCTGCGGGCCTGGCCTCTTGCTGCCTCTGCCGCACTGCAGCATTCACGGCCCGACACGGGCTGCCCGCCGGGGTGTGGTACGCGGCGGGCAGCCCGCGTTCATCCGCTGCCCCTGCAGTGCGCACACAGTGCCCTAGCGCACGATAGGACAGGACTTGCTGGCGCAGCCCTAAGCTGCTAGTGTGCAGCTCTCCCCCAAACCCCCCGGCGGGACCCTGATTCTCTCCCTCGACCACCATCAGGAGCTGTATCTGCTTCGATACAGGTGAGGAGCTGGGAGGGGTTGCCTGCTGTGCTCTGTATACTCCCTGTCACTGGACTGGCACAGACCCGCACCTCTCTCTCCATCTGACACTGGGTCACCCAGGCATGTGGCCCGTGCTGTGGATCCTGGTCCCCACGCCCGAGGACCTGACCACTGCCAACCATCCAGTCCACCAGCATCGGTTCACCCTCCCTCATTACCACCACTGACATCTGGAGAGTGGTCCGTATCCCACGAGGGGGCTCCCACGGCCTGCCTGCCGCTGAGTCCCGCCCGCACTACAGTGCAATCCACTCTATTAATGCTCCTGTACTCACCGGCATTACTCTTTGCAACTAAACTGGCTTCAGATTCAACCGCCGCAATTGCAAGAACCACCACTTGGCGGTAGCGGTCTGCCCACACACCTATATCGCTACTGACCTTGTCTGCGGGGGCGAGACCTCTGGGGCCTCCACCATTGCACACCTGAAATGTCACTGCTGGGTGGCCGATCTGTTGTAACTAAGCTCATCCCTGTCTAGTCCTCACAGACATATAACCCTGCTCTGCTGAGTCATTACCTCAACATCTCATCGCCCCTTGCCGCAACAACGGGCGTGAACCACCCCTATCTGGTCCATAGTGACCGACCCCATCTCCTAACTGTCATTTACTCTACATTCTTCCATCCCCAGCCACCTAGCCATGTCTAACAGATCCTGTGGCACTAATAAAAAACTCTAAGGGATGTGATCTTTGTATCCCCTTTTCTGATCCACCCTTATAATAGATGTGCTTCTAATCAGCTCTATTATGTGTTTTGGCAATTATAATACCAATGAATGCAGCTGTGAGGAGCAGCAATAGATTTTCTCTCCTCATCTGTTTTTAGTATTAGCCTTGTTTAACATTTTGGATGTCTGTCACTGTGTGTTGAGTCGTGAGTGAAAGATGCACTATGAATGGCAAGTATGAATGATGTTTTAGCCTATTTAGGCACATTCTGCTGCTGTATTGCAATGTCAAATTTATTAGTGTTTATTAAATGGTAATTAAATTGCTTTTCTATTTTTGTATCACCTTAAATAAACTTTGATACATTGATGTAAATGATGTTGTGGTCTAGCCACATTTTTCCGCTTTTCATGTCCTAATAATACTCTGGTTCAGAGGTCGGAGTTTTCCTGCTCCTTTCAGGTTTTGCACTAATAAAATGGGAACCATGGATAAATTCATCAAAGCAACGCCTAGGACTGAGTCCGGTCAGTCATCCTGAACCCAAGATGAACCTGATTCACGCCCGAGCACACCAACCCCTGACCTTACTGCAATGATGGAATCCATGGCAAAAAACATTGCCTCTTTCCAAGAGAAATTAGACGACATAAATGCCAATGTTGCATCGCTCAAATCTCGACTGGACCAGGCCGGGACCAGGATCACTGAAGCAGAAACTAGAATTGGAGCCACTGAAGATGGTCTGCACACCCTTCAGGACACTGTTGCTTCCCTAACATGCGACATGAAGACCGTAAAAGCAAAATGCGATGATTTAGAATCCAGATCACGCAGGAATAACATTCGGATTATCGGGGTCCCGGAAAATGCGCTCAAGGGCCGCATGGATCTGCCGGTCAAAAATCGGCTCAAGGACTTGCTCGACAATCCTGATCTGTCCCCTTTCTTTACTGTTGAGCGCGTCCATCGCTCCCAGGCACCACGACCGAAACCTGGAGATTTACCAAGGCCCATCATCGCTAGGATTCTCAATTATAGGGACAGAGATCTCATCCTCCGTCTGTCACGTGATAAGGGTGAACTCCGCCTTGGCTCCCAGGTCATTAGGATCTTCGCCGATTTCTCTGTGGGGGTGCAGCAGGAGAGGCGCCAGTTTCTTGGCGTGAGAAAGCTGCGCAGAGGGCGAAACATCCTGTATGCAATACTGTGCCCAGCTCGACTCAAATTCACTTTCAGGGAAAAGCTTTACTTTTTTACCGTCCCGGATGAAGCGGTGAAGTTTACAGAGGCGCAAATACCTCGCCATAATCCGGCTGAAGACCTCATGGACAATGACTGAGTCATAACTTAGCTGGCCTCCTATCGCCTCCATTATGTTCACTGCTATCCGCCTACCATTGGGCCGATAATAGTATTAATCACGTCACCTTTCCACTGCCCCAGCACACGATCGGACAGGACTCGCTGCCGCAGCCCTAAGCTGCTAGTGTGCAGCTCTGCCCCCCCCCCCCGGACACCAAGATCTTTGCCAAAGTTATAGCTAATTGCTTCCTCCCGATTATGACCCACTTGGTGCGCGAAGACCAAGGGGGCTTTGTGCCTGCGAGATCCACCGCCCACAACATCCGGCGGCTTTTTAATGTCATGGCAAGAATTGACCAAGACTCGAATGCCACGGCTGTCACTCTGGATGCCCAGAAAGCATTCGACATGGTCTCATGAAAATATATGTGGTTGGTACTGGAGACTATTGGTATCGGCCCCAACATGATTGGATATATCAAACTGCTGTACACTACCCCAGTGGCCAGGGTCCGTATCAACTCTCTGACTTCCGTCATAGTCACACTCTTTAGGGGCACCCGCCAAGGCTGTCCATTCTCCCTGATTCTCTTTGCATTAGCAATAGAGCCTATGGGGGACCATGTCAGGACACAACACGCTCACAGAGGGATACGATTGAAGGCCAACCCCGAAATAATATCATTATATGCCGATGACGTATTATTATACATCAGAGACCCCGCCATCTACCTTGACCCCATTCTTCGAGACATCACACGCATTGGCACCTGCTCAGGGTTCACAATTAATTACTCCAAGTCGGAAATCTTTCCCCCTGACTAGCAATACCCCACAACCTGCTTCGGAGTATTCGCACCGCTGGTCCCCTGGGGGCATCAGATACTTAGGTGTCCAGGTGTCCTTGACTAGACGCACCCTGCTGACAGACGACTAAGCAGCCGTTGCGCAGCTCGCTGCATCGAAAATGGCCAGATGGCGCTGCCTCCCTTTGTCCTTCTCTCATCAAAATGATTCTGGTCCCTAAACTGTTGTACGTTTTTAGTAACGTTCTGATCTGGCCAGGTAGACAGTACTTCACGTCTCTACACAAAGTATGTGCGCAGTTCTTATGGCACTCGGGTGCGGTTCGTAAAAAATGGTCAGACATGGTACTTCTATATGAGAAGGGGGGTTCACAGCGCCAGATCTGCTGTTGTACTGGACGGCGGCACAGGCCCAATATGCCACGTACTGGTATCCAGGTCTTTTAATCTGCCCACACGTCAAATTAGAGTCGCTGGCTGCAGATAAAACTAATATTATGACCCTGATATTTCATCGGGAATACTCTCCCGACTCTACACTCGACCCAGTGGCGGCTACACTATTTGCATGGAACCGCCTCCTAAGCGGGGCAGCTGACTCATGCCCCTACTATAAATGGCTCCATGCTTGGAGGTTCCTGGGGCTGAAGCCCACATATGATGCTACTCTAGCCCACCACTGGGGCGCTTTAGGCTACCATGCAATTGCTGATTTCTTTCCCAACGGGAAGTTCATTGATCCACAGTCATGGAAACAGGGCCACTCTGGATCTGCACTTGAGATGTTACAATATTATAGGCTTCGCACCGCCTTCCGTGCCAGGTGGCCCACCTTCCCGAACAAACCCCCTGATAGTCCTGAAGTCGCCTACATAGCCAACTCAAGTGGTACTCGTGGCGTCGTCTCCTCTCTGTACAAGCTGTCGCTGGCTAGTATACCTGACCGGCCCTCTAGGACACGCACCGAATGGGCAGACGAACTGGGCATGGAACTATCAGATCAATTGTGGAAGAAAATGTGCTCACACACAAATAAAGTCTTCCTTAATTTCCGCCACCGAGCCATGCAATTTAAACTGCTTAATAGACTGTACTACACCCCACGCAGAATCTCCAGGTTCTCGAATACTGATACACAGACATGCGCTCGTTGTGGAGAAAAGTGTGCCGATCACCTACATATGTTCTGGGCATGTTGCAAGTTGGACAACGTCTGGGAAGAGATCCTGAGGGTCCTAATTGAAATCACAGGTGGAGTGGTTGATCCCGGCCCATTCGGAGTCCTGTTCGGGGTCTGGGGAATTGTGGGCGCTAGGCAAGACGCAACATTTCTGAACATAAGCTGTATGATAGCCAACAAATGTGTGCTTCAGTGCTGGAAAAATCACCCCCCCCCCAACCTTTCAGAGGTGGCTTAGTACACTTGCCTGGTCCCGGACCTGCGAAGAGGAATACTTGACCATGCTCCCTGTACACTCCCGTCCGAAGAATGTGTGGTCTTCCTTTAATAGTTATCTCAATAATATGTCTGAAAATGCAGCTGATGGTAGCTCGCCTCTGGTTTCACCGGATTGCTCTTAAATGTTACGATGCTTTATTAATCATTGCTTCTCCCTGGATTGCTGTAGTACCTATATATTACCTGTATATTGCACCAGTTGTGTATTGAATGTACATTGTGCTCCAACATGTGTGCTCACTGTAAACCTCTGCCTATAAATAAAAGTAAAAAAAAAAACTGCAGATTTTGTGATCGACAAAGTGGTTACTGTTGTTGATGCGGTGGATGCCTTAGTCATCGATGATGTAACGGCCAGAGACATCGACTGAGTCGCCAACAATGACATCAATGGAGTGGTGGACTAGGACTTAGACGGGTTGGAAGACGACCTGCTGCTCTAGGCAGACAACGATGAAGAGCATGTTGACAGGGTCGTTTTCTTCATGGACCGATGTGTCGTAGACGCTGAAGACGTTGGTGGAGGAGCCTGTTGAAGCCATCACTGCAGCCTTCATAGAGTCAATCTTGTTAGGTGGAGGCTTAGGTACATCTGCTGCCTTATCTTTGGCAGACTGAGCACGGGTGGTATGTTTTTTCTTTACCCTCTACACAATGGAAGACCCCTCATGGGATCTGGACCTCTAAGAAGATGGAACATGATCCTGGGATCTGTTGTGGTGGAGTGAAGCGTGACTGCATGGAAACGGAGCCCGAACCACAGTACCCTCATCTAGCCAAGTTACTAACCTTCTGTGCCGGTCTCAGAGAGTCTTACTAGAAAAGGAATGGGAAAAGGTATACAAGTTGACATTGTGTTTGGGATACAGGCAGTAAATACACTCCACATGTTGGTCTTCCACATAGATATTCTTTAAGTGGCAGGCGGAGCATGTCCACAACAGGCTTTTCTAAGCCTTTGGTTCTGGATGAGCCATGGTGGGGTGAAAAGGAAGCATTCAACAGGCCTCAACGCTGAGGTGGCAAAGGTTTGCCTAGAAGGGGAGTACTGGAGGAGATGTACAAATACACCCAACCACTGCAATCTGGAAGAACTCAGCAGAGATCTTAAATAAATGCAAAAATATTGATGAACTCTGGAGAAAAAAAGTATGTAGATCAGCAAATGGAGATGAGAACTTTGGGAGGGCGCCCAACACTCGAGTATCGGGTAAAAAATCTAAAGATGGCCTCCAGGGGTGGCGCTAAGGGAGTCTCTGCCTAGTGGCAGTGGGGCAATATGACCCAAAACAACTAAGACAACATTAAAGCGACTGCAGTTTCAAAGTCAGATGAAAATGGCTTTAACATTACAGATGATTACCAGCCTGATGGGGAATATTCAAACAGCATGTGAACCTATGAAAAATCCAATGTTGGAGAACACACACTTAAAGACATTAGCACTACAAAAACATCAGCGAGAAGCTTTGAATCGTGGAAGGTAGGGGAATTACAAAAGATTGCAGACTTTCTGGAGGGCGGCCTCCCCATAACATTCGAGAGATGCAAGGAACAGTTTGGGGTGGGGGAATCAGAGAGGTGCCACTACGCCCAACTCCGGCATTGGTTATCACACAAAGAGATCAGGGAAAGGGGATCCAGGGATCTAATAGCTCTGGAGCTCTCGCTCCTGTCACCCCCCTCCAGGGGCAGAATCTCAACGCTATACCGTCTACTAAACAGAACCGATCCCTCTAAAAAAGAAAATATATGCTAGATTGGGAGAGAGATCTGGGCAGAGAGGTAGACGTGGAGGAATGGGTGAAAATCTGGGCAAGACTCCATAAGAGTATGCAATGCATCTCGAACAGAGAAGGCGGCTATAAACTGTGCTACATCACCCCAGAACAGCTACACAAAGCCAAACCTGAAATCTCAGCAAGCTGCTGGCGCGGATGTAAAGAGCGGGGCACACTGTTCCACATGGTTTGGTCCTGACCGCAGGCCGAAAGGTACTGGAGGGAGGTGGTGGGTCACATCAGCGATCTAACTGGGATCACCTTCCCTTGGGACCCCGAAATAATCCTTCTGGGAGAGACGGGAGGGGGGATTTCCGCTCAACAGCCATATCCCACGCCTGTGCACCCATCTGCTCCTAGCCGCAAAAGTAGCGCTACCCCGGCTCTGGAAAAATGCTGAGGGACCATCAATTCACCTATGGTGGTCAAAATGTTGGGAGATCGTTGTGGCGGAGAAAGTCACAGCAATACGCATGGGCCGCCTGAACAATTTTCAAAATGTATGGGCCCCTTTTATGTGTGAGAGGCAGGGGGAATGAGGGCGAGAGTCATTAAGCGTAGATGCGCGACCAAGGCGAACCATTGATACCTATAGTGAGCGGCCCCTAAGGCAGCAATTTAACTGTGTGTAACATATGTTGTTGACAACTATATGTCGGATGATAACATGTACATGTTTGTTGGAAAACACAATAAAATTGTTGAAAAAAACCCATAAAATATTAGGTTTAAATGTTTTTCATAGGCTCTTCAATACAGTTTTTATGATCACATACAGTAGTTGACAAGTGCCCTCGAGGCCCTGCATGATACCACTAGCGAATTGTGGCTTTTGAGCCAATAACACTCTGGATTCGAGGAAAATCTGTCCAATGTTACCATTCGGAGTACTGCATGAGCCTATATTTCCTGAGATGAAGAGAACTGCTGGCTAAAAAGCCAGGACTGGCCGAATGTTTTGCACTTGATATTGTGTTACTTGCCAGCTATGCATATATTCATTTTGCATTCATAAAACGTTTCACTTTGACCTTGGTATATATTAAAACATATTGAGAACCTATACAGACATACCCAAGTTCTTTGTCGTTATTGTTTTCAAACCAACAACTTGCAGTGCTCCAGCTCCAAGAACTAGCTGACAGCTCCTTGAGTTAAAATACTGTTAAGAGTGAAAAGAAAGAAAAAAAAAAAAACGTGTCACCTTTGGCTTCAGAGGGGGAAAGTAAAACTGCAATTAAAACAGCAACAGTCGTTGGACGAATCATATTTTGGTATTCAAGAACATAGTAATTAGGCCATCACATTTTTATAATGGAAAGTTAGAACATGCAATTACCACATGGAGTATTGCCTAAATATAAAACAAAATGTGAAATCCCCTAAATCGACATATTGGATTTAAAAAAAAACGATTCCAATCCGGGCATCAGGATAAAGAGATTCTGCTACCTTTTATTACTTTGGATTACTTTGATATTATCACTTTTAATTTATCTGAGTAGATGAGTCCATGAAATTTACAGGAATAAAGAAGCAGCGATAGTGAATAAGAAGAACTGTGATTAGAAAAGAGAAAAAAGTTCAAATATTTTCTTGTATCTATTGGGGGGTGCCCCCAAACACTTCCGATTCCCTATGCGTTTAACCCCATCTCAAGCCTCCCAAGCCCCTCCCCACTCCTTTTAGCCCCTTACCCCGCCCCCTATATATATTTTTAAACATTTGAAGTTTTTTTTCAGTTTTCTATTTGCTGTTATTGTAGTCTCTGTAATAGTTTTCACTATTATCACTGGATACCGCGATAATCCATTTGATATGCTCCTGAATTATTTTGCTTGCAAACGTCGTCTCTCAGATCAGGTAAACTCTCCATCTAACAAAAAAGTTTGTGCTACAGGTAATGCATGGAGTCATTTCCAAAGACATTCTTTGAAGGAGATGCATATTCATCAGATTAAGAATTTGAGGAGAGGGGGGTGGGTGACACAGAAGTTGACAGGAAGACAAACCTCACACGGAGAAACTTGGTGGCGATAGTTTGAGATGCCTGACTGATCACGCACAACTAGGATCCATGCTATGGAACAAGTTACTTACCTGTAACTGTTGTTCTCCAGCATGGGTCTGGCATGGATTCACATGCTCATGAATATTCCCCGTCGTCAGGCTGGGAATCCTTGGTAAAGAAAAAAATCAGTTCCAGTTTCGTTTCTGAACCGTCTTTCGCCTAATAACCAATCACTGGTCTCTGGGTCATACTGCCCCCAGCCAATGACTGCCCTCTTCCTAAGCCTCTCCTCTGGCAGCCATCCTCAGATTTGGTAGCACGTAAAGTGGCAGTAGGACCAAGTGAAGAGCCGCAGAGGGGTAGGAGGGAGGGTTCGCGTGTGAATCCATGCCAGACACATGCTGGAGAACAACAGTTAGTTCAGTAACTTGTTCCTTCTCCAGCATGGGGTCTGTCATGGATTCACATGCTCATGAATACAAGAATACATAGCAGTACACGCATACACAACCACAGGAGGTGGCAAGGCTCAACATTAAGCATCTCATACCTCCTCACCAGGCCCACCTTCAGGCGAACAGGTTGCGCAGCACTGCCTGGCCGACTCTGGACTTCTCCCTGGAATCCCGGTCGACGCAGTAGAATCTCGTGAAGGTGTGCGTCGACCTCCAGATAGCAGCCCTGCAGATGTCCAGCAGAGGCACACCAGATAGGAACGCCGTGGTAGCAGCGATCGCTCTGGTCGAATGGGCTCTCGGACGGCCGGGCAATGGACGGTTTGCCAACCAGTGAAAATGCATGATGCAGCCGGAGGGCCATCTGGAAATGGAAGCCTTCGAGAGGGCCTTCCCTTGGTTCACAGGTCCAAAGTTCACAAACGTCTGTGATGTTTTCCAAAAACTCTACGTGCGGTCCACGTAGAACCTCGGCGCTCTAGCTACATCCAGCGAGTGCAAAGTCCTCTCGGCCGGTGACGAAGGCGACAGGAAGAAA
Organism: Ambystoma mexicanum; assembly: GCF_040938575.1. NCBI lineage: Eukaryota > Metazoa > Chordata > Amphibia > Caudata > Ambystomatidae > Ambystoma > Ambystoma mexicanum. The sequence goes on along the minus strand of NC_090928.1, from coordinate 634,595,642 downwards.
ACAGGTAACACCAAGGGCTCGTTGAGATGAAAGTCCAATGGCACCTTGGGCATGAACGAGGGGTGCGTCCTCAGCACCACCCTCGTCTCGTGGAAAGTCAGGTGTGGAGGCTTGGAAGAGAGGGCCTGGATCTCTCCCACCCATCGTGCGGAGGTGATGGCCACAAGAAACGCTGTTTTCCACGACAGGAACTTCAACGGCGCCGAATGCAGAGGCTCGAATGCCGGCCCCATGAGCCTGGTTAGCACCACGTTCAGCTCCCACGCCGGGGCCGGAGCCTTCACCGGCGGGAACGATCGGAACAGTCCCTTCATGAACTCCTTCACCAGGCGATGGGACCACAGGGATGAGCGCCCCAGAGTTCTGATATAACGGGAGAGAGCCGCCAGGTGGATCTTGATGGAGGCATGGGCCAGCCCCGCTTTGGCCAGCAACAATAAGTACGGCAGCACTTGAGGGGCCGTAATCCGTAGAGGGTTAATCTTCTGTGCCCGGCACCAGACAGAGAACCTCTTCCATTTGTGTCCATAGCACTTGAGAGTTGAGGACGCCCTGGCCTTTGCAAGCACCTCCTTGCAGTCTGCCGGGATAACGTACCCCCCAGACTCTAGTGCTGCAGGACCAGGCCTGCAAGTTCAGCGACCCCGGGTCGTGATGGAGGATGGCGCCTCCTTCTCTAGCGAGGAGATCCGCGTCCTTCTGCAGTTTGACTGGGGGGACGCTGACAAGTCCAGAAAGTCCGAGAACCAGATCTGTCTCGTCCACGCCGGTGCGACAAGGATCATCCTGCACCGGGTCCGCTTGAGTTGGTTGATGTCGCAGCAGCAACGGCAACGGTGGGAACGCATACAGAAACAGGCCGTCCCAGGGGAATGAGAAGGCATCGCCCATGCTCCCCGGCTGGGGAAACCTGCTGACGAACCTCCGGCACTTGCTGTTTGTTGCCGTCGTGAATAGGTCGATCTGGGGATTGCCCCATCGTTGGAATAGACGATCCACTTGATCCTGCTGCAGTTCCCACTCGTGGCACGAGCGCAGCTCCCTGCTGAGTGAGTCGGCAATGGTGTTCTTTATTCCTGCCAGGTGGAAGGGTACCAGAAACATCCCTTGGGCGATGGCCTAGTGCCACAGATCCTGGGCCTCCTTGGATAGGGCTGGGGATCTGGTGTCTCCCTGCTTCCGTATGTAGAACATCGTGGTGGTGTTGTCGGTGAAGATCCTCACCACCTTGCCCTTGAGGGACAGAAGGAACGACCTGAGGGCCCAGAACACAGCTCGGAGCTCCAGGACGTTGATGTGTAGTGACCTATCATCCGGAACCAAAGGCCTCTTGCATGGATATCTCCGGTGTGCACTCCCCATCCCTCCAGGGAGGCATCCGTCTTCACGTCTCCTGATGTACTGGGGTCTGGAAGTCCGTACCCGCCGCCAGATGCATGCGGGTGCCCTACCACCGGATCGCTTGGCGGAAGGTCCCGTTGAGCGAGATCCTGTCTTCAAAGCTACCCGGCACTTGCATCCAACGGGGGAAGAGAAATTCTTGCAGTGGACGCATCTGCAGATTGCACAGGCGCACTAGGTAGATGCATGAGGACATGCCGAGAAGGGACTTGCAACAGCTGCTGCACCTTGCCCAGGATGGCCTTCGTCCTTTCCTCTGACGGAGAGGCCAATCGCGCTACTGTGTCGAGTTTGGCCCCCAGAAACAGTGCGACCTGCGACAGAACCAGGTGGGATTTCGAGAAGTTGATGGAGAATCCCAGATACGTGAGCAGTTGGACGGTCTTCGCTGTGTGCCTGACGACTAGTTGTCTTGTCTTTGCTCGGATGAGCCAATCGTCCAGGTAGGGGTAGATGTGGATCCCCTGCAGGCACAGCCACGCCGCCACAGGTGCTAGGCACTTGGTGAATACCCTGGGTGCCGACTTCAATCTTAACGGAAGGGCCTTGAACTGGTAGTGCCGCCCTTGGACTTCGAATCTGAGAAACTTTCGATGTCCGTTTAGAATGGGGATGTGAAAGTAAGTATCCTCCAAGTCCAGCGACGATAGGAAGTCTCCTTCCTCCAGCTGCCCAGCAAGTGCTGGATAGTGACCAACCGGAACTTCTGGGCCTTGATGCACTTGTTGAAACGACGCAGGTCCAGGATGGGTCGCCAACCGCCGGTCTTCTTTCTTACAAGGAAGTATCGCGAGTACACTCCGGAGCCCCGGAGCCTCTTTGGGACGAGCTTGATGGCTCCTTTCTTCAGCATCGCCCTTACTTCCAGCAGCAGTTGAGGGATGTGGTTTTCCTTCCTGGCCACAGGTGGAATGCGGGGGCATTTTTTCAGGAACTCGAGAGTGTGTCTGCAGGCCAGGGCATCCAGCACCCATCTGTCGGTGGAGATGGACTCCCACAGGCTGATGAACTTCGCCAGCTGGCCTCCCACCGGGGTGCTCAGGTGGGGGCCTGATGCTACGAGCGGTTCAGTCTTGATTGGCAGCGGCCTTGCCGCCTTGGCCTCCTTGACGACGAGATCCTCCTGACTTGCCGCGTCCTCTGTAGGCCTCCTGGGACGAGGAGCGGGCCGCCTGCCGGTACGTCGAGGAGCCGCCGCCGAATCCTTTGGAGGCACCTTGCTTGCCTGCGGAGTTCCGAAAGGGCGGCCGTCGTTGCTGCAAAACTCCCAAGGCCCGAGACGTCTCTGTGTCGGCCTTGATGGCCTGCAGTTACTCGTCCACGGTCTTGCCAAACAGGTTGTTCCCGTCGAAGGGCATGTCCCAAACTCTGGTTTGCACGTCCTGGTGGAAACTGGTGTCAGCAATGTCTGTGGCCACCATTCTGCCGTGGTCCAACGCCACCTCGCCTTCCTGTAGGATCTCCAGGGCCTCTGCCCTCTTGTCGTCCGGGAGGAAGTCCAGCAGAAGAGTGATCTTAAACCAAAGCTCCCTGTCGTAGCGGGCCACAATCGCTAGGGCGTTGGCCGCTTTAATCGTCGTCGCAGCCAAGATGACCCGTTGTCCCATGGCGTCCAGTTTCTTCCCCTCGCCGTCCGGCGGGGAGGTTGAAGTTGAGGCCGCCGCCGAGACGACCGAATCCGGGGTCGGCTGCGCCCTAAGGCAGAAAGGGGCGGAATCCGGGACCCGGTACTTCTTCTCGTACCGGTCTCTCTTGGCAGGAGTCGTGGATGGGTTCTTCAGGAGCGATAGCCCCTCGCCCCAGATGTCGTCAAGTAACGGGACCGAGAGGACCATTTTCCTCTTGGCCTCAGGCCGTTGATAGAGGAAGCCTTTCTTCTTCTGTTCTTCGGGGCAGAGCTCGAAGAGCTCGGGTGCCCTGGCGATCATGGCGTGGAAGGAGCCAATTTCGTGGGGGAGGCCCGATGAGGTGACGATGGCAGGCTCTGTTCCCGTGTCCTCCCTAGGATCAGGGGAAGGAGATGAAGGCTGTGAGGGCCGCGAAGGGTGGAAGGGCGGGGGGGATGAACTCTCCTCCGCTTGCTTGGAGGGCTTCCCGATGGGCCAGGCTCTGCTGGGTCGTCCCTCGGGGGTAAGGGCAACCTCGTCCTTATCTCCGTACATAAGGCCTGGATCACCATCAAGATGGCTCCTGAGTTGTCCTCTGGCCCGGGTACCGGCTGCAACGGTTGGGGAGTGGGATCCTCTGCCTCCACGGGACCCTCCCGTGGGACCGGACCTCCTCGAACTTCTTGTTCAAGATCTTCATGACTCCAGCCAGCTCCTCCTCAGAGGCTGCATCTGTGTCCGTGATGGCCACCGGCCCCCCCACTCTTTTTCCACCAGTGTTCTCACGGGGGTTTTATCAATGGGTTGAAAAGAGGATTGCCTCCGCGGTGGCAGGGAAACTCTGGGCCCCGAGGTCGCCTCCACTGGGGTAGCCTCCACAGGCTTCTCCAGGGCCGCCACAACTCCCTCGATAGAGGCCTTAGCCGGGTGAATCAAGGTCTTCACAACTTGAGGCGCGCTTGAGGCCTTCACCTTGGGGGGAGGGTCACCGCCTCGCTCCCCCTCGGCTGTCTCCGTCAGGATCGACCGGGACCTCTCCAGAAGCTTACCCGGGTTCTCAGATTTCCTCTTCCCCGAGCCAGAGCGTTGGCTTGTGGTTGATGGCGTCGGTGAAAGGGCGCCCTGTCTTCCAGCCGAGGAGCCCGATCGTTCGGCGCTCCCAGTGCCCACAGACTCGCGGTGCTTTGCCTTTTGTTGGGCCCCCGTCGCCGGAGCGCCCTCAAAGGACTTAGAAGACCGCTTGGACCTCTTCTTCTTCTCCTCACCTACCGATGGGCTCTTCCCTTCCAGCCAGTTGGTGAGGCGGATACGCCGATCCCTCACGGTCCGCTCCGACATGTTCTTGCAAAACGCACAGTCCTTCTCCACGTGCATTTTGTCTTCATGAAGGCAGTAGAGGCATCTAGAAAGCTCGTCCTCGAAGACATTCTGCAATCTGCATCCAGGGCAGTTCCTGACCAGCTTGGATCCGGGCGTCGAGCTTCCTTTGTCCTGGGCCATGTCCACGCGGGGTAGGTCTCAAAGATCTTCTGGAATCCTCCAAGAAGCGGAACTCGATGAAAACTTTGCCCTTGAGGGGCGTAGAAAATTCCGAAACGATTCCCTATTGATCAGAAGTAGAAACGGTGGAGCTTGAGGCTCGATTGACCGAAAAAAATGATATTAAACTCTTTGAAAAAACGCAGTAAAAGCTCGAGCGCTATAGCACGAGGATTCCCAACACTTGAACGTGCGGTAAAAATCTAAGGATGGCTGCCAGAGGAGGGGCTTAGGAAGAGGGCAGTCATTGGCTGGGGGCAGTATGACCCAGAGACCAGTGATTGGTTATTAGGAGAAAGACAGTTCAGAAACAAAACTGGAACTGATTTTTTCTTTACCGAGAATTCCCAGCCTGACGACTGGGAATATTCATGAGCAAGTGAACCCATGCCAGACCCCATGCTGGAGAATTTACAGAATCAAAAAGTAGAGAATTCATTTTTAACTAATAGAAAATACGGAAAAAATACCCTTTTTTTATTTGGGGGGTGGGGTGGGTTCCGGCCCAAACCTCTATTTCCCCATATTTAACACCTTAGCCCACCTCCACACACAATATATATATATAAATCAATATTTCTTCGGTATGTTCTATTCGTTAAAAATGTATTCTTTATTTGGTATTCTCTATTATCACTGGATACTGCACAACTAGCGTTCATGACTATCTTATTTGCCAAACCCATTTGTATATCCGTTTAATTGTTCCAACACATTTCCCTTATTGCCAGCTTGAGTATATGCTGCTATTTACCGATGTCAGAAATCTTTTAGAGGTGGGGTGTAGGGTCTTTGGAGAGTACTGCTGTAGTTTCTCTAATGCAGGGGTCTGCAACCTTTGCTATTCCAGATGGTTTGGACTAGAATTCCCCATCAGCCCGATGAAGCATAGTTAATGGTTAGAGAAAACATTGAGTGCTGCATGTTGCAGACCCCTGCTCTAATGAATGGAGGGCCTGCCAGGAAGCCAAGTGGTAATCAGCTGAGAGTGACACATCAGAGAATCGAGGTTCAATCAGATGCAGATTTATATGATCAAAGTAACTTGAAACAAAAATAGTAGGACGGCACAGCCTTGGGTTCCAATAACATACACAACTCTCTGGGATTAGTAACAACTTCCAGCCAGAGTTCTCAGTCACTCTTAGTGGGGGGAGGTTAAAGTACCCCTGCATTTCTTTCTTGGCTCTGTGTCTTCTGCTTTGCCTGATGTTTTCAGCTTGCAGGAAGTCTTCCTTCTATGGGATTCGGACAGCTGTGCATCATATTTTGGACAGCAACCTAAATGAGATTGGGCGGCCATCAAGTCCAGACTCCAAGGCAACAGGCCTAGCAGTGTAGTAAGGAGGGCAGGTGGTTTGGTGCCCTCCTATTTGTGGCCTAGGGGATCTGACACTGGCTACCAGCACTCTCCTCCTTGATGATATGCGATTGCCTCATACCTGGGTAAATGCTCCCTATTTCCACTCCCTTACTTAACTCTCAGTAATGTGCTTTCTGATGGATTTTCCTCCCAAGGATTCCTCATCTAGGATATATTGTCTGCAGTGCATCTATTCTTCAGAAACATTCCCGCCACTTGGGGGGGGGGGGTAGGGGAGGGCATATTGGGTTTGCATTTGCTCCGCCTGACGCAGTAAGCTCAAACAGTCCAAAGATGTTCTCCTCCTAGCGCACTTTCATGCCTCACCAATCTTCAGGGAGGCTGATTTGATGCAGGTGTGCAGGGTTGAATCCCTCTGGTATGTACCAGGAAGTGGCAGCAGGGAATTCTGGTAACTGTAGTTTAGAGCCAGCCAGGATCCAACTCTCCCCCATGTTGTTAGCCCTCAGTGAGGAGGTGGAGGGAGTTACCATCAGAGTGTGGCGCAAGCAACAGGTTGTTGCGAAACACGTCATTTTTTATGTGGCTTCCATGTCCCTGCTGAGGGATCCTTGAATAAAGTAATCAGCTGTGCCACGAGAACTGTCTCCTTGCTGATATGCCATATGTTGGTGGAGGACTGCACTGGCATTGTACTTTGTACGGCCGCTATATTATAAATAAAAAATATATATATATATGATACATTACTCACCGTGATCGTATTTCTGATGCTTGTATCTGCTTAGATTCACATGCTGTGCATAGGCCGACATCTAGTGGAAGCTGCGGAGTATTACTGTTTGTTTTTCGAAACTCGAAAATGGGCGTCGACACAGGGCGTGCCAGTAATACTATCCCTAGTGTGACGTCCACTGTACCCAAGATCCCTCACACGTCTAGGATCCTCAGATTGTATTTTTTCTGACATGAGGTAGCATGAGGAGTAGCGCGAGTACAGATAATCCAAGCAGATAGACAGAAAGGTAAGACTACAAGCAATCATGCGCCTTCTCTCGGAGGGGAGGAAGGGTGGGTCGCATGTGAATCTAAGCAGATACAAGCATCAGAAATACGATTACGGTGAGTAATGTATCCCTTCTGAGGCTTGTGGAATCTGCTTAGATCACATGCTGTGCATAGATTAGCAAGCAGTACCAGAAGAAGGAGGTGGGATGTGAGAAGGGTCATGAGCAAATAAGTGTCTTAGAACCGCTTGTCCCACTTGTGTATCTGCCTTGGAATGGGTGTCAATGCAGTAATGCTGAGTAAAAGTGTGAATAGAGCTCCAAGTAGCTGCTTTGCAAATGGTGTCAAGGGGTACATTTGCAATGAAAGCCAGAGTGGCCCCAATGCCTCTAGTAGAGTGGGCCCTTGGCGTAAAAGGCAGAGTTTTTTCAGAGAGTGAGTAACACAGCTGGATACAGTTAATAATCCACTTCGAGATGTCACCTTTAGAGACGCAATCCCCCTCTCTGCCTGTAGCTACGGAGACAAATAGTTGATCTGTTTTCCTTAGCGGTCTTGTTTTATTTACATAGTAGAGGACCGCCCTACGCAAATCTAGGGTGTGTAGTTTCACCTCAGCCGAGCTTTGCGGGTTCTGGAAGAAAGCCGGAAGCTCGATGGACTGGTTTACATGGAATTTTGATATAAATTTAGGTGAGAACCTAGGGTGTGTGCGTAAAACCAGTTTGTCTTTATGGATAGTAAAGAAGGGATCCTGCACTGACGGAGCCTGAATTTCACTGACCCTTCTTATAGAGGTAATAGCTACTAAGAAGGCCGTTTTATAAGTCAGGTTTTTGAGACTGCTTTTATGCATGGGTTCGAAAGGGGGGCCCATGAGCTTGGCTAGCACCACATTAAGGTCCCACCCTGGTGGTGGGTTTGAAATAGGAGGGTGAAGTCTCTTTACTCCTTCCATGAAGGCTTTAACTACTGGTACTTTCCACCACGAAACCTTGCTATGGGAAGTGGTGTAAGCCGACAGGGCTGCCAGGTGTACTTTCAGTGAGTTAAAAACCAATCCTGCATATAGCAGGTGGAGCATGTATGTAACAATAGTGGAAGGGGTGCAATCAACTGGGTTGATTTGTCTACTCTGGCACCAGATAACGAACCTCTTCCACTTGTCAAAGTAACAGTGCCTTGTGTTTGGTTTCCTAGATTCCTTTAGGATGTCCATACACCTCTGTGGCAAATTGAGGTGTCCAAACTCTATGACCTCAGGAGCCATGCTGCCAGGTTCACTGAGTTGGGTTGCTGGTGCACTGTTTGACCTTGGTGCTGGGACAGTAGGTTATACCAGGCTGGAAGTTTGATGGGCTCGCACACCGCCATCCTGCGTAGGTGTGGGAACCACGGTTGTCTTGCCCACATGGGAGCAACTATGACGAGCGTCATCGATTCCCTGTTCATCTTGTTCACCACTTTCCTGATGAGAGGAGTTGGTGGAAAAGCGTACGCAAACATCCCTGACCAGTTCATCCACAGGGCGTTCCCCTGGGAGTCTGGTTGGGGGAACCTGGATACAAATCCTGGGCATTGTCTGTTTTCGCTTGTGGCGAATAAGTCTATAGTGGGGAAACCCCACTGAGAGAAGATATTTTCTACGACCTCTCTGTGAAGAACCCATTCGTGTTCCTCTGGGAGGGAGTCTCTGCTCAGAGCATCCGCTAGGGAATTGAGCCCCCCTGGAACATGTTGTGATGACAGGAAGATGTTCCGTCTGAGTGCCCATATCCAGATTTTCTGGGCAAGCTTGGACAGATTTGGCAAGCGAGTCCCTCCTTGCTTGTTCAGGTAGAACATGGCTGTAGTGCTGTCCGTCCGGACTTGCACTGACAGGTTTAGTAGGTGGGGCTCGAACGCCTGAAGCGCTCTGAATACTGCCAGAAGCTCTAGCAGGTTGATGTGATTCTTGGCCACTGAGTGAGACCAGAGACCCTGAGCTGTGTGGTGGAGATGGTGAGCTCCCCACCCCGTCAGACATGCATCTGTAGTGACTACTGCCTGTACTTCGGGATCGTAAAAGGGTTTCCCCTGTGCGAGATTCTCTCTTGTCCACCAGTGAAGGCTTTGTACCAGTGTTGGCGAAACGACCACTAGATCGTCCCACTGACCACTTGCCTGAGACCACTGTTTCGCCAACCATTCCTGCATGGGACGCATGCGCAGGCGCGCGTGGGGGACCAGGTAAATACATGACGCCATCATGCCCAGTAAACGCATTGCTTTGCGTACCGTTATTTGTTGACCGGACTGATAATGCGGAATTTGCAGTAGTATATTCCGAATTCTTTCTTCTGAAGGAAAGGTCAACCCTTCCTGGGTATCCAGGATTGCTCCTAGGAATTGTTTTGAGGTGCTTAGCACCAGGCTTGACTTCTTCTCGTTGATTGAGAAGCCTAACTCGTGGAGGAGGTCGATAGTCCTTTGAATGTTTGTCCTGCAAATTCCTGGGGTTTCCCCCATTATGAGCCAGTCGTCCAGATAAGGGTACACTGGGATTGCCTCCCTGCGTAGGTGTGCAGCCGCCACCGCCAGTACCTTGGTGAATACCCTTGGTGCTGAAGCTATCCCGAAGGGCAGTACCTTGAATTGGTAGTGGCGACTGTCCACCTTGAAGCGCAAGTACTTTCTGTGCGCTGGGAACATGGAAATATGAAAATAAGCATCTTTCATATCCAAGGTTGCCATATAATCCCCCTTTTTTAGGAGGGGGAATACCTCTTGTAGCGTGGTCATATGAAATTTTTGGGGCTTGACATACTTGTTGGCAGGCCGCAAGACAATACTGGGCGCATTGTCAAGTCTTTCTTTGGCACAAGGAAGTAAGTTGAATAAATACCCTTGTTTACCTGGTGTCCCGGGACGAGTTCTATCGCGTCCTTTTGTAGAAGAATGGCGATCTCCTCGAGGAGAATCTTCTGATGTTCTAAGGAGTGTATTCTTTGTCGTGGAGGATGGTTCCGGGGACGCTGCAGTAGCTCTATACAATATCCTGTGGATACTGTTGACAGCACCCATCTGTCTGATGTGATCCCTTCCCAAGCCTGGGTGAAGTTTGAAATGCGTACCCCTACTGGGGTTGCGTGAGAAGGGACCCTGAACTGAGCGTCATTGCTTTGGTGGAGGCGTGCCGCCTCCCTTGCTGGGGCTGCCTCTGCCTTTACCACAACCTCTCCTATTACCTCTGCCGTAACCCTGGGTAGACTGTTGGTTGTTGTTCCACTGTGTACCCTGCCCCTGGGAATAGTTAGATCCTCTCTGGGAATTTTGGCCGCGTGGGCGACGAAAATTACTATTCCCTCTCTGGTTAGGGGGTTTATTGGTTAACTGACCAAGGGATTTGAGTGTCTCGTATTCGTCCTTGGCATTTTTCAGTGCGTCTTCGACCGCCTTACCAAACAACAGATCGGTTTCCACCGGTTTGTCCAACAATGATGCCTGGGTTTCTGCTTTAAAACCAGACTGCCGTAACCACGCATGTCTCTTGATAACAGTGCCCTCCGCTATCAATCCGCCTGCGTTGTTTGCGGTGTCGAAGGTTGCCTTCAAAATGCAACCAGACACGGCTCTACCCTCTGCGGAAATCCGAGCTAATTGGCCCTTTAACGGTTCAGGAGCAGAGGCTATGAGTGCCGCCACTTCTTCCCACTGATGGCAGTTGTAGCTGGCCAACAGGGTGGTGGAGTTAGCAATCCTTGCTTGATAGGCGGACGTTGAGGCTACCTTCCTGCCGAAACCGTATAGTTTTTTGCTCTCCTTGTCGGGAGGAGCTTCTGACGAAGACAGGGGTGTCCCAGCCCTCTTACGAGTGTTGGTGACAACTAGGGAGTCTGGCTTCAGATGTCCTCTTATATAGAGAGGGTCAGACTGTGCCGCCCTGAAAAGTTTTTCAACCCTGGGATTGACTGCTCTGGTGAGGTTTGGGTTCACCAGGGACGGATCTATTCTTCGCTGAATGGATTTAAGGATAGGGATGGTCTGGGCAACAGGCCTCCTTTCTCCCACTAACTCTTCTGCGAAGTCCCTTTCCTCCTGTACACCGTGGGTGTCAATGTGGAAATGTTCTGCTGCGCGAGCGAGAACCTCATTTAGGAGGGGTTGGTTATCGACCGGGGAGTCGGTAACCGGGGCTTCGTTCTCTACCGGGGAATCTACTCTGTATGTTTCCGGGTCATCCTCTTCTTCTTCCTGGTCCTCATCATCCCCATAGTAGCCCGTCCCGGTTTGCTCTTCTATCATACCAAATTCTTGGTCTTCACAAAAGGAAGCCTCTCCTTGATACCGTGAGTATGGTCTTGCGTAAGGTTGTACCTTGAAGGGTTCTGACCTCATCGGAGTTTCAAACCGGGCCTTTTTACTCGGGGGGATAGGATCAGTAGAGCCTGAGGGTGTGGCCCCTTGTGGATCATACGAGAGGAAATGTTCTGGAATTTTATCACAAAAATCAGCCAAAGAAGACATTCTTGACATGACTCTATCTATGTCTTCACTGGACCATTTTTTGGAACTGGGAATGACTCTCTCAGCAAGTCTATGGGATTTATCTTGAGTAGCTTTGCTGGTTGTGGACCTATCAGCAGATCTGGGCTTGTCTGTCTGTTTAGGGGGGGTGGAATGTTTCACAGGTGTGGAAGAATGTACAGGTAGTTTCTTCTGCTGTTTTCCCCCCTCCCCGTGCGTAGAAAAATGTTTTCCCTGTCCCTTAGTGGCTCCGGAGTTTTTCGACGCCTGGCGTCGAGGATCGGGAGAGGTGTCCCTGTCCTTCGAGCGTGGGGCCTCGCTGGCTTTAATTGCGGGCTCCGACTCCTGGAGCGCGGCCAGGGGGTGGAAGTCGTCTTCGTCTTCTGACGATCGAACTTCTGTTAGCCTAGGGAGCGAGGCACTCTTGGCAAGAGTGGATGATTGTCTGGAGTCATGCGGCGATCTTGATCGAGAGCGCCCAGAGGACACCGAATCGGACCGTTCTGTCTGTGCCTCTTTCCGAGAACTCGACGTCGTCGAGTCTCGGTTGGACTTAGTGTGTTTAGTGTGTGTAGTATGTGAAGCGCTTGTGTCGCCGGGGGTCTTCCCCATAGCCGCCCTGCCGGACGATCTTCCGAGGTCGGGGACCTGCGCTCGGCTGTCTTTCGACACCGTAATGCCCTTGCCGTCTGAAAGTACGGCGTCGCTGCCGTCGCTGAAGGCGCCCTCCGCTGCCATGGCCGCCTGCCTGGCGTGGTGGGACCAACGCTTCGTCGAACGGTCCTTAAGTGTCTTAGGTTTAAACCTACTACACGCTCTGCAGTTCGCTTCGGGGTGGTCCCTCGGCAAGCAGAGATTGCACGTGGCGTGCCTGTCGACCCAAGGGTATTTTCGATTGCACTTGGGGCAGAATTGAAAAGGGGTACCCTCCATACGCACCTTGAGGCTGCGGGCTGTTAAGTGTAGAAAATGTATAAGGTGTACCTATATACCAAGAGTGTAGAGTATGTACCACCCCCCACACTCCCTACTTGCAGGGCTGAGGCCAGCGGCCTACCAGGCCCGGGCCGAGGCCAGCGGCCTTCCGAGGCCCAGATCCGTCGTGTAGCAGCCGACGGTCGATTTCTTCTCCAGCCGGCGTCGAGTGTCGAAGTTCGACGTTGGGGTGGGGAAGGATGTCAATAGATTATTATTTTAAATTTTAGCAAAAGTATGGCTAAGGCCAGGGGACTCCGCAAAATGCTTCCGACCAGTATGGCGGAAAAAAACAATCTGAGGATCCTAGACGCGTGAGGGATCTTGGGTACAGTGGACGTCACACTAGGGATAGTATTACTGGCACGCCCTGTGTTGACGCCCATTTTTGAGTTTCGAAAAACAAACTGTAATACTCCGCAGCTTCCACTAGATGTCGGCCTATGCACAGCATGTGATCTAAGCAGATTCCACAAGCCTCAGAAATATATATATATATATAGATATGTATATGATACATTACTCACCGTAATAATATTTCTTTTTTTTGTTGTAAATTTGGTTTTATTAGTTTTTACAGATACAAGTCATGCAAAGAAAAGATACATTTAAGTATACAATTTAACTATCTCATAATGGAGAAGCAAACCCTTAAAATTCGGCGTATTTGGGGTCTGTCCTGCAAACCCCTTCTTCATACATAGGGTTCGTGCACAAACATGACCTTGCCCCGCCTCCCCCCTGATCAGAACCTGTATTGCAGGTCGAGCAGCGTTCATTGTGTGGCGAGCAGCGTCAGTGTTAAATGCCGAAATTGCGTTGGTTATGAGAGTGTCAGTTGGAGAGTTCAACTCATTCGTTGCCTAGGTCAATTCTTGTACCTCCATCGTCGTGGTAGGGGCATTGTTATGAGATAAGCCGGTGGGCAGGTATGGGATACATTACTCACCGTAATCGTATTTCTGATGCTTGTATCTGCTTAGATTCACATGCTGTGCATAGGCCGACATCTAGTGGAAGCTGCGGAGTATTACAGTTTGTTTTCCGAAACTCGAAAATGGGCGTCGACACAGGCGTGCCAGTAATACTATCCCTAGTGTGACGTCCACTGTACCCAAGATCCCTCACGCGTCTAGGATCCTCAGATTGTATTTTTTCTGACATGAGGAAGCATGAGGAGTAGCGTGAGTACAGATAATCCAAGCAGATAGACAGAAAGGTAAGACTACAAGCAATCATGCGCCTTCTCTCGGAGGGGAGGAAGGGTGGGTCGCATGTGAATCTAAGCAGATACAAGCATCAGAAATACGATTACGGTGAGTAATGTATCCCTTCTGAGGCTTGTGGAATCTGCTTAGATCACATGCTGTGCATAGATTAGCGAGCAGTACCAGAAGAAGGAGGTGGGATGTGAGAAGGGTCATGAGCAAACAGGTGTCTTAGAACCGCTTGTCCCACTTGTGTATCTGTCTTGGAATGAGTGTCAATGCAGTAATGCTGAGTAAAAGTGTGAATAGAGCTCCAAGTAGCTGCTTTGCAAATGGTGTCGAGGGGAACATTTGCAATGAAAGCCAGTGTGGCCCCAATGCCTCTAGTAGAATGGGCCCTTGGCGTAAAAGGCAGAGTTTTTTCAGAAAGAGAGTAACACAGCTGTATACAGTTGATAATCCACTTCGAGATCGCGCCTTTAGAGACGCGATCCCCCTCTCTGCCTGTAGCTACGGAGACAAACAGTTGATCTGTTTTCCTTAGCGGTCTGGTTTTATTTACATAGTAGAGGACCGCCCTACGCACATCAAGGGTGTGTAGTTTCACCTCAGCTGAGCTTTGCGGGTTCTGGAAGAAAGCCGGAAGCTCGATGGACTGGTTTACATGGAATTTTGATATAAATTTAGGTGAGAACCTAGGGTGTGTGCGTAAAACCAGTTTGTCTTTGTGGATAGTAAAGAAAGGATCCTGCACTGACAGAGCCTGAATTTCACTGACCCTTCTTATAGAGGTAATGGCTACTAAGAAGGCCGTTTTATAAGTCAGGTGTTTGAGACTACTTTTATGGATGGGTTCGAAAGGGGGGCCCATGAGCTTACCTAGCACCACATTGAGGTCCCATCCTGGCAGTGGGTTCGAAATAGGAGGGTGAAGTCTCTTTACTCCTTCCATGAAGGCTTTAACTACTGGTACTTTCCACCACAATACTTTGTTATGGGATGTGGTGTAAGCCGAGAGGGCTGCCAGGTGTACCTTCAGAGAGTTAAAAACCAAACCTGCGTCCAGCAGGTGGAGCATGTATGTTACAACGTTGGAAGGAGTGCAATCAACTGGGTTGATTTGTTTATTCTGGCACCAAATAACGAATCTCTTCCACTTGTCAAAGTAACAGTGCCTTGTGTTTGGTTTCCTGGATTCTTTTAGGATGTCCATACACCTCTGTGGTAAATTGAGATGCCCAAACTCTATGACCTCAGGAGCCATGCTGCCAGGTTCATTGAGTTGGGTTCCTGGTGCACTATTTGACCTTGTTGCTGGGACAGTAGGTTGTACCAGGCTGGGAGTTTGATGGGCTCGCACACCGCCATCCTGCGTAGGTGTGGAAACCATGGTTGTCTCGCCCACATGGGAGCAACTAGGATGAGCGTCATCGATTCCTTGTTCATCTTGTACACCACCTTCCTGATGAGAGGAGTTGGTGGAAAAGCGTACGCAAACATCCCTGACCAGTTCATCCACAGGGCGTTTCCTTGGGAGTCTGGCTGGGGGAACCTGGATGCAAATCCTGGGCATTGTTTGTTTTCGCTTGTGGCGAATAGGTCTATAGTGGGGAAACCCCACTGAGAGAAGAGATCTTCTACGATATCTCTGTGAAGGACCCATTCGTGTTCTTTTGGGAGGGAGTCTCTGCTTAGGGCATCCGCTAGGGAATTGAGCTCCCCTGGAACATGTTGTGATGACAGGAAGATGTTCCGTCTGAGTGCCCATATCCAGATTTTCTGGGCAAGCTTGGACAGATTTGGCGAACGAGTCCCTCCTTGTTTGTTCAGATAGAACATGGCTGTCGTGCTGTCCGTCCGGATCTGCACCGACAAGTTTAGCAGATGGGGCTCGAACGCCCGAAGCGCTCGGAATACTGCCAGAAGCTCTAGCAGGTTGATGTGGTTCTTGGCTACTGAGTGAGACCAGAGACCCTGAGCTGTGTGGTGGAGATGGTGAGCTCCCCACCCAGTCAGGCATGCATCTGTAGTCACCACTGCCTGTACTTCGGGATCGTAAAAGGGTTTTCCCCTTGCGAGATTCTCTCTTGTCCACCAGTGTAAGCTCTGTACGAGTGTTGGCGAAACGACCACTAGATCGTCCCACTGACCACTTGCCTGAGACCACTGTTTCGCCAACCATTCCTGCATGGGACGCATGCGCAGACGCGCGTGGGGGACCAGGTAAATGCATGACGCCATCATGCCCAGTAACCGCATTGCTTTGCGTACCGTTATTTGTTGACCTGACTGATAATGTGGAATTTGCAGTAGTATATTCCGAATTCTCTCTTCCGAAGGGAAGGTCAACCCTTTCCGAGTATCTAGGATTGCTCCTAGGAACTGTTTTGAGGTGCTTGGCACCAGACTTGACTTCTTCTCGTTGATAGAGAAGCCTAATTCGTGGAGGAGGTCGATAGTCCTCTGAATGTTTGACCTGCAAATTCCTGGGGTTTCCCCCGTTATGAGCCAGTCGTCCAGATAAGGGTACACTGGGATTGCCTCCCTGCGTAGGTGTGCAGCTGCCACCGCCAGTACCTTGGTGAATACCCTTGGTGCTGAAGCTATCCCGAAGGGCAGTACCTTGAATTGGTAGTGGCGACTGTCCACCTTGAAGCGCAAGTATTTTCTGTGCGCTGGGAGCATGGAAATATGAAAATAAGCATCTTTCATATCCAAGGTTGCCATGTAATCCCCCTTTTTTAGGAGGGGGATTACCTCTTGTAGTGTGGTCATACGGAATTTTTGGGGCTTGACATACTTGTTGGCAGGCCGTAAGTCCAATACTGGGCGCATTGTCAAATCTTTCTTTGGCACAAGGAAGTAAGTTGAATAGATACCCTTGTTTACCTGGTGTCCTGGGACGAGTTCTATCGCGTCCTTTTCTAGCAGAATGGCGATCTCCTCGAGAAGGATCTTCTGATGTTCTAAGGAGTGTATTCTTTGTCGTGGAGGGTGGTTCCGGGGACGCTGCAGTAATTCTATACAATATCCTGTGGACACTGTTGACAGCACCCATCTGTCTGAGGTGATCCCTTCCCAAGCCTGGGTGAAGTTGGAAATGCGTCCCCCCTACTGGGGTTGCGTGAGAAGGGACCCTGAACTGAGCGTCACTGCTTTGGTGGAGGCGTGCCACCTCCCTTGTTGGGGCTGCCTCTGCCTCTTCCACGACCTCTCTTGTTACCCCTGCCGTAACTTTGGGTAGACTGCTGGTTGTTGTTCCATTGTGTACCCTGTCCTTGGGCATAGTTGCCTCTTAGTGAATTTTGGCCGCGTGGGCGACGAAAATTACTGTTCCCCCTCTGGTTAGGGGGTTTGTTGGTAAGCTGGCCAAGGGATTTGAGAGTCTCGTATTCGTCCTTGGCATTCTTAAGTGCGTCTTCGACCGCTTTCCCAAACAATAGATCGGGTTCCACCGGCTTGTCTATTAATGAAGCCTGGGTTTCTGTTTTGAACCCCGACTGCCGTAACCACGCATGTCTCTTGATAACAGTACCTTCTGCTATCAATCTTCCTGCGTTGTCCGCGGCGTCGAAAGTTGCTTTTAATATGCAACCAGACACGGCTCTCCCTTCTGCCGAGATCCGAGCCAACTGGCCCTTTAACGGTTCAGGAGCAGAGGCTATGAGCGCCGCGACCTCTTCCCATTGATGGCAGTTGTAACTTGCCAACAGGGTGGTGGAGTTTGCAATCCTTGCTTGGTAGGCGGACGTTGAGGCTACCTTCCTGCCAAACCCGTACAGTTTTTTGCTCTCCTTGTCGGGAGGAGCTTCTGACGACGATAAGGGTGTCCCAGCCCTCTTCCGAGTGTTGGTAACCACTAGGGAGTCTGGTTTAAGATGTCCTCTTATATAAAGAGGGTCAGACTGGGCTGCCCGAAAAAGTTTTTCGACTCTGGGGTTGACGGCTCTGGTGAGGTTAGGATTCACCAGGGATGGATCTATTCTACGTTGGATGGATTTAAGGATAGGGATGGTCTGAGCGACCGGCCTCCTCTCTCCCACCAACTCTTCTGCCAAGTCCCTTTCCTCCTGTACACCGTGGGTGTCGATGTGAAAATGTTCTGCTGCGCGAGCGAGAACTTCATTAAGGAGGGGCTGGTTATCAACTGGCGAGTCGGTAACTGGGGCTTCGCTCTCTACCGGGGAATCTACTCTGTAAATTTCCTGCTCATCTTCTACCTCCTCCAGGTCCTCATCATCCGCACAGTATTCAGTCCCGGTTTGTTCCTCCATAATTTTAAACTCCTGGTCCCCTTCAGGCAAAGGCTGTCCTTGGTAACTGGGGTGTGGAGTAGAGTATGGAGTAGAGTAAGGCTGCACCTCGAAGGGTTCAGGTCTTTCGAACCGGGCCTTTTTACTTAGGGGGATAGGATCAGAGGAGCCTGAGGGTGTGGCCCCTTGAGGGTCATACGAAAGGAAATGTTCTGGGTTTTTGTCATAAAAATCAGCTAAGGAAGACATCCTTGACATGACCCTGTCTATGTCTTCACTGGACCATTCTTTGGAACAGGGTATGACTTTAGTAGGCAACTTAGAGGACTTATCAAGGGTACCCTTGCTGGATGTTGATGTCCCAGTAGATTTGTGTTTGTCTGTCTGCTTAGGGTGGAAGGATGGTCTTACAGGAGTGGAAGGCTGTGCTTTCCGCTGTTTCCCCCCCTCCCCCTGCGTGGAAAAATGTTTTCCCTGCCCCTTGGAGGCCCCAGAGACTTTCGACGCCTGGCGTCGAGGGTCGGGAGAGGTATCTTGTGTGTTTCGAGCGTGGGGCCTCGCTGGTGTTAACTGCGGCCTCGGTCTCCTGGAGCGCGGCCTGGGGGTGGAAGTCGTCTTCGTCTTCCGATGATCGAACTTCCGTTAATCTAGGGAGCGAGGCACTCTTGGCAAGAGTGGATGATTGCCTTGCGTCATGAGGCGATCTCGATCGAGAGCGCCCAGAGGACACCGAGTCGGACCGTTCTATCCGTGCCTCTTTCCGAGAAGTCGACGTCGTCGAGGTTCAGTTGGACTTAGTGTGCTTAGTGTGTGTAGGGTGTGTAGCGCTTGCGTCGCCGGGGGTCTTCCCCATAGCCGCCCTGCCGGACAACCTTCCGAGGTCGGGGACCTGCGCTCGGCAGTCTTTCGACGCCGTAATGCCCTCACCGTCCAAAAGTACGGCGTCGCTGCCATCGCTGAAGGCGCCCTCCGCTGCCATGGCCGCCTGCCTGGCGTGGTGGGCCCAACGCTTTGTCGAACGGTCCTTAAGTGTCTTAGGCTTAAACCTACTACACGCTCTGCAGTTCGCTTCGGGGTGGTCCCTCGGCAAGCAGAGATTGCACGTGGCGTGCCTGTCGACCCAAGGGTATTTGCGGTTGCACTTGGGGCAGAATTGGAAAGGGGTACCCTCCATACGCACCTTGAGGCAGCGGGCTGGTAAGTGTAGGAAATATATAAGGTGTACCTATATACCAAGAGTGAAGAGTATGTACCACCCCCCACTCTCCCTACTTGCAGGGCCATGGCCAGCAGCCTACTAGGCCCGGGCCGAGGCCAGCGGCCTTCCGAGGCCCAGATCCGTCGTGCAGCAGCCGACGGTCGATGTCTTCTCCAGCCGTCGTCGAGGGTCGACGTTGGGGTGGGGAAGGATGTCAATAAATAATTTTAAACTTCAATAATTAGCAAAAGTATGGCTAAGGCCAGGGGACTCCGCAAGATGCTTCCGACCAGTATGGCGGAAAAAAACAATCTGAGGATCCTAGACGCGTGAGGGATCTTGGGTACAGTGGACGTCACACTAGGGATAGTATTACTGGCACGCCTGTGTCGACGCCCATTTTCGAGTTTCGAAAAACAAACTGTAATACTCCGCAGCTTCCACTAGATGTCGGCCTATGCACAGCATGTGATCTAAGCAGATTCCACAAGCCTCAGAAATACTTTTATATTCCATCCATAAGATTTCAGTCTGAGGTAGTTTCCCATGTAACGACGCTGTTATATGTTCCATTATGCATATATTATTGGAAACATGGATCCATTCATTTTTCGTGGGAGTTGTGGGCGATTTCCACATCATTACTAGTGTTGCCCTAGCGGCTAATAGCAATTGTGGTGCTAGATCCTTGATCTTGACCCAGTCATCCTCATCTTTCTCAAGGCCAAACAATATGAGGTAGGGTGTAGGTGTTCTGTCGATACCATCAACTTCTTTGATCCAGCCCAGGACCTCCGACCAGAACACTTGTATTTTAGGACATCCCCACCACATGTGCCAGTAGTCTGCTCTGTTTTTGCATCCACGCCAGCAATCCGGGCTCGTAGTCTGAAACATTTTAGATAATCTGACTGGATCATATTGCCATCTTTGTAATAATTTGATTGCATGGAGTTTGTATTGATTCGAAATGGATATTCGTGTGGCAGCCTGGCATATGGTATCCCATAGGTCTGGAGTGAACTGTTCGGAGAAATCTGTCTCCCATCTGCTTTTCACTGAGTCCGTGTTCGCCCCCTCCCCTTCTATCAATGTTTTGTACATATTGGAGATTAGGCCTTTCATTACAGTTTTTGCGTCCAGTATTTTCTCAAAAGGGGTGAGTTCTCTCATTAATTTGGGTTTCCACATGGCTCTTGTCAAAACCCCTTTTATCTGCAAGTATTGAAAGGTGGATAATGGGCCTATTCCGAGAGCTTCGGTTAGTTCAGGGAGAGAAATTAAGGTGTCTTTCCGTTGCAATTGCCCTACTTTCTCTAATCCAGCCTCATACCATGATTGGAACCTTTCGACTCCTGGGATGTGGTCGTTGATTCCTAGGGACCATAAGTGGCTGAGGGGAGCCGGCCAGGTAGTAATGTTTTGCATGTTTTTGCCATGTGTCCAGATGTCCCAGATGGTCATTAGTATCGGATGGTCTGAGTTTTCTACAGATTCTTTTTTTAGGTGCCCATAACTATTCAGATACTGTAGCTGGTGTAAAGTAATGGTTGTCCATATTGACCCACTGGGTGTCTGTTTGGTTACGGAGGTGTGGAATCAATACCCTAAGTTGGGCGGCCTCGTAATATTTTTGAAAATTGGGAAGCCCAACCCCACTTTTATCTTTTGGGAGCGTTAGAGTCTTATATGGAATTCTGGCTTTTTTCCCTTGCCATAGGAATTGGAGCATGGCCCTTTTGATCTCAGTAAAAAAGTTTTTTGGAATCCTAATGGGTATCGCTTGAAAAGGATATAGGAACCAGGGCAGGGATATCATTTTAATAGCATTAAGCCGGCCTAGCCAGGATATTGTGAGCTTATCCCATCTTGTCAAGTCTAACCTAAATTGTTTCAATAGGGGAGGGAAGTTTGCTTCAAATAGGTCACTTAGATTCTTCGTTAGTTGTATCCCCAGGTATTGTAGTTGTGAATGTTCGATATTGAGACCGAATGGGGAGAATTTGATGGTATTCTCATCTTTTTGACCTTGGAGGGGAAAAAGCGTAAACTTTGTTTTATTTATTTTGAACCCAGAGAGTTTACCATATTCTTCTATCATGCAGAGAGCCCGGGGGATGGAGACGGAGGGGTTTGTGATGTGGAGGAGGATGTCATCTGCGTAGAGGGCAATTTTGTATTCTGTTGTCCCCAGTGGAATACCTTTTAGTGTAGGGTCCGCCCTTATTGCGATTGCCAGGGGTTCTAAGGAGAGGGCAAAGAGAATCGCTGAAAGGGGGCATCCTTGTCGGGTCCCCCGCTGCAGGTTGAACCA
This sequence comes from Ambystoma mexicanum, assembly GCF_040938575.1. Lineage (NCBI taxonomy): Eukaryota > Metazoa > Chordata > Amphibia > Caudata > Ambystomatidae > Ambystoma > Ambystoma mexicanum. The sequence continues at coordinate 634,574,309 of NC_090928.1, read as the reverse complement.
TCGTGAGTATTCCCCGTTCACAAATATAGATGCCTTGGGGTCTGTATAAACTGTGTGTATCGCTCTCCTAAATCTAGTGCCCATTCCCACCCTTCGTAGTACTGCCTCAAGGAACCACCATTCCACCCTATCAAAGGCCTTTTCCGCGTCGAAGGAAAGCAGGGCAGGGTCATTCTCCATGGTCTGGGATGCGTGGATCAGGTGTAAGGTTTTGCGGATTGTGTCTGCACCTTGTCTGCCCAGTATGAACCCAACCTGATCGGAGTGTATAAGTTGAGGGATGAGGGTTTCAAGTCTCGCTGCCAAGATTCTGGGGTATATCTTTGCGTCAAGGTTGAGTAGAGAGATGGGGTGGTACGAGGAACATTTCGTTGGATCCCTCCCAGCCTTGGGGATAACAGTGATCAGTGCCTTGGTAAAAGAGTCTGGGGTTTCCCTGTGTCCATTATTTCATTAAAGAGGAGTGTTAGGAAGGGGGCCAGTGCGGTGATGAAAGTTTTATAAAATCCGGCGGTGTAGCTGTCTTCGCCCGGAGACTTGCCCAATGTTAATCGTTTTATGGCGGCTTGGACCTCTAGTTCCGTAATAGGGGATTCTAATGATACGACCTCCAAGTCAGGAATACGGGGTACATCTATTGAGGACAGATGGGACTCTGTCTGTGATCGTTCAGGGTCTACCTCAGAAGAATATAAAGTTCCATAAAAGTCGGCAAAATGTTCTGGGATGGTGGTGCGGGCGTGTGATGTGGGGGAAGTATCGCCTTTAATTTCTAATACTCTTCGCTCTGCTCTTTGTTCTCGCAGCCTGCAAGCGAGAAGTGCGTCGGCCTTATCGCCCTTCTCGTAGAATTTTTGTTTTAAAAATCTTAGTTTACGCACGACCTGTTCATGCTCCAATAGTTTCAGTTCGTTTCTTTTCTCTCTGGCTTCGTTCATCTTCTGAGGATCCACTTCTTTGCCTATTTTGGGTGTGCGTTCTAATTGGGAGATTTCAGTTCGGAGCCTTTGTTCAATAAGATTACGTTCTCTCTTCTTTGATGAGCCTTCCCTTATCAAGATCCCTCTCCAGGTGGCCTTCCCGGCCTCCCACACTGTTTGTTTGGGTACCTCTCCATTGTCGTTTGTTTTAAAGAATTCAGAGATTTCTGTCTCCATTTCAGTTCTGAAAACAACATCCCTCCAAAGGCTCTCGTTGCAGTGCCATTTCCCACTATTGTTAGGTAGGTCGGCCCACTGGATGTCTGTGAGGACCATGTTGTGGTCGGACCAAGTAATCGGGGTTATCTTTGCCTGTGACCTTACTTCAGAGAGCTCCTGGAGAGATACATGTAATCTATACGGGTGTACGTATTATGGGGAGCGGAATAGAAAGTGTAGCCTTGTTCTTCCGGATGAAGAGCTCTCCATGCGTCTATCATGTTGTCCAGTTCCATCATATTAGCTAGCTCAGTTGGTTCAGGTCTATTCTGATGAGTCGTGGTAGGGTTCCCAGGATTCCGGTCTGTGGCCGGGTTCGCCCATTGGTTAAAATCCCCCCCACCCCCACCCCCCAAGATGAATGCCCGGTGGCTTCAAGTAGTATTTTAGGGATTGTTCAGGAGAGAAATCTAGACTGGCCTTTGTTCGGAGCGTACAAGGTGGCAATTGTGACGTTCAGATTACCTAGTTGCCCATTTACTAGCATTGCTTGTCCTTCAACGTCTGACCATGCCTTGGTCATCACAAAATATATGCCTTTTCTAATGAGGATTCCCATCCCTCCCTTTCTGAGTTGGCCCGAGCCCCAAAATTCAGTTCCCACTCGTTTCCCAAGTATCCGTCGTTCATCTCCTTTTGTGTATTTTGTTTCCTGGAGTAGAAGAATATCTAGTCCGCTTCTACGAAATTCTCTGGCTACAAGGGACCGTTTCGTCGGTGAGTTGAGCCCTTTAACATTGAGTGTTGCAACTCTTAAGGAGACCGGTTCCCTTATATTAACATTCGTAGCCATAGTTCTTTCTGGCTGGGAGTTGTCTCTTTGTATACACTCGGCAATGCGCTATGCTCACGAGCCGCACGCTGTTGTGGTTCATTATGTTTGCTTCTCTGACCTTCGTTTCCTTCACTTTTCCCTCCCCCTGCCCCCCTCCTCCCTCCTTCCTAATTGATGGCGTCGGGTCGAGCCCAGTTGTCCGTTTCTGGGGAGAGATTGCCCCTCCTGAATTTCCGCGACCCCTTTACTCTCTTTCTCCGGGGGCCTTGTAGTCGCCATTCTCTTCCTTCCTTATTTGTCGCTTCTTGACTCGCCTCTTCTCCTTGTGACCCTAAGAGGTCAGATATGCACGATTTTATCTCATTCTCCGATCGCAGTCTGAATCTGGTCCCCTCGTATTGGAATGTGAGGGAGAAGGGGTAACCCCATCTATATCGAACGTTCTTTTCCTTGAGCATCTTCGTTAGAGGTCTGCACATTTTCCTGAGGGCTAGGGTCAAGGAGGAGAGATCTTGGTAAATGGAGATTTGTGCTCCGCATAGCGTAATTTTCTTGCTCATTCTAGCTTTGTCCCTGAATCGGTGAAATCAGCGAGGACTTTAGCGCGGTCCACTCGCTGGGCCTCCTGCCCTATGAATTCGTTCGGTTACCGGTTCATCCACCTCATCATCCGTTGTCAGAAGTTTGATGATGTTGTGAAGTGTCTCCTTAAGATCCGCTTCCGCTTCCCCCTCTCTCTCCGGAATACCAAAAATGTGTATATTATTCCTCCTTTCTCTGTTCTCCAAATCATCGAGCTTAAGTTTAAACTCGTATTCACGTGGTTCCAGTTCCGTCATTCTTTGGTCGAGTTGCCCTTCCAGCGTGTCAATGGAGGCCTGATTGTTTTCAACTCCCTCGAGTCTGTCCTCCATGCTATCAAGCCGTTGAGTGATCCTATCTATTTTGCCACCTATATTTGTTCCCAGGTTCTTAATCTCCCCCAGCATGGCGGCTATGTCTCCTTTCGTGGCTGCAGCCAGGTCGTCTCCTGTAGTGGCGCAGTTTGCCATCTTGGCGCCAGCGGTTGTAGGCAAGGTGGGAATGTAGGCAAAGTGAGCTAGTTTATGCTTAGTACTCATACAGATCACAGATGGTGTCACGATGCCTGCTCCCAGGGAGCCGGCTCAGGCCCTGCGTCCCCGAAAGCGGACATCAAGTCCCCGGGGAAGGTCCCAGCAACCCCTTACAGGGGCCCTTTGGACAGCGTCCTGGCGCCTATGGCGCCAGGCTCATAGAAAACGTCAGTCCTGGCGCCATAGGCGCCAGGCTCATTATGAAAGTGTTTGGGTGCACTTACCTGATGCAGACCATTCTGCAGAACGCCGGCCTCCTTGAGGCCTGAAAGGAACTACTTTACCTGTGGGACTCACTTACAACCCGGGCGTGGTCGGGGAAGGATACATACCTGATTGGAGGAAGGACACATTCTAGGAACTTCTTCCAAGGCTAATTAAACCACACCCGATCAGCCACACGTGCTTCGCGTTGTTCTGCATCTAGCAGCTGGACGCTCACCGTGTCTGCTCCTGCATCTTGACTTCTGCCACACCTGCCAGCATCCTGAATCACCTGCAAAGGAAGGGAACAAGAGAACGGAAGAAGGAAAAGGCCTCACCTGCTAAATCTGCATCCCAGAGACATTTCGCCGACAATCCTGAAAAGGAAGACATTTATTTTTAAAAGCACATCACATCGATCGCTGCAGCGCCGCATTCTACTCACCTTTACAGGGCGCCTCCATGTTCAGCAGCGACCATCCGGATTCGCAGTCGCGCCCCCGCGCCTAGGGAGAAAAAGACAATAACAAAGGTGAGAGAAAGAAGGGAAAAGGGAAGCTAAAACTCCATGTCAAGACTTACCTGTTGGGTCATTCCCTTTTCATTTCGGGTCCGCGCCGCATCCAGGCATTTTCGGACCCCGGCCCCTAAGGGGAAAAAGACATCAGCGTTAATGAGTGAATGAAAAGACATTACCAAAACACTCATTAAAGACTTACCCGATTTCCACAAGGATTTCACCGCTCACCTCGGGTCGGTGCCTGTTCCCCGGCATTCCGTACCCCGGCCCCTATGGGGAAAAAGACACTAGCATTTGAACATTAATGCATGGACACAAGGGGAACCACTTATAGAAAAACTTACCTGGAAGCCAAGCAAGTTTGGTTCTCACCCATCCGAAAATCCAGTGACGTAACTGGATACCAACGCGCCCCTGCATCAGAAGCAGGATGGAGAGCTCGTCCTTCCAGACCCTAAGGTGAGACGCTACGGGGAAGCACAGAAGGGTTTTGAGGAGGGTGAGAGGGGTAAGTGGGAGGCCGATTGCATTACCCCGCAGACAGTTAACCCCCTATTCTCACCTACAGAAGGATACTTCTGCGAGTCACACAAGCCAGATCTGGGGCCCGGTCCAGTCCGTCTTCCGAACCCTGCGCATCACCTTAGACGAGGTCACAGCAGCGCGAACCAGGCCAGCGCCCCCGTGGGAGTCAGGTGAGCGTTACAGAACGCAAAGCCTTCCTACAAATTCCCACCCAGGCGCTATGGAAACTTCTGAGACTGATCAGTTGGCCCAATTACTGGGGGAATTACGGGCCGAAGTACATGCCGCTCGTCAAGAGACTAATGCCCTCAAGAGGGAATTAATAATATCAAAGGAAAGAACTGATGACCTGGCCAGACAGCTTTTTCAAGGTCAAGCTGGACAAACTCCTCTACCCTGTTCCGGAGGGAACTCCGCTCCTGTGGTTCCCAGTAACCCTGTGCAGATTAATCTACCTGGAAACATGCCGCTGGCCCCACCTGAACGCTTTGCTGGGGACCCCAAACGATTCGCCGTATTCATGAATCAGTGTCGTTTGCACTTCCTATGCAGACCTGGGGCCTTCCCTAATGATCAGACCAAAGTAGCCTTTGTATTGTCATATCTCAGCGGCTGCGCTGCCGATTGGTCAGTTCCACTGGTTACTCAAGATGACCCGATTCTCCGTGATTTTCAAGGATTTCAAGCAAGCATGGAAAGGTTATTTGCTCGACACTCTCAGGGGCAGGCTCTGGATGACGAACTTCTATCCCTGCGACAGGGCAATCAGGACCTCCTATCCTATATTGCAACCTTTAATAGACTAATTGTGGAAACGGGATGGCCAGAGGATAAAAGAGTCACGTTATTTTATCGAGGTCTACGCGGAGAACTTAAAGATATCTTGGCCCAAGTTGTAAATCCGCCCCAAGAATGCACAGAATATATAGACTTAGTGGTCCAATTGGATCACAGACTTCAAAACAGAAAAACAGATCGGTCGAGGTTTGAGACCGGGGTGTTGGTCAAGACCCACGCTAACCAGCCAATGGTTCTCGTAGATCCAGAAAAGCCTAAGCGGTTGCATGCAATAAAGGCATACATCGATAGTGGGGCTATTGGAAACTATGTGGATCGTGAATTGGTCTCTAGGATTAACCTCCCTCTCCGTCCTAAAACCAGCAAAGATGTCATCACCACAGTCGATGGAACTGAAATTGCCTCTGGACCGGTAACACATTCCACTACTGAGGTGACTCTTATTGGTCCTGACGGCCATCGGGAGGCAGTTGTGTTTGATGTAATCAAGGCTCCACCGTTTCAGGTTATTCTTGGAATTCCTTGGTTAGAGACACATAATCCTCAAATTGATTGGCGAGCTAAGAGAATAACCTTCCCGGATTGTGCACAAACCTGCTACCCAGAAAACCTGAAGATTAATCTAGCATCTGTAACCTCTGCCTCCATGCAATTACCTCCGGAATACCAGGACTTTCAGGACGTCTTCCAAAAGGAACAGGCCAACACGTTACCTCCTCACCGATCGTACGATTGCCAAATCGATCTGGTGCCCGGTGCACAACCCCCTTGTAGCAGGATTTATGCCCTTACCGAACCTGAGAACCTGCATTTGAGACAATATTTGGATCAATACCTCGCCAATGGTTTTATTCGCCCGTCAAAGTCCCCGGCATCCTCGGCTTTGTTCTTCGTGCCTAAAAAAGAAGGCGACCTTAGAACTTGTATCGATTACCGCGCATTGAACCAGATAACGGTTAAAAACCGTTATCCTCTGCCTCCGATTCCTGAACTCCTTGACCAGGTGAAGGACGCTTGCATATACACCAAGTTAGATCTCCGGGGGGCATATCATCTGGTGCGAGTAAAAGAAGGCGACGAATGGAAAACAGCCTTCCGTACAAAATATGGATTATTCGAATACCAGGTAATGCCTTTCGGGTTGTGCAATGCGCCTGCTGCCTTCCAATTCTTCATGAATGATGTCCTTCGGGAACTCATCGATGTTTGTGTTGTCGTCTATATTGATGACATTCTAGTGTACTCCTCTTCGGAATCTGATCACAGAAAACACGTTAGGGCAGTTCTGGAAAAACTGCGCCAACACAAACTATTTGCTAAACTGGAGAAATGTGTTTTCCATACCACAGAAGTTGAGTTTCTCGGTTTCATCCTGACACCCAAAGGAGTCCGAATGGACTCAAGAAAAGTGGATGCCATCCTCAAATGGCCATCACCTAGCTCTGTAAAAGGGGTTCAAAGCATGCTCGGCTTTGCCAATTTCTATCGCAGGTTTATCCCGGAATTTTCACGCATAGTACAACCCATTACTGCACTCTTGAGGAAAAATAAACGTTTTGAATGGTCTGAAGAAGCCGAACAGGCCTTCCAGGATTTAAAAGCTAAGTTTACCTCCGCACCTATATTGAAACACCCACGTCCAGATCTCCCGTATGTCGTAGAAACTGACGCATCCAGCCTAGCCATGGGAGCAGTTCTGTCTCAAAGAGATCCTGAAACCAACCAACTGCATCCCGTAGCATTTTGGTCCAGAAAATTCTCGGCACCAGAGATTAATTACGCAATCACTGACAAAGAACTGTTAGCCATAAAGTCCGCTTTTAAAGCCTGGCGGAATTACCTGCTTGGCGCTCGACATACCATCACGGTGATCACTGATCACCGGAATTTACAGTATTTGAAAACCGCCAAGGCTCAGTCATCACGGCAGCTCCGATGGGCTTTGTTTTTCGCTGAATTTGATTTCGTGATTACCTATCGACCTGGCTGCAAGAACGGCAAAGCAGACGCCTTATCCCGAATTGGAATGGGAGAATCTGATACAAACTCAGAACCAGTACCAATAATTCCCGAACAGAGAATTCTAGGCATGACTTCGTTACAGATGCTTGAAGACATTCAAGTCAGAGTGAAACAACTCCTGGACCCTACAGTCCTACAGTATTGGATACAAAAGGGATCAGACTTTACCATAGATAATGGTTTACCTTATTACCAAGGACGCTTATTCCTGCCGCACAAGGATTTACACGAACTAGTTATTTCAGGTTATCATGATACATTAATAGAGGGACACCCCGGTATTGCCAAGACAATGGAAAAGGTGAAACGACAATTCTGGTGGCCCTCTTGGCGAAAAGATGTTACAACTTTTGTGATGTCCTGTGGTGTTTGCGCCCAGAATAAAGGTCAAAAGAAAAGACCAGCCGGTCTCCTTCAACCTCTAGACATACCGCCAGCACCCTGGCACACCCTATCAATGGATTTTATTACGGACTTGCCTCCTTGTTCGGGATACAATACCATTCTGGTAATTGTGGATTTGTTTTCCAAAATGGCCCACTTCATTCCTTTGAAAGGTTTACCTTCAGCTTCTGTCCTAGCCAAAGAATTCCTCGAAAATATTGTTCGGCTACATGGATTCCCATCTATACTAATCTCTGACCGGGGAAGCCAATTAATTTCCCACTTCTGGCGCAAATGTTGTCAAATGGCACAAATCGACGTAAGATTATCGACCAGTCACCACCCTCAGACCGATGGTCAGACCGAGAGGACAAATCAGACCCTTGAGCAGTACTTACGGTGTATGTTACAGCAATCTGAAGGCAACTGGAAAGACATTCTTTGGATAGCCGAATACGCATATAATAATTCGGTACACTTTGGAACTGGTCATAGTCCTTTTTATACCTTGTTTGGACATCACCCTCGAACCTCAAACCTCAAACCTCGACTCACCTCAGAACCTCGGAGTGCCCGCAGTAGAACAATTGCATTCTACCATTACCCGAGCCTTCAAAGAGGCAACCACGCATTTACAACAAGCCAAGAGAAAATACAAGGAGAATGCTGACCTACATCGGAGTGAAGCACCTCCGTATCAGATTGGGGATCAAGTGTGGTTAGCTACCAGACATTTACCGCTCAAAGGTCCTCGAACTTTTAACCCAAAATATCTGGGACCTTATTCTATTACGGCAATAATTAACCCAGAAGCGGTTAAACTTGATTTACCAGCTAATATGCGAATTCACCCTGTTTTTCATGTGTCACTTCTAAAACCAGTGGTACCCGAAACACGACTATTCAAACCTCCAGAACCTATTCAAATAGATGGGGAACCCGAATTCGAAGTGAAGAACATTTTAGATTCAAAAATGTTTAGGTCAAAGCTTTTCTACCTAATTGATTGGAAGGGGTACGGACCTCAGGAGAGGTCGTGGGAACCCAGTGACCATGTGCATGCACCTCGATTAGTCAGGAAATTCCACCGACTCTTCCCAAACAAACCAAAACCTCCGGAGGGAACAACCTTGGGAGGGGCCTTGGGGGGGGGGGGGGAGTGCTGTCACGATGCCCGCTCCCAGGGAGCCGCCTCAGGCCCTGCGTCCCCGAAAGCGGACATCAAGTCCCCAGGGAAGGTCCCAGCAACCCCTTATAGGGGCCCTTTGGACAGCGTCCTGGCGCCTATGGCGCCAGGCTCATAGAAAACGTCAGTCCTGGCGCCACTGGCGCAAGGCTCATTATGAAAGTGTTTGGGTGCACTTACCTGATGTAGACCATTCTGCAGAACCCCGGCCTCCTTGAGGCCTGAAAGGAACTACTTTACCTGTGGGACTCACTTACCACCCGGGCGTGGTCGGGGAAGGATACATACCTGATTGGAGGAAGGACACATTCTAGGAACTTCTTCCAAGGCTATTTAAACCACACCCGATCAGCCACACGTGCTTCGCGTTGTTCTGCATCTAGCAGCTGGACGCTCACCGTGTCTGCTCCTGCATCTTGACTTCTGCCACACCTGCCAGCATCCTGAATCACCTGCAAAGGAAGGGAACAAGAGAACAGAAGAAGGAAAAGGCCTCACCTGCTAAATCTGCATCCCAGAGACATTTCGCCGACAATCCTGAAAAGGAAGACATTTATTTTTAAAAGCACATCGCATCGATCGCTGCAGCGCCGCATTCTACTCACCTTTACAGGGCGCCTCCATGTTCAGCAGCGACCATCCGGATTCGCAGTCGCGCCCCCGCGCCTAGGGAGAAAAAGACAAGAACAAAGGTGAGAGAAAGAAGGGAAAAGGGAAGCTAAAACTCCATGTCAAGACTTACCTGTTGGGTCATTCCCTTTTCATTTCGGGTCCGCGCCGCATCCAGGCATTTTCGGACCCCGGCCCCTAAGGGGAAAAAGACATCAGCGTTAATGAGTGAATGAAAAGACATTACCAAAACACTCATTAAAGACTTAACTGATTTCCACAAGGATTTCACCGCTCACCTCGGGTCGGTGCCTGTTCCCCGGCATTCCGTACCCCGGCCCCTATGGGGAAAAAGACACTAGCATTTGAACATTAATGCATGGACACAAGGGGAACCACTTATAGAAAAACTTACCTGGAAGCCAAGCAAGTTTGGTTCTCACCCATCCGAAAATCCAGTGACGTAACTGGATACCAACGCGCCCCTGCATCAGAAGCAGGATGGAGAGCTCGTCCTTCCAGACCCTAAGGTGAGACGCTACGGGGAAGCACAGAAGGGTTTTGAGGAGGGTGAGAGGCCGATTGCATTACCCCGCAGACAGTTAACCCCCTATTCTCACCTACAGAAGGATACTTCTGCGAGTCAGACAAGCCAGATCTGGGGCCCGGTCCAGTCCGTCTTCCGAACCCTGAGCATCACCTTAGACGAGGTCACAGCAGCGCGAACCAGGCCAGCGCCCCCGTGGGAGTCAGGTGAGCGTTACAGATGGTGGGCCTGGGTAGAAGCTGCGTGCGCTGTAATAATCCACAACTCACTCGACCGAGGTGGTTGATGACGGCCTACTCCCTCGAGTTGCGTTGCGGATAGTTTGCGGATGGGGCGGCGTAGGTTCTTGTGCGGGCCTGGGGTGGTGTCGTGGGCAGGCGGGGAGTCGTGCTGGGTAGTCGGCTCCGAGGGGTGGTAGGCACTGTCTGTTCCGATTATGAATTACGTCTCTGGTGGAGTTTGTGCACCTTTTTTTGGGGCCTGGACAACTCCGCCGTTGGGTTCACTCGGGAAGTTGCAGATCTGTGAGGGCACCACTCGGCGGTCTTCCCCAATGTCACTCCGTCGCAAATTGGTATGTTCGCGATCCGCAGTTCACTCCTTCTTGCAGCACTTATTCGCGCTCACCGGGTCGGTCGGCCGATCTCACGTCCTCGTGTGAGGGTGTTGCACTCCGGGAGCCGAACACACGCCTTCCGGGCTTTCCAACGGTGAGACACACGCAGATGGTTTCGATTTCCACATGTCTCGGAGGCCCCGATTTTCTCTTGCGTTTTCTGAGGCCGTGGAAGGCCGATTTTCATCGGGATTTTTCCTAGGGGTGGGAGGGACGTTCACACGGCGAAATCCCGTATTTGTTCTGCGCGGGGGGGGGGGGGTGGTTCCAAAAGACGGGGGCTGATTCCATCTCCCGGGGTGCTGGTTGCCGAGCTCACAGAGAGAGCATGCTGGTCTCTGCACCCCCTGGTGGCCGTGTAATAATATTTCTGATGCTTGGATCTGCTTAGATTCACATGCTATGCATTGGCCGACATCTAGTGGAAGCTGCCGTGTATTACAGTTGTTTTCGAAACTCGAAAAGGGAGGTCGACAGGGCGTGCCAGTAATACTATTCCTAGTGTGATGTCCACTGTACCCATGGTCCTTCAAGCGTCGGGGTTCCTCAGATTGTTTTGTTCTGACATGAGGTTGCATGAAGTGTAGTGTGAGTACAGGTGTATCCAAGCAGATAGATAACAGAAAGCTCATAACACATTGATGCACTTTCTCTCAGTGGAGGAAGGGTGGGCTCATGTGAATCTAAGCAGATACAAGCATCAGAAATATGATTACGATGAGTAATGTATCCCTTCTGAGGCTTGTGGAATCTGCTTAGATCACATGCTATGCATAGATTAGTGAGCAGTATTAGGAGAAGGTGGTGGGTTGTGAGAAGGAGCAGCGGCAAATAGATGTTTTAGAACCGCCTGTCCTACCTGTGTATCTGCTTTGGAATGTGTGTCAATGCAGTAGTGCTGAGTGAAGGTGTGTACTGAGATCTATGTAGCTGCTTTGCAAATGCTGTCTAAGGGGATATTTGCGATAAAAGCCAGAGTAGCTCCTGTGCTCCTTGTGGAGTGAGCTCTTGGTGTGAAAGGCAGCGTTTTATTTGATAATGAATAGCATAATTGTATATATTGGACTAAGTACCTGGAGATGGCATTCTTGGAAATTCAGTCTCCTTCTCTGCCTGCTGCTAAGGAGACAAACAGTTGATCTATTTTTCTCAGTGGCTTGGTTTTGTCTACGTAGTAGAGGACCACCCTCCTCACATCTAGTGTGTGGAGTTTAACCTCAGCTGAGCTAGTTGGATTCTGAAAGAAAGCCGGAAGCTCATTGGATTGGTTCACATGGAATTTAGAAATGAATTTAGGTGAAACCCTAGGATGGGTACTTAAAACCAATGTATCTTTATGGATAATAAAGAAGGGGTCATGCACTGACAATGCTTGTAATTCACTAACTCTTCTTATGGAAGTAATAGCCACTAAGAAGGCAGTTTTGTAAGTGAGGTGTTTAAGACTTGACTGATGCATAGGCTCGAAAGGTGGTCCCAATGAGCTTTGCTAGTACTACATTGAGATCCTAACCTGGTGGGGGGTTTGAAATTGGAGGGTGGAGTCTCTCGACTCCCTCCATGAATGCCTTAATGACCGACACTTTCCACCACGATACTTTACTCTGAGCGGTGGTATACGCTGATAAAGCTGCCAGGTGGGCCTTTAAAGTGTTGAATACTAACCCTGAATCTAACAAGTGGAGCATATAATTTAGAATGAGTGAAGGAGTACATTCTATGGGGTTTATTTGTTTTGACTGGCACCAAATTACAAATCTTCTCCATTTGTTGAAATAACAGTGCCTAGTGTTTGGTTTTCGTGCCTCCTTGAGGATATCTATACACCGCTGCGGTAGATTACGGTGTCCGAACTCTGACTTCAGGAGCCATGCTGCCAAGTTAATTGAGTGTGGTTGTGGGTGCACCATTGTTACCCCATGTTGGGTTAACAGGTTGGTTAGGTACGGGAGCTTGATGGGATCGCACATCACCAGTTTGCGCAGATGTGGATACCATGGCTGTCTCGCCCACATAGGAGCACTAGGATAAGTGTCATCTGTTCTCTGTGCATCTTGTTCACTATCCTGGAGTCGGGGGGGGAAAAGCGTAAGCAAATTTCCATGACCAGTTCTCCCATAGGGCGTTCCCCTTGGAGTCTGGCTGGGGGAACCTGGACGCGAAGTCTGGGCATTGCTTGTTTTCTCCTGTGGCGAACAAGTCTATTGTGGGGTAACCCCATTGAGAGAAGATGTGGTCTATGCGCCTGAGTCTAGTTGCCACTCGTGTTCCTCTGGTAGGGGATCTCTGCTCAGAGAGTCTGCTAGAGTATTGAGTACCCCTGGAATGTGTTGTGACGATAGGGATATTCCTCTTCTGAGTGCCCATTTCCAGATTTTCTGTGGCGACTTGGACAGACTTGGAGAGTGAGTGCCCCCCTGTTTGTTGATGTAGAACATTGCAGTTGTGCTGTCTGTCAGAATCTGAACCGACTGGTTTGTCAGATGCCCTTCAAATGCTTCAAGTGCTTGAGTACTGCTATTAGTTCCAGCAGGTTGATCTGGTTCTGTGCCGTGACCTGGGTCCACAGACCATGTGCTGTGTGTTGAAGGTAATGAGCCTCCCACCCGGAGAGGGATGCATCTGTTGTGACAATCGCTTGCGCTTCCGGATCGTGGAAGGGTTTTCCCTTTAACAGATTTTCTCTTGACCACCAGTGTAGGCTCTGTACTAGTGCTGGCGAAACGACCACTAGATCGTCCCACTGACCACTTGACTGAGACCATTGTTTCGCCAACCACTCCTGCATTGGTCGCATGAGTAGACGTGCGTGTGGGACTAGGTAAATGCACGATACCATCATACCCAACAAAAGCATAGCACTGTGTACGCTTATCTGGAGACCGGCTTGATACTGGGGTATTTGTAGAAGCATGTTCTGCACTCTTTCCATGGATGGGAAAGCTAAGCCTGTTCTTGTATCTAATACAGCTCCTAGGAACTGTTTTGATGTGTTTGGTACAAGACGCAATTTCTTCTTGTTTATCGAGAAACCCAATTGGAAGAGAAGATCTATGGTTATTTGCGTGTTTAGTTTGCAAAGATGGGGAGTCTCTCCTGTGATCAGCCAGTCTTCCAGGTAGGGGTACACTGGGATTGCCTCCCTGCACAAGTGCGCCGCCACCACCGCCAGTACCTTTGTGAATACCCTTGGAGCTGATGCTATTCCAAAGGGTAGCACCTTGAATTGGTAGTGCTGGTTTGCTATTTTGAACCACAAGAGTTTTCTGTACGCTGGTAGCATTGAAATATGAAAATAGGCATCTTTCATATCCAATGTTGCCATGTAATCCCCACGTTTTAGCTGGGGAATTACTTCCTGTAGCGTTGTCATGCAGAACTTTTGTGGCTTTACATAAGTGTTTGCAGGGCGTAAGTCTAATACTGGGCGCATGGTAAGATCTTTTTTGGCACAAGGAAGTACGTTGAATAAATACCCTTGTTTAACTCTTTGAATGGCACAATTTCGATGGCGTCCTTGAGGAGGAGCACGTTGACCTCTTCTATCAAGATTAGTTGTTCTTCTCTTGATTTTTTCCTTTGGCGCGGAGGGAGGTTCGATGGTGTTCCTAGGAGCTCCACGCAATAACCTTCCGCTACTGTTGATAAAACCCACTTGTCCGTGGTTATTCCCTCGCATGCGTGGGTGAAGTTTGAAATCCGTCCCCCTACTGGGGAGTCATGGGAGGAGACCAGTAGCGGGTTGTGATTGTTTGGGAGTTGCTCCCGCACCTCTAGAAGTGAAGGATCTCCCCCTGCCGCGGGACCTGAACTGGCATCTTGGATAGCCTTGGGACGCTTGACCCTGGTTGGTGTTCCATGACGCATTCTGGTTATGTCCATAGCCAGAGGCTCTTTGGGAGTTTTATCCGCAAAAACTATGAAAATTGTTTCCGCCTCTTTGCCCAGTTTGTTTATTGGTAAGTTGGCCAAGGGATTTGAGAGTATCTCCTCTTTGGCCAACTTCAGAGCATCCTCCACCGCTTTACTGAATAATACATTTGCTTCCACTGGAATGTTGAGCAACATTGCCTGTGTCTCCAGCTTAAAACCGGATTGGCGAAGCCAAGCATGACGCTTGAGAATGGTTCCTTCTGCAATTATGCCTCCAGCATTGTCTGCAGCGTCCAAGTTGTTTTTCAACAGACTGCTGGCAGTAGCTTTATCTTCAGCTGCTACAAGGGCAAGTTTAGTCTTCAGAGGCTCTGGAGCAGAGTCAGCAAGCGCTGTAATCTCATCCCATTTATTGCAGCCATAGCCAGCCAACAGTGTGGAATAGTTGGCGATCCTAGCTTGGAATGCTGCTGAAGTTGCCACCTTCCTATCCATGGTGTAGAGCTTCTTGCTCTCCTTGTCTGGGGAGCTTCTGAAGAGGCCAAAGGTGTACCAGCCCTTTTGCGGGTAGTTGTGACGACCAGTGAGTCTAAACTGTCCTCTGATATATAAGGGATCATATGGTGCCGGGTGGAATCGTTTTTCTATTCGAGGATGGACTGCCCTGGTTTGATTGTGCGTTTCAAGTGAAGGTTGGATCCTCCTTTGAACTGACTTTAAAATGAGTATAAACTGGGTGGCAGCTTTTTTGTCCCCCAGGATATCCTCCACAAAATCTTTGTCCTGCTGAGTTTCGGGAGTCTCAATTCCGAAATGCTCAGCTGCTTTCATTAAGAGGTAATTAAATACAGGCTGATTATCCACTGGGGAATCAGGTAAGGGGGAGCCTTGTGGCACTGGAGAGTCTATAGTACAGACCTCTGACTCATCGTCATTATTATCCTTATCATCACCCTCATCATAATATTGATCCTCCACCTGATCCCCTTCTGTGTCAGCGTGCATGTCATAAAGGACTGCAGTGCGAGACCTCTTTGCTGGTGGCTGGGATAAAGATTGGGTCTGAGTAGTGGAAGACCGGGACCGAGAGCTCGAGGCCTGCTCAGTTGGAGGTGTATTTTGTAAACTTTCTAAGGCATTAGGGTTCTTTTCAAAGAAATCTGCAAAGAAAGACATTCTAGACATAACTATCTATGTCTTCTGCTGACCATTTGGCTGAGCTGGGGATGACCACAGGGTAAGGTACAGCTGGTGTGTGGGGTGTAGGTAGGTCTTTATTGTGTAAGGCCTCACTTAATGGACCCCCTCCCTCCTCTTATGGGACATCCTCCCCCTCCTCTTGTGGGGCAGTTACAGTGTCCTCCACCCTTTGAGACCTTTCCTTTTGTGTTTTAACTTTCTGGGACTTGTCTCTATGATTTAAGTTTTTAGAGGAAGATTTTGTGGAATTAGAAACTCTAATAGGGGTTTCTGGGACATATTTCTTTATCAGGTGTGATAACCCTGCATCTTTAGACTTCTCTACTGGTTTCGACGAAACGTGTCAAGTTTCGGCACTGGAAAGGACCTCTGCCGCGTCTGCCGACGTTCAGCCTGAAGACGGTTTATGGGCAGTGTCTTTTGTTTTATGGGGCCGGTTATGAGGCGACCGTGGCTTGGAGTGACAAAGAATCCACCAATCTGCCCCTAGACGCCGAATCTCTGCGTTTGTCTGGCAGAACGGACACATTGCCGCGGGTTGTGTGCTTAGTGTGGGAAGATGGAGTGTTCTTGCCGCTGGGTGTAGTCCCCACAACAGAGCCCCCGGCCTGTCTACCGGGGTTGGGGGCTAGCACTTGGGAACAACACTGTTCCCAGTCACCCTCGCCATCGAAAAGGCGGCATCGCTACAGTCACTGGAGGCTCCCTCCACTTCCATGGTGGCCTCGGACTGCATGGCGTGATGGGCCCAGCGTTTTGTTCCGCGATCTTTAATAGTCTTGGGTCGAAAGAGCTTACAAGCTCGGCAGTGCCCTTCATTGTGGTCGCAATTTAGACACAGGTTACAAACTCTGTGTTTATGGATCCACAGAAACTATCGATTACAGGATGGGCAGAATTTGAAAGGTGTCTTATCCATATCGGGGGAAGGCAGCCGGGTGATAAAGGGAAGGGGTGGGAAAATACACTGTATAATGACCGCCCCCACTCTCCCTATTTTAAGAGCCTAGGCCCGTTGGGCCTTCCAAGACCGAAAGGGATACGTCGAAAGTTGACTTCGTCCGACGGTTGTCTTGTCCTTTGTCTTGATTGTTCACCGTGTCGAGAGCACAGCGTCAGGCGAAAAAAGGACAGAAAGAGTAACTCTAATTTTACTTTGATAAGCAAATGGCGTTAGCCGAAATTAAACTACGCTTAAGGCGAACGCTCACGATGGCGGAAAAAAACAATCTGAGGGACCTCGACCCGTGAAGGACCATGGGTATAGTGGACGTCACACAAGGGATAGTATTACTGGCACGCCCTGTCGACGTCCCTTTTCGAGTTTCAAAAACAACTGTAATACTCTGCAGCTTCCACTAGATGTCAGCCTATGCATAGCATGTGATCTAAGCCGATTCCACCAGCCTCAGAAATATATATATATATATATATATAGAGAGAGAGAGAGAGAGAGAGAGAGAGGTGCTGCACCCCATGACTTCAGTTCCACCCTTTTTCCCTAGCACTCCGATACCAAGGGTCCACAGAACCAATGGTGTACTAGCGGTCTGCCAAGAGGGGCACCCTAGTGATGAGGTTAAAACAGACCGAAACACGTGTCTGGGGTTGCTGTTGGTACTCGTGTTCAGAGGAGAATTGCCTAGCATTTCAGTGCTGGACTGCCCCTGGGCAGGACAAAGACTGATATGTTTGGGATATTTCTCCTCTGTGAAAGTTAGTGAGCTAAAGAAACTGGGTAAGGCTCTCGCAACCAGGACTAATGTCTGGCAGAGAGACTCCCAGGACCCCGCTTGTTTTTTGCCAAGAGGGGCAGGCTGGGAGGGTGATGAGGAATCCGTGGGAGGAGCATCCATCAGAAAGAAAATTACCAAGGGGAAAACTCTCTGCACTTCACTTCATACTTATTAGTACAGAAAACTAAATTTACGGACTACTTTCCCATCACTGTCCCAAAGGCATCACGCCCAGGCATTGCAGTCCTCAAAAGGGTCGCGTCAGAGCCTGTTGGGCCTGTTTGGGTCAGTTTGGCAGTCAACAAAGCATTCTGTTCATTTTTCTCTCTTTCCCTGCTCAATCCTTGCCTTGCCCAACTGATCATGTTCTGCTATATTCGGGTAGGTGATTCTAATTCTTTTTTTCTCAAGCTTTTTTAAAGAATTGAATGCAAAAGAAAAAACATTAGCCCTAAATAGTTATGGTTTCCTTACTCTTCATGGTCTAAATAAAATTAGGATATATGGCATCCAAAATGCATACTATAATACTGCTTCCACGATCACACAGCATTAAAGGGTCAGTATCTTAACCTTCGTGCCACTCGAGTCAATGCTGGATTGGTGGTTAAGAATGCTACTGCTTGCTGACTTTATTGAACTACATGAACTTGACTGGGTTTTCATAACGGAAACCTGGCTCAATGCTAGTTCTACCTCTGTGTTCCACCTTTTGGTACCTCCTGGTTTCCTGAGATGTTTTTAAGTTCAGGGAAAAGCCCAAGCTGTATAATAGAGAGTATGTTTGGAAAAGAGGCTCTGACACTAGATCTGGTGAGTGTGCTTGGACGAGCCAGTCATTCAGATAAGGAAAGACACGAATGCCCTCCCCTCTTCAGGTGAGCCACCACCACTGCTGACAGGTTGGGGAAAACCCTGAGAGTCAAAGAAAGACCAACGGCAGGACTCTGAACTGGGAGTGATGTTGGCCCACTACAAACCCTATGTACTGCCCCTGTTAAAGATGAATTGGCACATGGAAGTAGGCATCATGAAGGTCCAGTTTAACAACCAGTCATGCAGATCGAGGGCCTGCAGGATCTGGGCTAGAGTACCATCTTGAATTTGTCCATGCGCAGGAACAAATTCAACAGCCTCCGCAGAATGGGACACAAGACCCTGCACTTATTTGGCACCAGAAAATAGGTGGAGTACCAACCATTGCCTCATTTCTGAATGTGGTACCATATTCAAGAGAAGCAGTCAGACCTCCTCCAAGAGGATTGGGTCCGGGGGCAAGGTGTTGTAAGGGCCATGTTCCCAAGGACGCTGCACGCACAAACGGGAGACAGTAACCCTGTTGAACGACCTGTAAGACTCCAGCATCAGATGTGGTCTTTGCCTATTCCGTGCTGAACAGAGAAAGTCTCTCTCCCCCCACCACCCCATAGGGGAACCGTGGCAGAAAACCTCACAGAGGTTTGGCCACTTGAGGTGCTGAGGGCATTGTGACAGCAGTCACTGCTCCTTTGGGGGCACCTCTACCTCTACTCCTCGGGTAGCACCTGCCTTGCAGACTTCCTGGGCGAGCCAGGTCTAGATTGTGGGGCATAGGAGCCTGAGGGGTGAAAACCTCAGCGTCTTGCTAAAGATGCAGAGTGTTGCTGCACGGCTGGGCCCAATGACCTTGCTGTTCTGGAGGGAATCGTCAGTCTTTGCCCCAAACAGGTTTTCGCAATTAAAGGGCATGTCCAGAAGTTTAGCCAGGACATCATGCACAAAGCAGATGTTCTCATTCACGAGTGGCTCCTGAGCACTGCACTTGTGGCCATGGACCTGCCCATGCAGTCCACTGTATCCAGCCTAGAGTGTAGAATCTGGCTGGAAGCTTCCCTGCCGTCTGTCACCGTAGAGAGGAAGCCGTCCCTCATCTCCCCCTCAGGGATATGGTCAGCTGCATTCGCCACATCGGACTATAGGCCAAAGGAGAAATTACTTACCAGTAATCTTCTTTCTATAGATTCTTCTCCCTACAGATTCCACATCAGATAGATATACTTTCAGCCTCAGCTGCTTGAGAAACTTTTCGAGAGGGGGCATAGTGCACCTCAACTCAGCCATCGATTTATCTTGACTCCATGCGTGGTCATCGACTCCGGATGTGATGTCAGTTGTTGCACTTTTTTTTTTATTGAATATGGTTTAAATAACCTTTACACATTAATTCACATTTAAAGTGTAACATAGAATGTTCCAATACAGAATCAACAATCGAAAAAGGCAAACCGTAAAAACGCAAGATGTCAAAATCGAAAAGAAAATACAATACCCGTTAGCTCCTTTTTATAAATTTACAAGAACACATACAGAACAAAGGTTCTAAATTGGTAAAAATATTTTATGCACATCAACTAACTTTTACACAACTGAAAAGAAAATTTAAATTGCACTTCTAACACTTCAATATTTATTGTCACATCCTAATTAAAACTGATACAAGGTACGTGCAAAAGGCACACTAATTATGTTCCACAGCAGTCAGGTCAGGAATATTCGACTTTCTTTCTGTTAGTTGTAAAGATTTAAAAAAGGCTGCAACAGCTAGTGTGTCTGAGGTGTTACCCCCCAATTAAGCATATGTGCCAAACGTGCACTTCTTGACACCACTGATTAACAGGGAACATTTTACCTAGATAACAAAACCTTTTTTCATTTAACATTTTACAAAACAAAAGCAGGTGTCGGGTAGATTCCGCTGTGTCATTGTTGTTACAAAATCTACACCCAGAATTTTTAGGTGTAATAATACAGCACCGTGGAAGAATTTCATTAGTTGTCAATAAGTTCCAGCGAATATTTTCCTGTATTGTCTGCTGAGAAATTTGATAAGATATGATGGTAACTCACCCCTTTTTATATGTTCATGTGAGAGGAGTGACAGATACATAGCTATGTAATTTTTCCTGGTTCTCAATCCAATCGTACTCGTATAACTGATTTTTTACTTTTGTCTGAGTCTGGATAAAAGTATTTATGTTCATACTTATTTTTTGTAAGATCCTCTCACAATTGATTTTATCCAACCCGACACATTTTATGCATTTCCCGCTGGGAACCAAATTCATAAACTCCTGCACATTCACAAAGAGAATTGCTGACTTGCACAAGTAGTTTCCTGAACATTGTCAATTTCCACTCAACACGGACATCTCTAGCAAAAAGACACAATTCAAACCTTATTACAGCTAAGGGGACGTTATTAGGTACCCCCAAAACTTCTCTCCACGTTTTGGCTTGCCACAGATCTAACCATTTCTTTTTTTTCAAATTTAAGTTTTATTAAGTTTTCAACAAAACAAAGCAGTTGGGGCATTGGCCATCATGTTTACAAATCAGTTTTCTATCATGGTTCCCCGCCGCAATGGACTTCAACAATTTAACATAACTTTACAACTTTCCCTTCCCCGTAACCTCCCCCCACCCTTTCCCCACGCCAGTTTCAATAGGGAGTTATACATTTTGCTTTTTATAGATGCAGTTGGTTGTTAGTGAGAAGAGTTAGTTCGCGTTCTTATAAGGTACCGTTCAGTTCAAGTAACAGTGTGGTCAGTAGTTTCAGGGGTTTATCACAACTCAAAAAGAATTGGGGGCTTGCTTTGAAGAGTCTCCCAGTGTTCCTATGACTCAATTACCGGAGAGGGTTCGGTCACGTATTCACTCACAAAATCGGACCACATCATTTCATTCTGGGCTGCTTTTCCATGGAGAGCGGCAGTGATTCGCTCCATAGTGTTTGTGTGTGTGTGTGTGTATATATATATATATATATATATAAAAAAAACTTTGTTAAAGGGACGTTATGGTTAAGTTGCGCTACTAAAAAGCTATGAAATTCAGTGAAAAAACGTTAAAGGGACGTTATGGTTCCAAGTAAAACCGAAAAACCCTTGAAATTCGCAAGTTATGTTAAGCTAAGCAACCATAACTCGCGCCACCATCGTGCACTACTAAGCCTAACACCCAGGACATCAAAGATGGCATCACAAATGTCATTGATGACATCACTGATGACATCACATGCCTGGCTCCCCCTTTTTTCTTTACTGACATATCTAGGCCACATGTTTTTCTTCAGTAACAGTTAGGAACTAAGAATTGTAAACGTACTATATTTGTAGACTTATCCTTCAAGTATGTTCTTACAATAATTCCCTTATGGTCCAGTTATATCATATGAAACATATACATAGGGGAAGACAACCTTGAAAGACAGCAATCCTTTTTGTACATTAAAATAATCAGTAGAGTTATCAGCACTTTGATAGTTCTGATGTTTTTTTCTTACTGTACTTTCCCTGTATATGCTCCTATTTGTATATGTTGTACTCACACTATTTACCTTAGGGTCCAAGCACATTCTGTGATATATATATACATAGGGTAAGTAACAGCTTAGAAACAGAGCAATCATTTCTCTGCATAAAGGTAATCAGTTAGGTTATGAACACTTTCTGCTACTACTGCTGTTTTTTTTACTCCTATTTCCTTGTATATATTCATATTTGTATGTGGTGTTGTCTCTGTGTTTTGTCTATAATAATGCAATTATGTAGTAAGTGGGTTTTATTACCTACTTATCACATGTTTCACAGTACGCAAAACTCTAATAAGAAAACAGTTATCATTTCACTATTCAACATGGCAAGCTTATGAATATTGCACCTCCATCATGTATGCTGCACACAATGCCTATGTTTCTATATGAGTACCTTAGTATACTGGATTGAACTTAATAATAGAATGCTATTTATATCAATGTATAGCTTAATGCACTAATTAGCACTTGATATTTATTCCAAAAATCCTTTACGCTTTTTTTATTAACATTATACCAAGAATCCCTTGTACAGACTTTTCATGAAAGGTAAATGCACATGTGATGTCATCAGTGATGTCCTGGGTGTTAGGCTTAGCAGTGCACGATGGTGGCGCAAGTTATGGTTGCTTTGCTTACCATAACTTGCGAATTTCAAGGGTTTTTCAGTTTTACTTGGAACCAAAACGTCCCTTTAAAGTTTTTTCACTGAATTTCATAGGTTTTTAGTAGCGCAACTTAACCATAACGTCCCTTTCACAAAGTTTTTTCACTGAATTTCATTGGTTTTTATTAGTGCAACTTTACCATAAAGTCCCTTTAAAAAAGTTTTTTCATTGAATTGCACAGGTTTTTATTAGGGCAACTTTACCATAACGTCATTTTAAATGGATGAGGACCACTAGCATCCTCAAAGTGGGAACCCCGGGTGGTAAAAAAAAAAACTTTCTTCCCTGCGGCGTCCCGGTGTAAGAAGGAAAATCTTTTACCAAGATGGACACCATGGAAAGGGAAGGCGCGGTGTATAAAGAGAACACAACAGGGCATCGGCAGAGGGGACCAGGAGAGAGACACAGGGCATGATCAGCGGGTTGGGGGGGGCAGGGGAGACACGGGGCATGAGCGGGGGGTGGGGGGAACAGGGGAGAGACACAGGGCATGAGTGGGGGGTGGGGGGTAACAGGAGGGAGACACGGGACATGAGCGGGGGTGGGGCGTACAGGAGGGAGACACGGGGCATGAGCGGGGAGTGGGGGGAACAAGAGACAGCATGAGCGGGGGTGGGGGGAAAAGGAGGGAGACACGAGGCATGAGCGGGGGGTGGGAGGCAACATGAGGGAGACACGGGGCATGAGCGGGGTGGGGGTACAGGAAGGAGAGATGGGGCATGAGCGGGGGTGGGGGGAAAAGGAGGGAGACACAGGGCATGAGCCGGGGGTGGGGGGTACAGGGGGAGACACGGGGCATGAGCGGGGGTGGGGGAAACAAGAGACACGGAACATGAGCGGAAGGTGGGGGAACAGGAGGGAGACACGGGGCATGAGCGGGGGTTGGGGGGAACAGGAGGGAGAATCGGGCAGGGGTTGGGGGCAACACGAAGGAGAGACGGGGCATGAGCGGGGGTGGGGGGAACAGGGCAGGCACGGGGCATGAGCGGGGGGTGTTGGGAACAAGAGAGACAGGGGGCATGAGCGGCGGGGTGGGGGAACAGGAGGGAGACACGAGGCATGAGCGGGGGGTGGGGGAACACGAGGGAGACACGGGGCATGAGCGGGGGATGGGGGAACACGAGGGAGACACGGGGCATGAGCGGGGGCAACAGGAGAGAGACACGGGGCATGAGCGGGGGTGGGGGGTACACGAGGTAGACACGGGGCATGAGCGGGGGTGGGGGTACAGGAGGGAGACACGGGGCATGAGTGGGGGTGGAGGGCAGCACGAGGGAGACAGGGCATGAGCGGGGGATGGGGGAACAGGAGGGAGACACGGGGCATGAGCGGGGGGTGGGGGGTAACACGAGGGAGACAGGGCATGAGCAGGGGGTGGGGGGAACAAGAGACACGGGGCATGAGCAGGGGGTGGGGGGAACAGGAGGGAGACATGGGACATGAGCGGGGGTGGGGGGCAGCATGAGCGGGGGAGGAGGGTTAGAGGAGGCAGACGCAGGGGGTGGGGTTAACACGAGGGAGACACAGGGCATGAGCGGGGGGTGGGGGGAACAGGGGAGAGACAGGGCCTGAGCGGGGGGTGGGGGGCAACACGAGGTAGACACGGGGCATGAGCGGGGCGTGGGGAATACAGGAGGGAGACACGGGGCATGAGCGAGGGGTGGGGGGTAACACGAGGGAGACACGGGGCATGAGCGGGGTGTGGGGGGAACACGAGGGAGACACGGGGCATGAGTGGGGGTGGAGGGCAGCACGAGGGAGACAGGGCATGAGCGGGGGATGGGGGAACAGGAGGGAGACAAGGGGCATGAGCGGGGGGTGGGGGGTAACACGAGGGAGACACGGGGCATGAGCGGGGGTGGGGCGTACAGGAGGGAGACATGGGGCATGAGCGGGGGTGGGGCGTACAGGAGGGAGACACGGGGCATGAGCGGGGAGTGGGGGGAACAAGAGAGACACGGAGCATGAGCGGGGGTGGGGGGGAACAGGAGGGACACGGCATGAGCAGGGGGTGGGGGGCAACAACACAAAGGAGACACGGGGCATGAGCGGGGTGGGGGTACAGGAGGGAGACATGGGGCATGAGCGGGGTAGGGGTACAGGAGGGAGACAGGGCATGAGCGGGGTGGGGGTACAGGAGGGAGACACAGGGCATGAGCGGGGGGTGGGGGTAACACGAGGGAGAAATGGGGGTGGGGGGGTAGAGGAGGCAGACGCAGGGGGTGGGGGGGTAACACGAGGGAGACACGGGGCATGAGCCAGGGGTGGAGGGAACACGAATGAGACACGGGGCATGAGCGGGGGTGGGGGGGACCAGGAGAGAGACACGAGGCAGGGGGTGGGGGGTAACACAAGGGAGACACGGGGCATGAGCGGGGGGTGGGGGGGAACACGAGGGAGACACGGGGCATGAGCGGGGGTGGGGGGAACACGAGGGAGACATGGGGCATGAGCGGTGGTGGGGGGAACAGGGCAGACACGGGGCATGAGCAGGGGTGGGGGGTACAGGAGGGAGACACTGGGCATGAGCGGGGGGTGGGGGAACAAGAGAGACACGGGGCATGAGCGGGGGTGGGGGGAACAGGAGAGAGACACGGGGCATGAGCGGGGGCTGGGGGTAACACGAGGGAGACACGGGGCATGAGCGGGGGTGGGGGAACACGAGGGAGACAGGGGGCATGAGCGTGGGGTGGGGGGCAACAGGAGAGACACACAGGGCATGAGCGGGGTGTGGGGGCTACACTAGGTAGACACGGGGCATGAGCGGGGTGGGGGTACACAAGGTAGACACAGGGCATGAGCGGGGGGTGGGGGGAACAAGAGAGACATAGCATCAGCGGGGTGGGGGTACAGGAGGGAGACACGGGGCATGAGCGGGGGTGGGGGGAACAGGAAGGAGACACGGGGCATGAGCGGGGGATTGGGGAACAGAAGGGAGACACAGGCATGAGCAGGGGGTGGGGGGAACAGGAGGTAGACACGAGGCATGAGCGGGGGGTGGGGGGCAACACGAGGGAGACACGGGGCATGAGCGGGGGTACAGGAGGGAGACACAGGGCATGGGGTGGGGGTAACACGAGGGAGACACGGGGCATGAGCGGGGGTGGGGGGTAACACGAGGGAGACACGGGGCATGAGCGGGGGGTGGGGAGAATAGGAGGGAGACACGGGGCATGAGCGGGGTGTGGGGGGCAACACGGGGCATGAACGGGGTGGGGGGGGTAGAGGAGGCAGACGCAGGGGGTGGGGGGTAACACGAGGGAGACACGGGGCATGAGCCAGGGGTGGAGGGAACACGAATGAGACAAGGGGCATGAGCGGGGGTGGGGGGGCAACAGGAGAGAGACACGAGGCAGGGGGTGGGGGGTAACACAAGGGAGACACGGGGCATGAGCGGGGGGTGGGGGGGAACACGAGGGAGACACGGGGCATGAGCGGGGGTGGGGGGAACACGAGGGAGACATGGGGCATGAGCGGTGGTGGGGGGAACAGGGCAGACACAGGGCATGAGCAGGGGTGGGGGGTACAGGAGGGAGACACTGGGCATGAGCGGGGGGTGGGGGAACAAGAGAGACAAGGGGCATGAGCGGGGGTGGGGGGAACAGGAGAGAGACACGGGGCATGAGCGGGGGCTGGGGGTAACACGAGGGAGACACGGGGCATGAGCGGGGGTGGGGGAACACGAGGGAGACAGGGGGCATGAGCGTGGGGGGCAACAGGAGAGACACAGGGCATGAGCGGGGGGTGGGGGCTACACTAGGTAGACACGGGGCATGAGCGGGGTGGGGGTACACAAGGTAGACACAGGGCATGAGCGGGGGGTGGGGGGAACACGAGGGAGACACGGGGCATGAGCAGAGGTGGGGCATACAGGAGGAAGACACGGGGCATGAGCGGGGCGTGGGGGGGAACAAGAGAGACATAGCATCAGCGGGGTGGGGGTACAGGAGGGAGACACGGGGCATGAGCGGGGGTGGGGGGAACAAGAAGGAGACACGGGGCATGAGCGGGGGATTGGGGAACAGGAGGGAGACACAGGCATGAGCAGGGGGTGGGGGTGGGGGTACAGGAGGGAGACACGGGGGGTGGGGGAAACAAGAGAGCGACACGGAGCATGAGCGGAGGGGGTGGGCGGAACAGGAGGTAGACACGAGGCATGAGCGGGGGTGGGGGGCAACACGGGGCATGAGCGGGGGTACAGGAGGGAGACACGGGGCAGGGGGTGGGGGTAACACGAGGGAGACACGGGGCATGAGCGGGGGTGGGGGGTAACACGAGGGAGACGGGGCATGAGCGGGGGGTGGGGGGAACAGGGCAGACACGGGGCATGAGCGGGGGGTGGGGGGAACAAGAGGGAGACACGGGGCATGAGCGGGGTTGGGGGAACAGGGAGACAGGGCATGAGCGGGGGTGGGGGGGAACAGGGCAGACACGGGGCATGAGCGGGGTGTGGGGGGGAACAAGAGAGACAGGGGGCATGAGCGGGGTGGGGGGAACAGGAGGGAGACAGGGCTTGAGCGGGGGTGGGGGGCAACACGAGGGAGACACGGGGCATGAGCGGGGGTGGGGGGTACAAGAGGGAGACGCGGGGGGTGGGAAATAAGAGAGGGATACATGGGTCATGAGCGGGGGTGGGGGGAACACGAGGGAGACAGGGCATGAGCAGGGGTGGGGGCAACAGGAGAGAGACACGGGGCATGAGTAGGGGGTGGGGGGTAACACGAGGGAGACACGGGGCATGAGCAGGGGGTGGGGAGAACAGGAGGGAGACACGGGACATGAGCAGGTGGTGGGGGGGTAACACGAGGGAGACACGGGGCATGAGCGGGGGGTGGGGAGAACAGGGCAGACACGGGGCATGAGCGGGGGTGGGGGGAACAGGGCAGACACGGGGCATGAGCGGGGGTGGGGGAACAAGAGAGACACGGGGCATGAGTGGGGGTAGGGGGAACAGGAGGGAGACACGGGGCGTGGGGTGGGGGGGTAACACGAGGGAGACACGGGGCATGAGCGGGGGGTGGGGAGAACAGGGCAGACACGGGGCATGAGCGGGGGTGGGGGGGAACAGGGCAGACACGGGGCATGAGCGGGGGTGGGGGAACAAGAGAGACACGGGGCATGAGTGGGGGTAGGGGGAACAGGAGGCAGACACGGGGCATGAGCGGGGGTGGGGGAACAAGAGAGACACGGGGCATGAGTGGGGGTAGGGGGAACAGGAGGGAGACACGGGGCATGAGCGTGGGGGTAACACGAGGGAGACACGGGGCATGAGCGGGGGGTGGGGGGAACACGAGGGAGACACGGGGCATGAGCGGGGGGTGGGGGGCAACAGGAGTGCGACACGGGGCATGAGCGGGGGGTGGGAGGGTACACGAGGTAGACACGGGGCATGAGCGGGGGGCAGGGGGTACACGAGGTAGTACGGGGCATGAGCGGGGGGTGGGGGGAACACAAGGGAGACACAGGGCATGAGCGGGAGCTGGGGGGAACACGAGGGAGACACGGGGCATGGGTGGGGGGAACAGGAGGGAGACACAGGGCATGAGCAGGGGGTGGGGGGTAACACAAGGGAGACACGGGGCATGAGCGGGGGGTAAAACGAGGGAGACACGGGGCATGAGCGGGGGGTGGGGGAACAGGAGGGAGACACGGGGCATGAGCGGGGGGTGGGGGAACAGGAGGGAGACTCGCGGCATGCGCGGGGGTGGGGGGAAAGGAGGGAGACATGGGGCATGAGCGGGGGGTGGGGCGGAACAGGGGAGACACGGGGCATAAGCAGCGGGTGGGGGAAAGGAGGGGGACACGGTGCATGAGCGGTGGGTGGGGGTAACACGAGGAAGACACGGGGCATGAGCGGGGGGTGGGGGAACACGAGGGAGACAGGGGGCATGAGTGGGGGGTGGGGGGTAATAAGAGAGACATGGCATGAGCGGGGGGTGGGGGGAACAGGAGGGAGACACGGGGCATTAGCGGGGGTAGGGGGCAAAACGAGGGAGACACGGGGCATGAGCAGGGGGCGGGGGGAACAGGGGAAACAGGGCATGAGCGGCGGGTGGGGGGGAACAGGAGGGTGACACGGGGCATGAGCGGGGTTGGGGGATAACAGGGCACACGGGGCATGAGCAGGGGGTGGGGGGAACAGGGGAGACACGGGCATGAGCGGGGGTGAGGGGGAACAGGGAAGACACGGGCATGAGCGGGGGGTGGGGGGGAACAGGGGAGACACGGGGCATGAGCGGGGGTGGGGTGGAAAAGGAGGGAGACACGGGGCATGAGCGGGGGTGGGGGGGAACAGGGGAGACATGCCCTGCTCATGCCCCGCGTGTCTCTGTCCTGTTACCCCCCACCCCCCTCTCATGCCCCGTGTCTCTCTCCTGTTGCCCCCCACCCCCGATCATGCCCCGTGTCTCCCTGCTGTTCCCCCACCCCCGCTCATGCCCCGTGTCTCTCTCCTGTTACCCCCACCCCCCTCTCATGCCCCGTGTCTCTCTCCTGTTGCCCCCCACCCCCGATCATGCCCCGTGTCTCCCTGCTGTTTCCCCCCACCCCCCGCTCATGCCCCGTGTTTCTCCTGTTACCCCCCCACCCCCCTCTCATGCCCTGTGTCTCCCTCGTGTTCCCCCCACCCCGCTCATGCCCCGTGTCTCCCTGCTGTTGCCCCCCACCCCCCCGCTCATGCCCCGTGTCTCTCTCCTGTTCCCCCCACCCCCCGCTCATGCCCTGTTGTGTTCTCTTTATACACCCCGCCTTCCCTTTCCATGGTGGCCATCTTGGTAAAAGATTTTCCTTCCTGCACCGGTTTGGGAAGAAAAATCTTTTTTTTACCACCTGGGGTTCCCACTTTGAGGACCTAAGATGCTAGTGGTCTTCATCTATTGAAAAGGATGTTATGGTGACGTTGCACTAATAAAAAACCTATGAAATGCAGTAAATAAAAATTGTGTTACAGGGACGTTATGGTTAAGTTGCACTAATAAAAACCTATGAAATTCAGTGAAAAAACTTTGTTAAAGGGACGTTATGGTTCCAAGTAAAACCGAAAAACCCTTGAAATTCGCCAGTTATGGTAAGCTAAGCAACCATAACTCACGCCACCACCGTGCACTGCGAAGACTAACACCCATGACATCAAAGATGACATCACAAATGTCATTGATGACATCACTGATGACATCACATGTCTGGCTCACTCTTTTTTCTTTTGCTGCCATATCTAGGCCACATGGTTTTCATCAGTAACAGTCAGAAACTAAAAAATTTATTTTATTTGTTGACGTATCCTTCAAGTAGGTTCTTACAGTAATTCCCTTAGAGTCCAGTCACATCATATGAAACATACATAGGGGAAGACACAAGCTTGAAAGACAGCAATCCTTTTTGTGCATAAAGATAATCAATAGACTTATCAGCACTTTCTGATAGTTCTGTTTTTTTATGGCTGTACTTTCCCTGTATATGGTCATATTTGTATACATTGTACTCACACTACTTTCCTTAGGGTCCAATCACATCAAGTGATACATATACATAGGGTAAATAGCAGCTTTGAAACAGCAATCATTTATTTGCATGAAAATAATCAGTTAGGTTATGAATTGTTTCTGCTACTACTTGTGCTTTTTTGCTAACTTCACTTTCCCTGTATATACCCATATTGGTATGTGTTCTTGTCTCTTTGTGTTTTGTCTATAGTAATGCAATTATGTAATACATGGGTTTTATTAGCTACTTATTACATATTTCACAGTACACAAAAATCTATTAAGAAAACAATTATTTCATTAGTCAACATATTAACATTACGAATATTATACCTTCATCTTGTACGCTGCACACAATGCTATGTTTCTGCATGAGTAGCTTAGTATACTAGATAGAACCCCATAATAGAATGCTATTTATATCAATGCATCGTTCAATGCACTAATTAGGGTATGATATTTATTGCAATGATCCTTGACACTTTTTTCGCAACATTATAATAAGAATCCCTTGTACACATATTTCATGAAAAGTACATACACATGTGATGTCATCAGTGATGTCATCAATGACATTTGTGATGTCATCTTTGATGTCGTGGGTGTTAGTCTTAGCAGTGCACGGTGGTGGCTCGAGTTATGGTTGGTTAGCTACCATAACTGGCAAATTTCAAGGGTTTTTCGGTTTTACTTGGAACCATAACGTCCCTTTAACAAAGTTTTTTCACTGAATTTCATAGGTTTTTAGTATCGCAACTTCGTTTTGTCATCTCGCCCTCTGACTGTTCAAGGCCAAATAGAACCAGAAGTGGAACAGTTTCTCTGTAAATCCCGTAGACCCTTTTGATCCAACTAAGGACTTCATCCCAATAGGTCTTAGCACAGGGGCATCCCCACCACATATGCCAGTAGTCCGCTCGCTCACCACATTGGCGCCAACAGAGTGAGCTCCCTGTCTGATACATTTTGGATAGTCTATGGGGGTCATATTGCCACCTATGTAGGAGCTTAATGGCATGGAGCTTATATTGCGCAACTATTGATACCCGGGCCACTCCCCTACAGATAGTATCCCAATCACTTGGATCCAGTTCTATTCCCAGGTCCCGTTCCCATCTGTGTTTGAGCATGTCAGTCGAGCCACTTCCCGCCTCCAATAATGCTTTATACATGTTGGATGTCATGCCCTTTGTCTCCGACAATGTATCTAGAAGTTTTTCAAAGGGGGTGAGCTCTCTCTGGATTTTTTCAGCCCATTCTTTTCTCATGAGGGTACCCTTTAGTTGTAGGAAGAGGAAGACTGGTAGTGGGTGGATTCCCAGTGCTTCCTCGAGTTCAGTGATAGTAATATGACCCGTTTCTCCATAATTGCCCGACCCTTTCCAGGCCCGCATCGAACCATGTTTGGAATCGAGGATGGTCATGGATTTCCTCTCGTATACCCGGTGACCATATGTGGCTTAGTGGGGAGGGCCACGTGGTGACTCCTTTCATGCCTGCATCCTCTCTCCAAATGTCCCATATTGTGCCTAGTATCGGGTGGGTCCGTAGCCTGCGTGTGAGTTTGCGTCTGGGAACCCATAGCCATGCTTCCAGTGTGACTGGGGTCAAGATATGGTTATCTAGGTGTACCCATTGTAGTTCTTTTTTTCCTCTCAGGTGGGGTATTAGCATCCGCACTTGCACTGCGTTGTAATACAGCTGGAGGTCAGGGAGACATATGCCACCTTTTTCTTTGTGCAGGGTAAGGGTGTCATAGGCTATCCTTGGTTTTTTCACTTGCCAGAGGAATTTAATGATAGCCCTTTTCACTTCCTTGGAAAATGTGTCTGGGAGTTGTATAGGGAGCATTTGGAATGGGTATAAGAACCTCAGAAGGCAGACTATCTTAAGTGCATTAAGTCTCCCCATCCAGGAGATTGTGAATTTTTGCCATTTTGCTCGGTTGTTATGGAAGCCTGCCAGGAGTTGTGGGAAATTTGCCTCATATAGGTTCTCAAGTTTTTGGGTAAGGTTTATACCTAAGTATCCGAGGGTCTTACTCTCCATTACCAGTCCGAGTGCAGAGAGGGAGGAGGTTTCTGCGGGGGTGAGTTCCTTCAGTGGGAATACTACTGATTTTGAAGATCTAACCATTTCAAGGCTACATCAAAAAATAATTCTTGTCCGTAGATTAGCTTGGGAATCTCTTTTCCCACATAAAAATTCAAGACTGACAAGATAGAAAAAGACCCAAATGTACGATTTAACACCAAAACTTGCAAAAGCAGCATAGTTGCCTTTTCATTTAACCTGTCTCCCACTACTAGAGCATGGCGAGGAAGATATCGTAAAGCCAAGATATGTCATGCATGATGCTGAAGGAATAAACGTATTCTCCCAAGACCACAGCTGAGCCCTTCCTCTCTTACTTTTTGATATGGCTACATTTTTGTTTTCTTTAGGTTATCTTAAGACCATTACCGCTCGCATAAGCGGAAAAAGCTGCAAGGAGTCTTTTTAGCCCCACACGTGATTTATCAAAAAGTAAAAAATCGTCCGTGTATGAGAGCCAAGATACCTTCAGTGCACCCACCCTGGGTGTCACTAGTGCAGCCGAACTCAAGGAATCGTTCACGTCATACACATAGAGGTTGAATAAATATGCAGATAAAATACATCCTTGTTGAAGGCCACAAAGAGTCGAAATACGGCGAGACATAGCCCCCTCTCTATTCAACCTAACCTGGATGCTTGAATTTTCGCGTAGACCTATAATGAGGTCCAATAAGAGACTTGGAATGCCCCAACTTTTCAGCTTCCCCCAAAGTCTTGCACGGTCGACGGGGGTCAAAGGCTGATGACAGGTTGATCAATGCTATGTACGTAAATGCATCAGGAGTGGACCAAGTTGATTTTTGGATAGAGCACAAGGCCATTTAAGGACGTAGAACGGTGCATGACTGTCTGAAATTTAGATAACCTGTATGTTTCAGCGGCTCATTTTCCCAAGTGCTGGAGTAAGACAGATGAAAAAATCTTACCATCAACATCCAACAATGAGATTGGTCTGAAGTTCATGGGGTCAGACCTTAGACCTTTCTTGAAAATTGGGACAATAAATGCGATTTGGCACGTTTCAGGGTACATTTTTGTAGAGACAACACTTTCAAATAAGATAGACAGAGCATTTGCCCAGTTTCTCGGATGATTTTTTAGGATGACATTCGACAGCCCATTGGGACCGCAGCTCGCGAGGAATTGCATCGAATTATTAAATCATACACCATATTGTCGGTGGTATTAATGAGCAGATCGTGGCCCATCACGTTGTTTGATTCATCAGCAAGATTAAAGGATTTTAGGTTACCCAAATTGTACAGATTCGAGAAAAATGTTACCCAGGTTAGCTCGTCTACTGCATTTAACTGGGCGATGCACACAGACAATTCTTAACCATTTATTAGGGACCAGAGCATGCCCACGTCTTTTTTGGATAATGCTCTTAGCATCAGTTCTGAGTCTTGCAAGGCGGCACGCCGTTGTTTGCAATAATTGCTATAGTTTTGTTTTATAACTTTGCATTTAGCCAGTTTATCTTGCTTTGATGTTAATTGGCTCTTTATTAACATCACCGACCCCATCTAAGTTTCCTTCTGGGCCAACTGGTCATCATAAGTGTGTAGGTGTTTCCTATGAGCAGAGTGCCGGCCCGGATTGGAATTGTGCATAGCACCAGTCTTTAGGCACTCGAAATTGCCCACATTAAACACTTGGATCTTCCATGTAAGTGTTGAGCGTGAAATATTTTCCCTGAAATCATTAGTTAACCTGTCCACATTCAATACAGATCTATGGATGGTATTACCCTGTGCGGTTACTTTTAACTCTGTTGGACCTAAAATGTTCTTATCTGTGATTGTGAAAGGAATGTTAAAGGTGGCTCTCAGAATACAATGATTGCTCCATGCGGTTTGGTCAATAGTACAATTAGAGCAGATCTCAAACATCGGGGGGTCTACAAAAATGTAATCAATTATTGTTTTACTATTACCACAGAACCATGTGTAATTATCATCCATATTCCCAATTTGACCATTAAGCGGATATAAATTCAATGAGGCCAGTGTGATGCTCCATTGCCAGCCAGCTTTGAATGTTTGATCGTAAGGGAGATTGTCAGATTTACAATTAAACAATAGATCTTCAACCAGCATCAGAACACATTTAACATTCAGATTGCCGGCTAATGGGACATGTTGGGGATCCATTCTCGATTTCAACCTACATACTAGATCAACAATGGACTGAAAAAACTCATCCAGTTCTCCAACTCCTTTGTGCCAGTATATGTTAATTAATAAGACATAATATGGATGGGTAAGTAATGACACCTCAACCGCCAAATGCCCATACGAAAGATTCAGATTCTGGAGGCTATCCACCAAAAGGTCAGATCGTAGAGCAATAACTAAGCCACCATAGGGTCTACCCATTCCACTAAATTGTGCAGCTAGGAAAAAACGTGGTACCAATCTCAAGAGGGAATGGCAGTCAGCCAGGTTTCTTGAATCATTAAACAATTTGAATTTCTTAGTTCTTCCATGACTGTCTTGTTTTTGTATAAGTGAGTATGTCCTCTAGAGTTCCATGACAATAATTTTAGTTCCCCATCACCGGAGCAATTAGTCACGGGCTCATCTTCATCATCATCTCAAGCAAGAGCCAAAGTTACTAGGCCCCTGCAGTTTGTGTAATCTATCCTCGTAAACACCTGTAAATATGTCCATTCCACCTTTTTAAGTAGTTAACATGGAAATTATCCTTTGGCTTTAGGGTCTATCCACCCTGGGCTTCTTCCTCCCGTCTAGCAATTGAGAAGCCTAAGTTGTGCAACATCGCTCTTTCTGATAGAATCAAATCTAACACCAATTTAGATCGTAAATAAAGAGGAGTCTGTGACACATCATTTCTGTCTAGGAATGCAAACCCTCTCAAAATCAGCTGAGGAGATTGCTGTCAAAGTCGGAATTTTCGCTAGAATTACCTAAAATATGGGTGCGGTTTAAGCATATAGGCATATTGTCACCAAGGAGACTAGACATTAGTAAAACGTTATTCGCCTCATGTGCAAACCTCTTAGCACTATTATATGCTTTGGGCGCCTCCATCTGTGACGGGTTGTATCATTGATTTGGGGTTAGTATGGTCCCACCCAAGATTGAGTGGTATATTTGTTACATTGCGGTGGAGCTTCCCCCATGCAGTACATTTTTTATGTTCAATACATTGAGCCTGCGGCCCTCACAAGTATGACAGCTAGTTGCGTTATCTGAGGGGATCCCGTCAACCCGTAGGGGATTCACTAGGCCTGAGTTGACTTCAAAGTGTCGTTTAGTTTGAATGTATACTTAGCAAGTACATCTCCTAGTTTGGTGTGATTTCGGTGATCAACAGAAATGTTCTCTGAACTTGAAGTTGTGTATACGTGTGGATGTTTCAATATACAAGAACAGACTTCAGGCGTGTGTTCATGAGGAATATATAATTTATCGATGAGGCAATCTAAATTCTTGTTATGCTGATCAATAGAAACCTGATCTCGCTGTATGTTGTTACAGCTAGAGGAAAGACACATCAGGCCACAGCTACCGGTGGCACATTCCAGTGGTTTGTCAGTGGAGAAGACAGTTTAATACAGCTGTCTGCCTCTCTAAGGGTGTGGTAGATTGCTCCTTTGCTTGGTTGTGTAGAATAGTCAGGTGATGAAATAAAGTGATCTCCTCGCTTCTCTTGAGAGATGAAGTCTGTCAGCTCAGTGGGAGAACCAATGCGAGAAGCGTCACAGGTTTGTTGAATGACGCTATCTAAAGTTACACATGCTTTTGTATGGACTGTTGAGTCTGCATATTCAATTATGCTTAGGTTGTTCAGTATGTTCATTTGAGTACGATCTATTATTGCAGTTTTGCTGATAGGGACTATCGTTTTAATCTCAGTGCTTGTCCCAGATAGTTTGGGGAAAAAATCCATTATGTATTGTCCCGCTATGGGAGACCTTTGTGGTGGAGGAGTGACAACATGCGCCTCAAAAATGGATTTTGTGTCGCACTTGCTGCAAGCCTTCTGTTAGGGCTTCTCCACATAAGCTGTAGGTGTTTCATTTAATCGGGTGCAGGAATTGGGGATGCCTAAATTATGTCTCAGTGCGGCTACGATATCAGCTTTGTTGCAGAACTGTGTTTCTCCATCCTGATCAATTTGTTTGTCAATGAAACCGTTAGTGTTTTGATTAACACGTATATCAATTTCTGCAATAGCACTCTTGGGTGACATATGTGTTTGGGGTTGGCTTCATAAACTAGTAGGGAGAGACATGGTACTCTCCTCTCTGACCTCCAAAAACTGAAAGCGGGGAAGTACACAGATCCAGAAACAGGAAAGACGGCAGAGGGAACCTTCCAAAAACAATGTGGCAGGACACTTGATATGTAGTGGAGTCTTTGTACGCACTGTGCGGCACAAAGGGAGTAAAAAAACCAACAAAGGAGACTCCCCGCAGTTACCTGCACAGACAAGTCTTAATGGCAGTAGGCAATCATTAAAGTCTACCAGGGACAATGAAATCGCACACGGCTTAAAGGGAGTACAATACCCCCTGCAGTCACCAGTATGGTTGGGTCTTTGTGGACAGAGGGCGCTCTTAAATGAGGACCAGAGTTAGAAAGGAGTGCACAGCTCAAAGGGAGTATAAGACCCCGCCGCAGTCACAGGCTCGTAGCATTTAGTGATCAGTACGTTCTTATATTCTGTGTGAACTTTAACAGGCCGTGAGGCAGACTCCAATAGAACGAGTGAGAAGTAGGTGGTGCACTGCACGGCTCAAAGGGAGTAACCATCTCCCCGCAGTCACCGGCACAAACTTAATAGATAGATTTAACTGAGCGCGTACCGCTCAATAAGAGTAAGCAAGGACGCTGGCGACAGTCCCAGGAAAAGGAATATTTAGCAAGTTCTTAGTGCATGTATTTAGGAACAGAGATCGCTTGCAATTGGGGGGGGGGTACCAGGATGGCTTTTTGAGACGCAAGAAGGACCAACTTACTTACCTGTAACTGTTGTTCTCCAGCATGGGTCTGGCATGGATTCACATGCTCATGAATATTCCCCGTCGTCAGGCTGGGAATCCTCGGTAAAGAAAAAATCAGTATCAGTTTCGTTTCTGAACTGTCTTTCTCAGTAGTAACCAATCACTGGTCTCTGGGTCATACTGCCCCCAGCCAATGAATGCCCTCTCCCTAAGCCCCGCCTCTGGCAGCCATCTTCAGATTTGGTAGCACGCAAAGTGGCAGTATGACCAAGTGAAGAGCCGTAGAGGGGTAGGAGGGAGGGTTTGCATGTGAATCCATGCCAGACCCATGCTGGAGAACAACAGTTACAGGTAAGTAACAAGTTCCTTCTCCAGCATGGGGTCTGGCATGGATTCACATGCTCATGAATATAAGAATACATAGCAGTACACACATGCATAACCAACGGGAGGTGGAAAAAAGGCTCAACATTAAGCATTACATCAAAACTCAACATTAAGCAGTTCTTACCTCCTCATCAGGCTCACCTTAGGCGAACAGATTGCGCAGCACTGCTTGGCCGACCCTGGACTCCTCCCTGGAATCCTGGTCGATGCAGTAGAATCTCGTGAAGGTGTGCGTCGACCTCCACGTAGCAGCCCTGCAGATGTCCAGCAGGGGCACACCAGACAAGAACGCAGTGGTAGCAGCGATAGCTCTGGTCGAATGGGCCCTCTGACGGCCAGGCAACGGTCGGTTTGCCAACCGATGACAGTGCGTGATGCAGCCGGAGAGCCATCTGGAAATGGAAGTCTTTGAGAGAGCCTTCCCTTGGTTCACAGGTCCAAAGTTCACAAAAAGCTGTGATGTCTTCCGAAAACTCTTAATGCGGTCCACGTAGAACTTCAGCGCTCTAGCCACATCCAGCGAGTACAAAGTCCTCTCGGCCGGCGACGAAGGCGACGGGAAGAAAACAGGTAACACCAAGGGCTCCTTGAGGTGGAAGTCCGATGGCACCTTGGGCATAAAAGAGGGGTGCGTCCTCAGCACCACCCTTGTGTCGTGAAAAGTCAAGTATGGAGGCTTGCAGGATAGGGCCTGGATATCTCCCACTCGACGTGCGAAGATGATGCCCACAAGAAACGCAGTCTTCAACGACAGGAATTTCAACGGTGCCGAATGCAGGGGATCGAATGGCGCCCCCATGAGCCTGGTCAGCACCACGGGGCAGGGGCCTTCACCGGCGGGAACGATCGGAACAGTCCCTTCATAAATTCCTTCACCAGGCGATGGGACCACAAGGACGCCCGTCCTGTGGTTCTGGTGTATTGGGAGATCGCAGCCAGATGTAACTTGATGGAGGCGTGAGCCAGTCCAGCCTTGGCCAGCAACAGTAGGTATGGCAGCACTTGAGGGGCCGTAATCCATAGAGGGTTAATCTTCTGTGCACGGCACCAGACAGAGAACCTCTTCCACTTATGTCCGTCGCACTTGAGAGTCGAGGACACCCTGGCTTTTGCAAGGACCTCTCTGCGGTCAGCCGGGATATCGTACCCTCCAAACTCTAGTGCTGCATGAGCCAGGCCTGCAAGTTCAGCGACTCTGGGTCGTGATGAAGTATGGCGCCTCCTTCTCTGGAGAGAAGATCTGCGTCTGTCGGCAGCTTGACTGGTTGAGACGCTGACAAGTCCAGAAGGTCCGGGAACCAGATCTGACTCGGCCACGCCGGTGTGACTAGGATCATCCTGCACCGGGACCTCTTGAGCTGGTTGAAGAGTCGGAGCAGCAACGGCAACAGAGGGAACGCATATAGGAACAGGCCGTCCCAGGGGAACGAGAAAGCATCGCCCATGCTCCTCGGCTGGGGAAACCTGCTGGCGAACCTCTGGCACTTGGAGTTCGTCGCCGTCGCGAACAGGTCGATCTGCGGTTTTCCCCATCGTCGGAAGAGTCAATACACTTGATCCTGATGTAGTTCCCACTCGTGGCACGAGCGCAGCTCCCTGCTGAGTGAGTCGGCGATGGTGTTCTTTATCCCTGCCAGATGAAAGGGCACCAGAAACATCCCTTGGGCGACGGCCCGATGCCACAGATCCTGGGCTTCCTTGGGGAGGGCTGGGGATCTGGTTCCTCCCTGCTTCCGGATGTAGAACATCGTCGTGGTGTTGTCGGTGAAGATTCCCACCACCTTGCCTTTGAGGGACGGGAGAAAGGACCTGAGAGCCCAGAACACTGCACAGAGCTCCAGGATGTTGATGTGGAGCGTCTTCTCCTCCGGGAGCCAAAGGTCTCTTGCGTGATGTTATCCGGTGTGTGCTCTCCACCCTTCCAGGGAGGCATCCGTCGTCACCGTTATCTGGTGGGATGGGGTCTGAAAGTCTGTGCCCGCCGTCAGATGAGTGCGGGTGCCCCACCACCAGATCGCTCGTCGGAAGGTCTCGTCGAGCGGGATCCTGTCCTCGAAGCTGCCCGTCGCTTGGATCCAGCGGGAGTCGAGGAACTCTTGCAGAGGGCACATCCGAAGCCTGCACAGGCGCACAAGATATATGCAGGAGGACATCATCCCAAGGAGGGACTTGATGGACCTCACCCTGGCCACGTCCATGGCCAGCAGACGCTGCACCTTGCCCAGGATGGCCTTCGTCCTTTCCTCCGACGGTGAGGCCAGACGCGCCACTGTGTCGAGCTTGGCTCCCAGAAACTGTAACGCTCACCTGATTCTCGCAGAGGCGCCGGTCTTGACTGGGCGACTACCGTATCTTCAAAGGTGATGTGTAGCACCCGGTTGGCTCTTTGGGCTGGACCTCTGTGCACTGTATGCCTGACGTGTAGAGTAAGATGTCTTAGGTAAGTGAATGCCGAGCTCTCCATCTGCCTCGGGGCAGGGTGCTGTAACCAGTTTCTTCACTGGATAGGTAGCGCAGGCCTCTTGACTTCAGAGGACTGCTGTCCGTCGTTTACTGCACAAACGGTAAGTTTCGAGTCATTCAAATGTCTTTAAAGTCTTTAGTAATGATGTCTCTTGTTTTGCAGGGTTCCGGCGATGGCGGATGACGGGCTGAAGTGAGTTGAAGATGGAGCCCGTGTGATGAATAGAAGCGCCTGGAAGCACGTAAGTAAGCGCTTGTTGCCTGCTTCACTATGCGCTCTAACTGTCTTTTTATTTTGCAGGTACGAGTTCGGAGCGGCTGCAGGGTGCCGGAATACCCACTGGATTAGATGTGGAAAGGAGTAATGGCACGTGAGTATTAAAGTTCCCCAATGTCTTTAAACGCACCTTGTTTTGTCTTTCAGATGCGGGATGCAGCGCCGAAGGCCTCCGGAGCGTGCGAAGAGTTGGTAAACTTTTGTCTTTCAGATGCCGGAATGCAGTGTGAAGACCTCCGGAGCGCACGAAGAGTAGGTAAGCCTTTGCCTTTCAGATGCCGGAATGCTAACCTGTTCTTTCTTGTCTTTATAGGTGTTGCTGAAGACTGGATTCAGGATGGTAAGCCTTTGCCTTTCAGATGCCGGAATGCTAACCTGTTCTTTCTTGTCTTTATAGGTGTTGCTGAAGACTGGATTCAGGATGGTAAGCCTTTTTCCTTAGGCCCAGGACCGGATGCAGAAGACACGATGAGCGTTCTGCTGCAGAGGTTGCAGAATAACGCAAAGCAAGATTCATCCACCGGGTGTGGTTTAAATAGCCTCCTGTAGTGCTTAGGTGTCTCCTTCCACAGCCACGCCTAAGTAAGAAAAGAGTTCCTGGTAAGAAAAGAGTTCCTGCCTTCCAGAAGAGTTCCAGTGTTCTGAATCTAGGGAGTGGCTCCAGCCCCACCCAACAGGAGAAGTAGTTCCAAACAGAAGAGGATCAGAGGCTCAACTGGCAGGCAAGTAAGCAGCATGGTCTGCTGCAGGTAAGTCCACCCAAGCATTATGAGCCCGGCGCTTCCAGCGCTGGGACTGGGCATATTTATGAGCCTGGTGCCACTGGCGCCAGGACTGGGTCCAAAAGGTCCCAATTGGGACTGGTTGGCACTCGGAACCTGGGTTATGGATCTGCTTCCAAGGGAGTTGGGAAAACCCTGACCTTTTGGAAGCAGAGATCATGACACAAACAGTGCGATTTGCGACGGGACCAGGTGGGATTTGGGAAAGTTGATGGAGAATCCCAGGTCCGTGAGCAGCTGGACGGTCTTTGCTGTGTGATCCACGGCGAGCTCCCTTGTCCTTGCTCGGATGAGCCAGTCGTCCAGGTAGGGGTAGACGTGGATCCCCTGCAGGCGCAGCCGCGCCGCCACCGGTGCGAGGCACTTGGTGAACACCCTGGGTGCCGACTTCAATCCGAACGGGAGGGCCTTGAACTGGTAGTGCCGTCCTTGGACCACGAACCTGAGGAACTTTCGGTGTCTTTTCAGAATGGGGATGTGGAAGTAGGCATCTTCCAAATCCAACGAAGACAGGAAATCGCCCTCCTCCAGCTGTCCCAGCACGTGCTGGAGGGTGACCATCCGGAACTTCTGTGCCTTGATGTACTTCTTCAGACGTCGCAGGTCCAGGATGGGGCGCCATCCTCCGGTCTTCTTTTTCATTAGGAAGTACCTTGAGTATACTCCAGAGCCCCGGAGCCTCTTCGGGACGAGCTCGATGGCACCTTTTTTGAGCAACGCCCTTACCTCCAATAGCAGTTGAGGGACGTGATTTTCCTTCCTGACCACGGGTGGAATGCGGGGGCACTTTTTTAGAAATTCCAGGGCGTGCCTCTGGGCCAGGGAGTCCAGCACCCAACTGTCAGTGGAGATGGACTCCCACACGCTGACGAACTTCGCCAGCCGGCCTCCCACCGGGGGCCCGACACTGCTGTCGGTTCAATCTTGCTTGGAGGATGCTTTTCTGCCTTGGCCTCCCTGGCGACGACGGCGGGGCCCACCCGACTTACCTCGTCCTCTATAGGCTTCCTGTGACGAGGAGCAGGCCGCTTGGCGGTACGTAGAGGAGCCACCACCTAATCCCTTGGAGGCACCCTGCTTGCCTCCGGCGCTCCGAAAGGACGGCCTTCGTTGCCGGAGAACGCCTAGGGCCCTAGCTGTCTCCGTGTCCGCCTTGATGGCTTGGAGGGACTCATCCACCGTTTTCCCAAACAGGTTGTTCCCGTCGAACGGCATGTCCAACACCTTGGCTTGTACATCCTGGCGGAAATCCGTCGCCTTGAGCCAACCTCGTCGTCTAAGGCAAACGCCGTTGCCTAGCTGGCGGAAACCGGTGTCGGCAATGTCCGTTGCCACAGTAATTGCATGGTCCGACGCCACATTGCCTTCTTGCAAGATCTCCAGGGCCCTGGCCCTCTTGCCATCTGGTAGGGAGCCCAACAGGGGGGCGATCTAGTACCATAACTCCCTGTCATAGCGGGCCACGATCGCGAGGGCGTTGGCCACCTTAATCGTTGTTGCCGCTGACGAGATCACTCGTCGTCCCATTGCGTCCAGCTTTTTACCTTCGCCGTCAGGCAGGGAAGTTGATGTTGAGGCCGATGCCTCCCCCCCGCGCTTTCTTCTTGGCCGCCGCTGAGACGACCGAGTCAGGGGTCGGTTGTGCCCTAAGGCACAAAGGGGCCGCGTCGGGGACCCGGTACTACTTCTTGTACCGATCCCTCTTGGCAGGCGTCGTAGACGGGTTCTTGAGAAGGGTGAGACCCTCGTCCCAGATGTCATCCAGCAGAGGCACAGCAAGGACGCCTTCCTCTTGGCCTCGCGTCGTTGGTAAAGGAAACCTTCCTTCTTCTCTTCGGGGCAGAGCTGAAAAAGCTTGGATGCCCTGGC
The DNA here is from genome assembly GCF_040938575.1 of Ambystoma mexicanum. Lineage (NCBI taxonomy): Eukaryota > Metazoa > Chordata > Amphibia > Caudata > Ambystomatidae > Ambystoma > Ambystoma mexicanum. The sequence goes on along the minus strand of NC_090928.1, from coordinate 634,531,650 downwards.
GATCATTGCATGGAAACATCCGATCTCGTCTGACAGGGAGGCCAGGGCTGGCGATGGGAGCTCCGTCCCGTCGTCACCGCCATCGTCGGTACCCGTCGTGGCCGTGTCCGTTCCCGTGTCATCCCCAGGGACGGGGGACGTGGGTAAAGGCTGAGCAGGCCGCAAGGGCTGAGAAGGCGGAGCTGGATGGATCCGTCTTCTCTTGTTCGGGGGGCCTTCCCGCCGGGCCCGGCTCTGGTTCCTCCGTCGAGCCTGGTTCCGGATCCTCCGTCGGTGGTAAGAGCAATCACGTCCTTATCTCCGAACATAAGGATTGTATTGCCAACAAAATGGCTGCCGAGTTATCCTGCGGCTCCGGAAGCGACGGGTGACTAGAACCCTCGCCGGTGCTGCCGTCACTCTGGTCGTCACCCTCGTCGGGATCCCTCCCGAGGGGACGGGCCTCTTCGACGCCCTCGTCGAGGCCCTCTAAGACTTCTACCAGCTCCTCCTCGGATGCTGTGTCCATGTCCACTATGGCCACCACCCCCCCTCTTTTTCCGCCGGGGTCTTCACGGGGGTCTTTTCGATGGGTCTGAAAGAGGCTTCCCTCTGCGGAGGCAGGGAGACTCTGGGCCCCGAGGTCGCCTCCACTGGTGTAGCCTCCACAGGCTGCGCCAGGTCCGCCGCGACTCCCTCGATACAGGCCTTGGCCGAGTGAATCAAGGCCTTCACCGCCTTAGGCGTGCTTGAGGCCTTCACCTTGGGGTTGGGTCACCGCCTCGCTCCCCCTCGGCCGAATCCTTCGAGATCGACCGGGGCCTCTCCAGAAGCTTACCCGGGTTCTCGGATTTCCTCTTTCCCGAACCAGAGCGTTGGCTCGTGGTTGATGGTGCAGGGGAAGGCGCGCCCTGCCTGGCAGCCGAAGAGCCCGAACGTTCGGCGCTCCCGGTGCCCGCGGACTCGCAGTGCTTTGCCTTCTGTTGGGCCCCCGTCGACGGGGCGCCCTCACAGGACTTAGAAGACCGCTCGGACTTCTTCTTCTTCTTCTCACCTGACGGACTCCTTCCTTCCAGCTAGTTGGCGAGACGAAGGTGTCGGTCACCGATGGTCCGTTCCGACATGTTCCTGCAAAACGCACAGTCCTTCTCCACGTGCGTTTTGTCCTCATGAAGGCAGTAGAGACATTTCGAATGCTCGTCCTCCTTGAACACATTCTGTCAGGGCTTTAAGTGGGGTAAGAAATCGAGAGGGGGCCCTCATTTGGGGGCGTGGCTTCTGGGAGGGGCGTGGCCTAAAAAGCACGCAAATCGTAAGGTCTGCACACAAATATATATATACATGTTAAATATCTGTGTGCGTACCTTACTATGGTTTGTGTACTTTGCAGGCCATCTTTTCTAAACATAGAAATATGTTACATATGTTACATATTTCTATGTTTAGAAAAGATGGCCTGCAAAGTACACAAACCATAGTAAGGTACGCACACAGATATATAACATGTATATATATTTGTGTGCGTACCTTACGGTTTGCCTAGTTTTCAGGCCATGTTTTCGGGTTTATAAAAGATGGCTTTGAAAGTACACAATTCAAGCCATCTTTTATAAAGCTTTGACTACCGACAAAATTGTCCGTCGGCAAAGCTTTATAAAAGATGGCTTGAAATGTGTACTTTCAAAGCCATCTTTTATAAACCTCGAAATATGTCGAGGAATCCCCAGGTTCGCCGAGGGTTAAAGACGCCTCGGCGACCTGGGGAAACAAAGGAACAGTAACTGCCTCTGATGACCCCTCGCGCGAGGGGTCACCAGAGGCAGTTACTATGACTGACAGAAGTGGCAGCCAGGCACAGCATCGCTGTGGTTGGCTGCCACTTCTGTCAGCTAGCCTGACTTCATGGCAGGCGCATCTCCCGTCGCGGCTGCGGCCGCGACGGGATAATGCATCCCGCCAATGTTGCGTGCGGTGGGACTGTGGGCCCCGGCAGGGCCCCGGCTCAGCCCCACTCTTTGGAGACTGCCGGGGCCCGGCCCCGGCAGGCCCCGGCCCACTTAAAGCACTGCATTCTGTAGCTGGCATCCAGGGCAAACCCTGAACAGCTTTCCGGGCGGCGAGCTTCCTGTCTCCTGTGCCATGTTCGGGTAGGCCGCAGAAACTTCTGGAATCCCCCAAGAAGCGCAACTCGACGAAATCTTCACCCTTGAGGGGCGTAGAAAAAAATCCGACACGGATACCCGTTAATCGGATGTAGAGACAATGGAGCTTGAGGCTCTATTTGACAGAAAAATTAGAAATTCTCTTTGAAAATGCGCAAAAACGCAGCAAAAGTTCGAGAGCTAAACACAAGGACTCCCAACACTTGAGTGTGCGGTAAAAATCTGAAGATGGCTGCCAGAGGCGGGGCTTAGGGAGAGGGCAGTCATTGGCTGGGGGCAGTATGACCCGGAGACCAGTGATTGGTTACTACTGAGAAATACAGATCAGAAACGAAACTGATAGATTTTTTCTTTACCGAGGATTCCCGGCCTGACGACGGGGAATATTCATGAGCATGTGAATCCATGCCAGACCCCATGCTGGAGAACCTTTGATCCTTCGCATCCAAAGGCAACAGAAGGAAGACACCTCAGCAGACAGCTTCACAGACGCTCCAGTCTGTCAAGAGGGTTTGTTAGATGAGCTCCTCCTCCACTTCAGACGGCAGGGAAAACAGACATGAAGCAAGCAGGGTAGGCAACAGAAGGCAGACACCTCAGCAGACAGCTCTGTGCACATATACCACGTCACTATGCCACTGTACCTCAGTTCCCCACCATCCCCGCCTCAATCCCCCTGAACTCAGTTGCTGCTGTGGAAGAATCGAAAGAGTTGTCTGAAACCGGCCACAAGTCGCAGACAAATAAAGCCAAAACCGTACGTATTTGTAGAGGATCACACATGAAATACAAAGGAGCCCCTCGATGGAGGTGGCTCAATGACTCTTCTCACAAAGAAATCAGTTTCAGAACTGTCTGCACTTTCATAGTGGGGTTGGGTGGGAGGGTGATGAGAAATCTGCGGGCGAAGAATCCATAGAGAAAACATTACCAGTGAGTAATTTCTGCTTCAATGGATTGCTTTTCTCCCGAAGAGTACTCCCCAAGCAGTTTGTATCGCAGAGGAGGGATGAAAATCAAAGTTACTCACTTTAGAGACTAGAGTATGCATAGTACATAGTCCACTTTCCTCCATCCTTGTGGGCGTCCCCCGGAGTGGGGACAGTACCGGAAGCATTGGCAGCAAAAAAAAGAAAAAGTTTCCCCTTTAAATTTAGGCTAGCACGCAGGGGAGAAGCCATGGGTGTGGAAACGCCCAGTAGCCCCGCCCTCCAGCACCTTACCTCAGTTCCCTTTTGACACATCGGACACTGGTAAACCCGTCTACTTATTACAATAAATATGACGAAAACAGAATTGTTGATCAAACCCCTCAAGAGCAAAGTTAGACCCAAGGTACGCATATGGACTGTTCCGTCAGCTCAGAAGTCCAAGTAAACTGGACAATTCAAAGCTCCTATTATCACCTAAAATAAAATGAGCCCTTTCATTTCAGATAAGAATTGTGAAACCCTAACAAGGGCCATTATCTAATCCAGAATGGGTTACTGCAACGCTTTGCGGTGCCCAAGAGAAAGACTTGCAGACTTTACAAAACAATGCTGTGTGCATGGTGATGAAGATTCCTCGTGGCAAGTATATCGCCAACCACAGACTAAACCTACACTGGTTACCTATAAAAGCCAGATTTTATTTTAAGATTTTAGTTTTCACCCATAAGATTATCTTTGGTAATGGCCCAGTCTACCTCAATGAGAGAATCACTCTCTAAGCATCGAAAGCCTGGAACGCTCTCCCATGGGATTTACGGCTCAAAAACAACCAACTTTCCTTCTGTAAAAGCTTAAAAACACACTTATTTGAATAATTACCTGAAACTCATCTACACCTCCATTACTAGATCTTCTATTTTCATGAGATTGGTTTAGTTTTTTCGTAAGTGAACCATGCCCTGGTGCCTGTCGGGTTACCGGCGTTTAATAAAACAATATAAAATACAAAAAATTAAAAGATGGTAGAAGTAAGGCATACGAACGGGGGAAGGAGGGTGGGACGTATGGAGGAAAGGGGACAAAGGACTAGGAGTACTCAGTCACTACAGTGAGTAGCTTTAATTATTCATACCTACCTTTTATTCCAGCCTTGCGGGCGATTCCATCAAAACAAGAGTACTGGGAGGCGATGAACTACATTGTCCAGCGACTAGGAAGAGGTTCCTCAGAACCGCCTGATTAAACTCTGCGTCCTTCCTGGAACTGGTGTTCAGAGAGTAGTGTTTACAGAATGTGGCAGGTGTGGCCCATGTAGCCACCTTACTGATTACCTCCCAGGAAGAATGTCTTTGAAAGGCCACTGCGATAGATTTGGCCCCAACTAGTGTGGGCATGGATCCCTGCAGACACCATATTACTCATAGCCACGTAAGCTTCCGAAATGGCATGAACCATCCAACGGGCGATGGAGGCCTGAGTGCCGGGGGCACTGCCCCAAATGTGACAAACAGTGCTTCAGATTGTCTTTAAAGGTTTTATCCGTGAGAGACAGAATTTAAGCACCCTTTGCAAATCCAGAGAGTGCAATGCTGTTTCTGCACCAAACTGTGGATTAGGGAAGAGGACCAGCATACATATCTCCTGGTATAGATGAAATGGAGAAACCACCATGGGCAGGAACTTGGGTTAAGTACTACAGAGTACCTTATCGTTGTGGAAAACTGTGAAAGGTTTGCACGATGGCAACGCATGCAGCTCACTGATTCTACGTGCTGAGGTGAGATGCACCAGCAGAACCGACTTGAGCGTAACACACCTAATATCTACTGAGGTTGTTGGCTCGAAAGGTTTGCGCTGTAAGGCTGCGAGTACCACATTCATGTCCCAGCTGGGGTGGGGCCTGTGCACTGGTAGTTAAGCCCTTGAGGTGAGCCTTCACCACTGGGTTGGTTGCTGAGAAAGTCTGACCTACAAGTTTTTGTAAGCACAGATAGCCACGAGATAAGTGCGGCACATGTCCACCTGGACTCCAGACAGGGCCTGGCGTGCAGAGAAAGAAAGCATGTCGTCCAGGATGCATGTGAGGGGTCGACGCCCTCCTCCTGAGCCAAATGGCAAAACCTGGTCCACCTACACTTGTATTGGAAGCTTGTGGAGGGTCTCCTGGCTTACTGGATAATCTCCCAATTGCTTTCTGAGAACAATGAGGTGTGAAGCTTTAGCTGGTCAGGAGCCAGGCCGATGGGGACAGCCTGCTCGAGTCTGGGTGTTCTACTACCCTGTGCTGCTGAGTGAGGAAGCCCTGTTAAGGATTGGAAGGTGGACCGGCCCCTACGACTTCAGCCACATTTGACACTATGCGATCGCAATTCCAAATCCTAAATACAGAGCGATATCACTTTATGCGATTGGCCCACGCCCTGAAAACCCACATACCAGCAGACACTGTTGTGCCGGAATACACTCCTATAGAATACAACATGCTGCCCGCATATATCCCTACCAAATGCACTTCCATCCTATACAGTGCTATATCATCCTTTGCAACCCCCGAATTGAACAGTCGAAGGGCAAAATGGGATGTAGATGTGGGGGAAATGGATCCAGAGGACTGGATACAAGTGCTCATGCATCCCCCTGAGATCGCCATCTCCTCTAGGCTCCGCCTGGTACAGCTGAAAATACTCCATCGAGTATATTATCCCAGGACACGCTTGTACAGCTGGAAACAAGCCCCAAACCCAAACTGTCTTCAATGTGGAGAGGAAATAGGTACCTTCATACACATTCTAAGGATATGCCCCCGGATACAGGCCTTTTGGACTGCATGTTGTAACAAACTCACTAGAATCCTGACCTGGACCATAACACTGGAACCAAGGGCTTTACTCCTAGTTATACCCATCGAAATAGATGTTAATAAATGGGAGAAACTGCTTCTACACACAGCAATGGGGCTGATCAAATGCAACATAGCGCAGAAATGGGGAGCTCAGAGCCCCCGACGCTGGACCAATGGATAACGGACATGGACACATGCGCCATGATGGAGCGCAGGATTTACAATGCAAGGGGCTGCCCCAACAAAGCCTTGAAAATATGGGAAAGATGGGAAGAGGGAGTGACTTAGGACTCTCTGCCACATGTGATACGAGCACGAACAATACATATAAGTACAAATGTAAAGGCTCTCTGGAGATGGACAATATATGTAATACCTTTTGATAGTGAATGACCATGATAGTCCCTATGTTGATTTTGTTTTGTTGTTTGTTGTCTTAAAACAACAAAAACATGTTTTATAAAAAAAAAAAAAAAAAGAAGTGAAGTCACTTGCTCTTTACCCATCTGTGAGATTTCTTTCCCTCCAACTAATCCAGTATTTTGCCAGAGCTGTCCACCGTCAGTCGAACCCCACAGCTGCACGGACATTGCAGCTACAAGACTCCACTGAATTTGTAAACCATTGCAAGATTCTCATGAGAAGCCGACGGACTTTGCTCTCGGCTGCTAAAAGAATGCAAAACAAACTTCATCTGAACACAAACTGTCTTTCCATCGCTCCAGCAAACACACATTGTGCTCAAAGAAATGGGCCTCTCAAAGTCAAATGTTCATTTGTGTTGACAGAATGCATTTCACTTAGACTCCATCTTGAAATTAAAGGTAATTTTTTTTAAACGCACTACACCGACGTAATCGCCAACAAGAAAGATGGATGGAGCATGAATTCAAAGGCTCAAACGGAGCCTCCATGAGAAATCTTAGGACTAAATTAGGACCCCAGTCCGGAACCACAAAGGGAACAGGAGGGAACTTACTCACAAGACCTTTCAGGAATTGGGCCATAACCAGGATCGTAAACAAAGATCCTTGATCCGGAGACCTTTTGAAAACCCACAAAGCCGGCAAGTATCCTTTGACTGTTGAAACCTAAAGGTCCGCCGAGGCCAGTGACAGAAGGAGAGGTGTGGCAATAGATGGGGTCAATCTTGTGTTCCATGCACCACACCTCGAATCTTCTCCACCTGCACACATCTAGCGATAGTGTTGAAGGTCTACGTGCAACCAGCAGCACCACAAGGACCCCCTCTGAGATGTCCCAGTCAGCATACCTCATCCTATGAAGAGCAATGCAGAAAGGCTGAGGGATTATGGGTTTGGTTGGAGTACCAGACCCTCAGACCAAGATAGGAGGTTCGGCCGACAAGGCAGCCGTAGAGGTGGGCAGATGGCTGCTCAGAACCTCCTCTCCCACGGAATGAAGGGAATCTGAGGAAAGGCATAGTGGACATCAAAGTCCCACTCCACTAGAAACACATACCTCAGTTCTCCGGTCGCTGGGAATTCCCTCAAGCAAAACTGTTTGCACTTCACTTTGGACTCTGTGGCAAACCTATCAATCGTCGGGGTACACCACTGAGTGAAGTTCTCCTCTAGGACTTCTTGGCACACTTCCCACTCATGTGAGACAGTGCTCTGCCTGCTCAGGGCATTCACCAATCCATTCTCCATTCCCACCAGATGTACTGCTGAGACCGAGAACTGGTTCTCCAAAAGCCAGGATCACAGCTGCATCACTTCACTGCAATGGGGGAGGGAGCGCACACCTCCTTGCTTCTTCAGGTAGTGCATGGCCACTGTATTGTCCGTCATGATCAGGATGTGTTTCCCTTTGAAAGAGGGCACAAAAGCTTTCAGAGCCAACCTGACTGCTTGCAGCTCCATCCTGTTGATGTGCCACTAGGCTTCCATTGTGAAACAAAAATTGCTCACCTGCAAATCATCACCGTGCACGCCCCAACTCTTCAGAGATGCCTCCTTGACCACCATGACCTGGGGCCATGGAGTACAGAAAGGTTTGCCCGCCATCATGTTCTCGCAGCTGCCACACCAAGAGAGAGCATTCACCACCGACTTGGATATGTCCTTTAAGGTGCCGAAGTACTGGGACCATTGACCCCGTAGCTGCCCTTACAGGCACCGCATTTGCAGCCTGACCTCTGGCACCAGAAAAATGCAGAAGGCCATAAGGCCCAAGAGGAAGAGGAAAGAAACCGCTGGCAAGGGGATGTGGCACTGGAATAGTTGAACCATCAGCCTGACACTGCCGACTCACCTCGGGGTGCAGTGGGGGTGGGGTGAAATTCTTCTCTTTCTGTTTGTCCAGGACTGCTCCGAAGAACTGGAGCCTTTGCAGTGGTGTTGTGTGAGACTCTTGAAAGTTCAGGGAGAAGCCCAGACTGTCCAGCAGTGAGCAAGTGACTTCGAGATGCGATGAAACTTGCTTTGCTGACTCCCCTCTTATCAACCAAACATATGGGAACACATGAACGCCGGAACTCCTGAGGTGAGCCGCGACTACTGCCATTAGCTTTGTAAATACCCTGGGGGTGGAGGTCAACCCAAAAGGAAGCACTTTGAACGGATAGTGCTTGCTTCCTATGAGGAATCTCAAAATGTCCCGTGCTTCTGGTGAACAGACACATGGAAGTATGCATCTTGGAAGTCTAACGACATTAGCCAGTCCTGACACTGAAGAGCATGGAGACTCTCCCTCAACATCCGCATTTTGAATGCGTCTTTTCTCAGGAACTTGTTCAAAGCCCTGAGCTCCAAAATGGGACAAAGTCCTCCCACTTTCTTGGGTACGAGGAAATACCGGGAATACCAACCTGATCCTCTCTGCTCGGGAGGTACCTCTTCAACTGCACTCTTCAAAAGCAGGGCTCAGTTCTTCCCGAAGCTCCTGTTCCAGTTGTTGAGGTCGAGGGTGTGGTCTGTCTGGAGGTCTCCTTCGAAAGGGCAGACAGTACCTCAATTGGACAAACTGCAAGGCCCAGGTAACAGAGGTAATCTCCTGCCACTGGTGCCAGTGCTCACCAATCCTTCCTCCAACTGGGGAAACATGGGCGGGGGGGGGCACTCAAAGCGGTTTTGAGGGCGGAGCCGCCCCAACCGATAATGCTACAGTCTAAAGGCCCACCTACTCCTGCCAGAGCGCGGCAGATGCTTCTGCTCTTGTCTGTGTTATAGGAGCTGTGCCTTCCTTCCAAAGGGGATGTGATTATTATTTAATTTTCTTCCATTGCCCGTCTTCCTTTTCAGGAGTGGGCCAATCCGTATCGAGCTCCGACAACACAGTGGGCGAGCGAGCTGGAGACTTCCACGGGGGCTGACCGAGCGTGAGTTTCACCGACCTCTCCGGTAGTGATTTTGGGTTAATCTTCAAGCAAGAACTGCAATCCCTGGTGGCGTGACTAACACTGAGGCACCGCACGCAGACACCGCGTGGGTGCGTAATAGGCATCTTGCAATTACAGTCCTGGCGCAGTTTTAAACCAGATACATTGCGAGCTGACATTCTGGTGAAATCACGTCGAATTGACAAAACAATTTGTGAAGAAAAAAGGTTCTCTAACGAGAATTGTTCCAGTGAGCAGCGTGCTGAGGGCGTGACAAGAAGAAATTGACATACAGGGGCATAGTGACGTGTGATATATACGACGACCAATGTCAAGTCCAGAGTCGACGACCGCCATGAGTCAAGATGGATCAAAAGCTGAGTTGAGGTGCACTAGGCTCTCTGTTGAAAAGTTTTCTGAGCAGCCGTCGCTGCAAGGATATCTATCTGATAAGGAATCTGCGAGAGGAAAGCAATCCAGTGAAAGAGAATTTCACCAAGGGGCAAGAAGCATTTAAAGTGCGAAGGCAAGGCTGCCTAACGCAAATACCTTCTTCCCCTGCCCTTCACCAACCCACCAAGTTGTCTAGTCATCTAGTCTCTTCATTTCCCTGTCTGGTGGAAGAGAGGGAAATGTGGAAAACTTCACATTGGCAGTCAAGGCCTGCATCACCAAGCTCTCCGGGGAGGCATGAATGGACAGACAAACTGGTTCAGAGGGAGCAAGGCGATGTTTCCTGGCAGCTCCCTGTCAACTGCCGATGTCAAAGCAGGTTTTTCCCATACCACCAGTATTGGGGGGGGGGCTTCTACTGCGACATTGAAGAGCAGTAGCGTCTCCTTCCTGTGACCTTCAGCAATGATGTCCTTTACTTGGAACTACATTTTCAGCCGGGATGGTGGGACTGAGAGCCGTATGGTCTTGGCCTCTGTTGCCATCAACCTCTGAAATGAGGCCTGAGGATTACCAGGGGTAGTGGCTGGAAGAATATCAATTTCTGAGAAGGGGTCTAAGCCACTGGCCTCTTGGAGGTCTGAGGCCAGCCCCAGGACATCCTCACCCTCTTCAAAGAAGCCTTCCGATAAGTTTGTCTCTTCCCTGGTCCCATTTCTGGAGGGCCTTTGGGTGCATGAACTGACACGACCCACAATCCTGGGTGTCAATGTCCTCGCCCAAGCAGTATAACCAAATGCGGTGCAACTCTGATATCGACATTTGGCGGCCGTAGTTCGTGTACGGTTTGAATCCAGAGGTTTTCTCATGATTGTGCATGGCAACGACCAATTCTAAAATTCAGAAGGCGTGTTCCTGAAGCAAACAGTGTGTGAGGAAAAAAGGAACTACACTTACGGGATCCTGCGCCTTTATATATACTGGCCCGACGTCATGTCCCACAAAGAGCGTATACAGGCGTCAGATGGAGCAGACTTGGAGCCGCGCTGCACCCCCTGCTGACAGACACATTTCAGAACAATAGCTGCAGCGTGGCTTGCATGTCATAGAGGAGGAATCCGTGGGAGGAAGGAATGCATTATAACATACCTTTACTGTCTTCACCTGACATTGGCTTGCCATTTGCTTGGTCCTCCTTCTGCTCCACTCTGTTCTGCCAAGTCTGTGACATGCCTAGTGTTGTTTGCTCTTGAGCCTGACCTCCTTGTCCATTCTATTCCCCTTTTCTTGTTCAATCTCACCAATTTGTCCTCTACCAACCCCAGGTTTTTCTACTGCTTCTTAACTCCCCTCTGCCCCAGATCAATTACTTTTTCTGAAATCACCAACACCACATAGTGTCTTTCTTCCCCCTTTTCTTTAATTTACTGTCCCCATTCTGGGCTTCCCTCCTCCAACTTCATCTTCTCTTCGGCATTTCTCACACCAGACTCTCTAGCTCCTATTCCCTTCAAAGCATCCTTGCACCCAGAGGTGTATTTAGGCTTTCTCCTGCCCTAGGCCCAAATATGTGCATGCACACCGCCAACTTTACTCCACCTCTGCCAGACTCTGCACCTTCACCAGACTCCACCCCTTCAGGCACACTATGTCCGTTTTACACCCAACTACGCTCTTTCATCCCCATTTTGGCACCATAACATTACAAGGACATTTTAAGGTTGGATGGATTAGAAGTTTATTGCTTCCTCTATTAATTCAAGCCGGTCATCTTCCATGTTATTTTAGTTGAAAGTGTTTTCAGATCTCTGCTACTCAAGATTTGGAGAAGTCAGTGTTCAACAGCTGAGTACACTAAAGGTAATTGTTATGGCTAATTGTCTAACTTTGGTTAGATCCAAAAACAATCTTTTACAGGAAGTGATAAGAACATACGTTGTCTGCCAACTGAACAGAAGTGAGAGAAAGTTGGAATTAGGAATTTTGGTTTCAATGCTAATATCTGGTTTCTCGCACAACTTGCCTGCTTTCACTCTATGAGAAGCACCTAGACTGGTCTGTAATTTTAATGCAACATAACTACATTTCTGCAATCAATCTTGTAAAATGGTAAAGTTTACATATGAAATATATGCAAGTGGCACAGGCATATCTTATAAAAATGTTGAATAAAAAGAACAACCCCATTGTCATGGTTACAGCTCTGATGTTAGTTGGGGGTAACACCATTGATATATGGCAAAATCACAAGTGAAATTTGTAAACTCTGCGTGGGCATAAACACCTCAGTTAAGACAGTTGGAGAAGATTCTTTGAATCTTTGGCTGTACATTCTCACAGTGGAATAATGGGTAAGGGTTACCCTGAACATTCATGTGTGGGAAGAAACAGCATTCCTCATGGCTGCACAATGCAGGCACCTTTTATAACAAATGAAGTGGGACATAATGTTTACATCATTGCTGTTTGTGTAGTTGTTCAAAATACCGAACACTCCAAGAGTAAAATTGAGCAATGGATCTGGAGCTCCAGCACAATATTACCTTTGCGAGTGTGGTTTAGGCTATGGGTCTTGCTAGCTTGCATTCAAGGTAATTTAAAATGTTTGTTAACTCTGTAGAGTTGGTTGGACTGTACAATACATAGGAACATTTTGAGATGTGTGGGAATATATATAGACGTCCTGCTGTCATTTAAACTGTTGACAGTAAAAGTCCTATCTTGTATTTAAAATATAATTAATGTAAAGATGATTTATTAGCATCACAGTTATGCATTGTGTGACATACTTTGCAGTTGGCTCTCCTGGAAGTACTGAGCATGCAGCAAAATGTCAAAGACACATGATAAACCCAGCAGGGATGCCATGTGCCTGCTTAGCACTGAGCAGTTTCTGTAAAGATGGCTAAATGGATATCTTTTTTTTCAACTTTTTATTTATTATCATCAATAGAAAAACAGAAATGCATCAAGTACAACAAAGGATACATCTTGGGCCACTATGGAATAAACCTCACCACATCAGTAACAAAACTGATAATATACAATGAGCATCAGTCGAAATATAAACAAATTAATTAAGGATAAATCAGCCTAAAAATATAACCAATGAGTAAGAATCCAACAATCACAAACAGAACACCACCACACAGACACGCAACAAACATACCCACCCCCCACCCCAACCCAAGAAATAAAACCAAAGGCAACCCCAATGTATTAAAATACAATCCAGGATCACCCATAAAGATCAGTTAAGCTCCCCCATAGTTCATCATGAAGATCACACTTGTGCTGCCTATAAAACAGTTTTCTCACATCTTGACAAGGCCTGCACGTCTAAAATCCAATCCTCTATTGTTGTTTTCTTCCTGGTCTTCCAGACCTTTAATATTTGCTTCTTTGCCACCAATAAGCCTTTATGAATCCAATTCGATGCTATCCAGTTCATACTATGTCTACAACTATGTAACTGTAAAATGACAGTTAAAGGGTTACGTGGGTAAGCAATTTTCCAGACTTGGTCGATTCTGTCAAGCACATCCTTCCAAAAAACTGACACCCTTTCACAATCCCATAACATATGAAGCAGACTACCCCTTTCCTTCCCACAACCCCAACATTTGTCATAACCAATCATTCCCAAAGCACACATACGCATCGGGGTCCAATAAATTCTTCCCACTATTCTTTGATGTATAAAGCATAGCTGCAAATCTGCTTTGGCCTTTATTGGAGCTTTCCATATCTTATCCCATTTCTCCTGTGTAAGTTCACTACCCAAATCCTCCGACCACAGCAACCTTAATCCCTCCCAGGAATCGATCCACTTCTTTTCCAGCTGCATGCATCTCAAAACATTCAATACAGTCGGTGATCCACTAGTCAACACAGCGAAGACCTCAGGTTTTTTTTAAAGTGGGGCGTTCATCATCTGAACCCTCTCAGCAATTAAACTTACCAATTCATTGTACCGTCTCAACTCCCTAAATTGTAGACCAAATTTCTCAACCAAATTTTCAAACGGAACCACTCTTCCGTCATCCCAAACATCACCTATCATTAAAATGCCTCTACTAATCCAGCTCCTCCATTGAGTACCTTGTTATTAATTTTGCAGCCCCGGATTATACCAAAGGGAGGCCTCTTTATACATAAATACACGTTGTCCGCTATCAACTATCAAGGAAGTCAGAGCCGCTTTAGTTGCCAAAATAGTCTTTAAACCCCGAATTCTCCCAGGTAGCTTCCCAAAGGAATATAGACTATTTAGGTCATACAGTGAAAACGTCTGCAATTCGATTTGTACCCACCATGGCATCCGATCCTGCTCCCTGTAAGAATAGTTGAGCACCTTCTTTAACAAAAAAACCATTAAGATAGTTCCTCAAACTTGAGTATCCAAAGCCTCCATCTTTTACACCCTTGACCATGATATACCTCAGAATTCTAGCCCTCTTACCTTCACCCCATAACATTTTTTGGAACACCCGATCAATACGCCCAATCACCCTCTTTGTGAAGTGTAGCAGCAACAATTGAATCACATACAGAATCTTGGGCAATAAGAGCATTTTAATCGTGTTAACTTTAGCCCAAATGTTCAATTTATGCGACCCCATTGTCTAATATCTTTCTGTATGATTTCAATAATTCTATCTACATTATATTTCACCATTTTATTAATATCCCAAACAATTTGAACACCTAAATATTTCACACATTAATTTTCCCATTTACAATTCCAATCTAATAATGGTTCGTCCCCTGGCAAATGCTTAACTGGAAATACCACAGTCTTCCCCCAGTTGATCTGGTACCCCGATAATCTTCCTAATTCCTCAAAAAAGGCTTTTAGAAGTGGACCCTCCTCCACCGGGTTATTCAGAATAACCACTACATCATCAGCATAAGCCAATGACTTTACCTCATCACCACCTATACACAAACCCCAAACTCCCCTGTGCTGCCTAATATATGCTAATAAAGGCTCCAAAACCAAATTAAACAACAAGGGAGACAAGGGACATCCCGGTCGAGTACACCTACATAGATTAAACGATGATGAGAATCCCTCATTCACACACTTTAGCCTTTTTATCAGTTTGTAATGCTTTATGGATATCTTTACGGGACACCTTTAGAGTTGTGAAACAGTGTGTATCTTTGGCACACAGTTTTTGTTCTTACCCTTCTATGGCTTTGGGTATCCTTTCACAGGTTTCTTGATGCACTTGCACATTCGAAATACCTCTTTGGAATTTTAACTTCTCTATGATCTATTTCATGCTTGCACCTTCTGGGCAGTCACAGACCTGTGAAATGTGGGTCTGGGGAGGGAAAATAATGCTTGATTCTCAACTATTTTAGTGCCACCAGTGGGAAGTCTGTGCTTAACTGAAGCATAGACATGCGTATAATATTGTGAAATGATGCATCATTTTAACCTTTACTTTTCTGAAGGGAAAACCCTGTTAAAAAAAGTATGTTGTGTATTTGAATATAAAAGTGATTGCTTAACACAGTGTATTTGTGCATTGATTAGAAAGAACTCTAAACATAATGTGGAGTGGCACCAATAATGCCAATGAGGTTTTGTCGGTTTTTCATATTAAAGAGCATTTTGGGAAGATGAGAATGACCAAATAATGTATTATCTGTAATATATGTCTGGGAGAGTTATATGACAATCACTTAATACCTAAAGCACGCTGGGTTTGGTATGTGTTTCCCCTTTTCCCATTTTTTTTATTTAAACAAAAATCACCCAAACAAAGCTTTTGCACATATCAAGCATATGTACAAGTTTTGCCATCAAAGACTTTAGCTGTCAGAGTGGAATGACTGCTAACAGCTTGTCATGATCTCTGCTTCCAAAAGGTCAGGGTTTTCCCAACTCCCTTGGAAGCAGATCCATAACCCAGGTTCCGAGTGCCAACCAGTCCCAATTGGGACCTTTTGGACCCAGTCCTGGCGCCAGTGGCACCAGGCTCATAAATATGCCCAGTCCCAGCGCTGGAAGCGCCGGGCTCATAATGCTTGGGTGGACTTACCTGCAGCAGACCATGCTGCTTACTTGCCTGCCAGTTGAGCCTCTGATCCTCTTCTGTTTGGAACTACTTTTCCTGTTGGGTGGGGCAGGAGCCACTCCCTAGGTTCAGAACACTGGAACTCTTCTGGAAAGCAGGAACTCTTTTCTTACCTAGGCGTGGCTGTGGAAGGAGACACCTAAGCACTACAGGAGGCTATTTAAACCACACCCGGTGGATGAATCTTGCTTTGCGTTATTCTGCATCCTCTGCAGCAGAACGCTCATCGTGTCTTCTGCATCTGATCCTGGGCCTAAGGAAAAAGGCTTACCATCCTGAATCCAGTCTTCAGCAACACCTATAAAGACAAGAAAGAACAGGTTAGCATTACGGTCTTCAGTGACAGCGCTTTACTTACCTGGTCCATCGGCTGTCACCAACGCCTCGCGCTGCATTCCGGCATCTGAAAGACAAAACAAGGTGCGTTTAAAGACACTGGGGAACTTTAATACTCACGTGCCATTACTCCTTTCCACATCTAACCCAGTGGGTATTCCGGCACCCTGCAGCCGCTCCGAACTTGTACCTGCAAAATAAAAAGACAGTTAGAGCGCATCGTGAAGCAGGCAACAAGCGCTTACTTACGTGCTTCCAGGCGCTTCTATTCATCACACGGGCTCCATCTTCAACTCACTTCAGCCGTCATCCGCCATCGCCGGAACCCTGCAAAACAAGAGACATCATTACTAAAGACTTTTAAAGACATTAGAATTACTCGAAACTTACCGTTCGTGCAGTAAACGACGGACAGCAGTCCTCTGAAGTCAAGAGGCCTGCTCCCCTTATCCAGTGAAGAAACTGGTTACAGCACCCTGCCCCGAGGCAGATGGAGAGCACGGCGTTCACTTACCTAAGGTGAGAGCGTTAACCTTTGGGGTTCTACAGGAGAAGAGAAAGGGAAGAAGAGAGAGACATTCAATAACCCAGTTCATTAATCCCATATTTTCTATCTGCAGACATCTTACCCTTCGAGTCAGACATACAGTGCACAGAGGTCCAGCCCAAAGAGCCAGCCGTGTGTTACACATCACCTTTGAAGATACGGTATACGCCCAGTCAAGACCGGCGCCTCTACGGGATTCAGGTGAGCGTTACACAGCTCAACATTTCTTGCAGTGTTGTGGATCAGTCATACTCTGAGAAACAACATTGTTTTTATATTTAAAAAATGACAACCAGTACATTGAAAATAAACTACAACAAAATGCCGCCCCTCTGGCAATCTACCACCCTAGGCCCAGGTTTAGGCGGCCTTGTTTTAAATACGTCTATGCAAGTGCACCATGCCTACACACTCTATGGACTCCACGACCTTGTTACAATTTCATCTTTTATTCAAATTCTTTTTATTTTTTCAAAAGAAGGTAAAAGTTACTTACCTGTAACTCTTCTTCTCCAGCATGGGTCTTGCATGGATTCACATGCTATGAATATTCCCTGTCAGGCTGGGAATCCTCAGTAATCTATAAAGCAGTCTTGCTTTAAGTGAAAACTGCCTGTCACTTCCATAGCATATTACTGTCATTTCGGGTCAGGCTGCCCCAGCCAATGACATTGGTCCTCCTTAAGTCCACCTCTGATGGCCATCTTCAGATTTGGTGGCGCACGTAAAGTGGCACTAGGAACCAAAACGAGCCATAGAGCGGAAGGAGGGAGGGTCGGCATGTGAATCCATGCAAGTGTCAAACTTGCCAGGACAACAGGTACACTCTATTAATCTGTTACACGGTTCAAACCCAAGTAAGGGTGCCTCAATTGAGGGTGACCTTTCCTATGAAACAACACTTCCCCTTCCCCAATCTAGGTTCAAATGAAAGAGCAAAAAAGGATTACCAGGATTCACCAGGATTCACCAGGCTAGAGAAAGAAAGATCAGGACTTTAGGAAACTGGAACTAGAGCGTTTATCATATAAAAAAAATATCCAGGGCAAAAGAAACCCACCTTAATATCCTGAACGTAGGCCGGCTATCAATTGAAACAAGCCTGATAATCCAAAAAAGCTTGGTGTTCTGTTCGGGTATCTAATTAACATAACAATAGTATCAGTGTTGGGGATCTTTGGGAGTCCGGGTATAATAGGCCCAGCTATATATCTTCTTCCCTGTATTAGTCTATTGGGAAGCATAACCAAAAAGCAGATCTGGACATGGTACTGCATAGACTATACCATAGAACCAGAGAAGGGTTTCCAAGACAACTTGGCAGCCATGTTGGTGTGGGTTGTAGTAGCTTCCTAATAAATGCCAGCGCCAGCCAGCCATCCTAAATGTCCAGTCCCTTCCAACATAACCATATGAGGATGTGTCTCGTGCTCTCATGAAAGTGCCTTGTGTTCTCACTTGGTTCATAACAGCACACCATGCCTTCTATGGCTACTGGGTAGAATACCTGCAGGCTAAATTCGCCCGTATGTTCCGGGGCGAGCACTCGGCTCTGCGGACACTTGTCTCCTCTCTGTACCTAGGTGCTCAGTCAGATTGGTGGCCACACATTTTCTGTTGCGGCTGACTTCCCATGGAACTCCCTTCTCAGCGTCATGCCCAACCAACTCTTCTCCCGCCGGGCCTTGAAGACTTATTTGGTTTTGATTCAGTTCTTTCCCTCCGTTCTGTTGCGCAGTGCCAAGATGCCTCTGTGGTGAACATCACGCTATACAAATAAACATAACTTAACATCTTGAAGGGCAAACAGAGGATAGATACCATGTCTAATCCAATGAAGCCATGCTATGTCCCTGGAGGTTGTCTCCTCTCATGTGATCCTCCCTCATATAGCCACCCCTAGGGACAGGATCAAGTAGTGGCTGCCGTCCCCTAGCCACATGGGATGAGGTCACCACCAGGATATCATGGATGACTCAATTCGATTCATCACTCCCGCCACAGGGTCAGTGATTAAGAATGTATTAGTAGGCATACCAATACACCCATGGACACGACAATTGGACGAATATGAGTCTTTCCGATGTGGAAGTGCACTGGCGAAGATTGGAAGCTGCTTCAACCGATATGCAGTGCCTGCTGTATATGGGCCCTGTTGTCATCTCTTGGTCATTCTCTTTGTCCTGATGACCATTGTGAGTTTGTAGCTTTGGTATTACGGATGTGTTTAGCTTGGACGCTTTGGTATCCGTTGCTCTGACACAGTCACGAACCTTGTGAGCTGCTTGAACATTTGCCCAGCCGAGTGCCTGATTCGGTGTGGAACTCTTTGAACATTGACATTTACCTGTTTGTATGCTGTACACTGTCGTTCCCTGAACTAAAAATAATTTTGAGAATTACACCACATGAAAAATGTCTTCTCCAATATGAACTGAACTCTATTTCCCTTCCATAAACTCTTGATATCCCAGCACGAACCGGATCCTCCGAAACCTCATGACCCGGCTCAAGTCCTGGGTACACACCGTGTTTGGTTACCGGACAAGTATTATTATTGTTAGCTCACTGATTTGTCTCCTACACATTCTGATTGCTGCTTTTAAAAACACATGCCATGAAAACGATGGCCCATCTGCTCACCCTTGGGTTCACATTGAGAACACTTCCCTTCACCTCACCTGGCAGTACGCCTGCATTTTTAACATCTCCAATTGTTGGGTATGTGCACACCTACCTCATGACTTGTTCTCCAAGTTTCCTTCAGCCCCTATTCCATTGAACTGGGGGGATGTCTGTCTAGATCTCAAACTGGTTACCCGATCCCGAGGCCCCAGACTGTGTAGCAATTCACATTCCCAGACTGGTTTACTGGACCTCCAAATGTCCCCATCCAGATCAGGTATGCAGAAAACCACCAGGACTTCACCTTTCATCTCGGATTACTGGCTTTATATCCTACATCAACAGGGGTACACTATTAATAGGAAACCTCAAGTTTCGATATTACATATCGACCAACGCCAGTATAGTCAGTTGACTCAGATTTCACCCAAACTGGGTACACCATATATTACATGACCTATTTCATTTGCAAGGATGATGCTTAGCCCTGGTTGCCCATTAATTGGTTAGGGAGTTGTTACATGGGCTATGTCCTACCCACCGTTCAACGTACCTGCACCGTCCTGATGCATCGCCATCCAAAAACAAGCACTGAATGGGAAGGGTACATTTCCCCAGTGGGTTACCTCATACCAGCCCTCTGGTTTAAACTGAGCAGCTGTCACAACTGATTGAGGACATTACAAATGCTACTGCATCTTCCCTGACTTTGCTGTCCCACAAGCAGGTAGCCATCTGGACAATGGTCCACCAGAACCTTATGGCACTGGAAAACCTCTCACAAGGAGAAGTATACACAATTGTGCATACAAATGTGAATGCTGTACTTTCATACCCAGTTACACCAGTAATATCACAGGCATTGTCACCCACATCCGTAGTAAAATAAATGATCTCCATGTCAGCCCTGAGTCCTCATGGACCCAGGTAAATATTCTGGCACCCCTGTGTGCCTGCATTCGACAGATCCTACTCATAATAGTGATCCTCCTTTCCTGTCACTTAACCTCTCTCCCTGGCTGTACAACCAATACTTGGCACCTCTCGGCCACGGCATTGCCGCTCTATGCTCCAACTTTCAGTGCTATGCAGATGACACCCAGCTCGTTTTAGGCTCCCCTCTGCCACCTCTTCTACTTCTCTCATCTCTGACTGTCTTCTATCCAGGAGTGGTGTGCCGCCAACAATCTCTGTCTTAATGCCAGTAAGACACGAGGTTCTCCTCATCGGCACCCCTGCACCCTCCTTTCCTGTCACTCCCTGGCTGGCCTCCCTTGGCCCTCTTCCTGCTCCCACCTGTGAGGCTAAGAACCTCAGGGTCATCTTTGACTCCACACTCTGCTTCTCTCCTCACATCTCTGACGTCTCTAAGAAGTCACACTACCAGCTGCACCTCCTCAGAGGTATCCTTCCTTTCCTCTCCTTCCCCCCAGAAGCTCACTGTCTCCAGAGCTCTGGTTCTTTCTAGGCTGGACTATTGTAACAGCCTCTTTCTAAATATGCCTGCTTCTACTCTGCGCCCTCTGCAACTCATCCAGAACAGGACTGCGAGACTTGTCTTCGGCCTCAAGCCCAGGGATTGTATCTCTCCAGGACTGAAATCTCTGCACTGGCTCCCAGTGGCTGCGAGGATTAAGTTCAAAACCCTCTGCATTGTCCACAAGGCCTTCTGGGGCCTCCATACCTTCAACACTCCCTTCCTAAATATCTTCCTTCCAACATTGAAGTTAACAACCAAGGAACAAGGCTAAAACTATTGGAGGATGCAGTACGACCCATGACAGTGGACTACACCAACCTAACTAACATTGAAGATCAACTTCGGGTTGATTACATCCCTTTACTCACAGCCTTCAAAGTTCAGCGGCACAAACTTAATCAGATACATCAAAAACACATGCCTTTGACAAGCTGGTGGTAGGCAAAAACCGAAAGCTAAGAAAAACTTTGAGACTCGCCAAAAGACTAGACCAAATCTCTGCTTTAATCGTCTCTACCGAGGCCAAAAGAACCTACAAAACTTGGCTTAAAGCTCATCAGAGTGTTTTATACCAACAAGACGCTGAAACCATTCTTAAAGCGATAAATGGTAACCAAGCCAAAAACATTTTGGTCGCTGCTCCACTCGGCAACATCTGGCCCCCCAACTTCACTACAGAATTGTATAGGTGAAAAAACTTGGGAGTTCTACTTCATGAACCTACTTCTACCACCAAACCTGGAGACCAAGGAATATAAGAACATAGTGTCGCCATGGATTCGACTTGATGACAAATTAGAAATCCTGGACCTAATAAAAAAACTGAAATCTTCTAGGGCCCCGGGTCCCGACGGTATTTCTAACCTTCATCTGAAAACCCACCCGGAAGCCTAGGCCACTCTACTTAGTAAGATCTTTGGTAGATGCGCGGACTCAAGAACGATTCCGTTGTCCTGGAACACGGCGAATGTAATCCCAATTTACAAAAAGGGCAATAAGAATGATCCAGCGAATTACCACCCTATCGCCCTTTTAGACCCAATAGGCGAAGTATTTGGTTCCCTCCCCCTTAGTCACTTCACATCCTGGGCCTCTAATGCTGCCTGCCAAGATCATTTCCAAATAGGATTTAAAAAGAAGATGGGCACGGATGCGAACATCCTCATTTTGAGCACTCCCAAAGTAAGGTCCTAGAACGCGGACCTAGTCTGTTTGTTACTTTTGTGGACCTCTCTCAGGCCTTCGACCGAGTCGGAGCAGGAAGAGGGCCAAGAGAGGCCGGCCAGAGAGTGACAGGAAAGAAAGATGTGGGTGTGCCGATGAGGAGAATCTCTGTTTTACTGACATTAAGGCAGAGATCATTGGCCGAACACCACTCCTGGATGGCGGACAAACAGTCAGAGATGAGAGAGGGAGAAGAGGTGGCTGAGGGTAGCCTGAAAATGAGCTGAATGTCATCCGCATAGCAGTGGAAGTTGGGGCAGAGCGCGGCAATGCCGTGGGCACGAAGTGCCAGGTATTGGTTGAACAGCCAGGGAGAGAGGTTAGACCCCTGGGGAACACCACAGGTAGAGATATAGGAGATGAAGGACCCAAGTTGAACCTGGGAGGGTCGATCAGAGAGAAAAGGAGTCAGCCACGCCAGGGCCTGACTGGTGATCTCCAGGTTATCACAGAGACGGTTGAGCAGGATGACATGGTATACATTTTAATTGCTAAATTAACACCTTGCTGCTCTTCCACGTTCATACGTGCTAATCTTAACTGTTGTGCTATCCACGCTGCACACATGTTTTAATCGTGATTATATTTGTTTTTAGAATTGCTAACTGTTTTAGGTTCCGATTGTCTTAGATATCTGCTTTTATATATTTTACGACCCGTATACTTGTTGTTAAACCTCAGTGCGATTTGAATCAGAGGAATCCCTCCTGTGCATGCACTGTACGCAGCAGAAACTACACTACCCAGAGGCAGTTGTAGTTCCTGGCGACCAGGCGGCTGGTGAGTTACTTTCTGTTTACACTACCTAACTTGTTACATGGGTATCACCGAAGTTCTCCAAGCCAGAACAGTCCTGAGCTCGCAGCTCAGAGATCGAAAAAATCTGTGCTAAAGTTCTCACTAAGGAGCACATGGCAAGTAAGTCTGTTAACCTGAATCTTGACATGGGAAAGGGCTCAGGTTCAGGTTGCCGTTTACCAATTTCCAATCAAATTGGGGTGGTAACAGCAAACTGCATACAGCCCATAGGCTCTGATCATGCCACAACAATGGATGCCCACCCCATTTTAGAGACCCTTCAGAGAGCAGTTGCTCCAACTAAGCTGGTTTCCAAAGAAATGGATGTTGGCATTATTAAACACTAAATCTCTCTTGAAACACATGATCGATGTCCACGACTTTGTCCTCAAGCACAGTGTGGACATCATGTTTATTACTGAAACCTGGCTTACCGACGCACACGGCCCCACCATCGAACAGGTGACCATCCGGGTAGGTTTTCTTTGGGAAACATCAGGAGGGGGGCTTAGGCGGTGGCGTGGCAGTTATATGCAAAAAGGAACCAGGAATTTATCAAGGTAAAATAGAATGCGCAGGTTGTGACTTACTACACATTAAACTGCTTTCTGATTTTAAACACAGTATCACTCTAGTCCTAATCTATCGTCCACCACGTGAATCCTCAAAATCCGATGAAGATTTTGTAGACACTGTAGCACCTCTGTTGTCAACTAACTCTGCTCTAGTGATACTAGGATATTTCAACCCATGGAAAGGTCATGCTAAAGATAACAAAGCTCTTGACCTTGAGAAATCCTTAAGCAGTCATCACATAATAAATCATAATTCCGAACCAACACATACAAAAGGACATATCCTTGACTGGGTGGGAAGTGGAAATATTCCCATTGATAACATAATGAGCACACCATGCATCTGGTTGGATCATTTCTCCATCTCCTTCCAGTTGACACTTCCATCTGCCCTACCTAGAAAACATGAACCTGTGCATAAAGTGCTCAACAGGAATCTGAGAATCTGAAAGCTGTTAGAGCACCTACCCTCTCAAAGTGCTTAGAGACCATAATGATTAAAACTAATGACTCTGATAGTCCGGAAGCCCTCATCAGTACTTACAATGATGACATTTTAAGTATGTGAGATCAGGTTGCACCCCTGAAAACTAGAACAGTTACAGACATCCCAAACCACCATAAATGGTTTACCCCAGCACTGGTAGAATTACAAACCATAAAAAGGCAGGCGGAACACACTTGGCTAAGAGAGATCACCCTGAAAAATCTAGAAACCTGGAAGCTTAAGGCAGAAGAATACAATATGAAAATTATAGAAGCTAAGCGCAATTTTTACAATAGTCAAACCACCCAGGCTGGAAATCAAACAAAGGAGGTTTTTGGACTCCTCCGGTCATGGGAGAAACCTGCAAGCACAAATCCGGTCAATAAACCAACAAATGACGACTGTAAAAGAGTGCAGAAAGCTTTCGCCGATAAATTAAAAACTGCTCAAAAGAAAATCCTCCAAGAACTAACTAAGACAACTACACACTCTACAGTTACTCATAAAAACTCCAATTATAACAGCACTGAGGAAGGACAGACTCATTTTAAAACTGCCCTTAAATCCTTGGCTGATGGAGTGCAAACTCCTCTGCAACCTCAGACTGGGTTTAGATTCAGGGAGCATACTACGACAGAAATCTGCTATATCATGCAGGCCATCCACCCTACAAGTTGCCCGGGTAAACTTTTACCATCAAAGACCATACTTGAATGCAAGGAAATGTTTGCCCCATTTCTTTGCAGGTTTGTAAACTCTTCTTTTCGTACCAGCAGTATTTCATCTTCTATAAAAAATGTAGCAGTCACTCCGTTACAAAAAAAAGCTGGTTTAATTCCCAATGACGCGGCCAATCTCAGGCCAATAACCAATACGCTCTTTTTCCTGAAACTTGTTGACAAAGTAGCTACTCTACAACTACAGGCATATGTGTCAGAGAAATGGGTATTTAAAAAAAAAACAATCAGGTTTCCGTAGTTTCCACGGCACAGAGAGTGCTTTATTGGATCTACAAACACACATGCTCTCCGGGCTCGAGTCTGGCAAGTTCGGGCTGCTGATGCTACTAGATCCATCGGCAGCTTTCGACTTGCTAGACCACGGGATCCTGCTAGACCGGATGGCCACTGTTGGGGGCCTCTCAAAGGAGGCAATAACCTGGCTTAAATATTTTCTTGAGGGACGTAGTTCTCAGGTCCACTGGGGCAACAGTGCATCAGACGCCAAGATCACTGGCTGTGGAGTACCCCAGGGGGCGTGTCTTTCCCCCCTGCTCTTCAACATTTACATTATTCCATTATGCATGGACCTCGAAAACCTGGAGCTCTTCTGCCATTATGCAGAGGATTTCCAGCTGGTACGTGGGGCTTGTGGGGATCATAAAAAAGACCAACAGACGCTAGACTTGGTTTAAAAGATGGTTAAAAGTTGGATGTCGACTAACTGGCTATGCCTTAACGCCACTAAAACAGAGTTAATGCTATATGACCCTAGACAAGCCAGAGAGAAGCTGAGCTCCTCCCACACCAGCTTTCTGATTGATGGATGACAGATCCCAGTGGTATACAAGGTGAAGACCCTGGTCACTTATCTAGAGGCCAGCTTGGACAATGGCACACATGTAGACGTAATTGTAAAGAGCACAAACTACCATCTGAAAGTGCTACGGCAAGTGCCCCCCCCTGGTCTCTGAGGAAAACCGTAAGAAATTGGTTTGAGCCATGATACTCCCGAGAGTGGATTACTGTAATGTCCTCCTAGGGGGAGCTAGGAAGGCAGACATTCAAAAACTACAAAAAGATTCATAACGCCACTGTGCGTATTATTTTTCAGATGAATCACCTGGGGCCTACATCAGCAGCCAGGAGGACTCTCGACTGGCTGTCAGTCTCTGCCAGAGTACAGTTTAAGTTATTGACCATCTGCCATAAGTGTCTCTTTGGTAGCGCCACTGTATACCTTAAGAACAGACAGACTCTACAAACCCAGAAGAAACCTTCAATCAGCTAAGGCCTGTCTTTTACAAGTAGACCGGTGCAAGAGAGCATGCAGAAATGGCACGTACAGGCTGCACGGGCTTGGAATTGCCTAACTGAATACTTAAGAAATATAGACAACCATATTGCTTTCAGGAAACAGTTAAAGACCATTCCGTTTACGTAACGTGATATGGTAACCTAGTCAAATTCGATAGGGTAGCTGTCCTTCCTTTTCTTCTTTATGGTGCCTGGATGCCCTCAGGATTTGGCGCCTTACAAATAAATTAACATAATCAATTACCAAATGCTTTAGAGTTTCTACAGTCAGACCACCAAATCTGCATCTCAACATAGAGTCTCTGAGTTTTTGAAAAATGTCTTTGCAAATAGGTTGGAAGGACATTAAAAGATTTAACTTCGTATTTAAAATGGTAAAACAGATGATGGTTCATAGCCAGACTTTGATTCTCTATCCTATCCAGTCATTATCAAACACTTTCATTTTGATCTTATTTGAATTTGCAATAAGCTGCTCCACTGACCCGTTCTTTATGGAAAAAGAAGACAAAAGCTGTTCCCTTCGACGCCTGTAAAGTTTTACAGTTATTTCTGTTCAATTCCTTATTTAACTCACAAAATCAAGTGTGATGTGGAGGATCTAATACTTTTGTGAACAGTTGGAGTGACCTCCATAGTGCACGATCATGTAAGGAAACTAGACCCAAGTCATGCCTCAATATGGGAATGGGACATCCCTGAGGCAGAGATAGGACATTTCTCCATATTAGGGCTTTAACTCTGTCCCAATTTTATGGCAACAAACCTGATTCCACCTCAAAGTAGACATGGGACATTTTTTTGATGGTAATATTAAGAATCGGAATTGGCGGACAAATTTCCTGTTGAACGGTCATAGTTCAATAGCACTTGCAAAGGCACGCTTTGCAAGTCTTTTTCTTTGGTACACTTTGCATAACTTTGCACCCCCATATATTTAAAAGATGATACTATCTCTAAACGAGAGCGATTTACCCACCAACTACACTTTAATTTTCTATGCTTGGTGTTATTAATCATACGAATTGGAGATTTCAGATTATTTAGCTTCAAATCCAAGTTAGCGAAATAAACGTTTATTGCAGTCAGAGACGTTGGAGGACTATCAGAGACATATCAAAAAGAACAAGATCATTTGCATAAGCCAAATAATGTAAATAAATGTTGCCAAGCCTCAGAGGATAATTTAAACCATTTGTAAAAATATCACTGAGGTCACTAATATAAAAATTAAAAAGAAAAGGTGAAAGTACGTAGCTTTGGCGAAGACCCAGATTGGTAGGGTAGTGTTGTGAGAAAGCAGAAGGTGTCCCACCCGCTAGTACCTGCGGATCTCTCACAGGTGGGCAGGGCACGGCCATCGCCTTTGGATCCAGACCCTGGGGGTGGACCAGTGCGGGAGGATCACTTGGGTGAGGGGTCTTCAGGGAGTGGGGGACAGGATGGCGAGATGCGGTATCCCTCTTGCTGCAACACCTTTACCATGTCCTACCAGGTTGGATACCTGGGAACCTTACCCCCCACCCTCCCTATCCCTTTCCCAGCACTTTCACACAGATAGCCCGCTCTGGGAGAAAACAGACTCACACCAGAGCAGTTTATCTGATATGTCCCACTACTGTGGTCAGGCGAGATCAGGCAATTACTGACGATCACTCACACCGGACTTCCATTAGACTTCCCCCATACGGATAAAAGGCGGAGCACGAAAGCACACTCTGAGCAAGGCAAAGCACACAAAGGTACAGCAGTTTCAAGTCAGCAGCTGAACGAGGGGAGAAAGATGGCAAACCAAGAAGGGTTTGTAAGAAGGGAATTAACCTTGACCTTTTCAGCCAGACACTGTTACTTTCAAGAAACATTTGAGACAGAAATCGTAAGGCCAGGAAATTGTAGTTGACCAAGGTGGGGAGCAGCAGCAGCCACCGTGGTATCGTCTTTGGCTCAGAGAACAAAGAAGTGCCAGAAAGAGCAAAACAGCCGGTGAGATGGGGAGACCGATTTAAGACAGGTCTGTGTTGAACCTCAAGGTTGCAAGCAGCAACATTGTTTAACGAGCGCTGGAACGAACATTGTTAAACGTGTGTGATGAGACACAAGTAAAGCTAAACTGCTGATGAATGTTTGAACTTGAGAAGGAAAAATACGATACCAATACGATACCATTGACAGAGTGGTCCGACACCTTGGATGTGTTCAATTGAAAGTCTCAGTAAGGTATCCCGCCAAGAGAAATGAAAGTAGAAGACTGATGAGGATAACTGTGTGAAGTTAATCGAAGTGGTCCTGCAACGGTTTAAGCAAAACCCATTGCACATTCTAAAGTCTTCGATTTTGATATCAAGAGGATCGGAGCCCGAACGAGAGAGATCCATATCAAGAGGATCCAGAGGATCAAAGCCAGAATGAGGGAGATCCATTGTCCGAGCCCGAACCAGGGAGATCAAGTGTGAATATTGTGATAAAAAAGGGGGTTTCAGCCTGAAGAGGGAGACCCATGGTGAACATTGAAAGCGAGAACTTGTGCATGTGAAAATCCTGATAGGAATGGAACTTTGAGACTTTGCTACGACAGATACTCTGCATTAAGAATCTGTTATTGGAAAGAGGCTTTGGCAGAAGGCCCTGATGTCTGTGCTTTGAACTGTATCCTCGTGGTCAAGAAGCCAGAGTGTATGTGAAGCTCTTACGTGCCACCTTGCCCCATGCTGAAAACGTGGGGAAGGGCAGCCAACTGCTCAACCGTCTTGACATATTTCTTGAACACTTTTTTTTGCGTACATCATTGTCCCACACTCTTTTGTATTTAGAAGTAAGGATTGGCAACAGGTTTATTAATATAGGCCCTTTCATTTGACAGACTTGACTAGGACTGCATTATTATCAGATGGTCATAGCTTGCTCCTATCCTTAGTTTTAGGTTTAGATAGGCAATAGACCAACCCATTTGAAGTTCAATAAACACCCTTGAACTGTGATCACGTGTGTCTGGTTTCACTGTGTGATACCATGCCGTCCTTACAGTGTGGCCCCCTTGATCTAAACGGATCTTAATTTTTGTCTCTTAGTGCAAGGCTATTAAAATACTAAAAATGCCTTTTTGACAACCCTACTTATCCAATTTAGTCCATAACATAGCCCTATTTACGCAGTCAAATGCCTGAGTTATATCTAAAAAGGCACAATTACAAGGACATTTTTCTGACTTTAACTGCAATTGTAAAATATTTATTAAAAAGCAATTTAAAGAAGTACCCATACCCATCTGAAAACCCGATTGGTTTATGTCGAAACTCCCTATTGAAACAGCCCAAGCCTGCAATTCTTGGAGAATATAACTGTCGGAAATCTTGCTTGAGGAGTCGAGAAGAGATATTGGGCCATAATTTTTCGCAGACATCCTGTTGCAGCTCTTGTATATCAAGACTATTAAAGCTTCCTGTACAAGGATCACATTTAACAACAAAATATTTTTAAAAAGACCCCATAAAATTGCTGTCCACAAAAGGTCGTCTGATTTCAAAGTAGCATTAGCGAGTCCATCTTGACGATCAGTGATTCATACACTTCAAAATCTGTAGATGCAAAGTCAGACCATTTTCCATTAAAAAACAGACAAAGAGGAGAGATCCGCTAGGGGGTGCGGCGCAAGATGGCCGTGGGCTAATAGAGGTCCGGCTGAACGGGGACCGGATCGAGCATAAATGCATAAAATAAGAACATTGAGTTTCCATTAATGACAGACGTTTGCAGATAACCAGTCCCGGATCCAGAGGACATCGAGCGGAATCGAATTGGGCCATGAATAACGGAGACAACAAGCAACTGCTACACCCAGGGCTGCAGCACTGCCAAAAGCCTGCCACTCTCACTCAGAAAGAACAACCGACAGAGGGGCCGCCGCCGCCATACTCCGGAGACGGCCCATGCGCGGGCCGGACTGGTGGCAGGACAAGACCCTCACCCGCTCCTGCTAAGCAAGAGTAAAAATGCTCTGCACTGCAGTGCACCCCAAAGGGATAGACCCACTGCCGACAGGAAGTCGCCAGAGGCACCGGAGTGACCCCCCCCCCCCGGCACGGTGGCGGGACACCAGGCAGTCAGGGCAGACACCTCCACAGCACGAGACTCCATTGAAAAAAAGCTAGCCGGACTAGAAGAGGGGCGACGGCCCGAGCGGCATGACCGGCATCCAACTGGCCCACAGAGCCAAGTAAGAGGGCACAAAAGGGGGGGGGACCAGTACGGGACAGACGCTGCAAAGCCACGCTCGCCCCCACAAGGGCGGACCCCCCCTCTCCAGAGTAAAACGCAGGCAGTTAAAAACATAGGACATTTTTTTTATATATATATAAACAGCTGCAGAGCCGCATCCCGATCCTGTGCGGCCTGCTCCCCCTCCTGGAGCTGAACCCTGCGCAGCATTAAGCGCCACCCCGGAGGATCCCACAGACTGCCCCTGCATGCACTCCAGGCAGCCGCTCTGGAGGGGTAGCATGCCCCCCCACAGCCGCACAGGTCCCACGGGCCCCCAGACAGTGCTCGACACCCAAAGAGGGAACAAGGCGGACCCCTGCTTACAAAGGCATGTCCGGGGGCCACCCAGGACTAGCTGCCCACTAGGGGGCCACAGACACCAACGGCTCCACCTACCCCCGAATTGGGCCTACCCCACCACCTGCCACATCAAATAAACACCGCCCCAGACCTCACCCTCAGGCGAAGACCTCGAGAGTCCTGGCCCACTCGAGAGATCAAACACTGCAGGGGCTCGCGGAACAAAGCGCCTCCGACTGGGACCTACCCCCCGCCACCTCCATGAACAGGTCCATAGAGCGCCTGCATATAAAGGGCAAACCACTGTCAAGAACCACCAACGTAGCTCGGGTGCGATACATATCGGCTGGGGAAGGCCCATGCGCAGCGGCGGAACACGAGCCACAAATTAACTCCTCCCAATCCAACCTTGGGAGCACAGACTCCTTGCGTCTCAGTACCGAGGAGGCCCAAACGAAACTCCAACTAAACATCTGACAAACAAACATATACAAGCCACCTAGACCGCCCTCACAGGTAACACAGATGTGCCGGGGGCAGCAAAATCAAGATCAATCCACGATCTAAGCCGCTCCAAGACATAAATCTCAGCTGCAGAATCCTGCACCCGCCGTGGGCCCGGAGGCACACGCAACAGACAGAGAAGCCGGATACACACCAAGACTAAGAACCCCACCTAAAAATAAGCGGCACCACAACAGAACTATATTGGGCGAAATCACAGCCGACCAACTCAAGCACCGCCTGCTATTGGCCTAGCAGAAGACCACAATTGGGCATGCAAAGAGAAAGCCGTACCCCACAACCAGGAACATCAAAGATTTCCCCCCCCCCCCCCTAGCCGGAGTGCCGAGGAGATCCAGCAGAAACAAGGCAGAAATGGATGTACAAGCCCAAATCCAAACTATCCTTGCGGAAATGCGAACCATTGGCCAACGCACCCAGGAAAAACATACAACGGTGCAAGACAAAGCGTGACCTGCAGGATGTTCAAGCCCGCCTAACTGCACAAGCCAAACGTATCACGGACAACGAACAACGAATTAGTGCGGTAGAAGACAATCAGTCAAGTACTGGCAATGAACTGGACATCAGAGAGGTTCAAAGACTGGGTGAAAAACTCGTCGATTAGGAAAAACCGCTTCAGACGTAACAACCTGCGAGTGGTGAGCCTGCCCGAGAACGTGGAGGGCGCGAACATGGACAACTACATGTATGACCTCCTCCGAGACACTCTCAAGATAGAAAACTCCCGGGAACAAACCATAGAGCAAGTACATAGGGGTCCCAATCCCAAAACCATTGCGCGAGCAGAGACCCCGGACCATAACCATGCGGATGCTCAATTTCCAGCACAAGATGGCGATCCTCAAACCGTACAGAGCAGCGGGCCAATCAAAATCGGAGCAGCAGACATTCGGCTATTTAACGATTATTCGCTGGAGGTATCACGAATACGCAAATAATTAAACCCAATATTCGAGGCCATGAAGGCCACGGACCACCGCCGCTATATCAAATTCCCTGCAACATGGTGTGTGCAAATTGACAAGCAATGGCAGTCCTTCGAGGACCCAGAGTCAGCATGGAGCTTTCTCAGGCAACAGGACATAGTTACCTCGGACCACGAACAGCCGCTGCCCGTGGCCCAGAGGTCTGACCATCGACGCCCCCCACCCTACCCCAAATCCAACGGAGCACAGGAAAGCGTGAAGTGGCAAAAAAACAGCCAGAGACTGAGGGCCTGGGGGCCAAAGAGATGATTTCGACAAGCAGCGCATCGACAAAGACACCCAGTTCCATAAAACCAACAGGGCCAAGATGAGGCCCGATCTAAGTAGTTTCAGGATCCTAGCATCGGGCACACTCTGTACATCTGCGTAAGAAACACATCCGTACAAACCGAGACCCTGCAACAGCCACCCCTGATTGAAAATGATAAAATGCTGCCCCGACAGGAGCAAGAAGCAGTGATAAGCACTTGCAGCCGGGTGTGACACGAGGCACAGGGGGACTACCTTGGCAAGAACCCCCCCTCGCCATGGGTAAGGGTAGTAATAACCTGTGTTGGGGCAGGGCTATGGGTTATGCCCACCCAATGTTTGTTTCATGTTTGTTGTTCGTATCAGGTTATTACAGGCTCAGGTTGGAGCCCCACTGAGTTGCAAGCCCCTAATGCAGATCAGCACCGAATCCCCTTCACTCTTAAAGCAGGCCCATATGCATCAAGTCAGCTACGACTGGCCGGCGAGACTTATGCAGCGGCCCTCTTACATAGACCATGGCCCCAGGCGTTACCTTTATAACATTAAACATCCAAGGCCTGGGCCATCCTATCAAGCGCAGGAGGATGATTACTAACATGCGGGGCCTCCAGGGTGACGTCATCTTCCTCCAAGAAACAAATCTTAACGCCACAGAATCGGGGAAACTCCAATGAGGATGGGTGGTCTCAGCATTCCACTCTCCTCATCATGGGAAAAGGGGGGTCTACATCCTCATCAAAAAAAGGGTCCCTTTCCAGGTCTAAAACACAATAGCAGATAAAGAAGGCAGATACATTCTGGCCCAAGGGCTGGTAAATCAACATCCCATTACTCTCCTCAATGTATACGCCCCCCCACCTCGGATGCCCCATCTTTCTTCACGAAGATATTCGCAACCTGCGCACAATATTATAATAATTGGAGGTGATCTCAATATCACCCTAGACCCCTCTATTGACCGCCAAGGGGTGTCCTCTGGAGGCCCCGCCACACTGAAGAAACAAGCAGCCCTACAGGCCTTAATGAAAGAGCTCCGCTTATTCGATTTCTGGAGGGACTTTCATAGCCAAAAGTAGGACTATACATAGTACTCTAACCCCCACGATAGTTATACCTGCCTAGATTACTGGCTGGCCCCTGCTAGCCTAACTCACTTAGTTTCCAAATGCACCATCCTACCGACTGTCCTTTCAGATCACGCCCCGGTTCTCCTTAGCATAGCCCTCCCAGGCACCCCACGCAAGCCTCCCCCATGGAAACTGTCATGATCTCTGCTTCCAAAAGGTCAGGGTTTTCCCAACTCCCTTGGAAGCAGATCCATAACCCAGGTTCCGAGTGCCAACCAGTCCCAATTGGGACCTTTTGGACCCAGTCCTGGCGCCAGTGGCACCAGGCTCATAAATATGCCCAGTCCCAGCGCTGGAAGCGCCGGGCTCATAATGCTTGGGTGGACTTACCTGCAGCAGACCATGCTGCTTACTTGCCTGCCAGTTGAGCCTCTGATCCTCTTCTGTTTGGAACTACTTTTCCTGTTGGGTGGGGCTGGAGCCACTCCCTAGATTTAGAACACTGGAACTCTTCTGGAAGGCAGGAACTCTTTTCTTACCAGGAACTCTTTTCTTACTTAGGCGTGGCTGTGGAAGGAGACACCTAAGCACTACAGGAGGCTATTTAAACCACACCTGGTGGATGAATCTTGCTTTGCGTTATTCTGCACCCTCTGCAGCAGGACGCTCATCGTGTCTTCTGCATCCAGTCCTGGGCCTAAGGAAAAAGGCTTACCATCCTGAATCCAGTCTTCAGCAACACCTATAAAGACAAGAAAGAACAGGTTAGCATTCCGGCATCTGAAAGGCAAAGGCTTACCTACTCTTCGTGCGCTCCAGAGGTCTTCATACTGCATTCCGGCATCTGAAAGACAAAAGCTTACCAACTCTTCGCACGCTCCGGAGGCCTTCGGCGCTGCATCCGCATCTGAAAGACAAAACAAGGTGCGTTTAAAGACATTGGGGAACTTTAATACTCACGTGCCATTACTCCTTTCCACATCTAATCCAGTGGGTATTCCGGCACCCTGCAGCCGCTCCGAACTCGTACCTGCAAAATAAAAAGACAGTTAGAGTGCATCGTGAAACAGGCAACAAGCGCTTACTCACGTGCTTCCAGGCGCTTCTATTCATCACACGGGCTCCATCTTCAACTCACTTCAGCCCGTCATCCGCCATCGCCGGAACCCTGCAAAACAAGAGACATCATTACTAAAGACTTTAAAAAGACATTTGAATGACTCGAAACTTACCGTTCGTGCAGTAAACGACGGACAGCAGTCCTCTGAAGTCAAGAGGCCTGTGCTACCTATCCAGTGAAGAAACTGGCTACAGCACCCTGCCCCGAGGCAGATGGAGAGCTTGGCATTCACTTACCGAAGGTGAGAGCGTTAACCTTTGGGGGTCTACAGGAGAGGAGAAGAGGAAAGAGATAGGGACACCCCAATAACCCCAGTTCATTAACCCCATATTTTCTATCTGCAGACATCTTACTCTACACGTCAGGCATACAGTGCACAGAGGTCCAGCCCAAAGAGCCAACCGGGTGCTACACATCACCTTTGAAGATACGGTAGTCGCCCAGTCAAGACCGGCGCCTCTGCGAGAATCAGGTGAGCGTTACACCTCCCCCATGGAGATTAAATTTACGTATGCTCCAATACCCAGACCTATTGGAATACCTCACAGCAGACTCAGAACAGTTCTGGGAATCCAACTTGGTCCAGGGATACACAACCCACAAGTGCTGGGATGCTTACAAGGCATAAATGAGAGGCTAGTGTATCTCACAAAGGACGCACAAGCACAAGATCTGGGGGGAGGAAATAGCCCGCCTTACTGCAGAACTGGAAAAAACAGAGGGAACACAAGCGCTCTCGGGACAAACGCCTCAAACCTCAACTGACCAAGCTCCACGCTGAAATCGGGTGGCTAACAGCCGACAAAGCCCAAAAGTCATAATGGTTGGTCCAAAGCCTAATATGCAGAAAGCGACAAGCCCTTGAGAATGATGGCCCAAGCCCTGAAGCAGCGCCAGGCCGTGCAAAATATAATCATGATCCGGGACAAAAAGGGAGAGCCGCTCACGGGGGCATCCCGATAAATAAACGATTTGCAAAATTTCACAAAGAGTCAAACGGTGGGTTAGCAGCCCCCTCCCTAAACGCATACTACCAAGCAGCTCAGACTTGCTGGGTTAAGCGGTGGCTGCATAAGACTGACGAATCGAGCTGGCGGCTGTTAGGAAGAATTCTCTGTTTAGGCTGAATTTCCTAACCTAGTGAGTCCCCCAGCAGCTTTGCTGGATTTCTGGGGTTTGTTTTTTTCTCCTGCCAAGAGTGAGTCTATTTTCCTCACACTCTTGGACATGATTTGAGGGGTTCCTTTGACTGTTAATGTGTTTTATGGGCTATGGGGTCTTTTACTCCATAGGGTCTCATGTGTTTTTACTAGGTGTGTTACACAGCACCCTCAGTGCAGTGACACAGGGGTGTCATAGTGCCCCCCACCATAGACTCCATACCCTGGGACTGACTACTTTCTCCCAGGGCATGTAAAGTCACCATTGGCTTTACTAGTCCCAAATTATGAACAGAAACCAGTACAAACCATCGTATTGTGGACGTACTGGTCGGGGCAATTCGATTGCCCCGGGTCTGTTCTTCGAGGGGGCACATCTCCGTCCCCCCTGATCGAGTTTTGGCTGGTGGCAGTGGATATTACTTTTTATATTCGACCGCGAATATATCTCTATGGGATTTTCACATTGTTCGAGGCTACCAACTTTAATAATTTAATTCCTATAGCCTCGAACATACCACCGGGTTATTTATTTAATATCAATTCATCGGTTGATATTTTTTGCCAGAACTCTATTCTAAAATGGCGTTTGTGTTCTCTTCTGTGACTCCAACCCAAGTCCAGCCCTTTGTTCCACTTTTTGGCGGGCTTCTCCACAGAAGCCTCCAAAAGTGGTGCCACTCTGTCTGGGTACCACGGGGGGCGTGGGAGGGGGTTTAGGCACCCTGGACTGAGTTGCCTTGGCAACTCAGGTCGCACTCTTGTGTGATCGGCCCCAGTGGTGAGCCGGCCGGCTCACCACTTAGCATGTTTGATTGATAGCTAGGCTGAATGAATGGGGGTTTCTTGCATAAAAGCAGGGCTTTTGGAACTGGAACTTCAGAAGTCGCCACAGGACCGGAGAATCCGAAGAGGGAGAAGCTGATCCGACCTGCAACGACGACATCACCGGTGGAGCCCTGCTGAACCGTCTCACCACTTCCCGACGAGAGAGGAGATCTTCTTGCTGGAGAGTCTCTTCCCCTTGAGCTGGTGGGGACAACCAGTTTGCTTTCCTTTTCGCCTACCAGGACGTCTAGTGGTCGAATTGCCCATGCCAAGCACTCCGGCAACCGGATAGCCACTTACCACTGAACCGCGAAAGAAAGGACCACTCCTTTGAATCGAGAAACTCCGCGGCTGGTTTCTTCCCTGGCAGCACGACGACCTCCTGCTTTCCTCCCCGACGAGATCTTCTCTTCTGCCGGACGAAGCACCAACTTGCATCCGCTGCCAGGAACAGCTGCAACCGCTGGAGTGTTCTCACCATTTCAAGGTACTGTGTCCGCCTGGTCTCCCTTTCTATAGATTGCTACAAGGTGACAGTAAATCCTTAACCTTCTAGACTGGGCTGGCCTCTTGACCATCTAACTGGTCCCTTTCTTTTGGTCCAACTTCTTTCTGAACCTTTGAGACTTTTGTGCACTTTTCAACCGTGTGACCTTGGATACATTTCGTTCTGATCCTCTTAAAGTGGATCCGGCTTTCTGAACTCTAACTTCATGGTTTGATTCTGCCTTCCTCGCTTGCTGTGTTCTTTTGAAAGTGTTGGGATCTGTTTCAATTTATGCTCTGCCTTTCTCTCCCTTTTGAGTGCCATCTGCGTTAAGTGCTCACCGCTGTCTGAAAATAAGTGGGGCTTTACTTAAGACTTGTCTAATATTCTTTTAAGGGAGTGTATATACTTTAGTAACTGTGTTTTTGAACTTGCTTGAGATTAGTGCCAGTGTGTTTTCTTATATGTGTTTTTAAATAAATTATATATCTTTTACACCAAAGCTCTGGTCAGTGTTTGCTTGTTCTACTGTGTGGACCTGCCCTATTGTGTATGCTCTGTATACTGCCCAACTCTTCTTGAGAGAAGTCTGACTGCTCAGCCACAGCTACCAGGTAAATCTGGGTGGTGCAGACTGCTACCAATTGGGTTTACTGCTAACTCCTGTAGTCTTAAACTTTTTGCAGTGCTCCCTAAGGGGACTGCACAGGTTTCTGCCCAACACTGGTGTACAGCGGTGGGATTTGTATTGAGTATACACTTTAGTGTGCTTCTAGATACTTTAGGACAACTAACCACAAAGCTTAGCACTAAAAAGCTGATTTTTTAAACCTTTATTCTAAACCTAGATTCTAGACAAGAATCATTGTCTGCCAAAACTGCTGATTGCTTGAAAGTATTGTGTAGACATAAGAACCTCTCTGGGAAGGGCAAGAAAATCGAACTTATAAAAAGAATGTTAGAAAATCAAAGTCTGGGTGGTACAGAGGAATCTAACCCCCCAGCAAATGTAGATCACAGTAATGGTATTGATCTGAATCAAATTATTGATAATCTTGATAATGAGTCAGAAGAGGAAAGTGAGCCTAATGCAGTTAGCCACCCTGCACCTCTATCTGCCTTACCAACTGTACCTACTGGACCTATACCAGGTCCCACATGTAATCCTGAATATTTTGAACTTGAAAAAATGAAGCTGGAATTAGAATACAAATGTTTTATTGCTCAATCTGAACGGAATCAAGAGTTAGAGTTCAGGAGAATCAATGCCCAAGCTGAGCAGAAGCAAGCTGAGTTGAAGCTCAGAGAAATAGAGCTTAATCATGAACTTGAAATGAAAAAGATGTCTGTGGAAACTGCTTCTGTCTCTTCTGGTTTTTCTGGGAGTTCCAGTCCCAAAAGACCCCGGATGCCTAAGGAATTAGTGGGCATGTATGAACCTAAGTTGGATGTGTTGGATTGGTTGAAAATGTTTGAATATAATCATGGGCTCCAGGACATCACAGGGAATGAGCTACTTCCTTGGTTG
Source organism: Ambystoma mexicanum (assembly GCF_040938575.1). Classification (NCBI taxonomy): domain Eukaryota; kingdom Metazoa; phylum Chordata; class Amphibia; order Caudata; family Ambystomatidae; genus Ambystoma; species Ambystoma mexicanum. The sequence goes on along the minus strand of NC_090928.1, from coordinate 634,493,289 downwards.
TTCGCTAGGCTCCCCCCTGTTGCAACTGATGTGGTAATGGAGTTGGGGGAGGTGGATAAGAAGGATTATGAGTGTGTGAAGCTAGCTTTAATAGCTAGATTTGGGAAGACCCCTTCCCAGTACCCTAAGATGTTTAGGACCCTCAAAAAGCATGAGGGTACCCCTTGGGCTACCTAGGTGAGTGAAAGTCTGAAAAACTAAGAGGGATGGATTAAGGGTTACAGGGTTAACACTTACGAGGGAATGAAGAATCTTGTAATGTTGGAGTCGATTTATGATGCCTGCTCTCCTGAGCTCAGACAGCACTTGGCTGATTCAAAGGAATTGGATTCCAGGAAGCTAGCTAAGGCTGCTCACTTGTGGGTTGCCAACAGGGCTACTCACAAGGATTCTGGGGCTACTCAGAAGAAGGATGAGGGAAAACGTCCAAAAAAGGACTCTAAAGAGAATTCTAATAATTCCAATCCCAAAGAGGGCCCCAAACAAAACCATGAGGGTAAACCACAAGGGAAACTGAATCAGGCTAGTGTACCTTCTGGTGCCAAACCAGAAGGAGGTCAGAACAAACCCCCATTCCAAAAAGCATTTAGTAAATGCTTTGTTTGTGGCTCTACTGACCATGTGAAAGGAGATCCCAGATGTAAGGATAAACCTTTAGGGGTCCAGCCTGTCTTCTTAGCCTTTGCGCCAGAGGAGGAAGTACAAATGGCAAGTGGAAACTTTCTATTACTGGATGACAAACCCATTGGAGTCTCAGCCAGTGTTTCTTTAGTGTCTCTGGGTTTGTGGGAACAACAGAATTTAGATATCTATAATTCTATCCCAGATAATACTAAAGAGTATTATAAGGACAGTGTCCAGGTGAATGGTCAGGAGACTCCTGCCATTAGGGACACTGGGGCCAGCATAACTGTGGTGGACAAATTGTTTTTTCAGGCTGAGGATGTTGCTAAGGCACCCAGACGCCTCACCAAGTTAGCTGGAGGGTCTGTGCAGATGCTTCCCCAATTACCAGTTCTCATCCAGTGTAATGACATGACTGTGAAGATACCTGTCAGCATACAAAGTGAGGTGCCAGGAAGGGTTCTGTTGGGTAATGACTTAAAAACTCTTGGAGTGGTGTCACATACCCCCAGACCTCCTAGTAAAAGGTTACAGGAGCTCACCAGACCTGCAAGGGAGAGAACCATGAGGGGTACTCCCAAGGACATGATGAAAAAAGATAACTCCTACTCCACTGGAGCTGTCAGCTGCTGTATCCAAACAACCAGAAGAAAAGGGGAAACCTAAAACTTCTAAAAAGAAACCAGCAATCAACACTCCAGTGCAGCCCACAAGGACTTCCCCGAGGTTGTCCAAAGTTACACCTGTAACTACCCCTCCAGCTGAGGCTGAGAGGGTGGTACAACCCTGTGTGGTTGAACTAGACTCTGAGGAAGAGCTAGTGGAAGGCCAGGAACTCATTGGAGATCTGGATCCTGTTGACCATCCTGAGCTGCAGTCTTTACTGGCAGAAGGTGGACCCAACAGGGAAGACTTCAGTAAGGGACAGAGAGAATGTCCAACCCTGGAAGGTCTTCGCCACCAGGCAGATGCTCAGGCTGAAGGGCAAGAACCTGGGAAATATAGGTTGCACTGGGAAGATGGCCTCTTCTACAGTGAACCAACAGAGTCTGCCCCTGGGGACTACAAACGACGTGTAGTACCCCAAGAGAACAGACAACAGTTCTTGCAGTTAGCCCATGAGATTCCTTTGGCTGGTCACTTGAGTTTCAAGAAGACTAAGGAAAGGCTCTCACTCTACTTTTATTGGCCAAAGATGGGGGCTGAAGTAGATGAGTACTGCAGGAGCTGCCACACCTGCCAGACTTCTGGTAAGGTTGGCTCCAAGAATGTGGCACCCTTAGTGCCTCTCCCCGTTGTGGGAGTCCCATTTGAGAGAGTAGGGATTGACATTGTTGGTCCCCTTGATCCTCCAACCTCCTCAGGCAACAGGTTTATTCTTGTTGTAGTAGACCATGCTACTAGGTATGCTGAGGCAATTCCTATGTGGACTGTTACAGCTCCGGCTGTGGCTAACGCCCTCCTTGGCATTTTTACCAAGGTTGGGTTTCCTAGGGAAGTAATCTCTGACAGGCGGTCAAATTGTATGTCCCACTACATGAAAGCCATGTGAAAAACCTGCGGAGTTACTTACAAGTTCTCAACCGCATACCACCCTCAGACAAATGGATTGGTTGAAAGGTTCAACAGAACCATGAAGAGCATGATAGGTGCTTTAGAGGACCCCCTTAAAATAAAGTGGGATACTCTTCTGCCATGCCTTCTCTTTGCTTATAGAGAAGTCCCTCAGGAGGGAGTAGGTTATTCTCCCTTTGAACTTCTCTATGGACATCCAGTCAGAGGCCCCTTAGCCCTGATTAAGGAGGGGTTGGAGAGTGCTGACTACGTGATAGGTCTCCGGAGGAGAATGTCACACATGATGGCAGAAGCTAGTGATAACCTGAAAGCTGGTCAAGCTTTGGTCAAGCACTGGCATGATCAAAAGGCTAACATGGTTGAGTTTACTCAAGACCAGCTAGTTCTAGTTATGATTCCAACAAGGCAGAGGGCCTTGCAAGACAAATGGATGGGACCCTTCAAAGTTGTGGGTAAACTTGGAGAGGTCAACTATCTGGTGGACTTGGGCAATCCCAAGGAGGCTCCCACAGTCTTCCACACCAGCTGACTAAAAGCATATGTCTCCAGACCTGATGTAGGAGCTTTGCTTCTAGCATCATCAGAGGAGGAAGAAGAGAGTGAAGCTCTTCCTGATCTCCTCAGAGACTTACCTTTGGACGAAAAGATTGAAGGAGTAAATCTCTCTTCAAATCTGACACCTGAGCAACAAGAAGAGTGCAGATCTATGTTGAATCAGTTTGCCTCTCTGTTATCACTTTCACCAGGCTTGACCCCTTGGGGACAGCATGACATACTCACTGGTGACTGTCTGCCAGTCAAAAGCAGAGGATACAGGATGTCAGAGAATGTAAGAACCCACATCAAAGGTGAGGTCAGCAAGATGCTTGATCTCAGGGTAATAGAGCCCTCTACTAGCCCATGGTCTAGCCCAGTTGTGTTAGTACCAAAAGCAGGATCTAAGGAACTTAGATTCTGTGTGGATTATAGAGCTCTTAATGCAGTCACCAAGACTGATTCCCACCCTTTACCAAGGACAGATGAGTTGGTGGATAGACTTGGTGCAGCCAAGTTCCTCAGCACATTTGAGTTGATGTCAGGCTATTGGCAAATAGCCCTGATAGACCATGCCAAGGAGAAAACTGCATTTTCTACCCTCGTTGGCTTATACCAGTTTAAGGTTATGCCTTTTGGATTGAAAAATGCACCTGCTACATTTCAAAGGATGGTAAATCAGGTTCTGACAGGATGGAGGACTTCTGCATGACATACTTGGATGGCATTGCAGTCTTCAGCCAAACCTGGGAAGAACATGTGGACCACCTGAGCTATGTTTTGCAGGCTCTCGGGAAGGCCAATCTGACCATAAAGGCAAGTAAATGCCAGATTGGACAGAGTAAAGGGGTCTAACTTGGACATGAGGTAGGAGGTGGAGAAATAAGGCCTTTGCTCAGTAAGATTGAAGCTGTGCAAAATTGGACAACACCTACTACTCAGACCCAGGTGAGAGCCTTCTTAGGTCTCACTGGGTACTACAGGAATTTCATAGAGAACTATGGGACCATAGCTTCTCCACTGAATGTCATCTCCTCTCCTAAATTGCCTAAAAAGGTAAGATGGAATGAGGAGTGCAATCAGGCCTTTGAAAACCTGAAAAAGGCTATTTGCCAAGCCCCAGTACTCAGAGCTCATGACTACCACCAAACTTTCATTGTGCAGACGGATGCTTCAAATGTAGGAATAGGTGCAGTCCTCAGTCAACTGGATGGGAAAGGTAGGGAGCACCCTGTTTGCTTCATCAGTAGAAAGCTGAAGGATCCTGAAACAAGGTGGGCAACCATTGAACGAGAGTGTTTTGCTATTGTGTGGCTCTGAAGAAGTTTAGGCCATACTTGTATGGTTCTACTTTTGTCATTCAGACTGACCACCAACCCTTGAGATGGTTAATGCAAATGAAAGGGGAAAACCCAAAACTATTGAGATGGTCAATCTGCCTGCAAGGGTTTGATTTCACCATTGAACACAGGTCAGGGTGTCACCACCAAAATGCTGATGGTCTCTCTAGGATGTATGTCATCGACTAGAGGTATGAGATTCATCCAGGAGTGGATTAAATCCTCCTGTCCCTTAGTCTGGGGGGGGGGGTGAGTGTTAGGAAGAATTCTCCGTTTAGGCTGAATTTCGTAACCTAGTGAGTCCCCCAGCAGCTTTGCTGGATTTCTGGAGTTTGTTTTTTTCTCCTGCCAAGAGTGAGTCTCTTTTCCTCACACTCTTGGACATGATTTGAGGGGTTCCTTTGACTGTTAATGTGTTTTATGGGCTATGGGGTGTTTTATGGGCTATGGGGTCTTTTACTCCATGGGGTCTCATGTGTTTTTACTAGGTATGTTACACAGCACCATCAGTGCTGTGACACAGGGGTGTCATAGTGACCCCCCACCATAGAATCCATACCCTGGGACGGACTACTGTCTCCCAGGGCATGTAAAGTCACTATTGGCTTTACTAGTCCCAAATTATGAACAGAAACCAGTACAAACCATCGTATTGTGGATGTACTGGTCGGGGCAATTCGATTGCCCCGGGGTCTGTTCTTCGAGGGGGCACGTCTCCGTCCCCCCTGATCGAGTTTTGGCTGGTGGCAGTGGATACTACTTTTTATATTCGACCGCGAATATATCTCTATGGGATTTTCCCATTGTTCGAAGCTACCAACTTTAATTATTTAATTCCTATAGCCTCAAACATACCACCGGTTTATTTATTTAATATTAATTCACCGGTTGTTTTTTTTTGCCAGAACTCGATTCTAAAATGGAGTTTGTGTTCTCTTCTGTGACTCCAACCCAAGTCGAGCCCTTTGTTGCACTTTTTGGCAGGCTTCTCCACAGAAGCCTCCAAAAGTGGTGCCACTCTGTCTGGGTACCACGGGGGGTGTGGGAGGGGGTTTAGGCACCCTGGACTGAGTTGCCTTGGCAACTCAAGTCGCACTCTTGTGCGATTGGCCCCAGTGGACCACTCCTTTGAATCGAGAAACTCTGCGGCTGGTTTCTTCCCTGGCAGCACGACGACCTCCTGCTTTCCTCCCCGACGAGATCTTCTCTTCTGCCGGACGAGCACCAACTCGCATCCGCTGCCAGGAACAACTGCCCCCGCTGGAGTGTTCTCACCATTTCAAGGTACTGTGTCCGCCTGGCCTCCCTTTCTATAGATTGCTACAAGGTGACAGTAAATCCTTAACCTTCTAGACTGGGCTGGCCTCTTGACCATCTAACTGGTCCCTTTCTTTTGGTCCAACTTCTTTCTGAACCTTTGAGACTTTTGTACACTTTTCAACCGTGTGACCTTGGACACATTTCGTTCTGATCCTCTTAAAGTGGATCCGGCTTTCTGAACTCTAACTTCACGGTTTGATTCTGCCTTCCTCGCTTGCTGTGTTCTTTTGAAAGTGTTGGGATCTGTTTCAATGTATGCTCTGCCTTTCTCTCCCTTTTAAACCGAATTATTAGAGTGCCATCTGCGTTAAGTGCTCACCACTGTCTGAAAATAAGTGGGGCTTTACTTAAGACTTGTCTAATATATAATATAGGGAGTGTATATACTTTAGTAACTGTGTTTTTGAACTTGCTTGAGATTAGTGCCAGTGTGTTTTCTTAGATGTGTTTTTAAATAAATAATTATATATCTTTTACACCAAAGCTCTGGTCAGTGTTTGCTTGTTCTACTGTGTGTACCTGCCTTATTGTGTATTCTCTGTATACTGCCTAACTCTTCTTGAGAGAAGTCTGACTGCTCAGCCACAGCTACCAGGTAAATCTGGGTGGTGCAGACTGCTACCGGGTTTACTGCTAACTCCTGTAGTCTTAAACTTTTTGCAGTGGTCCCTAAGGGAACTGCACAGGTTTCTGCCTAACAGCGGCATATAGAGATTAGGCTAATGAAGACACTCAACCCAATAGAGATCATGGCCATCTCCCCTGGCAAGCTCTCCACACCACCCAAGAAGCACCCAATAATCGGGCCCACAATCACCCAGTGGCACAAGCTCAGGGCAGCACAAGGAATCCAAACCAGACATGCACCACCCTGGTCCATTATCAGGGCAATTCTCTCCTATGGACACAGCTACAAAATTCACCACAAACAAGACACAGCCTGGGCCAACACCCGCTTAACGGACATAAGTGATGAAGGACTGTTAGATCAGTTTCAAGAAGCGTGTATCAAACTGGCCCTCAAAAGCAGAGATTGGCGTACGTACTGCACCATCTGCACCACCATTAGGCTCCACATGGCACAAAACCCTCTCCCACTGCCCATGACCCCATGTGAGTCGGAGATGGAGAAGCATCTAGACGTGCTCCCACACTTGCGCACCTTCTACCAAATGGCGATACCAGGAAACCAAGTGCGAAACCCATCGCTAGCACACTCTTGGATGGAAGACCTAGGAACACGATTCGAGGTCACTGATATCCTAGACCGCTTTGCAGCCATCCCCCGAATATCCACAAGCATTAAGAATAGAGAGATACAATACAAAATCATACAAAGGCTATACTTCACCCCCGCAACACTATCAGATGGGGATTGCTCAATCTAACAAATGCTGGAGGAGGGAATGCGACTCCCTAGGCTCAATAGGTCACATACTCTGGCACTGCCCCAAGATCGCTAGATACTGGCGGGAGGTCCACGGGCAGATCAGAGACATAGATGGGGCCAAGGTCATATTCACACCTGAAATAATACTAATGGGGGCAGACACCGACGAATGGCACGAGGACCCTTCAACCCGCAAACTAATCAGCCTGATGCTTTCCACGGCTAGAAAACAACTGATCATTCACTGGAAGGCTAAGACCCATCCCCTGCCAGCCGAGCGGATGGCACTCCTGGCTAAAACATGTAGATAGAAGCTGGCAGGGATGGTAAGAGGGCAGACGCACAACCCCACTAAAGCAGCAAAATTCAGCGAACTGATAGAGAAACACGTAAAATAGGCAAAAATGGAGGATGGAACAACACAGAGCATCTACAGGCAAGCCAATCACGCCTGCACATCGACCAATGCTACCGGGGGACATGGCTAATAGAACACCTAGCTTCCACTCGGGAGCCACAGAGCCAGGGCGCAACTCTTAGTTATGGGGGCTTGGTGGGAGGGGTTATGAACACACAGGATTTCTGGGTTAGGTCGCAACCGCTGATGCCTAGCAGAACTGGGAGACAACGGAACACAGATCCGGGCGGGGGGAGTGGGTTCATGCCCAATGAGGTGCTGGGATCTAAAAGGAACACCGGCGAAAAGCATAAAGATCTGTTATAATATGCACCTGTCGAAACATGCCGAAATTGTCTCTGATATCCTATGCATCGGTATATGTTTATGAAATGCCAATGAAAAGATGTTTAAAAATAAAAACGGACAAAGAGGTCTCCTTCCCCACCAATGCATATAAACTGGTAACTTCCCAAACTGCTGCTGCAATCGGTTGAGATTGGACTGACCTTTGTGTTTTAGGAGCCTTTAACAAACACCAAAAAGCTGCTGCTTCTTTCTTCACTACAGCTGCCAACATTCCTTTAGCATTAATGATCTGAGCAAGTGTCACTTTTTTCGCTCACCACAGTATCAAATGCATGATGGAGTGCCTTCCTTAGTACAGTGAATGGTCGAGATTAATAGATTTTGCAGCAGTTTCTGGACAGCTATATTAAAGGATAAAGGGTCAAGCAGCAAGTCCTTGGAGTTACAATCACCAGATAAAATCGCATTATTAAAAACGTCAGCCAAACCCGGTTTCCATATCAAGGAATGATCCCTTGGACAAACCTCCTCAATCAAAGTTGTACCTACATTTTATACCTGCACAAAATCCTAATCTACAGAAAGGTAAATAAGGCAATGATCACTTTTTCCCATCTCTCTCGCCAAGAACGCAGAACATCGAAACAAAAGATCCTTCGAGAGAAACATATAATCAAGAGTAGATTTAGAGCATTGGCCAGTAGATTGGCACCAATAATGTCCAAATGTGTGCTGGCCGACCAAGCCAGATTTATCCCTGGAGATCAACATCATGTGGTCTGCAGAGAATATGCAGCCTTCTCTCAATCCTAGATCAGTAGTCTTCAGTGGTGGCAGCCCTTCTCGGCGCGTGGGGGAGGGATTTCTGCAAATAGTTTCCTTGCTGTATGGGGTCCAGTTGCGTTGCTTCGGGTAAACGACAGGCTTGCACCGCCTACTGAAATGGGGAGGGGAACCCAACAAAGGTGTCTGTTATCCCCTTTACTGTTTGCTCTAGCGGTGGAGCCGCTTGCAGTGCTTGGCCGCTCAAGCGATATAGAGAGAGGGGTACAGCTTTACACACAAATTGGTGATCTTCTTGTATGCCCGACGACTTGATATTGTTCATCAGTGACCCAGCTATTAACGTGGCGCCTGTAATGGGGGATATACTGGTGTTTGTTTTTTTTTCGGGATTTGAGGTTAAGCCGTCTAAACCGGTGCTCTTCCCACCTAACTGGTGGCACTGCAAGGTTACAAGATGAATTTCAGTTCCAATGGCACGTTGACAGCACTCAGTACTTGGGGTGATGGTTATCAGATCTCATGAGGCACTCTGCCAGGCAAACTATCGGGACAGATTGGTAGGCATCGAGAAGCTTCGGAAAGGTGGTCTAATTTGCCTTTATCCCTTTCCGGGCATATATCACTCATAAAAATGGTAATCCTGCCCCGACTATTGTATTTATTCCTACATGTACCTATAGCAGTTCCTACTAAATATTTTAGGTTATTAAAGTCTGGCATATCTACCTTTATCCGGCAAGGAAAAGAGGTTAGGTGCGTTGGGATAAAATCGTGGCACCCCTCGAGAAGGGGAGTCTGGCTCTTCCGGAACCTGAGGCGTACTGGACAGAGGCGCAGGCATCCTATTCGCTGCACTGGTACCATTTAAAACCAGACAGGGTGCATGTGCTGCTTGAGAGGGCGATTGTTGCCACTTCCCTTCTGAGAGCAGCGATTATTACATCTGCAACATTTTTTTCATAGGGCATGCAACATCGTCAATCTAACTGGAGGGCGTGGCGTGTGCGGATTTCTCTACTCTCCACTTTTCCCGATCAAGTATATGCCGGGAATTCGGCTTACGAGTGAGTTGGGTTACGTACAATGCCTGGCTAAATTGGGGTTTGTATGCCGGCAGGACCTTTTTCCCAATGGTCAGTTTATTACACTGGCAGAGTTTAAGGCTAGGTGTCTTTCTGTATTTTAGGCTTTGGGTTAGTTTAAAATAATGGTTTGTTAACTTTCCTCGGGATCCCCTGATTGCTCCTGTTTTACATGGGTTGATTAGCTCGGGCAGGTTGGTATCTCGATTGTATGCCACCCTGACAGATAATGGGTGGAGGAGGCTAGGGTCAAATGGGAGGAGACCTAGATTGCTACTGTCTCAGATGAGGTGTGGAGGCACTGTTGTATGCAAATGTGTAAAGTGGCCATTAACAGTAATTACAAACTAGTACAGTTCAAATATTTACATCAATTCAATAGAACCCCAATGGATCTACACAGGATTTTCCCCGAGGCCTCAAAATCCTGCCAGCGATGCAGGATCTCCCCTGTGACCTTTCTACATTTGGCCTGGACCTGTCCCCTGGTATACACCTTCTTGATACAAGTGTTTGAAATTATTGGGGATATTGCAGGAGAGGAGGAGACCCTGAACCCTATGGTGCCATTGCTGGGGTATACCCTGGTGCTGCCCAGGTCTGTCCGGAGGCTATTGGGGTTGTTACTGCTATTGGCTAAAAGGAGAGTGGCCATGCTATGGGGCAGAAGCCGCCACCTTGAGCTTGGCCAGTGGAAAGCAGATATTGTGTACTGTCATGAACTGGAGAGGGACTACAGGACAATGGCACACCCTGCTTCTAAACCACGGATATTTGGGGTCTGTATGTAGTATTTCTACTGTCCAGGGCTGGGGAAGTCCCAGACTCTCAATCGAACACTGAAGTAGGTTGGTTGGTTTTGTGGTTTGGTGTTTTATGTTTAACAAAAATGTAATAAAAGAATACATTTAAAAAAATCAAGAGTAGAACAGCGTATTCACCCAAGTAAATTTGGGGGGCATATCACCTATTATATTTACCTTTTACCACAGATAGGCCGCAAATACGCATTTCTTCTCTTAATAACAACAAGTACAGATGTACCACCCCACAAAGTGTTCTGGTAAAAACATGGGTCAAGACATTAACTATCATAATCTCCAAGAACAATAGTACTACTAACATTCTCACACCATTCACTTGCTAGCAAGTCCGATAAGACTTCTAAAAATGACATAAAAATGGATGATTTAGGGTTAAAAGAAACATTAAAAATACAGCCACAGCATTCCTTCCTTAATCCCACATCAAACCAAGTTAGCTTGACTAATTTGGATGTCACCTCTACTGGATCGAGACTTATCTGTATAGCCGCATCATTTAAGGCACAAATTAAACCCCCAAATGGATGACCTTGAGGCTCCTGTTCTGCCTTTACACAACAAATAGGTCCACAATCCAAGTTTTGTGCAAACAAATCAAAGCAACATTTCTAATAGAATCAAAATGAGAGGTCAGAAAGGAAGAGCCTCTGCAGTTCCAAGATACTATTTGGAGCGAATGACCTCACGAAGACGAATCATCTTGGCATGATCCCTATTAAAGGAATCTATGATTGAACTCCAATCATAGGCTGGACATGCAAATTTACTTTCGTATTCTACAATCCGCCTAAAAGAGGGCTTAGCAGACATTATGTTAATTGTCATATCTGGGTGATTTTCCAGCTCCAATTTAGAGATTACCTGGCATGTATCATCCAGAGGCATTTGACTTGACCTCTCATTTAGATCAACCTGTTGCATTACATCCCAAGGATAAAAATGTCTGTTTCCAGCAAGACCAAGTTTTCAATCAGTCAAGAGGGAAATTAGAGTTTTACTAGATCAAACCTTTTATTCACAAATTTCACCTGGGCTATGTCCACAGAATTTATCAGACAGAGTTGGAATCTTCACAAACATCTCTAGTATATGTGAGTGATTCAACAGAGCACTTTTAAAGCCCACGCATATCTGTTCAATACATAACATGTGATCATCCAAAAACATCTCTTCGATTTTTTGAATGGGCCTATTAGAAATTGAATCACTTCATTTTCCGTGGTCCTGGGTCAAGAGTTTACATATCTTTTCCTTTCCCTCAGAATTATTAAAAATTAAGCTTATTTTGAGGGGCTTTATGCAAGTCGGAGACGGTTTTCCATTACTAAACCAAGTCTCCTCCTCCTTTCCTCAAGTGTAACAAAAGGTAATACCGTAATTTTTCGGAGGATTTAACACACTCTTAAGGTGTGTAGCACACATGCCGCTAAATGTATTGGTCCGTCCTTCATCACAACCTGCGGCAAAAGCGAAATCGCCTTCGAGCGTCCCCAAAAACCTCAGTTACAGAAATCTTCACAAACTCTCCTGAAAGCATAGTACTTAACAGAGGTGTAGCTTTAAATGGAGACAAAAGCCTGTACCTAGGGAGAAGAATTGGGGCCAAAGGCTTCAAGGCCAACTGCTTTTGTGGAGCCCCCAAATTTCAGTCTTGCCCAACACTCCCAGACAGAACAGGCAGCAGTACAACAGGCACAACTGCACGTTTTTCCAAGGAATTTCTAAACCTGTATTATCGAGAGCCCTGGAATAACTTCAGTTTGGTTAATTAAACGTGTTTGGCTACCTGTTATAGTTTCTTTATCTGAATACACTGAGAAATAGCTTAAATGGAAATCTTCCACAGGTTTGCTTATTGGAATCGGGAACGGTATTATAGATGTGTTGTACGAAATCCAGCCCTTTATTGAAGTGTTTCTTTTTACATTTGTCTTTTTTCGGGGGAAAGAGAAACCTGCTTAACGGATTCCACATCCTCAGCCAACGTGGGGAGAGCTAGCAAAATGCAACCAGTTGCCACGGTTCAGAGACAAGATTCCCTTGAACATGTTGATAAGTTCCTTAGGAACGTACGCAACCCTCTTATTTTGTTTAGGTGGAATTTAAAAATGTTTAGGTTTCTTAGTATTGAGGTATAGTACCACAGTGATATTTGGGCTTTTGTCACAACCCTGAAGACCATCCACCCCAACCACCTCAGCAATAGATATTTCATCTTCATCAGCCAATAGCGATACATTTAAAACAGAGTCTGCCAAAACGGACAGTTTTTTTTAATTTCTTCGCTACTCAGAATCTTTCCTGGTGAGCAGGTTTGTGACACAAAAGGTCTTGGGGCCCCTGTGCCTTAGGGGATCAAGGCATTGCTCTTTTGCTTTAACACTATCGTAAATAAAGCCCCCCAAAAAGGCTAGTTTCGAGGACATAGTCAAAGTCACTCAATTCTCAAACTTCTGAAAATTTCTCATATGTTTTATAAATTGGGACAAAGTCAAATGTAAAGCATGCAGGGCTGATCCCAAGGTACTTGAAATGTCATGCCCAGATGTACCTAGAGTCAAATCCTGAAAGGACTTATATGACAAACCCAAGGGGGAAGAGCCTCCTGATTGATCCGCTTTCAGTGAGTCAGCTATAAAAAGGGAGGGCGATCAAGAAAAGTTGGCATTTGGAATGTTGCAGGCTTCAGATAAGGAAATCTGCTGCTCCTTAGGAGCCATGACCTCATCCACACTCCCAAGAACATCTAGGCCCAAAAGAACTGAAGGGTCTTCAGTTTCCACAATTATTTGCAAAAAGCGATTTGTCCGTCATAGATTGGGGCAGGGATCGTAGCAAAGCAACAGTCAACAATCTCCATTCTAGTGGTCTCAATCAGTAGCGACAAAAGAGACCTTTTGTTGTTTGAACTTTTTACAACAGCAAGCAAAATTTGAGCAGTCTGAGGGAAAAGAAATCACCTTTCACGTAGCCTTCATTTTACTTCTTAGGTAGTGGTTCATCATTTATAGCGGGGAAAATAAAAGCATGCTCAACACAAAAGTTGGCAGACGAAAGTGTATATGGTGTCTCTTTCCCCAGTAAGCAAAAATTCTGCACACCAAAGAAGCTCCTTCACCCCCCCTCACACCCCGGCGGACCACAGCAATCCACTTCCGGAGCTACTTCCGCATGGAAGCGGGAAGTAAAGTTACAGTGTGGTACACTTATCCAACACTTTTGCACAGAGACAGCCACCAATTAGCGTACAATTAGCAAACGCCAACCTGACAATAGGCCTCTGAGCCTATGGGACAAAAGCACTGTCAAAGACACTGAGGACGCTACTCTTCAACACAACAGCACATTTAGCCAGATTTTAACAAGTTCGGCCAGGTCAGGTCAGGCTTTGATCAGACCATAACACACTGGAGTGGGTGCAGGTCACAGAGAGCAGGTTTGCACTCAAAGATAGCTCATTGCTCGTCCTGCATCCGCCACTGGCGCCTCCAAAGACAGGAGATTGGGAATGGAAGACCCCCCCCCCGGAGTGCTATTCAGCTTGTTGACGGCAGCTCATAGCGCTTTACCTCTGCTTTCAATTAGACGAAAGAACCTCAGTACATCGACGCACAGGATCGTCAAGCCAAACTGGAGCACTGAAAGTAACGGATACCAGCCGCTTCTGACAATCTCCAGACTGACAGAATAGGACCGGACTAGTCACCCACAGAGAACTCTCATCCCTTGCAGTGCCTCACACACTAACATGTTCCGTATTAATCCTGAAGGCTTCCCTGCCTACCAGGGCTCGCTATCCGACAGAAGTACTTATTTAGTAAGCAAGCCAGTGTGCCCCTATCCTTGGGCGAATCGTAGAAGCTTGCACAGCAGAAATAGCAATGTATCAAAGTGTTTTCTGCCGACACCTAGATTGTGCCTTGTTAGGGAGAATTCTCTCTTTAGGCTGAATTTCCTAACCTAGTGAGTCCCCCAGCAGCTTTGCTGGATTTCTGGAGTTTGTTTTTTGCTCCTGCCAAGAGTGAGACTCTTTTTCTCCCACTCTTGGACATGATGTATGGTGTTCCTTTAACTGTTAATGTGTTTTATGAGCTATGGGGTCCTTTACTCCATAGGGTCTCATGTGTTTTTACTATGTGTGTTACACAGCACCCTCCGTGCAGTGACACAGGGGTGTCATAGTGACACCCCACCATAGACTCCATACCCTGGGACTGACTACTGTCTCCCAGGGCATGTAAAGTCACCATTGGCTTTACTAGTCCCAAATTATTAACAGAAACCGGTACAAACCATCATATTGTGGACGTACTATTCGGGGCAATTCGATTGCCCCGGGGTCTGTTAGTCGAGGGGGCACATCTCCGTCCCCCCTGATCGAGTTTTGGCTGGTGGCAGTGGATACTACTTTTTATATTCGACCGCGAATATATCCCTATGGGATTTTCCCATTGTTCGAGGCTACCAACTTTAATTATTTAATTCTCATAGCCTCGAACATACCGCCGGTTTATTTAATTAATATTAATTCGCCGGTTGGTATTTTTTGCCAGGACTCGATTCTAAAATGGCGTTTGTGTTCTCTTCTGTGACTCCAACCCAAGTCGAGCCCTTTGTTCCACTTTTTGGCGGGCTTCTCCACAGAAGCCTCCAAAAGTGGTGCCACTCTGTCTGGGTACCACAGGGGGTGTTGGAGGGGGTTTTGGCACCCTGGACTGAGTTACCTTGGTAACTCTTGTCGCACTCTTGTGAGATTGGCCCAAGTGGTGAGCCGGCCGGCTCACCACTTAGCATGTTTGATTGACAGCTAGGCTGAGTGAATGGGGGTGTGCTGCATAAAAGCAGGGCTTTGGGGACTGGAACTTCAGAAGTCGCCACAGGACCTGAGAATTCGACGAGGGAGAAGCTGAGCCGACCTACCACGACGACACCACCGGTGGAGCCCTGCGGAACCGACTCACCACTTCCCAACGACAGAGAAGATCTCCCGGCTGGAGAGGCTTCTTCCCCTGACTGGTGGGCACAACCAGTTTACCTTCTTCTCTCCGCACCCCAGACCGGCTTGTGGTCGAATTGCCCGTGCCCAGCACCCCGGCAACCGGATAGCCACTTACCACTGGACCGCGAATCAACAGACCGCTCCTTTTACCTGAGAAACTCTGCGGCTGGTTTCTTCCCTGGAGGTGCAGCGGACTCCTGTCTTCCTCCCCGACGAGATCCTCTCTTCCCCCGGACGAAGCACAGACTTGCATCCGCTGCCAGGAACAACTGCCCCCGCTGGAGTATTCTCACCACTTTACGGTACTGTGTCCGCCAAGCCTCCCTTTCTAAAGATTTCTACAAGGTAATAATAACCCCTTAACCTTCTGGACTGGGTTGGCCGCCTTGACACTCTAACTGGTCCCTTTCTTTGGTCCAAATCCTTTTTGAACCGTTACAAGACTTTTGTGCACTGCAACCGTGTGACCTTGGACACATTTCGTTTTGATCCTCTTAAAGCGGATCCGGCCTACTGACTCTAAACTCACGGTGTTACTTTGCCTTCCTCTCTTGTTGTGTTCGTGAAAAAGTGTTGGGATCTGTTTCAATTTATTCTCTGCTTTTCTCTCCCTTTTAAAAATGAATTATTAGAGTGCCATCTACGTTAAGCACTCACCGCTGTCTGAAAATAAGTGGGGCTTTACTTAAGACTTGTCTAATATTCTTTGAAGGGAGTGTACATCTTTTAGTGACCGTGTTTTTGGATTGCTTACGATTAGTGCCTGTGTGTTTTTCTAGATGTGGTTTTAAATAAATAATTATATCTTTTTTACACCAAGCCCTGGTCAGTGTTTACTTGTTCTATTGTGTTCTTTTGACCTATTGTGAATACTCTGTATACTGCCTAACTCTTCTTGAGGGAAGTCTTGACTGCTCAGCCACAGCTACCAAATGAATCTGTGTGGTACAGACTGCTACCAAATGGGTTTACTGCCAAACACCTGTAGTCCTAAATCTTTTGCAGTGGTCCCAGAGGGAACTGCACAGGTTTCTGCCTAACATGCCTTCCCAAAAGTAAGAATGTAGCCTCTGCCTAAGACTGTGAACATTCACCAAAAATATTTTTGCTTGATTATCTCATGCCATGTCTGAACCTCCCTTTCCATTGAAATGCATGTGGGCTCTTCTGTATAAAAAAGCTCTGTGTCTGGATTTGGGTTGCTGTTGTCCTGTGCATGCTGGCTTTGCTGACTGATTTTAAAGATGTTCCTCATTCTAGCTGGAAAGTCTGTGGTTGATTTTCCACGTCAACCGGTCCTGGCATACAACCGTGGTAGGTGTGGAGGTTCATAAGAAGGAGACAGACTAGATGTTTCCATTCTGTACTGGATTTTATTTAAATATGAAAAATGCCTCACTTTCCTTAAACTACGTGTTTCCCTAACGAACACAACTAACTTGGGTGAGTGTCCGTCAGTTGTGAAGGTCAAATGTAATAGTCTGTCCTCCATCCAAATCTTAGCTACTCTGGTCCTATCACTAATATAAAAATAACTAAAATCCAGGAGAATGACTCCCTTCTCCTGGTGCTGTTTTCTCAACAAGCTTCCATCAATATAAAATTGTGAGATGGTTCTTGGATATCATTTGCATTAGTTCATTCAGTTCTCTTCGGGGTTTCTAATTCTCTTGGCCTCTCTTTTCTTGAACCTTCAAAGTCCTCTTAAACAACGTTCCTTTTCCTTAAGGTTCTCTCCCTCGGGTTCTCTCACAAACTTAAACATCTTTCTTTATCTGACATCCAACTTGTATATTGAATATTCTGAATAATTGTATTCTTCACAGAATTAGCAGTCCTCCAATCACTTGGTTTTTCACTGGGACGAGTAAGATGAACACAGGGATGGTTTTTACTCTTCTAGTTACTTTGCGTCTCACTGGGATAAATATGGTGGACAGAGAATTTCTCGCGCCCTTCTGGTTAGTTTGTGTCTTACTGGGATGGATAGGATGGACCCAGTAATGGCTCTCATACTCGTCCCAGTGAGACTGAAAGTATCCAGAAGAGTGACTAGAGTATTCCTTGCACTCGCTACCCTCCCCAGGTCTCCCGCTCTTCCTCTTCCCGAATGTCTCTCTTATTGGCGTCTCTGCCTCCAATGCTTGTAACGCTGTGCTGGGGCTTCCCCTGCATAACTTTATAGTCCATTCTTTGTGTTGGACTAGCATTAATTATTGTACTATTGTGTTTCTACGTCCCAGTACCAATTATTGCTCAATTGGTTTTCTTCATCACAGTACCAGACAGGTACTTCTCTGGTAAAGTATCACAATAGCAAATATACAGTGATTCATCCTGTTTGCCCCTGGCAAGTTTCACTAACGTGAGTTAGTGAGATATTTGGACAGGGAAATCCCTATCGGAACAGGATTCCTTGTCCCCTCGGGCCGAGTCTCTCGCGGTGAGGTCCCACTTGCTTTGACCCCTAGGGAGGGTATCGCATAGCAGGTTTACCATCCCAGCCTAACAAGGAAAGGCTCCCCGTGGGGAGAACTAACAGAATCCCGCAATTCGTCACATACCAGTTCCCTTAGATTCCCCTTTTTCGGGGATCAAGAATCGGCTGAGAAAATCTAGATTCCCTTTCTCCTGCTCCTTTTTGTGTTGTACTGAAAAGCAGAAGGGTTGAATATCAAGAAACCATGTCATGATTCGAGCATTGGAGTCTTTTCTCAGATTTACCCATGTGAGTGAGGAGTGGTCAGTGACCAGTCTGAATTTTCGCCCAGTGAGATAAAGATAATATTTGAGATGAGTTATCGCCCACTTAATGGCCAACGCCTCCAATTGTACGGTGGCATAGTTCTGCTCTCGTGGAAAAAGCTTTCTGCTTATGTGTAGGACTGGATGTTCTATGCCATCACCCTCTTGTGATAAGATAGCTCCAAGATTGATCTTAGACACATTGGTCTGTAATATACATTCTTGAATGAAGTTTGAAACCTTTAGCACTGGCTCACTACATAAGATGTTCTTCAAGCCATTGAAGCTATCTTGATCCCGACTGTTCCATACCAACGTTTGGGGCTGTGCATTTTTAAGTTTGTCTGTCAGGCAGCAATGTTAGAATAAGTAGGGATAAATCTATGGTAATATCCCATAAGCCCTAAAAAGGCACGGAGCTCCCTTGTGGTTCGAGGTGTAGGAGTAGGTTTTGCAGCCTTGACCTTTTCAACGTGAGGCTGCACCAACCCATTACCCACAATGAATCACAGGCATTTGACTACCGATTGGGCTAGATGACATTTCTTTGTGTTTGTAGTCAGTCCTGCCTTTCTTAATGTCGAATATTTTGTATAGATGTAAAACGTGATCTGCCCAGGTCTTTCTATAAATCCCAATATCGTCAAGGTATGCCCTGCAGAAGGGTCACAAAAATCGGTCCATTAGACTATGGATAGTTGCCGGGTCCCCATGTAACACAAAGGGTAAGACTTTGAATTGATAAAAAAACCTGAGGGGTCGAGAAAGCAGTTCTCTCTCTATCAGAGGGATTGAGAGGGACTTGCCAATAGCCTTTATTAAGAACAATCATGGAGATGAGCTTAGCACTGCCCAAAAATCATCTATTCGCGGCATTGAATGGTTGTCAAATTGCGAGATCCAATTCAGATTCCGGAAATCAATGGGAAACCTCTACAATTGAACGAGTTTTGCAACAAAGACTATTGTCAAAGACCATGGGCTCTCGGAAGGCTTGATAACGTCAGCCTTAATTATATTGTCCACCTCCTGTTCAATTATTTCTTTCCTAGCCTCAGGAATTCAGTATGGTCGAGGTTTATTACCTTGCCTTGGGGTGTTGTCATCGTACGGAAGACGTTTTTGGCCCTTCCCGGCTGATGCTTTGAGACATCAGTGAACTAATCTAACAGGTCTTTGATGTCTTCGTGTTGCGTGGGAGTTAGTGCTAGGCAGAATCCTGTGCAGTGCCCTTAAGGACCACTACACACAATTAAGACTACAGGTGGCAATACAAGTTTTACGTTTGGTACAAGCCTGTACCGCTATGTCAGAGTGGTAGCAGTGGCGGAGCAGCCAGGCTTATCTCAATAGTATATGAGCAGTAGCCGAGATTACACAAAGGGACCACAATTACTGTGACTCAAGCAAACACTGACTAAAGGTTTCAGGTAGAAAAATATAAGTACATTTATTTTAAAACCATTCGTTATAAACACAACACTTCTATTAAACTTAAACAAAAAACACACGTTAAATATACTACAACTAACCAATTCACTTTGTACAGTAAGTCTCAAGGTAAGTACCCTGTGTTTGAATGAACCGGTGTTAAGAACAAAACACGTTACCGCGAATACGATTGCGATCACTTTTTGACAGTTCGGTCTACTAAATAAACGCGTTTCCGTGACATGAAATGCTACCGGGGCAAAAACACACTTAGCACCTGAGATACCCAGAGGGAGTTGGAGGCAAAAATCACAGGCAATATTTTGGTTAGGCAGACAGAATCGAGAAACACTCAGACAGGAGTTCAAAAGTCAAAGGGCTGGAGCCAGGGTCAAGTGACACCGGGGGCCTGTTGCCGAAGATCACACAGTCAGACAATTCACGATTCAACGTAGCCAAAAGTACTTCGATATTGTCAATGTTCGGAAGCAAAAGTTATGAGGAGGGAAGACAAGGGCAAGCCTTGGAGATCAAGAAAAGGGGTTCACCTAGTTTCCTCAAGTAGAACACAGTACCTTATTCCAATGGTGCAGCTGGTGCCCTGGCAGTTGTTCCTGTTGGTTTCCCGCAGACCCACAGTTCCTGGAGCTTCGTTGTGAAGGAGGACATCTGAAGGGGGTCTGCACCACACAGGGATGAGGCCGGCAGCAGCGACGAGGAATAAAAGGTATGCTCCTTAAAAACAGGAGAGGCTCTTCAGATGGCTCTCCAGACCACTACAGCAGCGTGCAGCGATTTCGACCAAGGAAGAGGATCCTCTGGCTGTGGAAGATGAGCTGGTTATCCCCACCAAGCTCAAGGGAAGACGACTCCGGACTGGATCTTCTCTTAGTCGTTGAAGGGAAGATAGCTCAGGACTGCAGCAGGGCTTCACCGGGACGGGGTAGTTGCAGCAGCCGTTGTTCTCTCCGCTTCTCTTCGGTTCCTTGTAGTTCCAGTGACGACTCTCTGACTTCTAGCCCAAGAGACCTGCCTTTTATGCGCAAAAACCCCATTCACACAGCCTGGCTGTCAACCACAGGGGGGTTGTCCAGCCTGGACAACCACCTCAGCCAATCATGGCAAAGTGCGACTTGGGTTTCCTAGGATACCCTGTGCAGGGGGTAACTACACCCCTCCCTCACATTCAGCCCACCTAGACACCCAGGCGCCTGGTGGAGGGCTTCTGAGCAGAAGCCCGCCAAAAGACGGTGAACAAAGAAGGCGAACCTAGTTTGCCGCGCAAAGTAAAACACAAGAAGGACTTTAACAAAAAGAAATGGTGAATAAACCCAACCGAAGCCAAAAGAAAGACAATTTGGTCAAGCGGGTTTATGTTTGAGGCTAATATAATAGCCAAGAACAATACCACGTTTATCTAATATAATCGCGGTAGAAAAGTTAGGGTAGATACCACTGCCACCAGCCAAGTCTAAATGTTAAAAGAGCGAAACGATGCTCTAGGAGGTACAGATAAAAAGGGATACGAATTAACCATTTCCAGTACTCCATGGAATATGGGGTGTACTGGATCTGTGGTAGATTGACTAAGTAAAGTTAATGGTAACTTTACCCTTTTCTGGGAGACGGTAGTCGCCTCAGAAATTGAGTCGGAGGAGTCTGAACGACAACCCTGTGCCACTGCACAGAAGGTGCTGAGTGACACACACACAAAGAAGGGGGCTACTGAAGTGGTGTACTCCAGGGCCCACAATCACAAAGAAACAAGTAGAAACACATAGCAAAACACAGGTAAGAGTGGGGGAAAAGCTCACACTCTTACCAAGTGAAATAAATAAACTCCAGAAGTCCAGTAAAGTTGCTGGGGGACTCACTAGGTGAGGGAAATTAGCCATAGTTGAGAATTCTCCCTAACAGTTAGTTCTGATGGTATTAAGCCGTTTCCTTGCCCGACATCCGTAAGGTGGTCCTAGTCATAATGAAACTAACTGGGGTCTACCATCCACTCCTTCAAGACAGTACTGTGATACACTTGTGTTTTCTGTCTCCAGTTGGGTTGGAAAACCAGGTAATTACAGGGGACCTTTTTCTCCAAGATCGTATATGGTACAAATCATTTTAACAGCATCTTATTTGTCTGTGGTCGGTAATAACACTAAGACCATCTGAATCACTGAAAAGGAGCGTGACACAGCCTTCCTATCATAGCTAGTCTTCTGGTTTTCCTGGGCTTGCTTTAAATGTGTTTCACAATCTCCCCAACCGTGGCCATGTGTTTCTTTAGGTTTTGCACAGTTTGAGACACAGGTAATACGGCTTCGTCACTCTCCGCCCACGTTTCTCAGAGCTGATACATAACATTCCTGGGTTATCTGCCATAAAGCAACTCAAGGGGAGAATATCCCAGAGAGGCATGAGGGGTCTTCCTTATGGCGAAAAAGCCCCATGGGATCATAGCATTGCAGTCCTTGCCATCCGCTTCCACAAGTTTCTTTAGAATCCTTTTAAGGATTTGATTAAAGCGTTCAACAAGACTGTCAGCCTGAAGGTGATAGACTAAGGTCCTCAAGGTTTTTAATTTTTGGATCTCCCTCATAATACAGGACATGAAGGTTTTACCTTGATCTGTCAAGATCTCTTTAGGGAATCCATTTCTCAGCGGAAAGGCCTCAGGATATCTAGTGGCATAGACGAGAATGACGAGGATAAATGTATTCCCCAACTTTGAAGGTTCAAGGGGTCCCATTATATCCATTGTGATGCGAGAAAAGGCCACTTCAATAATAGGGAGAGGTTGTAAGGGGATCGGTGGGACTGGAGTGGTTGCTGTCTTTTGGCATAGGGGACAGGTCAACAACATTTTCAACATCAATGTATACCCCTAGCCAATATTACCTATGTATTACCTTACCTGGGTCAGAGCTTCATCCACTCCTTGATGCCCTGCCATTAAGTGGGAACAAGCTAGTTCCAAGACCACTCTCCGGTGGCCTTGGGAAACTACTAGTTGTGATCTTTGTTTCCCTTCTGGACTGAAATCACCCCGATACACAAAGCCTTTTCTTAAGAAAAAAAGGACCAAGCTGACCCCCACCTTCCTCCTCTGAAATTACTTTGGAGAAAGCTTCAGTCAATATAGGGTTGTTTCGCTGTGCGAAAGCAAGTTTGGAAAGAAGACCTGCTTCCTCTATTTTCTCAGAAGGTTTATCCTCCTTTGGTTGATCTGCCTGTTGTCGCTTTCTCGCTCTCTTCCATCCTTTGTGGCGTCGCTTCATGTGCTCCTTCGTAGTTGGGAAAATGCCTCCCCATATCTTCTCTTCTCTCGTCAGGTCTACATCTCTCTTTCCAGAGACCTGTACTTGTTCGCTCTGCTCTCCAGAGCATCTTGGCTTTCCGGTGTAACACTGGCAACGTTGCATCCAGGTTTCCGCCCTACGCAAGAAACCGCACCTCTTCTGCTTCCCCTCTCTCATTGCTGTCATGGCAGCTTTGACCTTCCAGGGTTTCTCTCTCATTGGCATCTCTACCTCTAATACTTATGACACTGCGCTGGTGCTTCCCCTGTGTAACCTTATAGTCTGTCCTGTGTGTTGGACTAGCATTCATTATTGTACCATTGTGTTTCTTTGTCATAGTAGCAATTATTATTTTATTGGTTTTCTTGGACAGAGTACCAGCCAGGTATTTCTCAGGTGAAGTAGCACAGTAGCAAATATATAGTGATTCGCCCTGTTTGCTCCCAGAAGGTTTCGCTAACGTGAGTTGCTGAGATATTTGCACAGGGAGTTCCTCATCAGAACTGGAGTCCGTGTACCCTAGTCTCACAAGGAAAGGCTCCCCACTGGGGAGAATTGACTGAATCCTGTGATTAGTCACATAGGTTGTGTAACTTAGGATGGGAGGGGCCCCTGTTCCCTCCTGACAGGGACATGCCCCGGACCCCTGCCACACATGGGAGTACAGGTAAGCATCTACATTACAAGGAAATCAATTACTAAAAAAATATAAAGCAGTCTTTCATTAATCAAAATAAAATATAAGAGTATATAGGGTTCCGCTCATTCCTTCAAGGTTCATGTGTGATCCCTTATATTCAAACCAGAGCTGTTGCATTTCAAGATGGTTGATACTCTATAAACATGACATAGTGTTCATGGTATACTGTATTGTGGTGCAGTAGTAACTTTAGATTGTGTACCTGTTTCTTCAACTGTTGTATCAGATTGGTTCATCAGTTTGATTTCACACCCAACCTTGTCATTGCATTGTGAATTTCGTAATTGAATGCTTTATGAAACATGAAATGTATGTATATCATGTGTATCTCCGGGAGATAGTGGAGCAGTAGAAACAGCAACACATGATAAAGGTTCACTGCTACCAAATCATACTTGAAAATTCTAGCCGTCAGTCACCCGAGTTTCCTCTAGGGCAACTACCGGTTGATCGCACACACATCTCGTAGATTTTTAGAACGTAGGCCCCCGATTTATCAGAAGGATTCACTCAATATCCGCCAGCATAATCTCAGCTCTACAAATGTGGAAAGATTAGTGGTTCCCTCTTTCAAGAAGTACATTCTTTGGACGGATAATCCTTTTCGGTGCAGACCCACAAGCATGGAATTCCCTACCAAAGCTCATCAGAGGGATACAGTACCATTAGTTCTTCAGGAAACAAGTTAACATCTGGCTGTTCATCCAGTGACCTAGCCCGAATCCCAGCAAGCCACATAAGGATATCCTCTGCAAATCCCTGCGTCAACAGGTCAGTGGTAGCAACCATTCAATCTAAAAATTGATTATAACATATATAGGAAGTATAATCCATAGTTACTATAAGCATAGCTGACATCCAAAACAGAAATAGTACCATATGTTTTTCAGCGCACTCTACATGGACATTTCTCTAAACTTACCTTCAGTAAATCAGACAAGCGTGTAAGCATGTCAGTGGTGATGGAGGGGATGTCATCCACACACTGGCAGTATTCAAGAATTATTCTTATCAGCAGCAACACTGTCCTGCAAAACATGATTTATAAAACAAAATCGATCATGACTATGTAAAGGGCAAACTCAACAACAATATAGTATTGCCACCTCTTAGGGAGATGTTTGCACTACCCTGTACTGAGGCCTGTGTAATCATCTAACCTAATGTTGGAACAGCGCATCACCCAAAGGAAACACCAGATTCTCCAATGTAAAGCACTATAGCAGTCAGGCTTAACTTCAGGAGGGAAGAAAGCTGGCAAGCAGGTACAATTAATTCAAATCGAAACCACAAAAAGATCCACCACACTGGTATATTGAAAGAAATGTACACATTGTCACACACAAAATATTTATGATGGGAAAAATAAGACCTCACATTGCACAGAACAGATAGCAGAGCATAGTCTAAGCAAAATAATAAATGGTCAGTTAAGGCCTAACTCACTCTTTACCCTAAAATGTAAGCCACATACCTAGTGGCAGACACTACATATAGAAGTCCAGGGGTGGGTTAAGGAAAAGACCTCTAGACAATATTACACACAATATTAATTACATAGAACTTTCACAAGTTTCCTACTACATTCTAATTAACACATCTACTTATTTGTTTATATACAGGGAGGAACAATGCTCTTTTGATCACAAAAAAAAGTATAATAGATAGGAAATCCGATTTGACGGTAAGAAGTGAGCTTCTTACAATGGGGTCAGTGCAGGACATTCTGACCAGTTGTGGAGGGGAGTAAATGGAACAGTCACCGGGGACAATACATAAGTGGACATACATAGATTAAGGACAACCAACATTAGACATTTTTAAATGCAGGTAGGCGGTAACGCAAGTTGTGCTTGAGATGTGGGCATGATGGATGAAGTGCTAGAGTTGAGGCAGACAAAGTGAGGGGGAAAAGCCAGGTTAGAGGTAAAGGAAAAATGTTAGCTAGAAGGCAGATGAGAGGTAGGTTAAGAGGGTAACTGAGGCGAGGAGGTATGCTTTTAGTTTGGTTTTGAACAAATCCATGTAGGCTGTTTCTCGGATAACTGGGGAAAGAGAATTCTATGCAGGTGGAGCAAGAAGAGAAAAAGAGCGGAAGCGAGAAGCAGCACAGGCAGGGCGGGGAGCCACAAGGGTAGTTGAGGAGACAGCAGAGATTACGAGAAGGCTTGTAGAGTTGGATAGAGAAGAATAGATATGGTGGTGCCTTACCGTGTATAGATTTATGAACCAGGAGAAGACATTTTAATCTGGCCCTGTTTTGCATCATCAGCCATCCAAGCTGGTGAGGGTAAGAGGAAGTAGGTGTGAAGTGAGGGAGCTCAAAGAGAGTCCTATTAGCGAATTTAATCATCTTATTGAGAGGACAGAAAGCATGGTTGGGGCAACCAAAGAGGATGCTGGCGCAGTAGTCCAGTGTAGAGAAGACAAGAATGGTCAAGAGATACTCGGCATGTTGAAAGGAAGGAGGTCCTTGATTTTCCTAATATTTAGCAGGCTGGGGGAGGTGCTGTTGCAGTTTTGGAAATAAAAGTAGAAATGGTATGAGAAGGGTCATAGATGACACAGAGGTTTCTAGATGAAGAGTAGGGGAGAGTGTCAGGTGGGAACTGGATAGGCAGAGGAAGAGATGAGAGAGCATTTGACAGAGAGTTTAACAGACCATTGGAAATGTTGCTAGAGGGATCAGGGGAGAGTTCAGGAAAAGAGAAGATTTGGGTGTCGTCTGCAAAGAGTTGGTACAAGAATACAAAGAAGGGGATTAGTGCCCCAAGAGAGGAGGTGTAAGGTGTAAAGAGGACAAGACCGAGCGCTGTGTAACACCAACAGTTAGAGAAGCGAGCCAAGAGGTGTTGTTGCTCCAGGAGACACAGAAGTGGCAAAGTGCCAGATAGGATTCATTCCAGTCAAGGGCTTCATCGCGAATCCCAAGAAGAAAGAATATTAAGGAGATCAGAGTGATCGACAGTGTGAAAGTCAGCAGACAGGTCAAGGAGAATTAGGAGAAAGGATAGAGTGAGTTTAGGGTGCCCTGTAGCCGGCGAGTATAGTTGGAGTGAGTCAATGAGGGTGAGGTAGAATTGCCTTTTCGCTCCATCAAGAGAGGACTTAAGAGAGTTCAGGGCAGAGAGGTTAAGAGTTGCAAGTGGGTACGCCTCCATTTGCACAGCAGCCGGCGCATGTGTCGGGTCACATTAGAATGCAGGGTTAATGTACAGAGCTGGAGACAGTCTCTCTCTTAGGTGGGTTTAATTTCGATTACATTACTTTGGGATTCTGTAAGTTAGGAAGTTTCATTATTTTGAAGGTTCCTTAACTACACCCTTAAAGGAATTTGAATTCTTACCAATCCATCATTGCTGAAATACAACTGAATGACGATTGGTTTGAACACAAGTGCGGAAAGACAGTCAACATTGTAAACTGCCTTTCATAGTTAATGTCATGAACAACGGTCCTGTTTTTTTAAGCTCTCGTTTGGAAGCCTAAAGGCAGTGAATAATTCGGTGAAAACTAGGCAGGAAAGTGAAGGAACAGGTTGCAGGAACTTCGTGGGACATTTCAGAAAGCACAGTCGGGTGCAGCGTTTCTTTTGAACGAATTTGTACTCCAACAAGTGCGCACCTTTCATGTAAGAAAACTTACTTCAGGAAAAGGCAGTATAGCATTTCTGAGGCCTATACAAACTGCCATTGAAGGAGGTGATCGTTTCAGAAGACGTCCCGTAAATGAGTATTTGTCTCATGTCTATTTGAATCTATTCTTTGAAGAGACTTTTGGCGGTGGCATACCATCTCACCAAAATCACAAATTGTTGTTTCTCAGCTTGGGACACTAATCCTGCAGAGTGTGCCGAATTGTAATGAGCATAACTCTGGGGACAAGTGTTGAGGTTTGAGTGAGTTGTGTCTCGGAATTGCGCAGCTTAGATGGTCACTCTTCTATCTGAAGGGCTTGACATGGTGATAAGTGTCTGCTCATCGCATCGGAGTAGAAAACAGTTTTAAAGCGATAGTGTTTCCTTTCCAGCACATTGCGTAAAAGCAGAATTATAGTGAACAAATCTAGTGAAGCATTTGTTTCAAAGGATAGCATACACGTCTGTAGTAATCCAACAGACTTCAGAAGAATAGACACCTCTACAGTCTGGTAAAATGGCACATTGGAACATCAATTCAAGGAAAGCCAGTTAACAAAGAAAGGACGGTTATGATATTGTTTTAGGAAGATAGTTTTAGGAACAGTAATTTAGTTAGGCTATTTTAAGTTATTTATTTTTTCTTACCCTGAATTTGGAAGACTAATTTCTTGGAAGACTATAATTAATTATTCTTTGAGGAAAACAAACAGCAGGATTAATGTTGCAGGTTGTTAAAAATATAGAAGAAGAAAATCAGAAACCTTCAATTCAAACAAGCCAATGTAACCCTTCTTCTAAGCCATAGGCAGAGGAATCACAGGTAATAAAGGGATTTTAGCAGATTGAGACTTGGGTTAAGTTATTTACTGTGTTTAATTTACCAATGTTCTTTATCACCCTATGCAGAGCTTCACTTATCACAGAAGACAGGAAGGCTGTGTTTGTTATTTTATCCACTCCCCTTTCCTCCTGGCGTGTCAGGTTAAGCCAGTTAGTTGTAGGCGAGACACCATGGTGGGTCTGTGGGGTTCAGCAGCTTCTGCTGATCAAGCATGACAGGACCTGACAGCATGACTGTAAGGAAATCGCGTATGAATGGGGTGACCCATGGTTGAGGATGCCGAGACTTAGGGGTGAACGTTAGCAGTGGGAAGTGAGAGGAGAAAGTCATAATAGGGATTGGAAGCTGGAGAAGGCAGTGTTGGTGGACAATGCAGGAAAGGGAGAACTGTGAGAACTGTAGGTCAGAATGAAAGGGAGGAATGGCAGAAGGTTTACATTTTCTTTTAGGTGAGACAAGTGGTGAGGAAAGGTCAAAGGGTGGAAAGGAGATGGTGGTAGAAACAATTAAGTGATCAGATAGGGATGGTGTGACAGTAGTATTAGTGGCTGAGAGAGAGGTGCATATGAATAAGAGATACTAAGAGTTACACACTGTGTGTGTAGGTAGGTTATGGATAGAGTGGAGAGCGTGGTCAGTAAGAAAAGACTGAAGTTCAGATTTCTGAGAAGTGGTTGGAGAGTGAAGGTTAAAGTCACCTAAGTGAATGAGGTGATGTTCAATGGAAAGAGAATCAATAAGTTGTCCCTGATCATCAAAGAATGGTTCAGTGGGACCAGGATGGAGATGATGTGAACCGAGTGAGGGGGAGCAATAGTACAGATGGTGAATTCAAAAGAGGTAACAGAGCATGTGGCATTTTGAGATTTGTTAGGCGGGAAGAAAGTAGGAGTCCGATGCCTCCACCTCTGGCAGTTAGTCTAGGAGAGCAAAGGAAGGATAGTTTGGCAGCGGGTAGGACCACCAGAGTGGCATAGTTTGGCAGCGGGTAGGACCACCAGAGTGGCAGAGTCAGATGGAGAAATCCAGGGTTCAGTGACAGTAGGGTGGTCGAGGGGAGGAGAGCTTGAGTGGAAATAGATGATGATTAACAATATTTTGTTGCATACAGACTGAGCATTCCAGAGTGCAACGGACAGTTGATGCAGTAAGGAGGAGTTAGAGAAGTTGCGCTTAAGAGGAAGAAATGGATAGGTGTTAAGGGAGGTAGGTGTTAAGGGAGGTATGGTTAGCTTGTCCGCTTTGTTGGAAGTAGGTGGAAGACAGATGTAGTAGTGGAGGTTTCGAGGTCTGAGTTTTATAATAGGGATAGGAAAGGAGGATGTTGTAAAGTGATCGGAGAAAGCATAGGGAGAGGTAAGTAGGAAGAGCAACAGCAGTGAATGCATAATAGGTCAGTCCGTCCGCTGAGTGGAGAGACAGCACAGTAATTGGCAAGCTAGCGGTACTCACAGGTGCAGTAGGGAGGAAGGCAAAAGCAAAGGCTTATAGGTGGAGAAGCAACAAGGCTGGTCAATGGCTTTTCTTCACCCTTCACTGTCCGACCTTTAACTGGGACGCCCATGGATGGAGTTCAGAAGTGTTGCCCACCGTTCTCGTCACCTGATTGCCTAGTCCATCCATGGTGGCTCTCTCTGATTTTGTCATAATACATACAGCTCAGTTGACACTATTGGAGACCCAAATGAAGGGATCTATGGAGGGTTCAACACCCAGCAGCACCAGGAGCAGAAAAGCAGGAGGCAATCATTAGCCCACAATGAGGACCCCTAGAGTGAGTATCGTGAATAACCCTCCAACACACGACCCAGAAGTGAGTAATTAAACTGGTTCCCAAATATACTGTTCCACAAGAGCAGAATACAGGTAAATAAAAGCTTCTTTTTAAACGACAAAACAAAGGATCTAGTCTCCGAGGGAATTGCACCCTCAGCCAACAATGACCCAGAAGGCTCAAAAGAACAAACGTCCTTCACATGAGTGGAAGTAGAATTGACAATGGAGAAGCCTCTAGGTGGCGGACAGAGGAACATGCGCACAACAGACCCTAGCAGCTTAGACAAATGTGGGTGTCACACCAGCAAAAAAAGCCCCTGCAGCAGGACAACAGTGGGGTGACCGCAGACGACCCAACCAACTAGATTTGGTGGGGTGTTGGAGTCCCAACAACATTCTATGCTGTGGCACTTTAAAAAAAATCAAAACAGTAGACGCTTGTGGGAAACTACAGTAAATGGAAGTAAAACAGCTGGAAAACAGTCCAAGGATGTCTGGCCTAAGGCAGGACTAGTGGGATTCCGATTGTGGATCCGCACTGCTATAGTTTCTTTTCTTCCGCTTTGTTAACTTCAAAAGAGGTACATTTTGAGTAGGACAGAGACTACCTCCTATAAAGGGACAGATGTGACAATGGAACCGAAACAGCCAGGCAATGCTAATGATATAAAAATAAACTCCCTCTTCAGGTCTTTTAGCACAAAGTATTGTAGGCGTAATGGACACGGGTAGCTGTGTGTGCATTTATTATAGTCAGAGAGGCCAAGATTTTAGTAGAATTAAGCTAGTGTGCACAGATATGCTGTTGATTAAATTAGAACATTCTGAAACCAGGAACTGGATTACTTCCTTCCGAGCTGGAGGGCAGCATAGTTTTAGTTGGCTAGAGAGTTTAAGCAGCCAACCCAGTTCAAACTGGAGTCATGGCTCATCTCCTGGAGAGGGTTGCAGTGAAGAAGCACTGTTTTACATTTGCATCACATAACATAGGTAAAAAGGGGGAGGAGAAAGGAATTGGTCTTTCAAGGGTGGTGTGCGTATTTCTGAATGCAGTGGCCAGGGGTTAACTAAAGATAATGAAACAAGGGTGCAGTGTGTGTCATTCAGATGCATACAGTTAGCAGTGTGAGCATTCAAAGCAAGAGAGTAGGTGAGAATGGATTTTGCACGAGCAAAGGCTTATTAGGTGCTAATTAACTTCAATAAATGTGAATTGGCAGATACCCGTTTGGTGCTGAATGTGCTTATCAAAACAAATACAATAGTAAGCCAGCCCAACACTGACTAAAAATACTTGCAGTGATGCTTAGTTGTGTTGAAAAGTAACATGCTTCCTTCCGCAATAAGGAGAGGACGCATTGTCAATGAAGGAAATTGTGAGAGGCTAGTATAATTTTGTACATGGAAGATAAACTCATTGGCTGTGTTAATTCAAACAAGGGCATTTTTCCATGAGCAGGCTATGTGTTAAGTCTTAGCTGGGTCTGACCTCAAGAGATGCATGCTTAAGGGGGATTGGATATCTATAGAGGTACAGGAAATACATGAAAGGGGTTTGACATAATGTGATGAGATGAAGGTTTTTACACTGAGTTGAGACTAGAAAAAGGGAAAAGAGTGTCGAGAGAAAGAGCTGTACTGCTAGTGGCAGAGTGTTATCTAGTTTCAGCATGTTGTTGAAGGCCGAGGGACATCTGACCATTGGAGCAGAGGCTAGCCCAGCAATACCCCTGGATTTAATCTCAAACCAGGATGGTCTTGTGTGGATTTGTGTGCTTCCCTTTGGCAGATGTGCTCTGCAGATAGAATCCCTAGATCACACATTCATTTCAAGTACACAAGGTGGATTTAATACTCCGAGAAGGAACAACTGCCCACGGTGCCCCCTGCTCTGCCCTGCCCTTCTTTTGCCCTTCTCACCTCAAAGCCAAACAGCCCAAGCTGCACAGGGCCTGCCCCCTCTGTGATTTTCTCCTTTTAAGAGGCTCAGCAGGCACACCATTTACAACAGGAGATTGATTAGTGGTGTTCACAGGTTACAATACATGGGACATTTGTCCCAAAAGTTCATTAATGTCCCACTTGTGATCGCTATTAACTCCTTCCACCCTAGACTATGCCTACCCAGGGCCCGCTGCCTTAAATCTGCCACTGGCAAGTACGCAGGGATGTCATTTCACCAAAATGCCTGGGGTAGCGGAAGTGACATCACATGACCCTTGACCCCCCTGGTGACATCACAGGAAGTGATGTCATTTGACACCACCCAGAAGTGATATCGCAGGATGCGATGGAACGCGACCTTTCACCCGTTCACAAAACAGGAAGTGCTATCACATAGCATTGTACACTACAAAAAATATGGTTACGATATCACTATAATGTGATGTACATTTCATACACAAATGGATCGCCATATGTATCGATAAGATCAGTGTATATAGGCCCATATTACCAAATTACTGTGAATGCAAGTAGACGTCCATGACCAAATGCTAATGATGTGTTATTATATAGCACTTACGCTTTAGCGCTTTATATAGAAAAAATATACACCCAATATCACCCAACCTGTGTTGGTACTCATTTATCGACCTCAGAAGGATGAAAGGCTGAGTTGAGGCGTTTAAGAACAGACTGTGGGGCTGATTCATGGAATGTTTGCGCCGAAAAACGGGGATTTGTGCGCCATTCTGGCCGCAAATCCCCATTTGTTAAACAGGAATTTGCGGGAAGAATGGAGCACAAATCTCTGTTTTTCGGCGCAAATAATTCCATTAATCAGCCCCTAAATCAGTGACTAGTAATGAGTCTAGCAATTATTGTATAGAATTCCAGAAAGACACATTATTTGGTATTCCTAATCTTTGTTATTTAGGGTCAGTTTTGAAAGTGTTAGACTTGTGTCACTCCTTTTCTTCTTTTTGTAAGGGGCTTTAACAAGAAAGCCATCCACTCCCGAACTAAACAGCCACATGGTGCTGGCCACAGCCGATTAGCTTACATTAAAAAAAAAAAAAAAAAAATACTGTTTTCTATGATATGATATACCCAACCTACTTTTGTGATCAAGTTTGACTTAGGAATACAAGTGCCTCCCGCGAGGGCCAGCACCACCACCACTAATACAGAGGTACGCTAGACGCAAATGGTATTAAATAGTTTGCATGGCATTTGTAGGTTTACCCTGAATCTTGTGCTCCACAGGGACTACTTCTCCCAGAATACACCTGGAGGAGCTAACACTCCTCTGGGAGCGATCTTGCATATCTGTAATTAGGTCATGGAATGAGACAACAGATTCCATAATTTACCATGGGAATGCATCTTTCCAGGACCGAAGTACTCTAGATACACGCACGTACTTACTGGAAACAATAAAGCCTTTTGTCCCTAAACATGGCCGACAGTTTTTTTAAGACAGAAATAGAGGTAGGACTACACACTATTACCATAGCAACATCCTATACACAAAGGAGATTGCATGGCGACTTCCATCTTAGAAACCCGACGCGTGATGCAGGAATCTTGAAATTTTCAGGTGAGCCCAGCGGCACACCAATTAGCTAAGGGTCCGCACTGCTACCGGCACTCAACCCCCCCCCCACTCCCTATCTTCACTGTTGCACATAACGCTAAATACGCTGCCACACGGGGAAACAGCATGACTATTTACTTTTCCTTACCGTTGTACATAACGCTACCAATTGAATGCTTAGACTCCGTTCTGCCACACGGATTGAAACTACATGACTATTTGTAAGGTAATTTAACACACTAAAAAACACCCTTGTCATAGCCCAGCGGTAATGAACGCCCAGGTGGCTGGGGAAAGTAAATGCCAAACTTCAACAAACAGGCACGAAAATGCAATCACGCTCACGGACCAGACAGAATATTTCCAAACCGATTGGCGTAAATGTAATAGCGCACATGGATCTATTAACGCACAAAATAGCGAAGTGACCTTTATGTCTTACCTCTACTTTTTAGAAGACGCACAGAGTCTGATGGGACTCATTCGCCAACCACGTTAATGTGTAGCTGATAAATCAGTGGATGGGTAAGCTAGTTTTACCCACTAGGGGTCTCTTTAAAGACACAATCAATGCAACCCCGTAGACTTATTTATTCAATTTTGGTTTTCTCTTCTCTCTCATTTTCTACTCTTCAAAACTTCCAAATACCCTCCACCCCCACCTCCACCCTTCTTACAATGAAATTTTTGACGGCCGAATGGTATTTTTTAATCATATTTGTTCTTGATTTACACAAACGTTCTAATGTAATTAATTTCTGCTGTCTATTTAATTCTATATGGCCTTCATGCAATGTCATGGGATCTCATCTGATTTACCACAAATGGATCTCTCATTTGTTTCTCTTATTTGTTGTGAATTGTGCCAAACATATGACTTCAATATGATTTGTGTGGCCCTAATTGGGGCTTTCTATGTATTTGTGATGTTTGGATATTATTTTCATCCTTTACTTTATAATTTTGTTGCATTACCAATATTCACTATAATAGACATTGCCCTGATCTGAGGAAGGCACAGGGAATGTGCCGAAACACGTGTTATCGTAAAAAGGGCTATCAATAAATTGATTTTCAACATGGGAACAAGTTCAAGTTTTTGAAATCCAATTGTGGCGCAGTAAACAGATGTGTGCAGCTTCCTTGTTTATATTTAGCTATTACTTTTTCTTCGGAATTTAATCCTTATTTTTGTATTCCTGTTGTCCTTTTCCTTGGATATTCTACAGACTGGATTTGGAATGCAACTAATTAAAACAAATATGGTAGTGAGATGTATCTTGGCTGGAAGAAATAAGTCGAGAAACAAAATTGATTCACGTGTATGTTTTTTCACAGACTATTTAAGAACAAAGTTTGGAGTACTGGACCAAAGTTGATCAAAGACAACTCCTATTCTTTGGGGTTCAGAGATCTAGATCTTGTTGTAGCTCCGTTCCTCAGATTTAGTACACGATCCCTCCTAGTAGTTGTTAGGAACGGGATCAAATTGTGGCCTGGCTCGTGGATTTCACTTGTCCGTATTCAACAGTCAGGGCACACAACGAGCCTAGGAGGGATTGTGTACTAAATCTGAGGAACGGAGCTATGTTTTCCTTATACCTCCCGCTCCCGTGATGGCCTCACCACTACCTTCATTGCTCCCCATACTGTGCCCCATCGTTCAACGCTGCCCACATTCATCTCTATGTACTCCTCCAGTTTGTCCCGTAGCCCTTCGGCGAAGGCCTGGTCTGTCAGGGCGTCTGATGACATGCGCCATAGTGGTATGGGTGGCCTAGGTCCCCTTACTTTCCACGTCGCCAACAGCGGGGAGTGGTCCGAGATTGACCGGCCCAGATATTGCACCGAGTCTATTTGTGGCTGGCAGTGTTTGGGTACAAATAGGCAGTCGATTCTGGGGTGCAGGGCGTGCGGAGCGGAGAAGTACGAATATCCACTGTCTGCTGGGTGGAGTTCCCGCCACACGTCGGCCAGGTCTAGGGCTTCTATCAGCGCATTTAACGCACCCGTTGCCGCATCGTTTCTGGTTGCTGACGATTTAGATCTGTCCAGCTCCCAGTCCCTGACACAGTTAAGGTTGCCCCCCTCCAGATCCAGAAACTGTCTTGGTGGCTAGCTAGTTTGGCCCCCAGTGTGTTCAGGTGCTTCGGGATCCCGTAATTAGGGAAATACAAATTTATTATGCAAACTTCTACCTGTTCGATCCAACCACTCACCACCAGATATCGGCCCTCTGGGTCTGCCTCGCATCTCAGTACTTTGAATGCGACCATTGGGCTGATCCAAATGAGTACCCCCCCCGGGCATACTTTGAATAGGGCACCCGTAACACTGTCCGTCCCAGTGGTCTCACCACCCCCATGGTTTGCTGCGTCAGGTGGGTCGCTTGGAGCAGTGCGATGGACACCCTTTTTCTGTTGAGGAAGGATTTAACTCTGTTCCTGCGCATATAAGTGCCTAGGCCCCGAAAATTCCATGTTAGGATTTTAAGGTCATTGGCCATTCCAGGATGTGTGTCCCCACCCTCGGACTTCAGGGTCCTCTAAACACTGACCCTGACCCAACAGTCGTACTAGTCCCCTGTTCCAGATAGCCCTCCCCTTCCAGTAGCATTCTTCAACACACCCGCACTTCACATTGCATGCCTTATGTTGTGTAGGAATCAGACCGTTTACGAATCCAAGACAAACCAGAACCAAACATACTTTTAACCAAACCAAAATTAGGTAACTGCGCTCAGCAGCCACCTTTCCTCCATGGCGCTCGAGCGCCCCTGCAACTGCCGAGCCCTCCAGGGTCAAGGCGTGCGGACTGTACTGTGTCAGCAACCTGCCGACACCTAACGGATCGTAGGGTGTGTTCTTTTGCCCCATCGGAGGCACTCGCCTCGTTGCTGCCTTTTAACAAACTGTAGCGCTCTTCTTAATTCCTTACTTGCCCACTTGGGAACTTTCGTAGCTGCAT
The DNA here is from genome assembly GCF_040938575.1 of Ambystoma mexicanum. Taxonomy (NCBI): domain Eukaryota; kingdom Metazoa; phylum Chordata; class Amphibia; order Caudata; family Ambystomatidae; genus Ambystoma; species Ambystoma mexicanum. The sequence goes on along the minus strand of NC_090928.1, from coordinate 634,457,175 downwards.
TCTGCCCCACTCCCCCCTCCCACAGCAGCAAGGACCGCCGCTCTTCACGTGACCGCCTCCTTGCCATCGTCCAAGTTGTTGTGCTCCAGCCACATGTTGGCCGCAGCCGGTGTTTCTAGAAAAACAGCACTTCCTTTGTAGAGTACCTTGAGCCGGGACGGGTACATCAACATGTACTTAAGATTGTTTCCTGAGTTTCAGCTTAACCAGTACGAAAGAGTTCCAGGCCCTCTGCACCGTTGGGGTGTAGTCTGGGTATATGGCTATGTTGGCATTATCCCGGTGGATCACGCCTCCTTCTCTGGAGAATTTCAGGATCGTTTCTCTGTCGCGAAAGTTCAATATTTTTGCTATCATGGGGCAGGGATGTGAGCCCAGAGGCAGCCTTTTTTGTAAGGACCTATGGGCCCTTTCCACTGTGAATCACTGTGTCAGAGCGCCAGCTCCGATCTCCTGCAGTATCATGTTCTCAACAAAGTCTGTTGCGTTGGACCCTTCCATCCCCTCTGGGACTGCTAGGACACGTATGTTGTTGCGCAGGGCGCACCCTTCCGCATCCTCTGCTCGAGCTTCCAGCATCGCATTCTTCCATTCTAGCTCAGTTAGCCACCTCCCTAGTTCACCAGTGGTTTCTACTGTTTCCTTTAGGGCTATTTCGGTCGTTGTGACTCTCTCCGTGAGGTTTCTCATGTCTTGTCTCATTAGTTGTACATCCGATTTGACCTCCTCGATCTTTGTGTCTATAAAAGTTTGTAGGGCTGCGATTGCTTCGGGCACCTGGTTTTCCTTGGTGTAGTGTCCTCTGCAGGCTGCGCGGCCTGTGTGTCTGGGGCGGTTTGTGGTTGCCCCTTCTGTCTGGCGACGTTGAAGGAGTCCGTGATTGTTGGGTCCTTCTTGTGTTTTGTGGAGGGTATGTCCCCGGTGGTGGTGGTTGTACGAGGAGTACCAGCTTTTCCTTCCAGGCGCGCGCCTTGTTGCTTGTGTGCTATCGTGTTGCCTGTGAGGGGGACCTCAGATTAGTTCCGTCAGGTAACTCTCCTTGTCGCAGTTTGTGTCTTGAGTGTTAAATTTCTTCAGGTCGCACACGGCCGGTGAGGGTGTGGCAATATCATTTGGTGCCCCAGTGTTGTATTAGCGGCCCCCAGCCCCGGGTTCAAGCTCTGCTGCGTTCTCTGCTCAGTTTGACCAGTTCAACTTCTTGGGTCGGCCCAGCGTAGTTTGTATCATGTTGTCACCCCCACGTGGGGCCCTGGAGATCGGCCCCTCCATGTGCCTCTCAGGGTCACAGTTCTTGCGCCTGGCTGATGTTTCCTTGTGCCAGGCGCAGCCTCAGGGGATTCAGGGGCTGTCGTGTGTGGTGACCCAGCACCCCGTTAGTGGTGTCTTGGCTCCGGGTCTGGGTTGTGGTGTGCTCCTCGGAGCACGGCAGTTCATGTGCCTATTTCTGAGCGGTGTGACAGGTTCGAAGTGCTCCGTGCTGTTCGTGTGTCGTCGCTGTTCACGTGTGGGGGTCCCTCAAATTGACCTAGCTGAACGCCACTCCTTGTTGTGATGTGCAGGTCTACTGTTTGTGGCTCCCTCAGCCCCCCACGGCCCGTGGGAGACTGCCTTATGGCTTATTGCCCCAGAGTCTTCACTTTGGTGCCCCCGGCCTGGCTTGAGGTGCGTAGCTCCTTGCGGAATGTGGTGGGCAGTTTTCTCTGCCACCTCAGCCCGTGCCTTGCTCCCAGTCCGCTCAGCTCTTCCCCAACACGAGTGGGGCCCGGGGGTGGTGACCCAGTCATGGGTTGTTTACTGTTATGCGTTACTGCATGTGCCGTGGCTTAGTCCTGGGCCTCCTTCTGTGATCTGTGAGGGGCCCTGGGGGGGTGATTATGTCCGGGTTTTTCACAGTTCAGGCTCCTGCACTCAGGCTAGCCCGCTATGGGTTCATTAGGGTGGTCCCCCTGCAACCAGCGTATCCCGACGTACCTTCTCGCCACCCTCGTGGTCTTCGCGGTGCTTCTCCTTCTCGCTTTCCGGGTGTAGGGGGTGCTCGTGTTCTCCAAGTCTACGCGTTGCCCCTGTGCTATCTTGAGGGTAATGAGCACATTTAAGCCCATACCTTTTTACAAAATTATATTAAGATTCAGAAATGGTATATTGTGTTCACGCGGGCCGGTCCTCCACCAGGGCGAGGCACTCCCTGTTCGCCCGCTGCCGGTGGGTTCACGTTGTTGTGCCCTTGACGGTCCAGGCCGTCTGGGGCTGCTGGCAATCCGTCTCCTCGTGCGGGCCGTAGGCGGCCCGGTGCGTGTTTCTCAGGCAGTAACAGTGCTGCCTCTGCTATGTTGCCCGGTGATCCGGGCTCCCTCCACCGGTTCCGCCCGCGGTCCCGCACCAGTGCATGGGGGGGGGGTTCGGGGAGCCACAGCAGCAGGTCCCAGTGTCCCCTCGCGTTCTCCCCAGTCATTGTCTTGGTGTGCCGGGGCATGCGGCGCCAGCCTGTGGTGACTGTCTTCGCGTGTCTCGGCTGCTCCTCCCCCTCACCACTGGGCATCGGCCATCTTGGTTCCCCGGGGGTCCCAGCTATACTACCGTTTTCCTCCCCATCCGCTCTTGGGTTTTTTCTATCCGTGTGGTCCGGGGGTTGGGGAATCGCTTGTTGAGTCTGCCGGTGTGGGCAAAGTCGTGCAGATTAGTCTTTTTGTGGATCAGCACAGGATCTTTTCAGGATCTAGGCAGGAGCCACAGGAAGATGCGACTACACGGCATGAACTTAGGCCACGCCCCAAGGAGTACACATCTCATGCAGTATTATCTCAGTTAATAGATGCTATAGCCTTTCTATTGTTGTTTAAAACAGAAAGAGAATCCTAAAAGTGCCAATGTATCAAGTCCACAGGCTGGCTGAGAAGGAACTGCACTCCCGAGGAGTCCAGGAAAGCGTTACAGCTACATAATGTGAAAGGTAGCCCATACTAAATATATTGGGGTACCCGTAATCACGCGCACACCAAATTAAAGTTCATCCCTCTAGGGAATTAAGGCCAAGAGTCTCGTCTTGCAAGGATAACAACAGTACAAAAATGAGGATGGGAGGTGAAAGGGGGGATGAGGGAGGGGGGGAGGACTATGCCCTCCCCACATTCTGTCCTCCTTTCGTGGCCGGCTTCTCCAGACTGATGCCAAGCAGGCACCTTTATATACTGTTCAACTTGGTTATTGGATACTGGCATAGCTCATCCAAAACAGTCTTTCTTCCTTACAAGGGACAGTGCAGTCTTCCTTCTTGCATGGCCAGGTTACACACTACTTAGCAAACTGCTGCCTATGCAGGAATACATTTTCCATCATTTTACTATATTATAAACATTTATATATAAACACACCTACCCGCCATACTCTCAACACTTCACTCAATATTCTTCTATTTTATCTGGTCCAGTAATTCCGCTTAAAACCCTGTTTTTTCATACTGTTACATTGCGTATATGAGCCCCAGCCTGCCTGTGTGTTTTGATGGGCAGGGAACAGCTGCTCAGCCACTTTGTGTGCTCTACCAGAGCTAGCAGACACCAGGCAATGTCTGAAGTCTATTTTTAGCACAGACTGCATTCACTGTGCTTTGAGATTTTAAAACTACATAGAATAACAGAACAACATTTACAAGGGTATTCAACTAAATAGTTATTTGCACCTCATATTTTAATACTAACTATTTTCATTTATTGGCTGGCCACGTCTGTGCGTGATTATTTTTGCATGAAAAAAGCTTTCTCAGAGCTATAGTGCTTAGAGAAGTCTTGCCTAATTGTAAAGCGCTTGGGGGACATGGGGGGTGCAGGAAGGTGCTAGCAAAGGTGCTAGCTCCTCCCCAACAAATGGCACAAAACTCCAATTTTAAAACTAAAAGGTAATTTTGACTAAGTTGTCAAACACAGATTTGTGTGTCTTGCAGATGCCCTGCAGAATGCATTATGCCAACTCTTAAATGAAACACTGTTTGCGTGCACACGTATGAGCAACAGCTGAGTTTAAGGTGGGGGAGTGTGTGTTCACTCCATAATTGTAATGGCAACATTTATTTGTCCTCTTATCCTTCCCCCTTGCAGATATTTGTTTTAGGACTGAAAAGTTAGCTAGCAAATAAACAGTGCTTAGTTAGAAATTGTCTTTCAGCTCTGAACAGTATATTACAATACAACTGTATTTGAATGTTATTGCATGTTTTTTTTTTTTTGGTTTGCTCAAAATGAACAAGTCTAACATACTTGGTTGAAAAGCAGTGCTGGCAATGGCCAATATTTACTGGGTAAGTTTCCCCTTCCAGCCCAGCCCCACCCCCCAACCCTTTGCGCGAAGATGGTCAGCGGTTACAGCAATATAGGAGTGTTGTGGGTAAAACTGAGGGTTGGAGCTGGCAGGTGAATAATGCATGTGCAGAGAATGTTGGATGCTAGCTGCTCTGCATAAAAATTGCATTTTGGGAACATAAAATTCACAGCCAATTTATCAAACATGCCTTTAATAGCAACTGAAGTATTAATTACTTCTGAGCATGCAATGCAAACTGGTTATTGTGCTCATTTAATTTGATTAGACAACTCTCCATAAAAATAAAATGTGTGCAAAGCACAACACAGAAATACAGCTTTGGACCGTTTAACTGTTCAGGCTTGGGCTACACGAGGGAGCAAAGGACAGCTGTCATATGCAGCTTATAAATCTGTTGCATATTGCTGCACACCTCGCGATTTCAAAAGCACGGTATTCAAGAGACTCTGGATAATCAGGGGACGAGAGCTTCCTCAACTTGAAAGATTTGGGCCTTGTGTCTGCACGAACGGTGCTCTGGCAAGACAATGCTTGCCGGGGCGCAGCTCCGTCTTGTTTCAGACGAAGTCCTTCCCTGTTGAAAAGTCCGTTTATGTTTCAGCTCTGAACAATATATTACAATCAAACTGTATCTGAACATTATGTGCTTTTGGTTCCATATTGGTCTCTGGTTTGCCCAACATGAAGCTTGACACTCCATGCATTAAAAGCAATATACTGCATGTATGTATTCATCAAACGTTATGAATATCCTAAAATCAAAGTGCTTGTTTAATCATGTCTACAAGCTCAGGCCGAGATCAACTGTGCCACGACAACTGCAAGTGGAGGGCACAAACTTTAATTCACATAAACAGAAATACAGAGGTGAATGGTTTAAGGCTTTCACATTATCCTAAGTGACCCATGCGGCAAGATTGTTTTGTCCAGTTGCAGGTCAGGCCTTCTAAATGTACAGATGGGTTTGTGATAATAGATACAATACAGAGCTGTCATTTTTAGGTCTGAATCGTTTTTTGAAATCACAAGTAATCCCATACAGGTTTTGCAGGCCACAGAGCATGATTATTCTATGGGTTACAGAGGTTTCTGTTATCCCTGAGGTTAAGTGCTGATCAGATAGGGGTTCCCCACAAGACAACACCTTTTGCTTGTTCTGAAGTGTCAGAACTTAGTAAATGGGTACATTAAGGCCTATACTGGGTGTTGATTTAAAACATTGCGTATAGGAAAAAATATTTGCTATGGGTAACTGGTTCTCAGTAAAGATAGCGATGTAGCAGGAAACACTAAAAACATGAGATAATTAAGGAGGATTGAAAATGACCAGTGGGGGGACTAGCAGTTTGACAGACAGCTGCAAGGTCTGTCTTTTGGATGCAACAGCCAGAAAGGAAGAGAAACAATATGCTATCAAGCCAGCAGGAAACATTGGAATAATTCTGAAATATTTCATACTATCTGGGCATACTCTAGCAAAAGAAAATGTGGCATGCACTAGAGGTAAAAGAAGCAGGCCTGAGAAAGCAATTACACAGTTAGAGCAGGAAATCGAATTACTTAAAGAACACAGTTCATCAGGTGGCACTGCTCCTCAGACTGTGAAAGTAAGTGAGGGACACAGTGCATCCCAAATTAAAATGGAGTGCAGAAAACTATCACATTCATTTCCTGCATAGCAGCAGGGATGGGAAGGTTCAAGAAGATGGTGAAAAAGCTGAGACTTTGCAGAATTAACAGGATACGACCATGGGTACATAATCCTTCCAGGTACCACCCTTTTCACTAACAGAAGTGAATATGACAGTGTAAGTGTAGGCCTCTGGGAAAGCAATGGAGCAAATGGCCTGACCTTTTAAGTCCAAGTTAACTATTTGGGTTTTAACCCCATGTTCATGGTAGAAGTCACTTATACCAACAGCTGTGATCCCTCAATCCTGTAAATTATCACAGATAATTCCCATCTTCAAAAATATTGAGGTCAGATTGGCCAAATTAAAGGTCCACAGCCTTCCTCGGCTTCGCGGGTAAGATCTTTTGTTTTTGCCTGAAAGAGTCCTGCATTGGGAAAGGGAAAACTCAATCTTCTCTTCTGTCCAAGGAGCTGGAACCATAGAACAGGGTTTGCGATTGAGAATATTGATAAATATGCAAATATTCAGAATGGCTGCATATTCATAGGTTAGTTTAGACCCTCCTATCATCTACTTGTTAAATGCTTTATCATTAGGGTCCTATGGGGAAGAGTAAAGGTGGGCCCCAATTGGGAAATCTCAGATGATTTCAAAATAGCCAGGTGAAAAGGGTAGGGTTGCATCTTCACCTCAATGCTCTTCAACTTTTAGGTCAACAATTTGGATGTCTGGCTACAAGGGCTCAAATCCACCTAAAATGGGCGATTAAGGATAATGTTTTTTATTTTCTGCGGATGACGCAGTGATTCAGAGACCAACAATGGACAGAGGAAGCTGCTGTGCTAAGTATATTGTAAAACAAAGCACCTTATTATTTATGGTCCCAATACTGAAATATGACTCCACATAGGCAAAAAAGATTGCAATATCCAATTATTTAAGGGCTGACAGCCTCAAACAAGTTTAGTCGGACTATGCAGGCATCCATTTCTCTGGCAACGGTTCTTGAGTCACCCAGGTGGAAAAGAGCTTCCCAGTACTTAGTAGGGCGAGCTCTTGGTTTTCCCCATGTTTTGGAACCCATCTTATTTCCTCTGCTCTGGAGGCACATCAGACCAAGGAAGTGGCATGGGCATCATATGCAGCTGAGCTTTGGGGTTTCAGTGGGTGACCTCAACTCCAGAGAGCAGAGGATGTGTTTTTAAAGTCAAAAAGAGGTCAGGGCGCCCCTCTGCAAGAAAGAACACGGCATGATAACCTGTTCTAGGGAATGTACCCACTCAGAGTGCGCAGCCACATGTTTCAGCACACTGTACCTTTCACAAAGGAGGAATATCCATTTGTATATCAGTCTTTGTCCCGCCCACTTGAGCAGTCCACCATCGAAATGTTAGGCAATCCTCCTGTGAACGAGAGTACCAACAGCAACCCCAGACACGTGTTTCGGCCTCGTCTGGCCTTATCAGTGAGGTGGAGCTGTGCCTCTTTGAGCACAGTGAGCAAGTGGTCGATGTCTGGGTAACCCTAGGTACACACTTGAGGCTCCTGAAGATAGGTACTGAGGACAGAAAGTTCAATGGAGAAAGCCTGTTCACAGCGTAGGGAGCCCCAGTGTTTTGATTGTAAATTGGAGGACGAGATGCATACTCGGATATTATTTATCATGCAGGTATTAGTTCTCTCTACACTAGAGTGCATATTGGTACCCATCCTCACCCCGATGAAAGCGGTAATAGGAAGATGGAGGGATTTAGAACTCTCAGAGCATGTGTGATTGTGGAACTTCCATCACATCACCGTCCATATTCTGTTCCCATGTTCTCTGTAAAATTCTCTAAGGTCTACCTGGTTGAAGCAATTATTGTGCCACAGTGGTGTCCGTGGTAGCACAATTCTTTTGGCACGCCTGAAAAGAAAGACGACTACTTAGAACTCAAAGGAATGTATTAGAGGATGAACATCTCAGGGGAGAGAGTGTAAGGGTATGGTTGATTTTAAGTATAATGTTGGGTTGTAATTATTGGATATATTATATGAATGGTTTGCAGACTATTTTGTTATTTGTTTATTGTAATAGCATTTGCCGATAATAAAAATGAAGGACGATTACAGGAACTACAGAACTTGTACAAAAATACATTTTAAAAAAGCCATGGTTGCTGCTCAACTAAATAAAAGGAACTGGAGTGCCAGGTGGAGTTGCAGACTAGACAAAGTAAGAATATTTATCCAAGCTAATTCAAGAAAAGGGCCAATTAGGAAAGGAAATTCAAGATTTAAAACTGCAGAATGGCCAGTTGCAAGAAAACCCTTGGGGAGTGTTAAGGCAAAAGGAACGTTTGGGAATTTGTTAGGTCCTTTTTAGGGTACCCTTAAATTTAGCTTTTTCCCCCTCCTCGTTTCTGGATTACTTACCTATTTTTGGTGGTCTGAGACTAGTCCCCTACCACTGTAAATCTTTGACTCACTTAGATTTTTTGGGTTCATAGTTAGCTATAAGGTTCCTGGGACAGGGATGATTTCCAAGCAATACATTTTGCCCATAGGGTGGTAAAAACACCCTATATTAGTTTTAGGGATTAGGCTGATGGCAGCTGTAATTTAGTTTTGGCTTGCCTAGTGGTGCAAGTCCCTTTACTGCACTGGTAGCCTAATGTACCTTTTTGAATTCCTGCTCTTGGCCATTGTATTTTAGGGACTTCTTTGTGGAAAGAAACCATGGGGTAGGCTTAAAATTACAGTGAAACGTCGGCACAGCCTCTATAGTGGTTTTAACTGGTCGAGACTAGTTCCTGGGACTTGGCCTGTCATTTTACATCTTGTGGGGGTGGTCTGGGGTGATTGGTGGCATTAAGGGCCAACCCGGTTGCCTGGCCACCTAACCCTTTGTTTTTAACCCCTTAGCATGACCGGTGGGCTGGCTTTTTTTTCCAAATTTATTTTATTTGCATATATGTTGCAGTGATTACAACGAAAAAGATCATAACAGAATAAAATATTTCGGACATTTTCGTTAACTAGTGCAGAACAGGTAACCAGTGCAGAACATGGTTGATCTGCTATTAGCAACACAAGAACAACCTACAAACTAGATAACAGTGTCCTTTTGTACAGTTCCAAATCAGCAATCCATCAGAGTATTTACTTGCGCCTCAATAATGCCACACCCTCCCACTTAACCTTAATCAACATACATTCATATGATAATGCAAACTTTACAGTGTGATCTGTCCGATAAGGGCATTACGTCCGAGGGGGAAAACATTTCCTCAGTCAGTGCGTTCCATGCTGTGACATCCACACTGGCCTCCTGTATCCCTCTATGCACTGCTCTGTACCAAACAACAGTTTCAGCCATGGCCCATCTCTGCAGGTCACACTACCATGCTTCAACACTGGGAGCAGCCGCCGACTTCCAAATCATTGCAATTCTACGTTTGGCTAGTACACAGATTTGATCCATCATTTTTGTGAGATGTGCGGGTCCGGGAACAACCCCAATAGGTAGGCCTCTGGCGGCTGTGCATGCATAACTATACCACCTCTGGATACCCTATCCGCAATACCTGACCAAAACCTCCATCACAGGACAAGTCCAGAACATATGGAGAATGTCTGCATTTAGGTCTGTACATCTGGGACAGCCCAGTTTGCCTGCACCACGGAACTGGGATATCTTGTGGGGTGTCATATATGCCCTATGTGTAACATATAACTGCAGGAGTTCGAACTTGGCATTTCTTGAGACTTTTCTCATGTAAAGCAATATTCATGCTCACTCAGTGCCCAAAAACTGGCTGCCCAAATCAGCCTCACATTTAGCGTGCACCCCAAGGTCTGAAGTAAGGGGTTTGCCCAGGAGCAGCTCATAAAGTCTGGAGATTACATGGCCACCCTCAGACAGGGTTATATATTGTCTCTAAAACTGGTTCCCCCTCAATGCCACTTTGAAATCCAGGTCGCCTATTTTCAATTTCTTTTATCAAGCTTGTGTACAATAAGAATTGCCCCATGTATGCTGAACCGTTCTTCACGTGGGGCAAACTCAAGTCAGCCTTCCGTCTTGTAGTAGGTCTTCCAGTGTAGCTGCCCCATTAACTTCCCAGTATTTCCTGATTCTCTGTAGGCAGTTTGGTTGTTTAGCCATTATCGAGACCAAGGGTACATGTGGGGAGTTGGGTCCCTGACACACAAGAGCTTCTGCATCCTATGTCACAGTGACTTACCCAGTGCAAGGAGATGCAGCTCCTGGGTGAGCTGGGCTTCAGGTATCCACTGCACATCCCTCAAATAATATGGTCTTGCTATAGACTGCAAGAGCATTGTGTCCAACGGCAGGTCATCAGACAACCATCCCACTACAAAGTGTAACCAACTACCTGGAAAGACAGTATAGCTCAAAAGCAGGTACTCTGATTCCACCATTCTCATAGGTCCTCTGAAGCGTGCTTAGGGCTATCCTAGTTCTCCCCATATGAGCCCCCTAATTATGAGATCCAATATGTTGAAGAACCTTGAAAGGTAGCCCAACTTACAGGGGTACCCCTTAAATACAGGTACCCCTAATCACGCCCACACCAGAGTTAATGCACCCCCATAGGGAATTAAGGCCACAAGTCTTCATCTTGCAAGGATAACAATTTAATCTGTACAAAAATGAGGATGGAGGCGGGGGGCAAAGGACTCTGGCTCCCTGACCAGCATTCTGCCCTTCTTCCTCCAGACTGATGGCAAGCACAAGCCTTTATATAATGTTCAACTTGGTTACTGGCATAGCTCATCCCAAACGGTCTTTCTTCCTTACAAGGGACGCCGCAGTCTTCCTTCTTACATGACCAGGTTCCCATTTAGGAGAAACCTACTTCGCATACTGCTGCATGGGCAAGAATACATTGTAGCTCCGCTTTGCCATTATTTTTGATACTGTAAACATTTATATATAAACACACCTTCCCGCCATACTCTCAACACTTCACTGAATATTCTTATATTTTAATCTGGTCAAGTAATTCTCCTTAAAACCTCCTTTTCACATAATGTTTCATTGTGTGCATGAGCATGTACACTCCCCTATTCTTAGTCTGCATGGGCTTTTGATGGACAGGACACAGCTGCTGAGTTACTTCGTGTGCTCTGCCAGAGCTAGCCGATACCAGGCAATGCCTGTAGTCTATTTTTAGCACAGGGTGCATTCACTATGCTTTGAGATTTTAAAACCACATAGAATAAGAGAATAACATTTACAAGTGTATTCAACAAAATAGTTATTTGCACCTTATATTAAAATACTATTTTCATTTAGTGCCTAGCCACGCCTGTGTGTGATTATTTTTGCATGAAAAAAGCTTTCTCAGTGCTCTAGTGCTTAGAAGCATAATTGTAAAGTGCGGCCTTGGCCACCCTTGATAGGGGGATCTTCGTCTAGAATTCTATGGAATTTATTTTATTTATAACACTGTTTATTTGGATTTTAACAGCGAAACAACATAAACATAGGCATTCATCAGAAAAACACGGCAGTATTGTCAGTAGAGGGCGACAAAGTCATAGGGATATCAATGATACATCCGCAGAACAGGTAATAGGTGGCAGTTCTGGTTACATCTCATAGCTTTGGGTTAGGAGAAGGGTAGGGTGTAGGGGAGGGGGAAGAGGAGGGTAGGGAGGGGATGTGCCTCAGTAAACATCAAGCCATTTCCCCCATATCATTTCAAATTTTCGGGGGCAGCCCCTCGCATTATAGATACAGCGCTCCAAAGATGCGCACCTACTTAGTTCGTTGATCCAACGGTTCACGCTTATTGGGTCCGGTGAGCCCCAGTTTGCGGCGATGCGTCTTTTCCCAGCACCCAGTGCCACCGCCAGGAACGATTTTTCATGCTTAGTAAGGTCGACCTCCCCCCAAATTCCCAAGCGTGTCATTTTTGGGTCTTTCGGAATAGGCGTTCCAAGTATAGTGGAGATTGTATTGATGCACTCACCCCAGAAAGCTTGTAGCACTTGGCAGTCGCAGATCATGTGAAGGTGCCCGTCTCCCGTTTGCATCGGACATACGTCTCATTTCCGGTCCCTCCCCATCTGACCAGGGCTGTGCGGGAGTAGTACGAGCAGTGGAGTATTCTGAGTTGTATCAGTCTAAGTCTGGCTTTGATATCCATCTCTTGGGGGGACATTAGTGCGTCTATCCAGTCCTCTGGTTCCCGATCGCCCAAATCTCTTTCCCACCTTTCTTTCAGCTTATCAAGTTCTTTAGCTCAGAAGGAATTAAGGGCCTGGTAGAGCGTGGAGGTGACTTTGGAGGGGATACGTTGCGGGAAGATGTTGGTCTCTATGGGGGAGTAAGGGGGCATGGTGGTTATGTCTGAAAACTGGGTGTGTATGGCGTGAGCAAGCTGTGCATGTCGGAACCGGTCCATAGGTGCCAGACCAAATTTGTCTTGCAGAGTATCAAAGCCTTGCAGGCGTCCCTCTTGGATCACTTGTGCCAGTGTGGTTATCCATCTTGTTCCTCAGTTCCCAAAACAGCCCATTCTCTATTTCTGGGAGGTGCGCATTGTGCCATATGGGTTGGGCTAGTGTTGGTTTTGACCTCCAGCCGATGCGTTTATGTGCGTCCCTCCAGGCGTGGCAGATATGGCGTGACATTCTTGGTATTTTTGGGAGTTGGTTGTTGGTGGCGTGTAGGACCTGTATGAGCGGCGCTGGGAGCATAGCATCTGCTTCAATGCGTATGTGTGGTAGTGTGGGCTCAGCATGTAGCCATACATTTACCACCCCTATCTGTGTTGCTAGGTAGTACGTGCGTACGCATGGTAGTCCAAAGCCTCCCTCCCACACACACAGTTGGAGTGTAGTGAGGGCGATTTTGGGGTGTTTCCCTCTCCAAAGCAGCGTGCGTAGGTTCCTGTCTATTGTGAAAAGGTTTCATGGGGAATGGGAAGCGGAACATTTTGCAGAATGTATAGGAGTCTTGGGAGTGTCATCATTTTAAACAGCTGCCCTGCCCAGTAATGATAGCGAGAGCGTTTGCCAGTGGGAGACATCCTTGCTAAACCTATCTAGTACGGGTTGTAGGATGAGTTGGAGGAATCCGTCTACGGTCGTACCAATGCGTATGCCCAGGTATTTAAACTCCCTGATACAGACGAGGACCGGCGCACAGCAAGGAGGAAGTAGTACGTGATTCAGATAGAACCGAAAAGGTAACAAAACCTGAGGCGAACACATGTTTTTCATGGTGAAGAAATGATGTCAACACAACCGAAAAGATAACAGCATTAAAAGCACATAAATGTGTCTTAAGGCGGAAAACGGCAAGAAACAGAAAACCCATATTTTTCTTAATCAAGGACAAGATATGTCTGTATTTGCCTAGAAAACTACATTAAGACTATTGGGAAAACCACTATTTACTAAAGACTACTGGGAAATTTACCAGTCACCAAAGCAATATAAACAGCGCAACAAGGAACCTCCTGAAGAACCGTCATAAACACAGACGGGGAAACATGTCGAAGTGCCTCACTTAAGCTATCTTCTCAAAACATAGAGACTGCAATTTGAAACCAAATCCAAACTTCCAAAGGAAATTAAATCATACCAAAGGAATTCACAAATTAGTTAGAGGTATACACAAACCAACTGAATGAAAACATAGAATTTAGTGACTGTTTTTGGAAATACTAAGCTTGGAAATTTGAAACTAAACGCAATATAATTTTTGGGAATCTCAAAGAAAAGCAACACAACAAGTGATTGTCGAACAGACATTTCAATCAACTAGAAACTTTTCCTTAGATTTTTTTCTTTAACCTATCTCAAATAAAGGTGCACATTCAAAAACGTATGGCATTCTTTTGTTTGTTCTGATACAGACATGGTAGGGGCAAGTCTCGGGAATCGCAGCTTCGCTGCCTTGGATCTGGAAGGAACAAGTTACTTACCTGTAACTGTTGTTCTCCAGCATGGGTCTGGCATGGATTCACATGCTCATGAATATTCCCCGTCGTCAGGCTGGGAATCCTCGGTAAAGAAAAATATCAGTTCCAGTTTTGTTTCTGAACTGTCTTTCTCCTAATAACCAATCACTGGTCTCTGGGTCATACTGCCTCCAGCCAATGACTGCCCTCTTCCTAAACCCCTCCTCTGGCAGCCACCCTCAGATTTGGAAGCACATAAAGTGCCAGTAGGACCAAGTGAAGAGCCGCAGAGGGGTAGGAGGGAGGGTTTGCATGTGAATCCATGCCAGACTCATGCTGGAGAACAACAGTTACAGGTAATACCTGTTCCTTCTCGAGCATGGGGTCTGGCATGGATTCACATGCTCATGAATACAAGAATACATAGCAGTGCACATATGCACAACCACGGGAGGTGGCAAGGCTCAACATTAAGCATTTAATCAACTCAACATTAAGCATCTCTAACCTCCTCACCAGGCCCACCTTCAGGCAGACAGGTTGCGCAGCACTGCCTGGCCGACTATGGACTCCTCCCTGGAATCCCGGTCGACGCAGTCGAATCTTGTGAAGGTGTGCATCGACCTCCACGTAGCAGCCCTGCAGATGTCCAGCAGGGGCACACCAGACAGGAACGCCGTGGTAACAGCGATCACTCTGGTTCAATGGGCTCTCGGACGGCCTGGCAAGGTCCGTTTGCCAACCGGTGACAATGCATGATGCAGCCGGAGAGCCATCTGGAAATGGAAGCCTTCGAGAGGGCCTTCCCTTGGTTCACAGGTCCAAAGTTCACAAACAGCTGTGATGTCTTTCTCGAAAACTCTTTGTGCGGTCCACGTAGAACTTCAGCGCTCTAGCTACATCCAGCGAGTGCAAAATCCTCTCGGCTGGCGACGAAGGCGACAGGAAGAAAACAGGTAACACTAAGGGCTCGTTGAGATGGAAGTCCAACGGCACCTTGGGCATGAAGGAGGGGTGTGTCCTCAGCACCACCCTCGTCTCATGGAAAGTCAGGTGTGGATGCTTGCAAGAGAGGGCCTGGGTCTCTCCCACTTGTCGTGCAGAGTTGATGGCCACAAGAAACGATGTTTTCCACGACAGGAACTTCAACGACGACGAATGCAGAGGCTCGAATGGTGGCCCCATGAGCCTGGTTAGCGCCACGTTGAGCTCCCATGCCGGGGCCGGGGCCTTCACCGGTGGGAATGATCGGAACAGTCCCTTCATGAACTCCTTCACCAGGCAATGGGACCACAGGGATGAGCGCCCCGGAGTTCTGGTATAGTGGGAGATAGCCGGCAGGTGGATCTTGGAGGCATGGGCCAGCCCCACCTTGGCCAGCGACAATAAGCACGGCATCACTTGAGGGGCCGTAATCCACAGAGGGTTGATCTTTTGTGCCCGGCACCAGACAGAGAACCTCTTCTACATGTGTCCATAGCACTTGAGAGTTGAGGACGCCTTGGCCTTTGCAAGCACCTCCTTGCAGTCCGCCAGGATATCGTACCCTCCAAACTCTAGTGCTGCAGGAGCCAGGCCTGCAAGTTCAGCGACTCCGGGTCGTGATGGAGGATGGCGCCTCCTTCTCTGGCGAGGAGATCCGTGTCCGTCGGCAGTTTGACTGGGGGGGACGCTGATAAGTCCAGAAGGTCCGGGAACCAGATCTGTCTCGGCCACACCGGCGCGACGAGTATCATCCTGCACCGGGTCCGCTTGAGTTGGTTGATGAGTCGCAGCAGCAATGGCAACGGTGGGAACGCATACAGAAACAGGCCGTCCCAGGGGAATGAGAAGGCATCGCCCATGCTCCTCCCCGGCTGGGGAAACCTGCTGGCGAACCTCCGGCACTTGGTGTTCGTTGCCGTCGCGAATAGGTCGATCTGGGGATTGCCCCATCGTTGGAATAGCCGATCCACTTGATCCTGCCGCAGTTCCCACTCGTGGCACGAGCGCAGCTCCTTGCTGAGTGAGTCGGCAATGGTGTTCTTTATTCCTGCCAGGTGGAAGGGTATCAGAAACATCCCTTGGGCGACGGCCCAGTGCCGCAGCTCCTGGGCCTCCTTGGATAGGGCTGGGGATCTGATGCCTCCCTGCTTCCGGATGTAGAACATTGTGGTGGTGTTGTCGGTGAAGATCCTCAACACCTTGCCCTTGAGGGATGGAAGGAATGACCTGAGGGCCCAAAACAAGGCTCGGAGCTCCAGGATATTGAGTGACCTCTCCTCCGGGAGCCAAAGGCCTCTTGCGTGGAGATCTCCGGTGTGCGCTCCCCATCCCTCCATGGAGGCATCCGTCGTCACCGACTCCTGATGTGCCGGGGTCTGGAAGTCCGTACCCGCCGCCAAATGCGCGCAGGTGCCCCACCACCGGATCGCTTTTCGGAAGGTCTCGTTGAGCGAGATCCTGTCTTCGAAGCTGCCCGCCGCTTGCATCCAACGGGCAGCGAGGAAGTCTTGCAGTAGACGCATCCGCAGCCTGCACAGGCGCATTAGGTAGATTCATGAGGACATCATGCAGAGAAGGGACTTGATGGACCTCACCCTGGTCACGTCCATGGCCAACAGCCGCTTCACCGTGCCCAGGATGGCCTTCGTCCTTTCCTCCGACAGAGAGGCCAATCACGCTACTGTGTCGAGCTTGGCTCCCAGAATCCACGGCAGTTCCCTTAGGGAGCACTAACCCAGATTAGGACTACAGGTGGGAGCAATAAATCCCCTTTGGTATCAGTCTGTACCACAAAGATTTAGTTGGTAGCTGTGGCTGAGCAGTCAGACCTATCTCAAGAGGGAGATGAGCAGTATTCAGGGTTGACACAATAGGTAGTACAGTACTATGGAGCAAGGAAACACTGACCAAAGTTTTGTATTAAAAAGAGAATATATATTTATTTTACACACTTCTAAGTCAACACATAGATCATAGTTAATAAAGTAAGTTTAGGCAAAAGAAAAGCATATACGACGCCCTATTCAATTGTAGAAAAGTTTGCGATATAGTGAAAACTGAGCAAAACGGCACAGTGAAAACCTACTACAAATGGCACTCTACCAATTCAACGAAAGGGAGGGAAAGTACAAGTTAAACCGAAATATCTTCAGACACCCCCTAGCAACACTTCCCTCAAGTTTTGTGAACAAGTAATGCACAGTAACACTTTAACCAAAAGATAAGTGAATGAAAACTGAGCAAAATGGCACTCCACAAGTTAAAACAGTAGGAAGGAAGAGGGGTTTGGAAGATTTAGGTGCATCAACACATTTCTCATTGAAAACTAATCTAGTGAGAGCAGATCTAACAAATCAGCCACAGTCAATAGGCCTGAGCCAGAGTCAGTGGTACAGGACCAAGAGTTTAGGAGCAAATGTTTTCTTGTAGCTGCAGTCAAGTCTTTAGTAGAAAACTTTTGAAGAGGTAGATGCAAGGCAAACGACAATGTTAAGAGAGAGGGCGGCCGACCCCACAAGTAGTTAAAGGATTTAAAACACCTTTAGGGCTACCACGGAGACAGGGCGGCCTGGCGGAACAATGTACCTTAAACGTGGAGAAGTGGCTCCTGCGGTGGCGGTTGTTCCTGGTAGTTCCTGCAGGTCGAGGGATCCAACAGAGGAAGAGAGGCTCTCGTCGTGGAGGAAGGTTCGAGTCGCTGCACTACCCAGGGATGAAACCAGCCGCGGTGCTGCCAAACGAAGTTTAAAAGGTACGCTCCTTTTAATCGCGGTCCGGGTCGATAGCTGCCTGGCTATCCGGTCTTCAAGTGCGGGGCACTGTCGAGTCGACCAAGGCAGGTCCGAGGATGCGATAGGTGAACTGGTTGACACCACCAACTCAAGGGAAGGAGGCTCCTCCGCAGAAGATCTCCTCTCGTCGTGTGGAAGAAAAGTGGCGAGACGATCCGGCAGGGCTTCACCGGTGGTGTAGATGCTGAAGATGTCTCTGGCTTCTCTTGCCTTCGGTTCCAGTGGCGGCGCCTTGCTCTTCCAGTCCTCAGGACCCTGCTTTTATGCAGAACGAGACCCATTCATACAGCTTAGCTGTCACTCACACAGTGGAGTGGTCTTCTTGGTGGGAGACCCTCCAGCCTATCAGGTTAGAGTGTGACCTGAGTTGCTGTGGCAACTCTGTCTGGGGGTTCTACTCCCCCTCCCAAACAACAGACCCACCCCAGACTCAGTGGCGCCGAAAGGAGAGCTTCTTGGCAGAAGCCCGCCAAAAGTACGAACAAAGGATCCCCGACCTGTGTTAGGAAAATGGAGTAAGACTCGAGAAAGAAGTTTTATCAAAGTTCTGGCAAATAAAACCTACCGGAGTAAAGTTAATAATAAAATAAACCGGCGGTATGTTAGAGGCTGTCAGTAAAAGTGGTAGCCTCGAACAATGGGAAAATCCCATAGAGAAATATTCACGGTCGAATATAAAAAAGGTAGTAACCACTGCCACCAGCCAGAAACTTTGTAGAGGGGGACTTTAAGGTACCCTCTCAAAAATGAACATAGGGGAAAAACTATTAACCCCTCCCAGTACTTCCATATAAGATGGGGTGTACTGGTTAAGTTCATAACAATCAACGAGTAAAGTCAATGGGGACTTTACATGCCCTGGGAGACAGTAGTCAGTCCCAGGGTATGGAGCCTATGTTTGGGGGTCACTGCGACACCCCTGTGTCACGGCACGGAGGGTGCTGTAGGACACATGTGCATAAAGATGGTTCCTATGGGTGAGAGAAAAGATCCCATAGGCATTAAACACAAAAATAGCCTAGAACACACATAGCAAAAATGCCTAAGAGTGGGAAAAAGAGTCTCACTCTTAGCAGGTAAGTAACTCCAGTGGAGTAGGAGTGATTTCTCTTTCGATCATCTCCTCAGGAGAGCCCCTCAAGGTCCTCTCCCTTGCAAGTCTGGTAAGCTCCTGTAATCTCTTACTAGGAAGTCTGGGAGTACTTGACACTACTCCCAGGTCTTTCAGATCATTGCCCAACAGCACCCTTCCTGGTACTTCAGATTGTACACTCACAGGTATCCTGACAGTCATTTCATTGCACTGGATGAGAGCTGGTAATTGGGGAAGCTTCTGCACAGGCCCTCCAGCTAACTTGGTGAGGCGTTTGGGTGCCTTAGCAACATCCTCCACCTTGAAAAAAGATTTGTCCACCACAGTTATGCTGGGCCCCAGTGTCTCTAATGGCAGGAGTCTCCTGATCATTGACTAGGACACTGTCTTTATAATACTCTTTAGTATTAGGAGGGATAGAATTATACACATCTAAATTCTGTTGTCCCCACAACCCTAGAGATACTAAAGATACACCAGTTGAAACTCCAATGGGATCTTCAGCTAGTGGTTGAATGTTTCCACTGGCCATATGTACTTCCTCCTCTGGAGCGAAGGCTGAGGAGACAGTGTGGACCCCTGAAGGTTTACCCTTACATCTGGGATCCCCTTTCACATGGTCAGTTGAGCCACAAACATAACATTTTCCAAATGTCTTTATGAATGGTGGCTTGCTCTGACCTCCTCCTGGTCTGGGACCAGAAGGTACAGTAGCCTGATTAGGATTCCCTTGTGGCTTACCATTAGAATTCTGTTTGTGGCCCTCTTTGGAATTGGAATTATTTGAATTCTCTTTGTTGTCTTTCTTTGGCTGCTTTCCCTCATCCTTTTTCTGAGTTACCCCTGAATCCATGTGAGTAGCCCTGTTGGCAACCCACAAGTCAACAGCCTTAGCCATTTTCTTAGAATCTAATTCTTCTGAATCATCTAGGTGCTGTCTGAGCTCAGGAGAGCAGGCATCATAGATAGACTCCATCATAACAAGATTTCTCATTCCTTCATAAGTGTTAACTCTATAACCCTTAATCCATCCCTCTAGGTTCTTCAAACACTCATTCACCCAAGTAGCCGAAGGGGGACTATCATGCTTTTTGAGGGTCCTAAACCTCTTAAGGTACTGGGAAGGAGTCTTCCCAAATCTAGCTATTAAAGCTAGCTTTACACATTCATAATCCTTTCTATCCTCCTCCCCCAACTCCATTACCACATCAGATGCAACAGGGGGGAGCCTATAGAATACCCAGGGGATCAACTGATCACCTGTGATATCCTGGAGCCCATGATTATATTCAAACATAGCAAGCCAATCTAATACATCCAAGTTAGGTTCATACATACCCACAATCTCTTTAGGCATCCGGGATCTTTTTGGACTGGAAGATCTAGAGGATTCGGGGAGAGAAGCATTTTCCTCAGACAATTTCTTCATCTCAAGCTCATGGCAGATGGGGAGCAGGTGTAAGTGGATCTAGGTCACCTGGCCTAAGCCCCGCTCACCTGGTGCCTTCCTGCCTGCCACTCTTTTTCCCCACTTAGCAAGCCCCGCCCACCTGGTGCCTTCCTGCTTGCTGCTCTGTTTCCCTACTTAAGGAGCCCTCCAGTCTCTTTTCCTTTGCAGATGGGGAGCAGGTGCAAGTGGATCTAGGTCACATGGCTTAAACCCCACCCACCTGGTGCCTTCCTGCTTGCCGCTCTGTTTCCCTGCTTAAGGAGCCCTCCAGTCTCTTTTCCTTTGCAGATGGGGAGCAGGTGAAAGTGGATCTAAGTCACCTGGCCTAAGCCCTGCCCACCTGGTGCCTTCCTGCCTGCCACTCTTTTTCACCACTTAGCAAACCCCGCCCACCTGGTGCCTTCCTGCCTGCCACTCTTTTTCACCACTTAGCTAACCCCGCCCACCTGGCACCTTCCTGTTTGCTGCTCTTTTTCACCACTTAGCAAGCCCCGCCCACCTGGCGCTTTCCTGTTTGCCGCTCTTTTTCACCACTTAGCAAGCCCCGCCCACCTGGTGCCTTCCTGTTTGCCGTTCTTTTTCACCACTTAGCAAGCCCCGCCCACCTGGTGCCTTCCTGTTTGCTGCTCTTTTTCACCACTTAGCAAGCCCTGCCCACCTGGTGCCTTCCTGCTTGCCGCTCTTTTTCACCACTTAGCAAGCCCTGCCCACCTGGTGCCTTCCTGCTTGCCGCACTGTTTCCCTACTTAAGGAGCCCTCCAGCCTCTTTTCCTTTGCAGATGGGGAGCAGGTGTAAGTGGATCTAGGTCACCTGGCCTAAGCCCCGCCCACCTGGTGCCTTCCTGCCTGCCGCTCTTTTTCACCACTTAGCAAGCCCTGCCCACCTGGCGCCTTCCTGTTTGCCGCTCTTTTTCACCACTTAGCAAGCCCCGCCCACCTGGCGCCTTCCTGTTTGCCACTGTTTTTCACCACTTAGCAAGCCCCGCCCACCTGGCGCCTTCCTGTTTGCCGCTCTTTTTCACCACTTAGCAAGCCCCGCCCACCTGGCGCCTTCCTGTTTGCCCCTCTTTTTCACCACTTAGCAAGCCCCGCCCACCTGGTGCCTTCCTGTTTGCTGCTCTTTTTCACCACTTAGCAAGCCCCGCCCACCTGGTGCCTTCCTGCTTGCCGCTCCGTTTCCCTACTTAAGGAGCCCTCAAACCTCTTTTCCTTTGCAGATGGGGAGCAGGTGCAAGTGGATCTAGGTCACCTGGTCTAAGCACCACCCACCTTCTTAGCCCTGCCTCTTCCTTCCTGCTCTTAACTATTAGATCAAGGGCGTCTCTCACCTGGGTGTCCGAAGCAAAGGGCAGACGAAGAAAAGGGAAATTCCTGTTTGGACCTGTTCGGACCAGGAGGATCCAGGACCCGACCCCCTGCTCAGACAGCAGGTAAGCATGCACCAACATGTGTTACCCCTCTGTCCTCACAGGCTGTCCCCACCCCCTCTATTCCCCCTGTCATGTTCCCTTGTGCCCCCCCTTCTCGCACACAGATGTTGCCTGTTTTGCTGGTTTCTTCTACCCTGCTCCCCCTCAACCTCCTCCAGCATACTTTTGCAGGAGTCTGTCCTGACAGATTCTGGTTTCACCATCTCCGTCTTGTGGCCAATGCTGGATTTGACTTTTATGGACTTCATTGATTCACGATGCGTCACTCTTTGTCAACTCTCATGCTGGACTTCCTTTGCATCTTGTACTCATGATGGCCCTGAATCATGCTGTTCCCATCTTTATCTTGTATCCTGGCTTGCAACATTATGTGTTACTACTGACTTCTGCAATTGTATTCGCTCTCCACTCTTGCTTCTCCACTCTTTTTGACTGCTTACTCTCTGTTCTCTCCTCCTTTCCCTTCTCCCTTTTCCTATCTCCTCCTCTTACATTCTTCTATGCACTTACTCTATCAGAATTGTCCCTGGACCTAATATGATAGCAACCTCGTCTGTTTCTTCCACCCTCCCATTGCTGTTTTTTTCCTCCCCATGCCCCCTCCAGCACTATCTGAAATGTCATCAGGCCTAGTATCATAGTCGCTTGTTTTGTTCCTCACCTCCCTTTCTGTACCCCTCTCCCTCACCTTTTGTTTTTCTCCGGCTCTACCAGAAATCTTGGCAGGCCTAGTACGGTAGTCGCCTGTCTGTTTCCATTTCCTTCCCACTCTCTCCCTCCCTCCCTTCCTTATCTATGTCTTAGCTCTTGCACTATCTGAAATGTCGTCAGGCCGAGTACGATAGTTAATTTCACATCCTTACTGTTCATGGCCTGTAAGAATGTCAATGTATTTTCCCTTGTTGCCTTGAAGCGCTTTGAAACACATTTGTGTATAGGTGCTATATAAATAAACTATCATATCATATCATGGTTGAGCTCCATTTCTTTGAGCCTTAGTTCTTGGTGTCTGTTCAGTTTGGGCACTAATTCTTTTGAATTCAAGTTAAAGTCTCATTTTTTCTAGGGAGATAAATTCAGGACTTAATGTGGGACCTGGTAAGGGTCCAATAGCTACAGGTTGAGGCCCTTGAGCAGGCAGAGGACCAGAGTGGGTGACATAGTTATCCTCCTCTTCCTCATCTGTCTCAACAATAACATCTTGACCATTATCCTCATGACCGTTTGCCACATTTGCTGGAGTAGTGGGCACTACAGCACCACTATCCAGACTTTGTTTCTCTAACAGTCTATCAATCATTTCTTGTTTCTTGCCTTTGACAGGAAGACCTTTCTGTCTACACAGATCCCTTAAATAATCAGCAGTATTAGTAAGGAGGGTCTCCTGGCTATAACTTTACACAATTTCGACTTTTGTTAAAATAACTTTTTGTGATTGTTAAACTTGTGGTTAGTTGCACCAAGGCACTAGTAACACACTAAAATGTCAATCCAATATTTTTATCCCACCCCTGTACACCAGGGTTAGGCAGAATCCAGGGCAGTTCCCTTAAGGAGCCCTACCCCAGATTAGGACTACAGGTGAGAGCAATAGATCCCCTTTGGTATCAGTCTGTACCACAAAGATTTAGTTGGTAGCTGTGGCTGAGCAGTCAGACTTATCTCAAGAGGGAGTTGAGAAGTATTCAGGGTTGACACAATAGGTAGTACAGTACTATGGAGCAAGGAAACACTGACCAAAGTTTTGTAATAAAAAGAGAATATATATTTATTTTATACACTTCTAAGTCAACACCTAGATCACAGTTAATAAAGTAAGTTAAGTTTAATCAAAAGAAAAGCATATACAACTCCCTATTCAATTGTAGACAAGTTTGCGGTATAGTGAAAACTGAGCAAAACGGCACAGTGAAAACCTACTACAAATGGCACTCTACCAATTCAACGAAAGGGAGGGAAAGTACAAGTTAAACCGAAATATCTTCAGACACCCTCTAGCAACACTTCCCTGAGGTTTTGTGAACAAGTAATGCACAGTACCACTTTAACCAAAAGATAAGTGAATGAAAACTGAGCAAAATGGCACTCCACAAGTTAAAACAGTAGGAAGGAAGAGGGGTTTAGAAGATTTAGGTGCATCAATACATTTCTCATTGAAAACTAATCTAGTGAGAGCAGATCTAACAAATCAGCCAGAGTCAATAGGCCTGAGCCAGAGTCCGTGGTCCAGGACCAAGAGCTTAGGAGCAAAAATGTTCTTGTAGCTGCAGTCAAGTCTTTAGTAGAAAACTTTTGAAGAGGTAGATGCAAGGCGAAAGACAATGTTAAGAGAGAGGGCGGCCAATCCCACAAGTAGTTAAAGGATTTAAAACACCTTTAGGGCTACCACTGAGAAAGGGCGGCCTGGCAGAACAATGTACCTTAAAAACGTGGAGAAGTGGCTCCTGCGGTGACGATTGTTCCTGGTAGTTCCTGCAGGTCGAGGGATCCAACAGAGGAAGAGAGGCTCTCGTCGTGGAGGAAGGTTCGAGTCGCTGCACTATCCAGGGATGAAACCAGTCGCGGTGCTGCCAAACACAGTTTAAAAGGCACGCTCCTTTTAATCGCGGTCCGGGTCGATAGCTGCCTGGCTATCCAGTCTTCAAGTGCGGGGCACTGTCGAGTCGACCAAGGCAGGTCCGAGGATGCGATAGGTGAACTGGTTGATCCCACCAGCTCAAGGGAAGGAGGCTCCTCCGCTGAAGATCTCCTCTCGTCGTGTGGAAGAAAAGTGGTGAGACGATCCGGCAGGGCTTCACCGGTGGTGTAGATGCTGAAGATGTATCTGGCTTCTCTTCCCTTTGGTTCCATAGTTCCAGTGGCGACATCTTGCTCTTCCAGTCCTCAGGGCCCTGCTTTTATGCAGAAGGAGACCCATTCATAAAGCCTAGCTGTCACTCACACAGTGGAGTGGTCTTCTTGGCGGGAGACCCCTCCAGCCTATCAGGTTAGAGTGCGACCTGAGTTGCTGTGGCAACTCTCTCCGGGGTTCTACTCCCCCTCCCAAACAACAGACCCACCCCAGACTCAGTGGCGTCGAAAGGTTAACTAGTAAAGTTAATAATAAAATAAACCGGCAGTATGTTAGAGGCTGTCAGTAAAAGTGGTAGCCTCGAACAATGGGAAAATCCCATAGAGAAATATTCGCGGTTGAATATAAAAGGTAGTAACCACTGCCAACAGCCAGAAACTTTGTAGAGGGGGACTTTAAGGTACCCTCTCGAAAATGAACATAGGGGAAAAACTATTAACCCCTTCCAGTACTTCCATTTTAAGATGGGGTGTAATGGTTAAGTTCATAACAATCGACTAGTAAAGTCAATGGGGACTTTACATGCCCTGGGAGACAGTAGTCAGTCCCAGGGTATGGAGTCTATGTTTGGGGGTCGCTACGACAACCCTGTGTCACGGCACGGAGGGTGCTGTGGGACACATGTGCATAAAGATGGTTCCTATGGGTGAGAGAAAAGATCCCATAGGCATTAAACACAAAAATAGCCTAGAACACACATAGAAAAAATGCCTAAGAGTGGGAAAAAGTCTCACTCTTAGCAGGTAAAAAGAAATAACCCTTCAAATCCAGCAAAGCTGCTGGGGACTTTATAGGTAAAGGAAATTAGCCATAAAATGAGAATTCTCCCTAACAATAGCTTTAAGGCTGGTACTGGGAGGAAGATGATGGCAGCAAGTACAGGAATCACTTGTGAGAAGCAGAGCGTACAGTCTAGCTTCCTATTTATTGGCTCAAAACAATACATCAAGCCCATGTGGGAGTTTCGAAGGAGACGCTCAAGAACAAACTCAGACTCAACTGAGACGTGCAAGAGAGAGAGACGTTCCCCGAAGAGGAACATCGGGAGCCATGCACAGGAGCAACTGATGCGAGCCACAAGGGAATCCCGAAGCAGAGGAAAGAGAAAACCTGAGCGTGGTCCATTGCAAGAGGACTAAACGTGCTGATGCGAAGAGAAGCCGCTCTGCTTCCCAGGGACTGGC
Source organism: Ambystoma mexicanum (assembly GCF_040938575.1). NCBI lineage: Eukaryota > Metazoa > Chordata > Amphibia > Caudata > Ambystomatidae > Ambystoma > Ambystoma mexicanum. The sequence goes on along the minus strand of NC_090928.1, from coordinate 634,431,521 downwards.
AAAGCGCAGAAGAGACCTAATGTGCAGCCGGGAAAAGGCATCAGACCGCAGAGCTGCTGCAGACCCTACTGGACGCCCGAACGCTACCAGAGCCTCCAGAAGGAATACAGCTGTCCAGGATCCACTGGTACCTTCGAGAAGGAAACCAACAGGTACGAGGGTGGCCCAGGAGCTGATAGAGGTCTGGGTGAGCAACGGGGGGAGCTCAGAAACTGGAACGAGAGGGTCTGAGACCCGCAAGCTAGTGAGAGAGAGTTGTACACTTTGCAGGAGAGTGAACCAAGCAGATACAACGAAACAGTGCGAGTTTGGGACCCACAGCCAAGAATAAAAGGGACTGTGATGAAAGAAAGGGTGTGGGACCCTGAAGTAAGTGACAGAGAACTGTAGACTTGGCAGCAGAGTGAACCAAGCGGATACAAAGCAACAGTGCAAGTCTGAGACTCACACCCATATGAGAAATCGAAGTTTAGAGTGAAGAGGGTCTGGGACACGGTGAGAGAAGAAAGAATCAAGGAAAATTATTTGGCTTGGCAGGAGAGACAACCAAGTCACTTTTGCAAGTCTGCGACCCGCACCCATTTGAAATATTGGGAGCAAGAGGGTCAAGAGCCATGGAATTGACATAAGGACCCCCCTGTGCTTTGAGATCATCCTTGCACAGCTATCTTGAATGATTAGTGTTAGCGACTGAAGTAGGTTTTTGGGACACAACGGTATCAGACTTTTTAGTTTTGCACTTCCTGACAATTGCACTCATTTTCTTTGAGGTAGGCAAACCCCTCTTAGCTCTAGGGATAGAGAGACCTTTTTCCAAACCCTTCTTTATTTAAAAAACGTCTTTACCCAAAAACATGCCACCATTGTGTCCGAGCCTTACTTCTGCACCTTTAGACACCACAGTGAGTCAGTTACTGGCAATGTGTACATTTAAATGACAGATTCTGTGACCTTGGATAGTAATGTTGGCACCAATGAGGCCCATACACCATTGGTCAGCAACGATCCTTAGCAGCTTATCACAATTCCCACTTGCCAAGGAGTAAGTGTCAATATCCTATGAGGAACAGGAACCACACACACCAATATATATTGCTATATTGGATTTATTTTGATATAAAGGTTACATGTAAAAGGAACACCCAGGAGCACTCTTGCAAGTCCTTCTCAACTGTTCCCAGTTCTCGCCTCCATTCTCCTGAAATCTCAAGTCACACTAGAACTGACAAATGGTTACGCAACAACAGCCCATTTGTCGTGGGTTGTTTTGTACAGGTATTACTTAATGTACACTACTTATTACTAAATGCACCTTACTCCTATAACAGGTTTGTCCTCCGTTACATTCTATACAAATGCTTCCCCTAAGTTCTGGTGAATTACTTGATCACTGGTGAGTTCATACATTTTTTTTAAAAAAAAATAGTTTAATAGTACGATGAATGATATATGATATTTTATTCACAGCGCGCCCATACACAAGGGCAAGGGAGGACAAAACAATGATCTTACTAGGCCCAGTGACATTAAGAACGCGCGGGGGATGAGTGGAAAGAGCTGAACACGTGATCAAAAAAACAACAGGTATTGCGGACAGCAGGTGGCAAGTGCAAGAATTAAGCGCATACATAGGGTGTCTAGTAAGTGCCAGTAGGGGACTGTAGGGGTGCAGATACATACATAAGTGCAAGGGTTGCCAAGAGGCAGTGCAGGTATGAAGCTGGGTAGGCAGGGATCCGAGCTCGAATTCAGAGGGTAGTCAGGTGCCTACTGCAGAAACAAACAGATCAGCAGGGGGGAGGAATAGAGAAGGCCGAAGCAAAGAGGAGTGTCATGAGGTGCTTCCGGAACCTAAGATAGTTCTCCTCAAGTTTCAGAGAGCTGTTTCAGAGGGAGGCCCCTGCCGAAGAAAGTGATCTACCACCAACTCGTTGCTGGGAGAAGCGACTGACCCTGAGGGAGTTGGAGGAGCACCCATGGATGTTATTATATAGTGGGTAGAAATGGCTGTTGGATTGTTTGTGGTACTCAAATTCAGATGCATGTGGATTTATATCAAATACTGCAGGAGAAAGTGATCACTCTGCTGGTGGTATTTATGAAAATCTATCCAATTCAGAATGTACCACCTGCAGAGGTGGTATTTCAGGAATACCTTATCCGCCAGTGGAAATGTAAAAAAGTGTTTAAGAGGGGGCGCTGCTGTGCACCAACGAAGATGGCTGCCTGATCAGTGTGCTCCGCAGCCCTCGATATCCTGTATTAAATATCCTGCTCAGAGGCGATTAGCTCAACATAGCCAAGCATAGCATAGCATAAGGGAGGTGATCGATTTGGGCACCAGCTGAATAAATTTGAAGCAAAACCGTGCACCTATTCTCCTGCACAGAAGCCGGCTTGCAGCGTACGCCCAGTGGAAGGGGCTGTGCTCTGTGCGCCAAAACCAGACCCCGCTCAGACAGTCGCTGGACTGGGGCATGGAGTGACTGGGCGCCCGAATTCATATCTGCGGAAGCTACAGAGTGCGTTGCTCCGGACAGCGGCCCAGCAGGCAGTGGGACGGGGTTGCGGAGCGGTGTGCCGATGGTGGGGCCGCCCCAAGTCCCTTCCAGGCCTCGTGCATCAGTGCCAGACAGCATAGAAATATCCTGGCATCAGACATGGGTTGAAGCGGGTGGCGGAGGAGCCAGGTGCATGGGCCGCACCTGCATCCACCCGCTCCCCAGCAGCAGACACGACCCCTGCACTCCTGAGACCCCCGAGGAGCCAGGAGCCCACGTTGCGCAGCACCAACGGGCGACCAGGTGTTCACACTGGGCGGGCGCGCTGAGTGGCAGACGGCGACAGCCTGCAGGTACGTGCCTTCATGGGTGTCGGAGGGACGCCCGGCCGAAAACGGGGAACAACCACAGTCCCCCGGGACACCGCTGCACTCAAACAAACTGCAGTGCCCGGCACCTTCCCCCTTGTCTGTGCACATAAAGATCCAGGTGCTGTAATGTGATCACCCCAGAGGACATATTTGCTACCTCCTCGTTGTGCAGCGCCCCTAACCCATCAAAACATGATTGCAAGCAGGGGCAGTGACATCCGAGAGCTCCACCAGCGTACAGCAGGCACAGGTACCCACAAAATCCCTGGTCAGATCACATGAACCTGCTGCCCCTGGCTTATATGCGAACGAGCGGAGGTGCACTGCGGCACAAACCTACTGCAATCACGCCGCGGCGAGAGCGGATTCATAGTTCTGTCCACCAGTAACCAAGAGTAGCTCGCAACAGGCACATCAGTCCATAAGTCCCATTATTCATTGATGAGAGCTAAGGTCCCAAGCCTGGCACAATCTAACTGACGGAACTGTGACCGCCTTGGGCAGGTGACCACACCCTACTAACCAGAACAGCCCCCGACCGAAGAGCAGACACGACCCGGGGCTGCACAATATAACCAGCCCTTGATATCCGGGCATGCCAAGAAGTGCAAGGGGCAAAAAGAAGGGGCCGATGGACGCATTTACAAGTACACATACCGTGGATTCAACCCAAGGTCCCGCCCATTCCCCCTCGGGGCCCCGCCCCACCGTAACCTGGACCGAACATGGACCCGTACATGTCGGCTATGGAGAAAGGCTTTGCTGCCATAAACAAACTGGACGATATTGGCTGTAGCATTGCCTCCATCAGAGCAGACATAAAAACAGTTAAGTCTCAAGGGCAGAAGACAGGGTGGGCACCCTCAAGGATACATCTGTCACACATGGCAAGGCAATTGAGGAGATTTTAAAAAAAAAAAAACATAAAAGTAATCAGGGGCAAGTGCAAGGATCTTGAATCCAGATCGTGCCGCAATAACATTCAAGTGGTTGGCATGGCAGAGGGTGCTATAAACATACCCATGGACCAGTTAATTGAAGACGTACTCCACTCTTTCTTCCTGGATGCCCAATTGTCAAAACAATTTCTGGTGGAAAGGGCACATAAATCGCTTGCCCCTCCCCCAAACCTTGATCTACCCCAAGGCACGATAATAGCCCACCTACTAAACTACCGGGACCGTGACCTCATTCTACGCCTAGCACGAGAAAAGGGTCCCCTATCCTACGGCTCCAACCAGATCCACATATACCCTGATTTCTCCACTGGAGTACAGGCGGCTAGACGCTCCTTCGACCATGTGAAAAGGCATTAAGAGCAAGGAAGTTAATGTATGACATGATGTTCCCCGCAAAGCTATGCCTCTAACATGCGGGCAGGGCCCACTTTTTCGAAGCACCGGAAGAAGCCATGGCACAAATCGGGCAGCATATCCCGGCTGCCCAGAATAATGGCTAACCCATGGCTACTTGGTCTAAGAGTCAAACACCCAAACATAAATCTATGCACCAGACCAATCATACGGAAACAACACACCTACTCCACCTATCCTAGAGGCTGCGGCTCCTACGAGTGGCAGGGTCTCAAACATCTGATCATGGCCACACAAAGCACCCACTAAATCAGATGGTTAAGTCAAGTTCTACTGTTGGGATACACGGTCTAGTTGGAGGGATGGCGAGGGAGGGAAGGGAGGGAGGGGGGCAAGGGCATTGGGTTTAAAAGTTTGAAAACTGATGACAGATGCAAGTTATGTATGCATGACACTAGCAACGGGTACAATACTGCAGTTCTTTTCAGATGTCTATGGCAGCGGAAAAACCAATGAATAGTGTGACACTCCTGACATGGAACATTATAGGCCTGGCTAAGCCAATAAAGGCCAGGAAAATACTGGCCTATGGCAGTAGACATAGGGTCGATATACTCCTCCTCCAAGAAACACACACCCTACGGAAGGTGGTCTAGCTATTTGCCAGAAACTGGGGCCTGTTAAGAATTGGCATGGAATATTCTTGTCAGTTCAGAGGAGTCTTAACTATAATACATCGGCGTGCTGGTTTTCAACTAACTAGGTCAGTGATGGATACAGAATGGAGATTTGTGATTATTTGGGGCTCGCTACACAACCGAAACGTAATACTGGTAGGGCCCGAATATCGACACCCATGAATTCTGCCTACAGGTTATGTCACCTATAACACCCACAGGAGACGCCAGAGTAATCTGGGGAGAGGATTTCAATACCATCCTGGACCCAAAGATGGATAGATGGTCGAGGCCCCCCAGATCCCACTTCAAGGCTGCTGCGACAATAAGACAGGGCATGACCGAGATATTGCTGGTTGATGCTTGGAGGGAGCTGCATCAGACTATAGAAGAATATACATTTTATTCCACGGTGCACTCATCTAGTTCACGAATAGACCTGTGGTTGCTCTCACCAGCGATGATCACTATGGTGAACAGATGCTCCATCCTCCCACGTACACTATCGGATCACTCCCTGGTGATCGTGGAACTAAATATGGGATTGATTCAGAGATTACACCATATGTGGCGGATGCCCCCGGCCTTGCTACACGACAAATCAAACATAGAACCCTTAAGAGCACAAATCATAGATTTTTTCAAGCGCAATGACGGCACAGTGGCCACACCAGCAACTGTATGGGAAACATTCAAAGGGCGGATAAGAGGGCAGCTTCTCTACAAGATGCTAGGCACACTCAAAACGATTAGACATGAATTGAATCAAGTTGAAAACACCCTTTGCTCCCTGGAAAATACACATGCACAAACCCTGTGCACAGAAACGCTGAAGCCACTCCATGAACAGCTGGAAAGATACAGAGCGCTTGTGGATCGTGAAATAAAATACATTGCACACCCTACTAAAGCCAGGAGATACAGAGAGGGCAATAAAGCTGAAATGATGTTGGCAAACCTGATTAAATCGGAGCAGGGGGGTTGGGGGGGTCGAGCCCATCACATCCATAAGGGGTACAGATGGGACAATTCACACAAACACGAACGAGATCAATGGGATCTTTCTGGAATTCTATTCCAACTTGTACCAAAATACGGACAAAGAGTCAGCACACACCCTCGATCAATATGTAGCATCAATGCCACTACCTAGACTTGACCTGGTGGACCAGGAGAAACTTGATACCCACTTCTCGGTAGAGGAACTTGTTAAGGCAATTAAAGATTTAACGGCTGGGAAAGCCCCAGGCCTGGATGGTCTCCCGGAGGTCCCCTATAAAACCTACTCATCTGAATTGTCCCCAAAACAGCTGGAAGTATGGAAAGAGGCCATAACAACTGGGTTGCTCCCAGAGTCCATGAGGGAGGCCGTCACAGCGGTCCTACTTAAGTCACACAAACACCCAAAATCGAACCACCCCCTTTCACTAATCAACACCGACATCAAAATGTATGCAAAAGTAATCGCCAATAGACTCCTCCCACACATGAGGAAATTGATACACCCCGACCAATCAGATCTACATCATTAAACCTGAGAAGACTCTTCAAGATAATGTCACAACTAGACCCCGACTCCAATGCATTAGCCATATCGCTTGAATCTGAAAAAACATTTGACTCGGTGTCCTGGGGCTATATGTTCACCATTATGAAACATATGGGGTTTGGCCCATCCTTCTGTAGCTTCATTTGGCTGCTATAGACTGATCCAAAAGCCATGGTGCGCACTAATCAGACGCTGTCCCCAGCCTACACCCTGAGAAGAGGCACAAGGCAGGGCTGCCCCCTGCCCCCCTAATCATCACACTGACTATTGAGGGAATGGCTGCACAACTGCACCACAAACATTTACATTGGGCATTCATATCCGGGGTCCCTCCCCAGCTTATCTCCCTATATGCTGATGACACCCTGCTATACCTGCACGACCCGGAGACCAACATAAACCCGGTAATGGAAGACATCACGGAATTCGCCAAATACTCCGGCTATAAAATAAACCAAACCAAATCAGAAATCATCCCCCTGACATCGAAGGTCACAAGAATCGCTTCTAGGCAACAATTCCGCTGGTCTCCAAATACAGCCCGTTATCTGGGAATTATCATTGCCACATTTCCATGTATGGACGAATAGCCCTCCTTAAGATGGTGGTAGTCCCCAAATTGCTTTACTTATTTAGCAATATCCTCATCTGGCCGGGCAAAGCATTTTTTACCTAGTTACACAAAATGACATTGGGTTTCGTATGGGGTGGGGGAAATCGGTAAGACAGAACTGGGATAAGCTAAGTGAAAAATGTGTAACTGGGGCGCTCGCTGCCCCTGATTTTACCCTATATTACCACACAGCGCATGCCCGCTATGCCAAACATTGGTTCCATGGCGATGAATTGTATGTCCACATCCCAGCTGAGAAACACGCTGCAACACCCTATGACATACGATCCATGATATTCTCTAACAAACGTGGTAATGCCAATGGGGTGGACTCGGTCTCCTGCACAACACAATCATGGGCAGCTCTCTTCCGTAGGACGGGCTGTACACACCCCTACTGGCCAGCCACCCCAGTGTGGCATCATCCACACATCACTCCCTCGCTAGACACAATCATGCAACGATGATGGGATCCGGGAAAAGAACTCATGCTAGGGGACCGGTTTCTTAATGGAGAATTCATAAAGCTCGAGGAGGCTCAAAACAGATTTGGTCGTGGATTCATTCTAACACTACAATATCATAGGCTAAAAGCAGCCCATAGACACATATAGCCATCTTTCCCCTCCGCGCCGCCGCTGCACCCGTTCCTATCAGCCATATTAGACCGAGGTGGATTCATGGGCACCATCTCTAAGGTATACAATGTAGTCCAAGACCACACCCTTTCCCAGAATGCGTCAAAGGCCAAATGGGGGAGAGAGACCTGGAAAACACTAAAGAAGTCGCACAATGGTCCAGATATTGCCAATTCACCAAGGCGATATCACTAAATGCCAATTTTAGATTGGTTCAATACAAAATCCTAAATCATTTGCATATCACTCCAGGAAAAGTTGCAAAATGTGACCGCTCCAAGTAAATCCGACATCAGGCACACCTGCAGGAGGAGATATAAGAAGCTGAAACAAAGGAGATAGCGCGTAGAGCAGGGTTGAGGCATACCGACCTCAACCGCAGAGTTGGAAGGGAGGATCGCATGCGGTGGCTGCGACGGAGTGCCGGCTGTGAGGGGAAAATGGCGGGAGGCCCTCGCTGACTTTGTAGATGGGAGGCGGACCAGAGCAATTGGTGACCGGGTGAGGAGAGGTCCCACTGACAAATCGGAGAGGCAGTCCCACAAAGACAGGACGACAGCTAGTCCTTGAAAGGCGCCGGCGAGAGGGCATTCAGAGTGAGGGCGAGGTAACGATACAGAGACCAGTGAGGAGGGAGACCCGGAGAGAGAGGGCGCGGCGAACGCTACCCATCCCAGCAGAACTGGAGGAGGACAAAGCAGAGGAGGAGCGGGCCACCAGGTGAAGATACAAGAGGCTGCTGGGACCGACGGGGGAGGCAGCCTGGGCAAAGGAGCTGGTAGGAGAGGAGCCCGGAGCAACCCAGGAAACAGAACACTGCTGCAGGGAGAGTCGGAGCGGCGCAGTGAGGGAGAAGACACCCGGACTGATGAGGGTCCAGCCACCCAGGCGGCTGCAGCCCAGAAGGTGAGGAAGCGCGGAGAAGGGTGCTGAAAGCAGCTGCACAGAGATGCAGAGGAGCACTATCAGAGCAAGAGAGACCTGGGGAGAGCCCTGGGAAACCAGGTGAGGAGGAGCCCGGGCCGGAGAGGGTGAAAGCCAGTAGAAGGGACTACAAAGTCATAAATCCTTGAGACATAGATACAAAGAGGGAGGAGGGAGGCGTAGGGGTGCACCACAAGCTGCTAAAGGGGGTGAGGGAGCACAGAGACTTAAGGAATCCAGGCGACAGGGCCTGGAGAAAGCCTGGGAAAGTCAACATAGACGCAGTGGAACATAATATGCCCCGGAGGACCAGCTAGCAGCCTTAGTACTGGGAGGCCCTCGGGGGCTGAGAGGAGCGTGCAGGAGTGATCTGGCCCCCAGAGCAGAGCCGGTTATCAATGTGGGCCAGTCCAGTGAAGCCTGAAAGAGCGTGGGGCACCGGGGGACAAGAGATACCTAGAGGATAGAGGGGACAAGGTCCCCCAAGACTCAAGAAAAGACCAGAAGGGGCAGTAAAGACCCAACATAGACACACGGGCTAACAGGAGGACAACCCCAGAGAGGATACAAAGGGGTCCAGCTGAAGAGGAGGGGCAGCCGGGAGCAGCGAGGGAGCAACCCCAAAGGAAGGACAAAGGCCCGGACTGTAGAGAGCAGATGAGGGAAAGCAAGGACGCTGAAGAAGGGCAAGGACGAGGAATAAAATATTAGAGCGATAGCAGATAGGGGAGCCTCAAGGAATGGAATAAAGGAAAGTCAGTGGGCCCAAAGAAGAAGAATATTAACCAAGGAGAGAGGGAAAGAGAAGCTCCCCTTTGGAAACTCGACAGACTGCAGCAACGGGGGAATGGCGCTTACCAAAAAAGATCTGTTGGCGGCACTAGCTCAATTCAAAGGTGAGCTCGCAGAAACTGTCATGGCGGAAGGAGCAAGTATAAGAAGAATTGTTGCACGCCATTACAAGTAATAGGAAGGACATTGACTCCCTAGGGGAGAGGGTGATGGAAATGGAGGAGCGCCTGATGGAGCTGGATACTAGAGGTCAGGAATGGGCTCAGCAGATGCAGGGCACGGAGGAGAGAATAATGGCCTGGAGGAGAAATGTGAGGACTTAGAAAACAATTCGCAAAGGGACAATGTTCGAATTAAAGAACTGGGGGAGCGAGTGGAGGGCCCAGATTTGGAAGCTTGCATTCGAGAACTGTTTGAAAGCCTAGTCGAAGGAGAGCAGGCTCAAAGCATGGGAAAAGAAAGAGCGCACAGAGTGGGCACCAGGAGGATGGACCTGGGGGCGAGAACCCAAGACATACTGGTGAAAATGCAGAATTACAAGGATAAGGTGCACCTAGTAGGAGCAGCGAGGAATAAGGGGAAGATCTATGTGCGAGGTTGCGAAGTCCAATTATTCGACAAACTGTCTCAAGCCACATTGGCGAGGAGGCGAGCATTCATACCAGTCACAGAGGAATTGAACAAGATGAAAATGAGAAAATCGGTGGCTCTTCCAGATGATGCTACAATTCCACATGGGCAATGAGGAAAACACTGTGTCCCAGGTGGAGGACGGGCTGAGAACTCTAGGGCTGTTACAAGGATATATAAGAGGGGACAAGGCAAAAAAAAATCACCCAGTTGAGAAGCCTGAAGAAGCAAGACCCGGGCACCAAGGGTGGGTCACGAAAAAAGCCAAGTTTACATGAAAGGGAGCAGTGAAGACGTGGAAAGAGGTCTGCTACAAAGTATAAGGACTAGAATATAGCCTGTTGGGTATGATGCAGGGAATTGTGCGGGTTGGAGGGGACTATCCATGGTTCACTGAAGGGGACCACATCGAGAACCTGGACCATGGATCTAGGGACAGTTACAAGTAGGGGGGATATAACCAGTTCGGGGAGTAGCAGGGTTTTGCAGGATGAAGACTCAGCAGTCCAAAGGGAGCAGGAGGTGCCGGGATGACAGAGGGAAGACAGTGACGAGAAGAGATGTATAAGCTAATTTCATGGATTGCAAGGGGACTGAAAAGTCCTAATAAGAGGGCCACAATCTGGAGGGAAATTGATAAAGATGGGCCTGTAATAGCCTGCCTGCAGGAAACGCACCTGTCCAAAGGAGGTGAGGGGCACCTTAGGAATAAAACTACCCACTGCAATACCATACCACTGCAGGGCAGGGGTGGCAATCCTACTGCATAGAACCGTGTGGATGGTGGGGAGTCAAGGTTAAACTAGATTCAGAGGGGAGGTAGGTGATGATCAAAGAGGGATTGAAAGGCCAGATGTATACGTTGGCATCAGTATACGCCCCCAATCAGGGGCAGGAAGGGTTCTTTGACAAGTATCTGGAGGAACTAAGTAAGTTTGGAGAGGGGGAAGTAATTGTCTCAGGGGACTTAAACTTAGCAGCGGACCCAGTGTGGGATAGGTCAGGAGGTCTGAGGGGGACACGCGAGGGGAATAATGTCCAAACACTTGTTAAGGCTCCAAGAGGGGAGTGAATGATGTATGGAGGACGTACCACCCACAGAAGAAGGATTACTCCTTCTACTAGCATGTCCACAAGACATACTCTTGAATAGATTACATTTTGGCAACACGAGGGGTAGGCCAGACAATGAACAGAACACTAATTGGAAGAATGACAATATCAGACCATGCAATGCTCTCCCTAGAATGGGAGGGAGGAAATGCAAGGCGAGGGACTGGGGGATGGAGATTGGAAGAATACATTCTTAGAGACCGGGAGGTGAGGCAACAAACAGAAAACAAGATACGCCAATTTATGGAGAAGAGAGGGGATCAGAGTAAGAACACAGGGAGAGGTGGGATAGATTTAAGCAGCAGATTAAGGAACACTTAATAAGGGCTGCAAAAAAGATGCTCGAGGAAAGGAGGTAAGCAGAGGGGAGACTAGAGAAAGAGATATAAGACCTGGAGATCATGCATAAGGAGAAGGGAACAAATAAAGTACCCAGAAGATTAGCGCATGCGAGAGGACAACTCAGACAGATGACCAATAGGACGGTGGAGAGCACTCTACTAAGAAGCAGGCAGAGGTTCTATGAGCACGGCAACAAGGTGGGGACGGCACAAGCGCAGCAGATAAGGGCCAGGGAACAGAAGGAGTTATAGACATCCTGGAGGATAGTGGGGGCAGAGGGTGCTAAACGTAAGGTAGTGAGAGAGTTCTATGAGGACCTGTACGGGGAGAAGCCAGTGGGGAAGGAGCAGCAGGTGGAATATCTAGAGGGTTAGGAAGAGTGATGCCTTACTCCTGAGCAAATTGACCAATTGTAGAAACCCATAGCTCATGAAGAAGTGCTGAGAGCGATAGCACGATTGAAGCGAAACAAAAGCCCTGGGGAGGACGGTCTAACAACAGTGTTTTACACTACATTTAGGGAACTACGCGCCAAGGCCATCACTGAGGTATTCAACTGGTTTTCGAGAGACGGGGGAGGTACCCAAATCAATGAATATGGCACATATCACTCTTATCCCGAAACTGGGAAAGGACCCACACCTGTGCTCCTCATATCGCACTATTGCGCTCATCAACGTGGATGCCAAATTGTACACAAGGGTACTACCGGCAAGGTTAGAAGGAATACTGGCGGGACTGGTGAAACAGGATCAATCAGGGTTTATTAAAGGAGGGAATACATTTGACAACATAAGAAGGATACTGCATATCATAAATAAGGCGGGGAGGGGCCGAGGATCCATACCCACATGTCTAATGATGCTAGACGCAGAGAAGACGTTTGACCGTGTCAACTGGGCGTTTATGGAGCAAACACTCCAGAGGATTGGACTGGGACCGAAATCTAGGATGATGATTCAAGCTAACTACTGATGCCCTTTGGCTAAGGTCAGGGTGGATGGAGGGGTTGAATTACCCTTTTTCAATAAGGAGAGGAACAAAGCAAGGCTGCCCGCTCTCCCCTCTCCTATTCGCTCTGGTGACAGAACCCTTTGCGCATTGGATTAGGGAGAACAGGGAGATCCGCAGAGTGGGTTGGACAGGGGCACACCATAAAATAGGGCTGTTTGCCGATGATGTGATCTTAATCACCGAACCGGAGAAATCATTACCAGTACTAGGAGATAAAGACCTTCTCGGAGGTATCTGGCTTCAAGGTGAACTTCAGGAAGTCAGAGATACTGAATATATCCATAGGTGAGAGGGTGAGGGGACAACTGGAAAACAGTAAACCGTTTAGGTGGGCGCCGGGACCAGTCAGATACCTGGGGGTAAATCTAACAGCAACCATTTGACAGATAGTGGGAGCAAACTACCTGCAGTTAATAAAACAAATCAAGGCGGATCTAAGGAGATGGAAGGGACTATATGTCATGGTTCGAAAGGATAGCGGTTGTTAAAATGAATATACTTCCTTGGCTACACAGCAGAGAGCGATGGTGGAGTGGGGGAGGGCAAACAATGATAAACACTGGGTGACCATGGAGCAGGCAGTGGCGGGAGAGGACCTTCGGAAAATCCCGGGGATGAGAGTGGTTGATAGGCCGGAGGGTCTAGGGGTGAACCCAATAACAAGAAATACTGTAAAGATCTGGCTCCAACGAAACAATAGGTATGGGTTTTCTCCCTGGCTGTCCCCGAAGACACCCATTTTCGGCAATCCCGCCTTCCCACCAGGTAGGGAATATGGCATAATTAAATGGTGGATAGACGGAGGGATAAGGGAGTTAGGAGACCTATATGAGGGAATGCACTTTAAGTCATTCATAGAATGCGGACGGGAACTTGTACTAAAACAGGAGGATCTCTTTGCATAACAACAACTAAGACACTGGGCGGGCACCCCCACAATGATGGAAGGGGCTACGAGGGAATACACAGAATGGAAAAAGCTAACATCATCCGCAGAGGGTAACAAGGGACTAATATCAATTTACAAAAGGAGGAAGATGGGTCAGTGCTGAGGGACAAATGGGGGAAGGGGAGGGAAAAGGCATTCATAGATGAGGAATGGGGCACGGCACTGAAGAGTTGGTTCATCTTGCACACCTCAGTACAGCACTGAGAATTGCATTATAAGGAGCTACATCAGTGGCATTACAACCCAGAGAGACTTCATAAAATGTTTCTTCCTTGTCAACAGAGTGTTGGAGGGGGTGTGAAAAAGTGGGAACGATGGAACATGTCTGGTGGGGATGTCAGCGGCTTAGACATTTTTGGCAAGAGGTGAAGATGCAAGTACTTGAAATATTGCAAATTGATAGGGAGTTCACGGCAACAGAGATGCTTCTGGGTGTAATATTGCAGGAGCGACAGGGATTGGGGGAGCGGAAAGGCTATGGAATAACTTCATGATGGCCACAAAGAGGTGCATAGTCAAACAATGGAAAAGGAAGGAACCACCATCTATCGTACAATGGTACTATGCTATATGGGACACGGTAGATGTGGAAAAGTTGACGGCGACAATACGAGGCTCTTTGAGGAAGTTCAGTAAGGTTTGGTCACCCTTCATAAACTATGCAATTAAAGACACATTACACTTTTACATCCCAAAGAGGTTGCAGGCACTGGGAATCTAGAGGACTTAAGGACTGGTTGAGCTAAGGATAAGACTAAGGATAAGTATTGTGTTAATATGTGATGATGAATCTTTACACTGAAGACGTATGAAAACCATATATGTGAAAAAAACACAAAAAAAACAATAGGTCACTCTTACTCTTACTCCATCTACACCACCACACCATTTTGCATGGGAACTCCCCTTGTTCTTCTGTCAGCTTCCAGGAATAGAAATATTAAACAGTACAGTGCTGTTTCGCTGTGTCTCGCTGTTCTTTGCATTGAATCCACTGATGTTTTCACGCCCAAAGTTACGAACGCTGAGACGGATGGTGGGATGGTGGGATCCTGCTGAGAGCCCGCCCACCCTGCAAATAATCTGAGCCCATTGGCTATGCTATAGCAGTACGGACACGTCTATGGACACGTCTATGGACACATTTTGCCGCCGCTTACTCTAGAACCAACGAAATAGTAAATAGGTTGTTACATTGTTTTTTTATTTTTTTTTGTAGAGGGTTGAGCCCGCCCCCCCCGCATCCAGCTTCCATATCAACAACAAGCACGCGCAGTGGCGCGCGCGCAGTGGTGGAAGTGCATTGCTGAAGTACAGTGCTGTTTCGCTGTTTAGCTGGTTATCGGGTGTCAGGGCCGGTATACTAGGCTAGTGCATTTATTATTTGTTGTCTTATATTTTCAGTCACCATATTTTCCTCATCTTAATTCCATCAATGGTGACCCAAAGATTTACTTTAAAAACAGGCATGCCTAATGTGCCGCCGATGCCAGCCCTATCAGTAGCCCAGATTAAGATGGCAGCGTCCAAAGTAGCCGCCCGATCATTGTGCGTTGTTGCCAAGACCGCTCTTAATACTGGATCCCTGAAAACCAGACCCAATAGATCAGCCTCTATTTCCTTGGATATTCGCACATTTTATTCCAAAGAAATTATTTCCAAAGATGACGGCGGATTTCCGCCAAATGTTTGCTCGTAGCATTTCCCCACCCAGATGACGAACCAGAGTGAAAATCCAACGACACAGCAAGACCTGCAAACAACAACTACGGCATTATCACCTTCAGTGGAACATAATCATGAAACGATACAAGTAAGTCCACATTCTAATTTGGCACCTGATAGAATGATCATTGAAATAACGGATAACACAATGGTGTCCGTTTGTCCGGCTGGGGAAATGCATATTACAAACGAGTCTAATGTGAATAACTCTTTCAAAGCTAATGAACCCTTAAAACCTGTACAGTGTTCAGTAGCTGCACAACAGCGTCTCTGCAAAGCATATGATGTGTTAACCATGACGGGAGAAGTAGGCGATGATGCCAGAGATTTTATGGATATTTCCAGCAAGTCGGAATCACCGTCTCAGGAGATTCAATATATTTGCTCAAATTCTGGTGATCTTACACAATTACAGGATATACATTTAATAATGCTTCCGCTCAGCCTGGTCCTGATGAGATTAACACCTCATGTCACCATATACATAACTTGGATGATAATACATCTCCACAGCCTCAGAACAAGACACATTCATTTTGTTGATGAGTCTGCATCGTTTATTGCCCCTACTCCAAGACGATCATGCTTCCAATAAGCAAAACAAGAACCTGAGTTCTTCGTACATAGAGCTCAGACAAAACACTTCTCCTTTCCTGTAGCCCCCACACTCAATAATACACTAAGTGCCATGAACACTGCTCTTCTAACTGTGCCTAAATTGTATGAGATTCTTGACACAAAGCTGAACCAACAAACTTTACTCTTGGAACATTTGGTAGATAAGATAAATACTTGTAATACTACCATAGAATGTGTCTGTCAAAATATGCCATCTACTCAACCAGTTGCTGTAACAGCCTTAGTGAATAACTCCGTTAGTCAGGATAGCAATAATATAAGGAAAATATGCACTGTTAATGTAGTAGAAGGTGCTGAGAAATCACAGCCTGGAATATCTTCCGAGAGTTCTGTTGAAATGATTGAGAAGACTATTACAGCGCAACACGAGGTGCTGCTTAATAAGCCTTCGAATTCACGTCCAGTTGATGCATTCCCGACTTTGCGACCAAATGTCTTTAATCTCTTTTCTGCAGTCTCAGATAAGTCGGAAGATCAAAGAGCACGACAGACCATCTTACAGCCAGACCGAAAACAACTATGCAAAACGATCAAGAAAGATCGTCATCGCCCTCTTAAAAAAAAAAAAAAAAGAGAAGAGAAGCACGAATATTTATAAAAATACAGAGCAAATGTATTAGGCCGCAAACAACTACATGTACAAAAACAATTGCCGGAGTCCCAAAAGTATATAAGCCACTAGATGATCTTGTCGCGTTGTCTTTAATTGAGGTACCATCGATTGATCCGAGTAACACCGCAGACAGTACCCAAAATATATCAATAACAAATCCTCTCGGTGAAGTAAGAGATATTCTGTCTAAATCTGGTCCGCAAAGTAAGTCGGATGTCTCACCGGTATGTCAAACAACCATTGAACAACTTAGAGAAGAAATAAGAGCAACAATTGACTCTTACATGAAGCAGAATGTGTTAGCATGTGTTAGAAGAACTTACGCAAGAACAAAGTACTGCCATAGGTGATAACTCAGTGATGTCATCAATAGTGCCTCAAGAAGCTTTTGCGGCAGTAGCTTCACTATTGAAGTCTACTACAAGGACAGCGGTTGCAGCCGCCAGCCTGAACACATGAGACATTCACTGTCAATTTGGAAAAAACATCATGCAACAAAGTCAGTGCTCTACAATTGACCCATATCTGGCCTTACCAACATCATTAGCTAAAGAAATAGACCCTCAGCAACAAGATATCAAAGAAGTTATAAGACTATTGGTTGATTCATATCTTGCGCAGAATAGAAAAATAAACCAATTGAGTACGGTTGCTCATAGTCAAACCTGTACTGATATATATGTCCACCCTAAAAATTCTGATGGAACGACTAACTCCAGACAAGCTCCAACAAGAAACTAATTTGGTGCATTCTAGTATTACCAATGGTGTCCAGTCATAATTTCGAAAACATAATTTCGAAAGTAAAAAAAGTCGAATCAAAAATGTCGAAAAAAAAAATGTCGAATTGTTTTTTTTTTCGATATTTTTTTTTTGGCTCTAGTTTCTGTGAAAAAAATAGGTAAAAATAAAAAAAGGGGGGTTGGGGGAACCCCCCCATTTCGAAAAAAAAAACATTAAAAAAAAATTCGACATTTTTTTTTCGACATTTTTTTTTCGACTTTTTGACTTTCGAATATTTTGTATTCGAAATTATGTCTATGAACCATTACCAATCAATCGTACTTACCAGCCGCAAAGCCAAATGAAATACATCCATCTAAAAATGACTTCAGTACTCAACGCAAAACTGCTGATTGTTTAATTCTAAAATGTCGAGACTCACCATGCAAAAAATGTGTTCTGAATAGAGCAAGTATTCTAAACATATGTCGGGACATACCAACATTACGGAATCTGGCCTCTACTGACATTGACTTAATTGAATTTACTAACAAAAACGATCTATCGGAAGCCAAAATACACATGTGCTCTGGTTTAGTAGCCAACATGCTCTGGGAAACCAAAAATGACTTTATATGACATGGGTTTCATACTTACTCAAGATACCAGGACACAGGCAGAGCGAATAGAACGTCCTCAATTAAATATATACAAGTCAGGAGCAGTTGAGGCCATAAAAAGGACTCAGCCAATCATCCATTATAAGTCTGCCACTCAAAAATATCATAATGGGTCGTAATGCAAGGAGGTCATTCCGTATTTCAAGGACATTTTTACAACCATTGACCTGATTTCTTGGAATACCCGCCGTCATAGCCACTTTGTTAATTCCAACGAAAATAATATACAGAAGTATGATATAATAGCATTCCAAGAAACCTGGCTTATGAATGCACCTGTATGGTCTACCCATTCTATACTTTCAACACCAGCTACCAAGAAGACAATGGGTCGCCCAATGGGAGGGCTCTTGTTTGCAGTCAAGAAAACAATTGGGTTCTCTATTACTGAATGTCCTTCGCCTTCCGCATGTTTCCAAATAGAAAAGTTAGTCAAAGCCCAATGACTATTGTCATCATTATTATCTATTGGAGCAGACTAACCATGGCATCAGAGGTTTTCTTTAAACACTTACTTGTTATACTTGATAACCTTTTACTTTATCCAAAAATAGATTATACCATCACACTTAGAGATTTAAATTTGCACCTAATTTTGAATGATAGTGGAGAACATGCTC
Source organism: Ambystoma mexicanum (assembly GCF_040938575.1). Lineage (NCBI taxonomy): Eukaryota > Metazoa > Chordata > Amphibia > Caudata > Ambystomatidae > Ambystoma > Ambystoma mexicanum. Next base: position 634,413,095 of record NC_090928.1, on the reverse strand, counting down.
AAGATGACCTTACATGGTCACTAATTATGAAAGAAAGAGGTTTCATTATGTTAAACGGCACAGTACCGGGAGACATTCCCGCCCAGTCTACATGGGCTAGGGGTCCACAAACTGCCATATTGGATTACGTTGATGTAACTTCCAATCTACTCAAACAGATTGATTCATTAACAGTGATTCCTACTAATTTGAGTGACCACAACATACTACACATATGTTGCAAAATAATGCCAGGAGCCAGTTTGATGCAAATAAATCACCATGTGACAGGTATACATGTGAATAATGGTGGTAACCGACTATACTGGACCCCATTAAAATTGGAACAATTCAATAATCGTTTGTATAAACACTTTTCAGCGCCCCAATTGGATAAATCCGAATGTTATGTTCACCTGATGCAAATATTTAAGAGTGTTATTTTGCCAGATCAGACAATCAAATACAGACATCAACATGTATTTGATTTAGAGATCCATCAAATAAAAGCCCTTTTAAGGCAAAATCTCTGTAATTTGAAATTTCTTCCCGTCACAATAAGACAAGTGGAAAAGAAACGACTGACTCTAGCTTATAAATCCTGGCTAAAAGATCGGAGATTTCGCCGATATCAAAATGATGGTGAACAGATGTTGAAACACATCATAAAGAAATCAACACGTGGTATCTGGTCATGCCTGAATTCAGCTTCTAGTAAAACACAGGGAGCTGTACAACTTAGCCCCATTACTGAAGAGGTGTGGCAAAAGTATTTTCAAGATTTATATTGTAATCCATTTGAGAACTTATTGATCAAATAACTCTGCTTGGTGTTTCTCATTCATTTCCATTAGTACTATCATGTATTGTATTAGCAAGCTAAGTCGATCGAGAGCAACTGGACCCGATGACCTGCATAATGGAATGTTAAAAAAATCACCTACAAGAATGGGCACAAATGTTTTGAGAATATATTTCTCACAGGATCTATACCAGCTGCATGGAAACAATCACTAAAGTACTAATTTTTAAAAAAGGCCAAAGGGATGAACCGAAATCATATCGACCAATTGCACTCTTAGACTGTCCAGGGAAAATATTTGCGCGTATAATTTTAGAACAACTTAATCTCTGGTTATTTGAACAAAAGCTATATGATCCATTCCAAACAGGATTCAGACCTGGGTTGGGGACTGCTGTGAATATTATTATCTTGAACAGCATCATACAACAAGTTAAGCAACATCATCAGCCCCTATATATTGCATTCATTGATTTTCGCATGGCGTTTGATGCCATGCCTCGTGAATTATTATATAGGAAACTGATGGATAAAAATTGCCCATGGTATATCCTGAAGTGGATCATTGAACTACACACAAATACCACCATACAAATCAGACTCAGTAACAAGGGTTTATTATCAGCACTGATTCAAACTGCTCGAGGTCTAAAGCAAGGTTGCCTATTGGCTTCCACATTGTTTAATTTTTTTATTTCTGACATTGGTAAATCCTTTGAAAAACGTATCACTGATTCACCTAAAATAAATGATATACAAGTTAAATATCTACTTTATGCAGATGACATGGTCCTGTTTGCTAAGACCCCCAAAGGACTTCTAACATTGTTAGATGCCTTGGAATGTTACACCCAAAAAAACTGTATATCCATGAACATCGCAAAGACGAAAGTCATGCAATTTGGTAACATAAAGCAACAATCTAAAGCATACAAATGGCCTCTACAAGAATCCACCTTAATGTCAGTATCATCTTATATTTATTTGGGCACTATAGTCCACAACAAAATAGGCCATAGTTGTTATGATCAAAACATGAATCGGAAGCTAATCACAATCATTTCTCAAGCTCGAATAATCAAAGCAAAATATTCTAAGTTTTCTATTATTCCTATCATAACTTACTATAAACAAAAATGTACATCAGTAATTTTTTATGGCTGAGTCATCCCATGTGAGACCATATAACTATTGGGCGCGTTATGAAGGGTTGTATTGGAAACAAACTTTGAATCTTCCATTATCACAACCCACATGCCTAGTGAGACACAAATTGGGTCTGTTATCTTTATTTGCAATATATAAGTGGAGGCTTTGTTCGCTATACCGCAAATGTATCTTGGCAATTGTAACAACAGGATTATTATATAATATTTCAAATTATCTCTTAAACTCTGAAGATATCTTTGTGGTAACATGGCAGAAAAAAGTGCTGAGAGTCCTTCATAATTCTGGTATCTCGGTAACATTGTTATCAGAGAATCCTGATAAAGCTAAGAAAAAGTTGTGGATTATGATTGGATACAAACCACAACTGCATGTAATATCTATATAAATGTTGTAAACTATCCTTTTGCCTTGAAACGACATGGTCGAACAGAGTTATTTATGTATATTTTCCAATTCGCTGCAACAATGATCTTCTGTCAACATGTGTGCCAGGGAAATGGAAGGGCACAGGTGAGGAACTGGGGGCTGAAGGGGTATCCAGGATGTTGTCCAAGGGAAGGACACCAAAGGTTGATTGGTAAGGAAAAAAGTGTAAATGAGAAAGGAGGCACAAATCTGGAAAGGTAGGTCAGCAGATTGAGCGACGGTTGCCGAGATCTGTGCCTGACCTGCGGTACTGCTCCAGATTGTGCGACTGGTTTGACCACTTTTTTTAAATGATTAAGTGATGCATACTTGCTTTAGAAATGTATGTTTCAATTAAGGCTTCTCATATTTTGACAGATTGTTTTATCATGCCATTAGGTAGGATTTTCAGTGTAGTGCTAAATCTCACTCACTTGTGAGATCCCCTGGGACTTTTTTGCTGGACTAGTGGATTATTTTTCCTTATACTTCAATGAGTGGGAACCCATTTCCACACTCGCAGCTTCTTTTACTCTTTTTATGGGTGTCTTTTGGATTCTATCACTTTTGACAACATTTTGGCACAAACCTTTTATAGTTGCTGGGTTGCCCTTTGGGCTCCCCTTTTAATTTTCTCTGGCTAATCTTGTGAGAACTATAATTCCCAAGGTTAGAAAGGATATTTTATCCTCTCTAAACTTTATTTTGGTGAGACCAGCACACCCAACCATATGTGGTGAACTGGGGTGATACAGTGTATCCCCTTTCTCATTACCACTGTAAAATTTCTGTTACAGGGACAAGCATACCCTAAATGGCTGATGGCAGTGAACATTTTAACTAATTGGGTGCACCTTTACCGCGCGCTGTTTCCACAGCTGTGGTAAAGGCACCCATGGGTACCCATTTTATTATGTTATGTTACTTTGCATTTATATAGCACCTTATGTACCATTGGTATGGTCTGAAGGCGCTGGTAGGTTGAACGCCTTTGGGAACCAGAGTTCAAGTCAGTAGAGAGAGTCAAAGGTGCGTGTGAGCACCGGATATGTGTGCAGCTGGTGTGGCATTCGTGTAATAGCTGCTTCTTAGCGGTAGGTGTGGTGGTTGAGAGATCAGGAGTATGTGTTCGTTCTGGCAGGATTTATCCAGACCGAATGTGGCTGCGTTAGACCTGAGGAGAACGCCTGGCTGGGGGGTGTGTAACCAGCAGTGTTTACTTAGAGTGATGGGGAGGATGCGGCAGATGTTGGTATGAGAACAGTTATACAGAATGGTGTCATAGTATCTCTGTGTACTAGCTGAATGGTGGTGTAAAGAAGAGAGTAAGCGTGGTGATGTGATATGATGGGTTACATGCTCTTTCAAACGTTCCATGCAGTCCAAACCATTCCATGCAAGTCACGCAATTCTATGCGTTCCAAACCATTCCATGTAAGTCACGCAATTCTATGCACTCCAGTCCGCCCCACGCACTCCAGTCCGCTTCATGCATTCGAATCTGTTCTATTTACTCCGATCTGTTCCGTGTATTCCAAGTTGTTTTATGCACTTCATCCACATATTTCACCCGTACCATGTACATACTTCGTCCGTTCCATCCACATACGTCGCCCGTTCCATCCACATACGTCATCCATCTACATATGCCACCCGTTTCATCCAAATACGTCACCCGTTCGATCCACATACGTCATCCGTTCAATTCACATACCTCACTCGTTCTATCCATATACGTTAGCCATTCCATCCACATACTTCACCCGTTCCGTCCGCTCTATGCATTCAGTGGCTCTACGCACTCACCCGCTCTACGAACTCACCCGCTCTTACGCACCCCTCCTTTCTTACGCACTCATTCGCTCATACGCACTCGTCTGCTCCATACACTCGTCGGCTTTACCCACTAGTCTGTTCTACACACTCCTCCGCTCGGCGCACTCCTCTGCTCTGCTCACCCATCACGCTCTCTGCTCACTCATCATCCTCCGCTCCCCGCACTCCTCCGATCCCCGCACTCGTTCTTTCCACGCATTCATCTGCTATATGCACTCATCAGCTCTACAGTCTCGTTCGCTCATACGCAGTTATCCGCTCTATACACTCATCCTCTCTATACACTCCTTCGCTCTATACACACTCCTCCGATCTGCACATTCATCTGCTCCAGCATTCTACACAATCTTCCGCACTTCCATCCTCATCCGCTCTAAACATTCATTTGCTCTGCGCACTCCTGCGTTCTACACACTTCTCTGCACTTATGCACTCGTCCGCTCTACACACTCATCCGCTCTGCGCATTCATCCGCTCTGCGCATTCATCCGCTCTGCGCATTCATCCGCTCAGCGCATTCATCCGTTCCACACGCTTCATCCATTCTAACGATTTCATCCACTCCATTCACTTCGTTCATTCATCATGCATTTTATCCATTTCATTAATTTAAATCTCATTACTGTTTTCGTACGATTTATTCTTATTATCCACTTCACTGCTTTGATCTACTTTACTCATTCTATTCTGTTTGTCCTTTTATTTTATATTAGCGGTTATTAGATGTCAATTTCTCGCATCTAGTAGTTTGTTGGATTGGTGTCACTGTGAGATGCTGTTATTCAGTTTGGGTTAGTTTGCGTACGGGTTGGTTTTAGGGGAAGAGCCAGGTTTTCAGAAGTTTGCGGAAAGACATTAGATCTTCAGTTAGGCAGATGTGGGGTGGGTGTGCGTTCCACAGCGTGGGGGCCAAGGATGAGAATGATGATCCGCCTAACCTGACTGAGTTTGTCTTAGGAATGACTAGGAGGCCGGCTAAGCTTGATCTTAGAATGCGTGGAGGGCGATAGGGTTTTAGCTTGTCTTGAAGATATTGAGGTCCGGTTTTATGCAATGCTCGATGGGAGATGCATAAGGTTTTGAAAGTCACCCTTCTGGCCACTGGAAGCCAGTGCAGAGTCTTAAGGGCTGGGGAGATGTGGTCTCTTGGGCCGAGCGCAAGTAGCAGTTTGGCTGCTGCGTTTTGTGCCCTTTGAAGTTTATTCAGTTGACAGGCGTGGACTCCGAGGTAGAGGGGGTTTGCGTAGTCCAGTCTTGATATAACAATTGATTGGACCGCGTAGAGTCTGTTGGGAAAGGAGAGATTATGGAAAGATGCACCTAAGGGTTTTAAGGTGGTAGTGGCAGGACTTTGAGACGTTGTTGACTTGGCGCGAGAGTGTTAGGTCAGAGGCAAGGGTGCATCCAAGGTTTTTCACTGAGTTAGAGGGGGTCGGTGAGTTGCCCAGGCGGATGGCCAGGGTAGTGGGTGTGAAAGAAGTTTGGAGTTGCCACATACCATGATTTCAGTTTTGGAGGGGTTTAACAAGAGGTTGCTTTGGGTCATCCAGAGCTCTATGTCAAAGAGGCAGGAGGCGAGGTCAGGTCGGCAGTTGGGTTTTGAGTTCAGGAGTTTTAGAATTAGTTGAGTGTCATTAGCGTAGTTGTAACACAGGATGTTGTATGAACAAATTATTGGTGGGAGGGTGATCAAGTAGATATTGAACAGGAGGGCAGATAGGCATGCTCCTTGTGGGACTCCTGTGTCGACTGGTCGGGCTTGGGAGGAGTAGGTATAGAGTATTGTTATTTGGTACCCATCTTTGAGGAATGAAGCTATCCATTTAAGAGTGGTTCCACAAATTCTTAGGGAGTGGAGGCGGTCAAGGAGGATTGAGTGATTGATTGTGTCGAAGGCGGCGGATAGGTCAAGAAGGATTAATGCGGCGCATCCCGCGGAGTCTGCTGTCATTTTAAGGTAATCCCAGATTGAGGTACGGGTGGTTTCAGTTCCGTGACGGGCTCTGCGACCTGATTGTGCGGGGTCTAGGAGATTGTTGGCTTCGACAAAGGCATTTAGATGGGAGTAGGCGGTTCGGCCAATGAGTTTGGCAAGGAACCAGGTGTTTGAGATGGGGCGGTAGTTTTTGAGCTTGAGAGGGTCGAGGGAAGGTTTATTAGAGGTTTGACATGAACCGTTTTGAATGCGCCGGGAAAGATACCCGAGGAAAGGGAGTCATTTATGATGGATCTTGCGTGTTCTCCTGCGCAGGTGGAAGTGAAAATTTCTTTGAGGGTCTAGCGGAGAGCCGGATGGTTTGCGCGCAGATAGAACTTTGAGAAATTGGTCTGGTGATATTGGACTAAAGGATTCGAATGTTGGTTGCGTGGTGGTCGCAGGCGGTGGGTTGGCCGGTATGGGGGGAGGGTTGACTGGTGGATGTAAGAGAGCCAGTTTGGTGGTTAGAGTATTTGTTCTTTCGAGAGCCGTGGCGTAAAAGTGGAGAGAGAGAGAGTCGCACAGTGATTGTGAGGGGGTCGGGAAGGTCATAGTGCATGCCGGTTTGGTGAATTCGAGATGATTTTGTGAAGGTCTTTGCTGGGGTTTTTGCAGTTTAGGATTCGGGAGTTGCTGATGAAGGTGTCGGGCCAAGGTGGCTCTGCTCTCCTGGGTTTTGTCTTTCTGCCATTTGGGTTCTAGGTATTATATAGTTGTTTAGTGGTCTTCAACTCAGGTGTGAACCATCTAGGAAACAGGACACGGCGGGCTGATGGTTTGCAAGAGGGTGTGAGCCGCATTAGTGAGGTGTTGAGCCATGAGTCAAAGGCGTTGGGGGTTAGTTGTTTATTGAGTTGGCAGGTAGGTGGTGGAGACTGGAGGAGTGCATTGGCTAGGTCAGGAACGATTATTAGTTTTTTCCAGCATTTGAGTAGCTTCAGAGGTTCAGATTCGAGTACGGGAATTTTATCAAAATGGCTCCGGTCTTTTTTTGGCCATTTTCTAATTTCTTGTCCTTTCCTGGTCTTTCCCCTACTTTTCAGGGTTGGAAAATCATTTGTGGGGGTTTTGTGTTCGGCGGGAGACCTGGATAAGCCCACCCAGGCTCCAGGGTGTCTGAGACAGACGAAAGGGAGGGAGGAGTCCAAAACTCTGCAGTCCTTTGACTTCCAGCCTACCTGTTGGAATCCAGTTCCAACTGGGAGGTTGGCTGTTCTGAAAAGACTGCCACCCCCTCAGGTTTGAATGTTGCATACCTGTCTGATTGGCTGTGTTCCTGTATAAAGGTCCGATCCTGGAAGCTGAAGATGTAGTTGACCACTGCAACCGAAAACCAAAGAGGAAGATGAAGAAAAGCCAGTTGAGATGATTTCCAGCGACCACAGAGCCTGCTGTGTAACCAGAGCATGCCGTTACCCTTCCTTCCAAGTGTCCTGGGGATCCTGATAAGGACGACAGCAATTCGGAGCCTGGCGAGAATCAATAAACTCAATATGACCTGCATTTTGAGAGATCCCACGTCGTGCTATGACCTTGCGGGGCTGCAATGCTCCAATACCCTGTGTCCTCGAGCCATCGGGCAGTGCACGGTCTTCCGAATTACGAATCCTGCTGAAACTTTGGGTGCATTGTGCTGAAACTCCAGATACATGAATCTAGTCCTTGAAGTCCCCTCACCAGAGTGCTGGACCAGATTAGCACAGAGAATCCAACGGCAATATTTAGTCTTCTCCTAGCTCCAGAAAAGGGCACCAAAACCACAGAACCGCATCCTGTAAACTCTTAGTGGAGCCTTTGCCGTTGATCCCTGCTGCAAAATCCCTTCCAGTGACCAGTCTTCATGACAAGGAATTCATCGACCGGGTTTTTGACTGCAGATCCTGAAGACTTCCTGCTGCCAACTCTTCTCTGCTGAGGGTCTGTGTTGGCTGTGGTATTACTTACCTTAAGCCTTGTGTGCTTCCTGTGTAGCTTTAGTGGTGTTTCATGTGATTGGGAGTCCTTTCATCCAGTTTACCCATGCCCACTCCTGGAATCCTCCTAGGGTGTCTTCTCTGAAGTCCCTGGACCCTAACTAACTCTAAAGGGAACTACTTGTTTCTAAAGAGACTACCACAGGAACTCTGAATTTTCGGACATCTGTTCCTATCCTGACCGGTCTACTAAACACTAGAGTACTAGTGACCCCCTCTCCTCCCACCGAGAACACTCCTGCATCAAGAATAAAGAAAGACTCATAAGATTTGGGCCTTTTGGCTAAGAAACGTTATAAGTGTTTAAAAGTAATTACTTGTTAAAAAAAATTGATTTGGTAACTGGCCCTCTGAAAAAGAAACAGTTACACAAGTTCTTCCTATCCTTTGAATGTGTTTTGCCATTCTGAAAAGTTTAAAAGTGTATATAGGGTTATTTTACTCAACTGTGAATTGGGTCCCCTCTTCCCAAAAGTAATACTGTTGGCTTCACTTTACTATTTCTTTTAGCATATACATGTATAACTTCACCAACTGGGTGTTGCTTCCCTGGACCTGCTGTTTAGCCTGTCTAGAATACGTTTGGGTTTTACTTACCTTGAATAGCTGCATGCAATTCTTAATAAGTGTGCTGTAGGTTTTACTAACCTTGGTCGGCCTTGTGCCCTCCTAAAATAAGTTCTTGAATTATTGCTTACCTTAGTCTGTGTTCCACTGAACTGAAAAGCATCTGTAATTGTTAATTACAACATTCGGTTTTACTCGCCTGGTATAACGGAGTTATCCTGAATGTAGTTATAGGTTTATACTGTTCCATTAATTTGTGTTTCACTATTCAGAAAAGTTTCCGATAACACAGTTGGTTTCTAAGTTATTCCTTAACTCAGTTTGACTGCATGACTGACAGGGTATACTACCCTCGACTTACTGTAAAGTAATCTAAAAGTAACGTATGGTTTTACTCCCCCTGATTAGGTGTGTTCTATTCTAAACGTGTATGATTAGGTCTGACTTGTCTAGAACTGCTGTTAGTATTTCTGAACAAGTTATTTGCTTTAGACTGTGTACCTTCAAGCATTGTGTTGTGTTATATTGTGTTTATGAGTCTATGACAAAGTACTTAGCCACCAAGATTTACCTTGACCTATTTGTATTTTAAGTGTTTCCTTTCCTTTTTATTTGATTTAGTTGCAATTACAACTTTTCAAACATACAATATAATGCACTTTCCATACAAACATTTCCTTTCTATTCACCTAAAATCAAAGAAAAATACGATTTTCCAGTACACTGACACAGCAATAAAACACATAAAACATAATATAGTAATATTCATCAAAAGAATAAAAGGGGGAAAAAGATAATCCTGCTAATTATACACAATACCATTCTTATTGCAAGTATGATGCTCCTTCTCTCTTCTCTTTAATTTTTCTTATTCCAATTTGAGCATTTGCATATATTTAATTACAGCAATATTTAATGATATGTCCCGGGCATTCAATATTATGGCCCACATCATACCAGCCGATAGCATTCTATAGTTTCTAAAAAATTTGAATAAGGACTTGTGTCTTAGTTTCGAAAGGGCCTTACAGCGTACTATCACATGTTCCAAAGTTTCATCTTGCCCGTCAGTCCTACAAAATCTACATGTTTGAGGTAACAGTAGCTCCTTACATGTCCTTGCAGTAATCGCTCTCGTCGGTGACAAATTAAATCATAATCTCATTACACTAGATCAATATCTCAAGTCCAGAAATGTGTGCAGATATTTACGGACATAATTAATCTTTGTATGGATAAAAATCCCAGTTTTACTGATTTTATATTTCTCACACTGTATCAGAGTATCAGCCCAATCAAAGAACCAGTGCTTTTGCTTAGCACGATATGGATTAATTGTCAGCAGGAATTCATCTATCTCAGCTTTGACCATAATTTCTATGCAGCATTCTTTCCACTCATTTACCATAGCTTCCCCTTGGTTCTCCACACCCTGCGATATTACAGAGACTACCGGCGATTTATAATTCTCCTTATTCAGGCACTTTCCATATAGCAAAAGAGCATTCGATGAGACAACTGCTTTTAAGGATATGAGTCTCGAGTCACATCTAATTATCGCAACAGGAAAACTCTTCGGCAACATGAGTATAGACCTCCAAAAGAGACCCTCTAGGTAATCCCAGTTTGGTTGGCAGTCAGCTGGTTTACATTGGGCACCGTATGTTAGTACAGGGATTGCTTTTTGTTTATATAACATCAGTACAGGAATGCAGGTGAATTTGCCATATTCCCGATGTATCAATTCCACTTGGGAGCATAAAATGTTAGTTTTTTGTTTAATGATGATGATTTCAACCAAATTCTTCCCCATCGGCCAGTGGTGTCCCAATTTTTTTCCCGCTTGTTTTGCGACCATGGATTATCATGATACTTGATTTAGATGTGTTTATTTCTAGTTTTTCCCTCGCATAGGCTTCTAAGCTGGTTAACGCTCTTTGAAGTCCAATAGGGGTCTGATCAACCACTATTAGATCATCTGCATAGAGGAGTACCCCCACAAGACACTTGTTGGCTTTTGGCAGAAATGATCTTGTGGCATCAAGAGGTTTTCCAATATCACAGATATAAAAATTGAACAACGTTGCTGCTAGTTTACAGTCTTCTTTAAGGCCAGTATTGGTAGGTATCGATCGTGTCAGCAGACCATCGCTGTTCCAATTTAATTCGGATGGATGTATTAGAATACAAATTGCTGCAAGAGATTTAACAAGTACCAAAGGCATCCAGCAGACTTCAATTTTTCCCACAATATAACACGTGAGACAGAATCAAATGCTTACCTATAGTCAATAAAAAAAAAACTTTTTTGATAATCGGGATAAAAATAGACTGTTTCCAAGATAATGCTATGAGACCTGTTTGCGCTATTTTTGCGAACATTTCAAGAAGGATTACAGACCACTGCTCCGGATGTGCTTTTATGGCCGCATTAAATATGCCACGCAGGCCAGGAGCTCGAGAGCGTCTCAATTGTATTTTTTTACATTTTTTTTTTATTACTTGTATTTTTGTATTTAATCATAAAAACGATTTTTACAAAAGCGCTTTCTAAACTGAGAGAAGTCCTTTCTGATTTTGTCTGATGAGTGATTCGTGCCTTGCATTTTACTTCGTTGTTTGTGCATTTAGATCCTAACTTCAGGAGTGTCTTTTATTCTTCCCAAAGCCAGGTTTAAAAGTTTAGCAGTCGCTGTGTGCCATCGAGTCTTTTCACCTGTAATCAGGCGCTTCCACCGAATACCTTCGTTCCCTGCAAATGATGTGGCCGTCAGGGTGGAAAAGTAGGTGATCCTGGCCTGGTGAAGAGCAGGGCATCGCATCAATAGATGTTTTATCGATTCAATGTCATCAGGATTTGCACAAAGTCTGCAGGGTAGTTTCTCCAAGCCCGCTCTGATCGCTAAGATTTCTCCAGTCGGTAAGACGTTTAGGCGAGCTTTTAAAAGGGTTCTCATCAGTAGTTTGTCAGGGTATTTTTTACAGTACGCCATCGGTTCTTTTAATTTGTTGGTGTTCATGGGAATGTGTACTAGAAGTTTACACGATGAAGCTAAATCAATCGTATTGATCCAGTCCCAACATTCAAGTTTTGTTTTTATCCTAGTTGGGTTTTCTTTCAGTTCTGCTTCAGTAGACACTATTTGCTGTAGTTTTTGTTTTTGGTCCGCGGCCCACTGATTCATAGTCCGATTTGAACCTTTTTCCAGTTCTGATGCCATTATTTGGTAGATTTTGGGACTCTCAGGGTGAATACATTTTCTATATAGTTGCAGAGAGCTATGATCCACTACAGCCTTCAAAGACAGAAGGCCAAGTTCACGCCTGATTGGGGCGATCGGGGTTGAGTTTGGAAGACCCAAGACGGCTCTCCATATATGACCTTCCAATTTTTGCCAAATTAAGGGAGGAATGGAGAGTGTGGCGTCCATGCCATAAGTCAGTGATGGAACAATCTTTGCCTTATAGTAGTTTATAGCAGGTTTGAGTGAGAACTTTCCATATTTTCGATCAACCATTCTTAGCTGTGCTGTCAAATCTTTGGTTTTCGACCATAAAATGGCTTGCATACTGCCAGATTTCTTCGAGCTATCCAGGTGGACACCCAGATATTTGAATGAGTCCACCACTTCCATTTGTGTTTCGTTGAGATGCCAGTGAAACCACTACTTTCTTTTAGTGGCAGTTTTTTGTAAAATCAATATCTTAGTTTTGGCTTTGTTAATCTCCAGGTTATTTTCTTGAATATATGACGACAAATTATCCAATTGGCGTTGGAGGCCCACCTGGGTAGATTGGTAAGATTGTATTTATAATAAACCTATATTTGAGATAATACTTCTGGGTGTGTTTCTATTGAACCATTCATATGCTACAGGTTCTTTGTACCTTCCCTACAGCCCTCTCCCCCTCTTAAAATAGGCCTGGCGGCTCGGTCTACACTACCAAATACTCAGGTGGCATGCCTTATACTAAGAGTGGAGTTTGTACTGTCTCAGTTGTATGGTTTTACTAAGCCCTTAGTTGGACTTCTAAAAAACTGTTCTAGTACATACACCTTGGTGCTGTAAAAGCCAGACTTAGAATGTACTAGTTTAGCAGTAGAATAACAACGAAACATCTTTGCAGAACGCATTTCATTAGTTTTAATATTGAAGATGGAATAGTAGAAGATGAAGTCTCTGCTGCTACCCAAGTTGGAAACTTTAAAACCAGCAAGAAAGGGCTCTAATCCCTTGGCTTCCATGCTTCATACATTATGCAATATTGAGCCAATCACTTTTCATCACTGTGCCTTATTTTTCTGAACTTTCTGTGGGTAAAGTCTCACCCATATCGGTTTATAATCTATATTGTCAGTCAGTAAACAATCATAATGTTAACCATTTATATAATGTGTGGTGGGGAGGAAGGAATAGAAGTGAGGGTCTCATGTTGGGGAGCGAGGGGTGGAAAAACCAGGCGACAGGTGTGGGTTTTGGGTTATGGGGGTGACTGGTAGGAATACAAGGGCCTTTTGCCATGCTAGCTTATGCATGACTTTGAGCAACGCCTGGTCCCCAGATTCAGATCTCCCAATGAATTTTCTACCATCCTCACCTCTCTACATTTCTCTAAACCTAAAGATGGTATGGCAGGAGGTGTACTTTGCTGGCAAATTACGAAGTGGTACACAAGGTACCCAGCTTTCGCACTTCTCAGAATAATATTATATTGGTGAAATCCTTTTACTATGTTTGGTTTGTGGGAGAGGTTCCCTGGGGCCAGGGTCTCCAAGAAATCACATAAAAGATATGTTGCATAAAAGAAAATAATTTTGCTAATGTCTACTGTATATACTTGAGAATGTGTGGGTTGGAGAGAGATTGGTATTGGCTTGATTTATTCTGGAAAAGGGGGCCGCTGCGTTGTAGTCTTGGGCCACACCACCATGGGCGGGAAAATTGTGCTCGTCCACAAGCCATAAGATGGCAGTCCTTCCCTGTCATCACTGCTAATGTCTGGTCTCTTTTTCCGCCTCTCACCTTATGACTATATGTTTTGTACCCATCACTGGGTAGTGGGCCTACATTTTAGTACAGGTGTGAGAGATATCACATGACTCCAGCTCAAAATGAGGGCTTTAGTGAGCTAGATGTGCCTTGTTGCATTCTGAGACAGAAGGCTCGTTTTGCTCAACCTAATACTGTCTCAAAGCATTTTGAAGTGTTCCCAGTGAATTATACTGTTTGGAATTGTGCTTGTTTATATTTACAAATTGTAATTCATTATACAAAAATGTCTTAATACTGAGTTTTAGTATTGTTGGTGTGGGGGAGTCCTGTTGTGTTGAAACGTGCTGTGCAAATCCCTTTCTGACTCAATATGGGCGAATTGGAGGGTGAGGGAGTGAATCCTAGGAGTGGCAAACTACATTGCCCATGCAGGAGGTGACGCAGGCCTTAACTAGTTTGCATCTAGCCTGTTTAGGCCTGGTTACGGCGGTCGGCGAAAAGTGCTGCCAGGGATTTCTGTGTTGACACTTTGGTGAATTACTCTGTTTGTATGCCTATTTGAGACTTTTTTGCCTCAAGCTAGATAGGGGACTGAGTGGAGCGGTGAGGTTGCCCCTGGTTACTGACCCTGTGTTGTGGGAACTTAATACTGACAAAGGCCACCTTATACTCCAGACCCTTAATAAAAATAGGGATTTGGGCATAGAAAAATATAAGGATAGAAATAATTCTCAACTGAGGGCTCATTTAAGGCGGCATTATTAAACGTTCGGTATGCAGTTAGCCACATGCATAAGATACGTGACAGTATTGAAAAGTATGAGTTGGATTGTATGTTTATTACTGAGACATGGTTCAACAATTCATCAAAGGCTCTGTTTCATTGATTGGTTCCGCAGGAATACACCATTCAGTTCACAAATAGAATCAACAAAAGAGGGGGAGGGGTGGCAGTAATACTAAAATCTTTATTGAAAATGTCCCATTTAGAAACGTTGGAATGGGATGTTTCCATTCTGATGGGAAATGCTAGTATATGGTGCTCTCAAAACAATGCTATAAAAATACTTTTTGGTCATCGACCCGCAGGTCCAGCAAAAGCTTTTTTTTTTGGAACATTTAGACAATAGATAAAGGGAGTAAACATAAGGAATTACTAATCCTCTGCGATTTCAATATTTGGCTGGATGATGTCTCCAAGACTGATGCTAAGGAATTGTAGGATGTTTCAACTAACCATGATTTCAAACCATTAGTAGCATCTTCCTCTCATAACCAGGGTCATTACCTTGATGTACTGTTATGTAGAGGAGAGAGTACAAAATTGACGGGCACGTATCCTGGTAAAACCATGCTGTAAGGATGTTTATGTTCGATCAGACAAGGAAGGGTTTCTTGGGGACAAATAGTTCTACCCTTGATCAATACCAGAGACCTAAAAATATGCTTGAGATTTCTGGCAGTGAGCTAAAAAATGAATTAGAATGACATGCATTACTTACCGTAAAAGCATTTCTGATGGTTGTATCTGCTTAGATTGACATGCTGTGTATATGGTCCGACATCGAGTGGTAACTGCGGAGTATTGCATCTTGTCTTTTGAGAATCAAAAGGGGACATCGACATGGTCGTGCCTGTAACACTATCCCTACGGGACGTGTAGTGTACCCAAGATCCCTCACGCGTCGAGGTCCCTCCGATTGTATTTTTTCTGCCGTGAGGGTGCCTTATGACTATCGTGAGTGAGTACAGAAGAGAGAGAAAGTAGTAAGATGTCTATGTTCCTTCCATCCGAGCGGGGAGGAAGGGTGGGCGCATGTGAATCATGTCTTCTGATGTTTGTTAATCTGCTTAAAATCACAAGCTGTGCATAGACTAGCGAGCAGTACCCGGAGTTGGAGGTGGGTTGTGAGAAGGAACAGTAGTGAAAAGATGTCTTAGTACTGCCTGTCCCAACCGAGAATCAGACCTAGAATGAGTGTCTAGGCAACAGTGTTTTGTAAAGGTGTGTACAGAACTTCAGGTTGCCGTTTTGCAAATAGATTCAAGCGGAACATCGAGTGGAATGTGCTCTAGGCTTGAAGGGCAGCTCTCTCTTAGCAAGAGTGTAGCGGAGTGTGATGCATTTAACAATCCACCAAGAGATGGTGGATTTGGAGACAGTGTCTCCTTCTCTTCCTGCTGCCACTGAAACGAAAAACTGATTAGTCTTTCCAAGTGGTCGAGTTCTTTCCATGTACAACATGACAGCTCTGCGTACATCCAGTGTGTGCAGGGTTCTTTCTCCCAGGCTTGAAGGATTCTGAAAGAAAGTTGGTAGTTCTAATGACTGGCTCACATGGAACTTGGAAATGAATTTAGGTGCAAATCTAGGGTGAGTGCAAAGAACCACCTTATCTTTGTGAACTGTTACAAAGGGATCTAGGATCGAGAGCGCCTGTAGTTCACTTACCCTCATCATGGAAGTAATAGCTATCAAAAAAGCAGTCTTAAGGGTGAGGTATTTAAGACTTGCCTTGTGCATGGGCTAGAAAGGAGCCCCCATAAGCCTAGTCAACACCACGTTTAGGACCCGTCCGGGCGCCGGGTTAGAAATGGCAGGGTGAATTCTCTTCACTCCCTCCATGAAAGCTTTAATAACTGGTATCTTCCACAATGACATGGTGTTCGGTTTTCTTGCTTCCCTGAGAATGTCCATACATCTCTGAGGGAGTTGCAGGTGTCAAAACTCTATGACCTCAGGAGCCAGGCCGCTAAATTCAATGTCTGCGGGCATGGGTGAAGCGTCTCCCTGTGTTTGCGACATGTTGTACGGGCAAGGCAGTTTGACTGGAGGAGATGAGGACATCTCCATCAATGAGCGAACCAGGGTTGGCGGGGCCACGAGTATCATTGTGACTGGTTCCTGGTGCATCTTGTGCGCAATCTTGTTGAGAAGGGGAGTCGGGGGGGGGGGGGGGAGCGTAGACAAATTTCTCTGACCATGTTATCCAAAGTCTGTTCCTCTTGGAACGGTTCTGGGTGTACCTGGAGGCGTAATTTGGCATTGAGCGTTCTCCAGAGTTGCGAACAGATCCATTTCTGGGAAGCCCCATTCTGCGAAAACGTTGGAGACTATGTCTCAGTGTAATCGCCATTCGTACTCCCTGGGCAACGGAAAGGCTCTGCTGAGTAAGTCTGCCAGAAGATGGAGTTCCCCTCGAACATGTTGAGATAACAGGAACATGTTGCGTTTGAGAGCCCACTTCCAAATGTTCTGAGACAGTTTGGACAGCCCCGGAGAATGAGTGCCCCCTTGTTTGTTCGGATAGTACATGGCCGTGGTGCTGTCTGTGAGGATGAGGATCGTCTTCCCTTGCAGTTGTGTCTGGAAAGCCTTCACTGCTTTGAACACTGGCAACAGTTCCAACAGGTTTATGTGGTTGGATGCTATGTCTAACGACCAAACTCTGTGCGCTGTTTGTTGAAGCAGGTGAGCTCCCCACCATGTAAGAAACGCATCTGTGGTTAGAGTGTCTTCCACTGTGGGGGTGGTAAAGGATTTCCCTTTCAAGAGGTTGTCCCTCGACCCCCACTGCAGCGAGAGAACGAGGGCCGGCGAGACGACCACTAGATCGTCCCACTGTCCGCTGGCCTGACACCACTGGCTGTTGAGCAACTCTTGCATTGGTCTCAGGCATGCGTGGGGATCCAGGTAGATACATGACGGCATCATTCCCAGCAGTCGCATAGCCTTGCGTACAGTCACCTCTCAACTGGCTACATACGGAGAGATCTAAAACAACATGTTTTGGACCCTGTCGTTGGAGGGGAAGACAAGGCCGTCCTTTGTTCGAATTAGAGCCCCTAGGAACTGTTTGACCTGACTGGGGTGTAGGCTGGATTTTTTCTCGTTGATAGAGAATCCCAGACTGAATAAAAGATCTATCATCTTTTAGGTATTTGACAGACATGTTTTGTAAGAGTCCCCTGTTATGAGCCAGTCGTCGATGTAAGGATATACCAGGATGGATCTCTACGCAGATGTGCTGCTGCCACCGCTAGTACTTTTGTAAATACCCTTGGTGCAGATGCTATGCCGAAGGGTAGTACTTTGAACTGATAATGCTTGTCTTGTATCATAAATCTGAGGTATTTTCTGTGCGCTGGCAGCATTGAAATATGACAGTATGCATCGTTCATGTCCAGTGTTGCCATGAAATCTCCCTGTGATAGAGGTGGAATTACTTCCTGCAGTGTGACCATGTAGAACTTTTGTGGCTTTACAAATTTGTTCGCTGGGTGCAGATCTAAAACAGAGCGCATGGTTGGATCATTTTTGGGTACAAGAAAGTACACTGAATAAATACCTTATTTTACCTGTGACAGAAGTACGATTTCTATGGCTCCTTTCTCCTGTAGTGTCTCGACTTCCAGCAGAAGAATGCAAAGATGGTCTGGTGTCAGTTGTCTTGCTCGTGGAGGTCTGAATGTTGGGGACCGGTTGAACTGTATACAGTACCCGTGGGCCACGGTCTTTAGCACCCACTGGTCTGTAGTTATTCCCTCCCATGCCTGAAGAAACGATGTTAGCCGGTCCCCGACCGGGGAGACATGGGAGGGAACCCGAATCTTCGGGTCATTTTGAACATGAGGCCGGGGAGACTCTGGGGGTAGAGTTCTGGCCTCTTCCTTTGCCACGGCGCTGACCCCTTTGGGGAGACGGGTTGGTGTATCCACCATTTCCCTGTGTAGAATTCCAATTGTTGCCCGATGAGTATTGTTGTTGAGGGAAGTGTTGGCAACGAAAAAGCCTAGTGGGAGTGGACTGGGGAGAGTCCAGAGACAGGGCATCAGGGTCTTGATGATCCGGGGGCTGCCATGGTTGAGGGTCACCCACATCTGGGTTCTTTTCCCAGCCCTCTATGGGATCATGCATGTCCTCAGGGTTGATGAATTCCTCATCCTGAGTGTCAGCAGGAATGTCATCCTCAGTTAGGTCATAATTGTATATATCCTCTTCCAGTGCTTTAAGTGGGCCGGGGCCTGCCGGGGCCGGGCCCTGGCAGTCTCCAAAAAGTGGGGCTGAGCCGGGGCCCTGCCGGGGCCCCCCCGACCTCATCACGCAAGCTGACAGAAGTGCCAACCGTTGCTGTGCCTGGCTGGCACTTCCGTCAGTCACTGTAACTTTCTCTGATGACCCCTCATCTGAGGGGCCATCAGAGGAAGCTAGAGTCCTTTAGTGTTCCCTCGCCAGGTCACTGACCCTCAGCGAACCCGCGGGCTCCATGATCAAATATGCAGATTAGATCACGGAGCCCGCGGGTTCGCAGAGGGTGAAAGACGCCTCAGGGTCTGTGATCTCTGCTCAAAGCAGAGATCACTGAGCTCGAGGCGCCTTTCTCCTTTGGCAAGGCTTTATAAAAGATGCCTTCAACTGTGTACGTTTAAGCCATCTTTTATAAACGTAGAAATATTTCTATGTTTATAACAGACTGCTTGAATCGTACACAATTCAAGGCATCTTTTATAAAGCTTTTTCGACGGACAAAGCCACCTTGGGTTTTGTCCGTCCTCAACGCTTTATAAAAGATGCCTACTTTTCAAGCCGTCTTTTATAAACATAGACATATGTTACAAATGTCTATGTTTATAAAAGGCAGCTTGAAAAGTACACAGACCATAGTAAGGTAAGCACACAAGTGTGCGTAATTTACTATGCTTTGTGCACTTACAAGCCACCTTTTATAAACATAGAAATATGTAACATTGCTATGTATATAAAAGAAGGCTTGAAAAGTCACAAACCATAGTAGTACGCAAACAAATATATAAATGCTCAAATACATTTATATATTTGTTTGCGCACCTTACTATGATTTGTGCACTTTTAGGCCACTCCCACAATGGAAGCCACGCCCCCAAACCAGGGCCCCCCCCTCAATTTCTTACCCCACTTAAAGCACTGTCCTCTTCTAAAGAGGGGTAAAAAAGTCTCAGAAATTTAGCTTTGGGGTGCACAGGGCTCTCAACCCTTGGCGCCGTTGGTGTAGGTTGCTCTGAACGGGAAACAAACCTGTCCAGCCTTTCCATACAGTTCTCAAACTTTTCTCTAGTCCAAAACGAGGACCTAGAATGGTCTAGAGGTGGAAAAAAGATCCTGATCGTGTTCATTCGTCAAAAAGCGTCGAGATTTTCGTCTCACCGTCGAGAATAGCCCTTTTTCGCTCTCAGAGAACTCCTCCCGAGATACCGACAGAGGTGAGATGTCTATGTGCTTCTCTTTCGACTCATGGGTGGGTTCTGGTACCCCCCCTTAGGCCATCCTTGGACCTCGGCAGATCCTTGGGCCTTTCCATGGGCCTCAGCGCATCCCCGGGTTGCCGCCTCTGAGAATCGGCGGCAACAATCCTAGCTAAGCTGTTGGTGACGTCCTCTGCGGACAGAAGGCGCGTAGCTTCAGCCTGCGATTGCAAGGGGGTCTTCTTTGCCAGTGCCGGGGCCTTGTCCTCAGCAGCTGCCTTTTTCAGCGGTGCCAGGGCCTCATCTTCTGCGACCGCCTTCTATGGCGGAACCGGAACCCTATTGTCGCTGGACGCCTTCTTGCGATGCATCTCGACGGAACCTGGTATATTAGGGGGAGCGCCCTTTGTTTTCGTAGGCCCGGTCGCTAGGCGCATTTGCGGCTGCGGGGTGGGCTGCCGATCCCGACGGTCGGCGGGTGCTGCCAGAGCTTCCGGTGTACCCGTTGGCGCTGAAGTCTTCTTCAACTTGGCCGGAGATTGGCATGGGGTTGTGTGCTTTGTGCTGTGTACATGTTCGTCTTTGTCGCCGGGGTGTGACTTCCCCATAGCAGTGCCTAAGCCGTCCCTAGTGGGCCGGGGACAGATGATGTGAAACGCGAGCGTTCCGTCGAAAGGTCAGCAACCTCCAGTTCAGAGGTATGATCGTCACTCTCGCCGTCGTCACATTCGGTGGCAGCGGGAGAAAATTCATCCTTCGACATACCGTAGGCCGCCCAGCGTTTGACTCTACGCTCCTTTAATGTTTTAGGACGGAGGAGCTTACAAGCTGTGCATCCTTATTCCTTGTGATCAAGGGGCAAGCACCGGTTACAGCGTCTGTGCCCATCTTTGCAAGGGAATCTGCTCCTACAATTAGGGCAGAACCTAAATGGAGTCCTCTCCATAGCTGAGGATGGGTAGAGTGACGAAGACCAAAAGGGAAAGAGGAGGGAAAGGGAAAGGCATTCTCAATTTGTATAGAAATGTCCACCCAACCCCACTCTCCCTACTGTATAGGCCGGCGGAAGGCCCGGCCCCGTGGTCGGCAGCGCCGAGTGGATTACCGTCCGTCGAGTTCTTGAAGGTCTTCAGCAGAAGTCTGTAACAGCCGTCGAAATAAGGGACAGATAGGGTGATATGGTTATTTTATATAATTATTCGACCAAAGGTCGATGGGACAATAAGCAAAGTCTTTGACAAGCTCGGCATCAGCATGCTGGGTGGAAAAAAACAATCTGAGGGACATCGAAGCGCGAGGGATCTTGGGTACACTACACGTCACGTAGGGATAGTGTTACAGGCACGTCCCATGTCGACGTCCCCTTTCGATTTTTGAAAGACAAGATGCAATACTCCGCGGTTACCACTGGATGTCGGACCATATGCATAGCATGTGATTCTAAGCAGATTAACAAACATCAGAACAATGGATTCTTCATGGCCTTGTGAAGTCTTCTTTGATAAAGAGGTGGAGATCATGGGCAATATTTGTAATAGAGTAGCTCCCCTCAAACAGGGGAAACCTAAAAAAATGTGAAAACCCTGGTTTACACAGGATCTTCTTCCCATGCGTCAATACCTTAGAGCAACAGAAAAAACTGGAGGAAAGATAGAACTCGCACTTATGCGGGAAGGTGAAAGTGGCGCAAGTGAATATAATAAAGCCCTTTTCAAAGCTAAACCTGAATTTCTGACTAAGAAAATCGAGGTGACTATAAATCAACAAGAGAACTCTTCAAGTACTGTTAATTCTGTAAAGCTATAGAACCCTCCACGAGCCAGGCAAATGTTTTCAACTCATTCTTTCATAGAAAGATTGAGTTGATCAAGGAAAAGATTACACAATCATCCCTTACTGGAATAGACCCTGAAAATGACCTTAAGGGACTAGAGACAACATGTGCTCCTTTGGCTGGGGGAAGCCTTCCTATTTCTCTTTAGTTAAGGAAGAGGTGGTGCTGTCACTGCTGGAAAGTTTGAAGCCCACTAAGGACACCATCTTACCCAAACCAGCAAGTGTAGCAAAACGGCTTGCGGTTGACCTATACCCTTTTCTGAAAAAGTTCATTAATAAGGCACTATTATCTGGTTCAGTGCCTGTGATGTTAAAATAAAGTCTGTGGTTAGCCCTTTCTTTAAAAAAAAAAAAAAAAGAAAACTGGACCCCGAAGATTTGCAGAATTATCGGCCAGTGGCGGGGAAACCATGGCCTGTAACATTTCTAGAGAGGATTGTAATGTCTCAGTTACAGGATTATGTGACTAGGGCATCTCTGCTGGATCCCCTTCAGTCTGGCTTCCGACTGAGTTTTGGAACCGAGATGGCATTGATGGAAGTGTGGGATGACCTCCTTGAAGTGGCAGATCATGGAGAGTTATCCCAACTGGTTACGTTGGATTTCTCAGTGGTGTTCGATACTGTGGATAACTGTACCTTGGTGGACGCCTCAGGGAGATCATAAACATTTCTGACCAGGAACTGAGTTGGTCACAGTCTTTTTTGTCAGACCGGAAACAACAGGGAGAGACTGGGTGGGTTTCTTTCAAACTCCCTCCCACATGACTGTAGTGTCCCACAGAAATCCTCACTCTCCCCCCTTCTCTTTAATGTATATCTTAGACCATTGATGGACATCTCGAGGAAGCACAAAGTGAAATTTCATTCGTTCGCAGATGATACCCAGGTGTTCATCAAAATAGGGAAGGTGGAGGAGACTTCAGGCGGTCGAACAATGATTGGAGGAGGTCATAGGGCGGATGTCCTCCAACTGGCTTCTCCTGAATGCTGGGAAAACAGAGGTAGCATTGTTCGGCCCAAAATACCTCTTGGAGGCTAGCAGGCATCTAGGGTCGCCTTGCTTTTTGGGCTCAGACCTAGTATTGGCCCCAAAAAATTTAAAAAAGTTGTAATTGGCAGGTGGACCTGCAGGGAGCAAAGCCCAAGTTAGTGCTAAGGTGCAGTCAGTTTTCAGCCTGCTGAGACGGGCTCTCCCGTTTATCCTAGCCAAGGATCACGCAGTGATGGTGGGAACACTTGGATTACTGTAATGGGCTGCTGGTACGCATCCCTTCTACACAAATCTACAAGCTGCACAAAGCCCAAAATGCGGCTTTTAGACTGGTCTTTAGAGTAACAAAATCCTCCCTGATCTCAACCCTGCGCTGATCTTTGCACTGGCTTACGGTGAAGGATCGTATTCACATAAAAATTCTTTGCCTAGTGTTTAAATGTGTAATTATGTTGGCCCCCAGCTCTCTCTCAGAAAAAATAACTTGCACCAACCAACCCGACAGTTGAGGTCTCGCAATAAACAGTTGTTACAAACTCCCCCTTCGAATTGTGCATTATGGGGTGATCGTAGGTCTGCAATATACGCCCCAAAGTTATAGAACAAGCTTCCACTGGATATTCAACCCATAAAAACACTTTGATCTTTTCACAAAGCTTTAAAGACCAATCTGTTTAAGTAATCACAGGGGAATGGTTCTAATGTGGGAGTCTCTTTGGTTTTAGGGTTTGGAATCTGGTAGATGTGCTCCTTTTCTCGTAATGTTGCTTGATTGTATTTAGATTCCATCTGTACCCAGATACGATTTGGTTAGTTGTGTGTGGTACATAAATGACTCAAAATCAAAAATCAAAACAGATCAGTACCCATCCCAATGACCCCCGACCTGACAATTACCAAGGCCCAAGTTGTGTAACAAGGCCTCAGGAGCGACACGAGCAAAGGAAGGATAACTATAAGCATAGTGACAGACCAGACTGTGTTGAAACCACAGACAAATGCAAGTTTTCTTGCTCAAGACAACTTTGGGCCTGTGTCATGATCTCTGCTTCCAAAAGGTCAGGGTTTTCCCAACTCCCTTGGAAGCAGATCCATAACCCAGGTTCCGAGTGCCAACCAGTCCCAATTGGGACCTTTTGGACCCAGTCCTGGCGCCAGTGGCACCAGGCTCATAAATATGCCCAGTCCCAGCGCTGGAAGCGCCGGGCTCATAATGCTTGGGTGGACTTACCTGCAGCAGACCATGCTGCTTACTTGCCTGCCAGTTGAGCCTCTGATCCTCTTCTGTTTGGAACTACTTTTCCTGTTGGGTGGGGCAGGAGCCACTCCCTAGATTCAGAACACTGGAACTCTTCTGGAAAGCAGGAACTCTTTTCTTACCTAGGCGTGGCTGTGGAAGGAGACACCTAAGCACTACAGGAGGCTATTTAAACCACACCCGATGGATGAATCTTGCTTTGCGTTATTCTGCATCCTCTGCAGCAGAACGTTCATCGTGTCTTCTGCATCTGATCCTGGGCCTAAGGAAAGGGGCTTACCATCCTGAATCCAGTCTTCAGCAACACCTATAAAGACAAGAAAGAACAGGTTAGCATTACGGTCTTCAGTGACAGCTCTTCACTTACCTGGTCCATCGGCTGTCACCAACGCCTCGCGCTGCATTCCGGCATCTGAAAGACAAAGGCTTACCTACTCTTCGCACGCTCCGGAGGCCTTCGGCGCTGCATCCCGCATCTGAAAGACAAAACAAGGTGCGTTTAAAGACATTGGGGAACTTTAATACTCACGTGCCATTACTCCTTTCCACATCTAACCCAGTGGGTATTCCGGCACCCTGCAGCTGCTCCGAACTTGTACCTGCAAAATAAAAAGACAGTTAGAGCGCATCGTGAAGCAGGCAACAAGCGCTTACTTATGTGCTTCCAGGCGCTTCTATTCATCACACGGGCTCCATCTTCAACTCACTTCAGCCCGTCATCCGCCATCGCCGGAACCCTGCAAAACAAGAGACATCATTACTAAAGACTTTAAAGACATTAGAATTACTCGAAACTTACCGTTCGTGCAGTAAACGACGGACAGCAGTCCTCTGAAGTCAAGAGGCCTGCTCCCCTTATCCAGTGAAGAAACTGGTTACAGCACCCTGCCCCGAGGCAGATGGAGAGCACAGCGTTCACTTACCTAAGGTGAGAGCGTTAACCTTTGGGGTTCTACAGGAGAAGAGAAAGGGAAGAAGAGAGAGACATTCAATAACCCAGTTCCTTAATCCCATATTTTCTATCTGCAGACATCTTACCCTTTGAGTCAGACATACAGTGCACAGAGGTCCAGCCCAAAGAGCCAGCCGTGTGTTACACATCACCTTTGAAGATACAGTATACGCCCAGTCAAGACCGGCGCCTCTACGGGAATCAGGTGAGCGTTACAGCCTGAGGCAATCCCATGGTCACCCTCACTGGTGACCCAGTGTTAGGACCAAAATAAGGAAGAAGAGGGATTCAACAGGAAGAAGGGCACAGAGACAGTGGAAGGTTTGCTCTAGATGAAAAAGAGGAAGGACTTCCATAGCCGATAGTATCACCAGTTAATCAGGGTTTTTAATTAAACATATCCCCATTCCGGGCTGGCCCCTGGGCATGACCCGATGGAACCAAATAAACATATGATTACTAAAACGTCCAGGTTATAAGAGCCTTTAAAAATTTAGAACAAGCAAGACAAGATTGCTTGGCAAAGTGTTATGGTAGCTCGTCTTCATTTGCAGTGTTCCATGCCCGTGGGTTCCATCCCTTGCTTAAAGCTGGCTTGTGTCATCAATGGAGGATTTCCAGTTTTGCCTTTTGGATTCTCTTCCCACCTGAATCCCTTTCCCCTGTATGTCCGTCTTTTGCTCTGTACATGCACCTATGCACTCTTTCCATGTAGCTTCAGTCTCATCTGCATGCCAGGCTCCTGCTTTGTGCCTTTCTGTTCCCAGAAGCGCTCTTGCTTCCATGCAGCACAGCCCTTGCCTGTCCCGGTGGTCGATGACAGCTCGCGATTACTTTCCCTTCTAATCGTTGACCCCATCACTAGGAAGCCTTCACTTGAAGGGCAGTTTTTCTGTGGAAGAGAAGTGCTTTTTCAAGTCACTTAAAATACCAAACACTTTGCTGAGGGTGTCAGTGGAGCAACGTGGCCCCCACTCTCTCCTGGGTAAATGAAGCTACTGCATATTGGGAAATACAAGGAAACACTGTAGCGGAGACCGCTGATGTTAATCACAGTTTGTTTATTCTTACTAGGTAGTCTGGTGAAGAGCCTGGCCCTCATCTAGCTTTGTCTTGTTTCCCTGGGCAGCATGAGCCCTAGCTGTTGCATTCCACTTCGGACTAGGGGAGCAGGGAAGGGATTAGCCTGAGGCCTCTACCAATGCAGCTGGAACATGAAAGCTAGGTGTTTGGAGGAAGCCCAAACTACTCCAATCACCTGAGCATAATTGTGGCAACTACAACAGAAATTGCGTACAGTGACTCAAACCATTGAAGGCCCAGGTTACATAGAAATGCTTTTAGAGAACAAGAAAAATATCAGAGCCTTTAATAACCAAGTAAAGATGCTTGCAGAGTTGGTTTGGGGGTTGTGTAGCAATAAGCAAAAATGGCAACAACTTGTAAAACGAGTGTGTGCTAAGACAAAACACAAGGTGTGAATAAGATAAGTGACTATTTACTTAAACCCCCTAAGCAGAATGACCAGGGAACAGGGGGAAAAGGGAGGTCAATCAGATATACTTCTACCTTAGGCCTCCGTTTTAGGCCCAAAACACAAAGGAATTAAAGCAAGAAGGAAACATATCAACAGTGGTGTTGCTAGGGGGTGCCTGAGGGGGCTATAGCCTCTTCTCATAAGGTCCTTCGTAGCGGCATGAATACCAACCATAGGACCCACTGCTTAATCTGTATTGGCCAATCAAATAATCTGTAATGATACCTATCCTATGTCTGTGTTTGTATGCAATGTGCCATTTACTGCTACCACGTCTGTACCTCTGTAACTAAGCTCATGCAAGTAACAGCGCCTCAATGCCCTTGGGCTGCTTGCGGGCTATATAAATATAAATAAATAAATAAATAAAATAGCCTCGGGTCATTTGGTTTTAGCCCCGGATAGATGCTCGGGGCAACAACCAAAATGCTAGCTAGCCCAGAGTCCCGACAGTCCCGCCATTAGCTTAGCCCCAGATCTTTTCCAGACCTCGCAACACCACTGCTTATCAATGAAGGGCACTGTGTCTGCAAATAAAATGATACCATAAAATCAAGTTGCCTTTTAATTTAGAAATCAATCAAATAATCACCACTATTGGGGAAGATGGATTTTGTGAGTGAGTAATGCAAAAGAAGAATACCACAAAGAAAGTGAACTGAACCGATTATACGGAAGGGCAGTGTGCCCAAATAGCGCATAGACACTATGATGCGCACTAAAAACACAGACTGTTGCAAACAGAATGAAGATACAAAACAGGATAAACCCGCCATTCAGGAGGTCACATGTGGCGAACCACAGGCAGAAAATATATGCTAGGAAGGAATAATTAAAAGCAGAAACAGACATGACCATGACAAAGTGGAGTGATTGTCCAGTTTGCCCAAATAATTCTTCTTTCATGCTGTTGAAAGCGGTTCTGATTCTTTAAACATCACCTGTAATTAGCATGTTTCATCACCACCTAAAAGCAGAAATAAAGATGGTTTATGGTGATACCCTTGGTTTGCTGTTTTTGGTTTTCGTTATTGTTTTTCTCTTTTACTGTTTTTATTGTCTTTCCTCTTTTCTGTCTAGTTAATTTTGATGTAAATCTTTATTTGAGATTGTTGTTATTTTGTAAAGGTTTTTGTTTTTATAAAACCAAAACAAATAAATATAATTAAAAAAAAATATATGGTTTTACTAGTGTTTACAAACGTGCACTCAACACAAAATTGGAGAAACTATTTCTCTTTAATAATCACAGCAATAAATGCCTCTCTGCCTTTACTCACGTACTAACAGCTATTGTGCATTCGCAGTCTGTTAAGGAGCTCTTCAATACTTCAAACAACTCTCTCTCACGATCAATTCTGTAGGAAACAAAGTATCATGTAACCTGCTATACGGAGCGATCATGTAAGTGAACGCTGGAGAGGGACCAACATAATTATTTACCTTATTTATTCTTCAGTGGCATGATGAATCATGCTGCACAGAATATGTTGCGCATCCTAAGGAGCAGTGTGTTGTTGGATTTTGTGAGACAGACGGGGCGGTGAGAGGAGTTGTGAGTTTATGTGGGGGTATGTGTTGATTGGTGGGTTGGTGCACATCATCCTATTGGATGGGGAAGCACCTGCGTGGGTCCGCCCACGCATTCAGTAATTAAGAAGAAGAAGAAGAAAGTTTCCTTTACATTATATCCAGCGTAACATCTGGACTGCGCTCTGATGTTTCCAATGTGCCTGCTCTCCATCTGCCCCACACTGCTCTGCTCTGCGACATCTTGGTACATACCATGTACACATAAGCATGCTTTAGAGGACACCAGCAGGTACACAAATTGCAGGGAAAAGCCCAAGCAAGAAAGAAACAACATTGATTCACTCAGAAATAATGGAGGGCTCCATGAGCCTTTACGTCTTGTGACAATCAGGATGTATTGAGGAGGGTCAGCCCTGAGATTATCAACAACTCACACTTTCTATGCATTCTTGAAGAGTTGGAGGACAGGTACTATGCTCCCACCAAAGTAGAGGGGCAGTGTCATATCTTTGCATTAGTTAATACTGTTGTGCAAGCCAGCGTCATGTCAAGAAAACTTTTAGATGTATCAATGAGGGTAGACAACAGGAACACGTCCTCAAAATGCAACCCGTTGAGGATCTGTGCATATGTTCAATGTGGAATTAATAACAGTTGAAATGGCCTCTTAGGTTGATATTAAATAGGAAAACACAGACAAAACCATATCATTGTAATAATTAGTATGAATGAGAATCCTTTCTTGAAGGGGACTGTGGCAAGTTCACCAAACTCCCCGTGTGAAGGTGTGTGGGCACTATTCGATATGAGTGATGAGGAGACAGAATCCACTCACCTTTCTGTCTGCACAGGGACATGGTAATCCACCCTCATGGGTTTACCCATGATATTTCTGTAAGGAGCACTCCATAAACTAGAATGCAAAATCTGAACTCAGACCAGTCTCCAGAACAAAACTTGGAATAAATACTATCCCACTGACGTTTGCTCACTGGCTTACTGGATTTGCAAGCCCAATCGAGTTAACTTACCCCCAGAAAAATGAACAGCGGATATTTTGACAAACCGACAGCACATTGTTTCCATCACCAATGACGCAAAGTGTGTGACAGCAGCAATCCATGAAAAAAATGGCATTGTATGAAAGCTGGAAGACCAGAAGAAAGCTGGACTTTGAGTAACCCTTGAAGGGGCATTTTTCTACAGAACAGTTTTGTTTGTGTGGATAGAATAAGGACATACTTCTAAAAGCAGACTTTTAAAACTTTTGTTGGCCATTCCTAAAAGGCTTGTTTTAGTTTAGGGGAGCCAGGAGGTACAGGCCCTAAGAAGTATAGGTATTGGATTTTCTGTTGGCCACTTGTTTAGAATTTTTTTTTTATAATATGGTGTCCCAGGAGGAATTAAGAATCTGTATGTGTCTGCGTTAGCCTAGGGAAGGAGCCTAAATCTGTAGCAACATATTCAACACTTTCTGTTGTCCCAACCTGACCCAAGCTTATCCAAGAACCACCCTATCTATTGTTTCTAGTTCACACACAGTACATATTGGTGTTAATCAAACCCTTTTCTTAAAAAATTAATAATTAAAGAGTTTGCCCAAAACTATTGGTTGTTGTGTGCATCACTGATCAACTATCTTGCAACACTGACCGTCGGAACAGACTATTCCCTCTAACTGATGGAGTTAATGGGTTCCTCTGGTCCTTGTTCAGCAGACCATTGAGACTCTAGATGCCGATTCACCAGGTGAATGTCACAGCCTACTCCAGGCCAAAAACACAGTTGAAGTTTACCAAACAGAAATGCATGTATGATGTCACCATCATTCTGGTGTAGGAGTCCAAATCAGAAAACAGGAAGCCATAACACATCCCTGAAATCCATGTAGATGCCGCAGACAAATGGCAAATGCAAATAAATGAAAGCCCACTGAGATTTTACCTTCAAGAAGATAGTATATCCCCAAACTAACCAAGAATATCAGTATATTTCAGGCATTGCTGAAATTAAGATAGAAGAAATTTTCCCCTGTGCACATGTGCCCTGAAGTGATCAATACAAAATTGGCTCTGATACAAGAGAGGAGTTTTTTTTTAATAAGAATAAGCAGTGTTCAAACAAAGGATAAAGGGAACGTCCCATATTTTGCAATTAATAACAAATATTTCACTTGGATCAAGAGGACAACTGTTTCAGAATTGTAGAAGGTGCATGTAGAATACTATTGATCCTATAAACATCAATCACAATGTATTTTTTGTAGTCAAACAAACATGCAACTGTATGTGTGTTATGTCATACAAATGAGTAGTGTACTGGATTTGCTGAACAAAATGGTCTGAGTCCACCCTAGGTGGTAATTCACAATATTGTGATGCAAAGAGACAGGCAATCAACTCTGCTCAAGTAATGCTGTATGCAGTTGAGCTTTAGGTTACAAGAGATGTGTACATTGCAACTTTACTAAGCAATTTACAGTCACACACTGAGTAGGGATAAGGCATCAATGGGCCAGATGTATTCATGCGTTTCAATGAGGACATTCGACAGCAGGGCCTAAATTGTGACTATGCCTGATTGGTGGAAGTCAAAGATAATTTAATTAGGATCCTTGTAAAAAAACATTGCCTGGATGTGCAGTTACAGGAAAATGCCCCAATTGGGATGGCAACTCATGAGTCACATAACGCTGTTGTTTGGGGCAATTCCATTATTAGTAAGTTAACTGAGGCACATGCAGGAATAAAAGACAATGTGTGAGAATTCACAGATTTCAAACCGGAAGGGATACTTAAAATACATTCTCTACACCGCACAAAAATCTGCTGTTGAAAGCCCAGCTATGGATGAAAGAGATAACACAAAGAGATCATGCTAACGAACAGACATTTGAGTGAAGATATTAGACCCAACAAGAAAGATCACCAACACAGATTCTGCTAGAGCTTGAATTGAATAATGGAAAAAATAGGCTATGCATTACAGAAGATCAAATACAAGGGCTAAAAGAAACCTTCTGTAACACTTGAATGAAAGCCGCTGAAAAGCTGGAATACGAATGGCTTCTACTGCCATTTAGAACCTTAAAATGTAAACCCATCAGCCCAACGACAAACACAATCAACCTTATAAATAAAGAAACCGCTGCCAGGAGAAAACAACTACGAGTACAACTGAAGTCAGTGCTGCACCTTAACACCGAAGACCACAGGAAGCTTATGAAAATGTACAAGCAAACCTGCAGGAACTGGCTCCGCAACACACAAGCAATACGTTCCCAAAATGATGCCGAATGTATGGTAGGTGCTGTGAGTCGACGCAATACTTGATATTTTTGGAAGCTCTTAAATGGATATGAGCAATATTCAGACCACTTAATCTCAGATGTTCCGGAAGCGACATGGGTGACTTACTTTACCTACCTTTTCGCTAAGATCCAAGTACCGTCCGATACTCAAGAAGCCCAAAGTGTGAAGAATTGGGCGACAGAATGGGAATACGATGAAATTCTAACACACATCAAACATCTCAACTCATCTCACGCGCCAGGTCCCGATGGGCTTAACAACACAACCTTAAGAGCAAACCCCGAAGCCTGGACAGA
Organism: Ambystoma mexicanum; assembly: GCF_040938575.1. Taxonomy (NCBI): domain Eukaryota; kingdom Metazoa; phylum Chordata; class Amphibia; order Caudata; family Ambystomatidae; genus Ambystoma; species Ambystoma mexicanum. The sequence continues at coordinate 634,381,453 of NC_090928.1, read as the reverse complement.
CCTCTGTCAACAGATATTCAAACTCATAATGGAACTCAAACAAATTTCGACCACCTGGAAAACGGCAATCCTGATTCCAATTTTTTAAAAAGGCAATAGAAAGACGGCATCTAACTATCAGCCAATAGCACTGTTGGATCCACTAGGCAAAATATTCGGCTCCATTCTCCTATGGCAATTGACAGAATGGTCTATTTTGAATAACAGAAGAGATCCTAGACATACAGGGTTTATGAAAGGCGTGGGCATTAACATCAAACTGATGATCTAGAGCCTCCTCAAATTGGAAGCAATAAGAACAAAAACACAAACCCTTGCAGTGTTCATAGACTTCCAACTTGCATTCGACAGCGTAAAACGTCAAAAATTATGGCAGAAACTATGTTCCTGGAACTGTTCCGACAGACCTCCTGGAAGCATTGTACTCGAAGACCACTGTACAAGTAAGGATTTCACAAAAGGGCGCAGTCACAAAGGAAATAACTTGGAATGGACAAAACAGGGCGGCCCGCTCGCAGCCACACTTTTCAATCTATACACACCTTGGATCTCGTGGCTTCACAGAACTCAACAACTGCAAATCCACTGCTCTTAAATGGGATCGCTGTACCTTGGATCATGTACGCGGGAGACCTTGTACTACTGGATGGAACGCAAGTGGGCCTCCAAAGGTGACTCAATGCCCTAGGGAATTACGTAGATGCTAATTATTTTACCATCACCACAATAAAAACCACAATCCATGTCTCTTGCATACCAACCAGGGAAAAAGAAGAGGGATCCCACAATTTACCTCAAAGCAAGCCAATTTGAACATGTTAAATCCACCAAAAAACTGGGAGTATGGCTAAATCCGAGCATTTGCAAAAAAGAATGGGCGGAACACCCGAGAGCTAATATTGAGTCACTGGCCCGCGAACGGATGATGATACACAAAAAATACAGGACATTTTCCTTAATGCCACTCATTGCTTTTTAGAACTGGGATCTACTTAAAGGTACTTTTTGGATACAAATCTTGTGCCTCCCTAAGTCATTCTGTTTAACGAATACGTTTTGAACTAGCCCTGCAATCCATGCATTCAATCATAACATGGAAATCACTAGACCTATTTAGGAAAACCTTAACAGATGACAATCTTCCACCGACCAACTTATTAAGATCGAGAACAAACACAGTACTTAACATATGGAAAGAAGCCTGCATACAGATGGACGAAATGCAATGTACATTGGAAATGCTGCTACAGCGACCCCTCTTAATGAAAAAAAGAATCCAGCACAATGATTGGATAGAAACTATAGACAAGAAATCTCAATACCAACTGACGATAAACTGGATGTATGAAAGCAGAGCCATAAACTAATTACCACCATATTGTAAGCTCTTTCCCTGTTAACAGACGCAAGACTTATTCCTCTGTAAGCTCCTTAATTTGTTACCAACAAGAGAGGTCTTGTCGCAAACCAAACAAATTCCAGCTAGTTCTAATATATGCCGCTTCTGTCAAATTGATGTCCAATCAGAATCGCTCTACCATCTCATCATGGAGTGCCCAGCTCTTACCTACGAAAGAAGAATCTATTCCGCTATGCTACTGCCTGAAGCGGCCTCGCTATCTTGCGAAGATCGCTGGACAACTCTGATGCTGGGCAGTAACAAGAGCCTTATATTCAGAGTAGTACAATTCTGGAGAAACGTGTTTGGAAAGACTTGATCATAATGAAGTAGAGCCAGACAAAGACGAAGTTGTGGATTACCAGTCGATTGGCATAGGATGTTAGAAGCAGGGAAATTCTATCGATCTGAACTGCACATGCGAGACACATGTTTGCCTGGGACCACAAACATGTCTCTCCTGTTGGCTTTCTTTTTTGTTCGCCTTTTCTTTTAATCTACTTGAAGTCCAATTTGGGATTCTGTCTGCGCTGACGGTGTTTAATTATAAAAAAAACTGGAGGCTATAATGAAAAAGTTTGTAAAAAAAAAACGAAATTAACAAAAATAAAATACATTCTCTACACCCACTGTGATAAGAGTCATGGGCTTTACCCATCAGGGGGACAGAGGAACCCCTCACAGCCTGGGTCAGGAGGGCTACAATGGTTTTTCCCAGAACCAGTCTTGCCCCAGAGGTGGGATGAAGGAGTTGGGAGGGCTCCAGTCACTACGTCCCCACATGTGCCATGTTGAATAAATATGGTGCCACGGTCAATCATATCATACCTTTCGGCCCCATTGCTGGCCAGAGTTCTTTTTGTCTTGTTTCAGAACTACAAAGACAAACAGAGCTTGCCGCTGCTGGAGCCCCGAACAACCTGAAGAGCGAGAGATAGAAGGTCCTCTCAACATTCCTGAAACACCTGCATCGACAGAGCGGCTGAAGTAAATACACTTACCAAGGCATGAGACGAAAGCCAGACAGAACAAGTGTAACAGTATCACAACCCTGAGCCTGAATTTTAATGTTGCATGGAAAAAGAGTGGGGGCCAAAAAGGGCTCATCACAACTTTCTATGGGAAAGCCCACTCCTGGGGAAAAGACCAGCCATAGGTAGGCGTGTAAGGTCAGGTGTGGAGCCAGACCAATAGAGGGGATGGCGAAGGTTAGGAACAAGACGGGTGGGGGAAATACAAACCCAGGTCAGAAAGAGCAAGGTCAGGGTTGTTTGGGTGTGGTCAGGAGGCAAGGAGGTAGAGCAAGTGGAGGAAGGAGGGTGGAGCAGAGCGTTGAAGAGATTGCGGCTGAGGTTGTTGAAGGTGAGGTGTTGGTGTTGAGGGAGAGTGATCCCAGTTTGTAAGAGTGAGATTGTGCTGGACAGGTTGAATGAAAGGGGTTAAGAGCAAAGAGAGAGGGGGGGAGAGAGAAGGGAAGACAAGAGAGGGGGGAGTTAAAGCAGGAGAGAAGGGAGCCAAGATAGAGAGAGGAGTGGGGCAGGGGAAGAGGAGTGTGGTGATAAAGGAGGGTAGGGGAGAGAAGGGAGAGGAGAGAGAGCGGGGAGAGTGGGGGAGAGGAGACAAATGGGAGAGGAGGAAGTTGAGAGAGAAATAGGAGACAGAACAGAGGGGAGAGTGAACATTGGAGGGACAAATGAGCAGAGTGTGTGGAGCTAGGAAGTAAGAAGTGGAGTGGGAGGAAGAATAGCAAAAGTAAAACTGAGCAGAGAGTAGGAACATTAGGGAAAGGAGAGAGAGTACTTAAAAGGAGAGAAAGCAGGCGTGGAGTCACAACATTGGCAATCATTTGCAAGCTGATCAAGGGGAATAGTCTAATAGGGAACACCTTAGAAGAACCCCAGAAGAAGCCAGAAAGAATAAGTTATTTAGCTGTAACTCCTGTTCTCCAGCATTGGTATGTTTCATAGATTCACATGCAATGAATATTCCCCATCGTTAGGCTGGGAATACCCTATAACAGAGCAGTTTAAACTAAAACTGAAAGCTTCAGTCACTTTTGTGCTCTATTATAGTCACTTTTGGGTCATACTGCCCACAGCCAATAGGAACATCTCCCTTAGCTTCTCCTCTGACGGCCATCTTCAGATTTTGGCAAGCACATGTGAGTGGCACTATGAGCCAAAGTAGAGCCAGAGGGGCAGGCAGCAGGGTTGCATGTGACTCTATGAAAGACCCCAATACTGGAGGACAGTGGTTATAGGTAAGTAACGTATTCCTTCTCCAGCATTGGATCTTTCATAGATTCACAAGATGTGAATAGATCACAAAGCAATATTAAAACATTACATACACGCGGAGGCAAGCTCCATGCAGAAAACATAGCACTGTGGACTAACCTCATGCAAAACTGCAGCAGAATCCCTGCCAACACAGTAGAACCTGGTGAACATGTAAACCGACCTCCGGGTTGTACATGGCAAATGTCCAGCAGCGGAGTCCTGGAGAGGAATATAGTAGTAATCGCCACTACCCTGGTTGCGTGGCCCCAGGGCCTGCCCCGAAGCGGCTTGCCAGCCTGTTGATGGCAGAAGAAAATGCAAGCCACAGTCCACCTTGACACAGATGTTTTAGGCAGAGATGGCCCGAATGTCACGAATAGTTGGTCTGTCTGATAGAAGGACATAGTACTTAAGAGCACGTACCATGTCCAAGGAATGTAATGACCGTTTGGCCGGTGATGCAGGTATGTCAAAGAACACTGGTAAAACCACTGGTTCATTAAGGTGGACGCCACTTTCGGCATTAATGTAGGTTCAACGCGTAGTATGACTTTAGACTTATGAAATGTCAAATAAGGCTCCTTGGAATAAAACGCTTAGATCACACTCACTTTCCTGGCTGATGCTATGGCTACCAAAAAGCGGTCTTCCAAGAGACGTTGGGGGTGGGGAGACGTCTTGTGTAGAGGCTCAAAGGGTGGTTTCAAAAATCTTGACAGGAGACCATTCAATTCCCATGCTGGATGTTTGACAGGTGGAAAAGACCTGAACAACACATGCAAACATTCTTTCTCCAGCCGGTGAGAACAGAGGGAAGGGACACCAGGTGACCGGTTGTGTCTGGAAATCACAGACAAATGCACCTTGATGGAGAGAGTGCAAAACCTGATTCGACCAGGGACAGTAAATATGGTAAAACGTCCTGCGGTCGGATGGTGCGAGGCTGCAGATGTCGGCTTCTGCACTACACCTGAAAACGCTACCGCTTACTTTTGCATCATGCTAAAGTGAACGGGGCCCTAGCACGAGGGAAAACCTCCTGGCAGTCTTGTGGTAGTGAGATGGATCCAAACTCTTAAGAACACAGGAGCCAGGCCGTCAGATTGAGTGAGGCCATGTCGTGGTGAAGCACTGTTCCCTGGATAGCATAGCCTGGAGTGGTGTCAACCTGAGTGGAGCTGTTGACGGGAGGGCATGGTGTTCTGAGTACATGAACTGTCTCGGCCACACAGGGGCCACTAATATCAGTTAGCACTGATATAGCCTGAAAGTGTTGAAAACCCAGCGCCACTAACAGGATTGGAGGGAATGCATACAGGAACATCCCTTCCCACGGAAAAGGAAAGGCATACCCCAGGCTTGCTGGATGGGGCAACCTGCTGGCAAGCATTGCATCGTTTGTTGTGCATCTTCGGTGTACCCCAATTTGGGAACAACTGGTGAAGATGATCGTTGTGCAGTTGCCAATTGTGGCAAGTGCACAACTCCCTGCTGAGAGAGTCCGCTAGGTTGTTGTTGATACCCGGCAGGTAGAGAGGAAGCAGAAACATGCAGTACTGCAATGCCCAGTACCATATGGTCTGAGCCTTCTTGAACAGCTGTGGGGGATCTCGTCCCTACCTGCTTGCAGATGTAGAACATTGACTTGGTGTTGTCAGTAAATATCTGTACCACCTTTCTGGTCAGTAAGGGAGGAAAGACTTGAGCCCAATGGAATCGCCCTCAGTTCCAGTAGATTGATGTGCAGCAGCATTACATCTTGAGACTATAGAACCCTTCAGCGTAGGTCTTGACAGTGGGCTCTCTAGCCTTCTAGTTAAGCGTCTGTCGTGACGGAGGCCTAGTGAGCAGACAGCTGGAAAGTTGGGCTTTGTCTGACCACCTGCAAAGGCTGTGTCTGAACTACTGTGTCAGAGTGATGCAATCTTCCCAGGATCCTGACACTTGTACCCAACGAGCATCTAGGAATTCCTGCAGAGGCTGCATGTGCAGCCTGCAATGAGTGATGAGGCATGCATGATGACATGCCCAACAGGGACTTGTTACTGCGGACAGACATCGGACCGATGCTGAGATGGTGCACCTTGGTGAGGAGTGTGGACATCAGATGGTCCGATTGTCTTGCAGTGCAGGACAACGTGTCAAGCTTTGTTCCCAGGTAAAGAGCTTGTCTTGCTTTTATCAAGCACGACTATGGGAAATTGATTGAAAAACCAAGAATTTCAGACTTTGGATGGTGGATGCAGTGTTCCTTGCTGTCATGGCATAAGACTGACCCTCAGTAGTCAGTCTAAGTATGGGTAGACGCAGATGCCCATACAATGTAGGTGAGCCACCATTGGAGCAAGGCATTTGCTAAAGACCCGTGGGATCGAGCGAAGGGGAACGCCTTGTATTGGTAGCGCACCCCAGCTACTAAGAACCGCAGGCAGATAGTGGCAGATAGGGATGTGGAAGTATGCGTCGCCAAGGGACACTAGAACGTCTCCATGTTGCAGTTGAGACAGGACCTGTTGTAAGGTCACCATATTAAATGTTTGCACTTGAAGGAATTTGTTGAGTACCCTTGGATCTAAGATGGGCCTCCAACCCCCCGATTTCATGTGCAACGCCTTTTTCCCTACCATGAAATAACATGAGTAGACAGCTGCTGATAGCTCCGTCTTCGGCACTTTCTCCACCGCCCTCTTAGTCAGCAACACTCGCGCCTCTTGTAGCAGCAGATGGCAGAGCTTTTCCGGCCTGTTTAAGGGAGGAATAATCGGCTACATGCTTACAAAGTGTGAGAAACCCAAAGGTGTCTCACTCACTAGTCCCCGGGGATCCGTCATCCAGGTGGCCAGGACATGGCCATCGCTATTGGATCCAGTTCCTGGGGGTGAACCAATGCGGGAGGATCACCTGGATGAGGGGTCTTCGGGGAGTGGAAGTGGGACACTGAAGGTTGGGACGCGGTATCCTCTTACTTGTTGCACTTTTTCCCCATCCTCCCTAGTGGGATACTTGCAAACTCTGCACCCCCCCCCGACCTCCTTGCCAACATGAACACTTTCTCACAGCGTGAACGACAACAGAAGAATACCCTAGCCGTTTACCCGACATGTCCCAACACAAGGGTCAGGCAGCGTACAGCAATTGTTGACAACTACACACACCCGACTACACTTTACCTTCCCCATAGGGATAAAAGGCACAAGAGCACATTCTGAGCAAGGCAGAATGCACGGAGAAGCAGTCATTGCAGGACAGCAACTCAAACGGAGTAGAAAGGATGTGAGACCTGAAAGGACGTCAAGGAGGGAGTTACCCTTGCCCTTTTCAACTCAGTCCCCAATGCCTTTGATGAAAGAAACCTAAAACCGGGAATCGCAGCTGGCAAATTGTGTGACGGATGTCAGCAGTACATAGGACCCTCCTGCACTGATAGCCAGGAGGGGGAGGCGCAGTTGCCATTGTGGTACCGTCTTTCACTCCAGAAATCAAAAAGGAACCGCCAACAGGTTCAGCACAGCCAGTCAGTCAGAAGCACCCGATAGTCGACCAGACTTTGTTGGGATCAAGGTTGCATTGGCAACATTCAGAGGATAAAGTCTTTTGTGAACAAACTTGGTACCAGAAGCCCCACGTGGACGCCTGTTCAAAGGTCTCTGGCTGGTACCCTTCTCCTTAACAAAGAGACTGTGTTGAACATTTTGAGTAAAGGAACTACAAGTACCAAGAGGTGCATAGGGAAGGCCGGAATAAGGTGTTAAGGTTGTCATACACGGTCAAGCCAAATCCCTTGTACAATCATGACACATTGCAGAAGTTTTGATATTGTGAAACATGCGTTTGCACCCGGCTGAGGGGAACGCTGTGTGAACTATGATTGTGTGAAACTTGCGCTTTCCATAGACTAACAGAGTGACCCAGTGAGACGAGATCGCCCTTAGAAAGTATCTGTTTAAAATTGGCAAGCACTTTGGAAGGTCTGAGCAGGGATGAGGGGGACCTCACTAAATCGATGGGTTGTTTAGAAAGACATTGAGACTTGTGAATATTACAAATAAGGAAATTGTGATTGAAATGCAATCGTAAATCCGAAGGAGAGACGTCAAGAGTAGAACTGTGAAGAAACTAAGTGAGCAAAATAGTGAGGACAAGTATGAACCCGACTGAGGGATGTCCACAGTGAGTGGTTGGTCTGAGCCCGACTGAGGGAGGCTGACGACAGAAGGATTAGAGCCCGGCTGAGGGGGATCCAAGGGTTAAGGGTAATCACCCGACATAAAGGTTAACAGAAGGAACTTTTGTTTTGTTGTTTTGACATATCAGGCCCTCTGAAGCAAGAGACTTTGCATGAGAAGAGACTTGGACACAGAAGACCCTGATACTGGGAAAAGGAACTGTAAGCTTGTGCCGGAGAAGCCCAGGAGTGTGCTGTGCTCGAGAGTCCCGTGCTAAAAACGTGGGGAAGGGGGAACTCCAGACATAACATCCTGATTTATCATTTTGAAAACATTTCTTTCTAATGAACATTATTCCACACTATTTTGTAACAAAGAGTTGATAATTGGCAATAGGTTTCTTAGTATAGGCCCTTTTGACTCCACTTGGACGGTATTATTTTTTGATGGTCGTAGCTTGCTCCCATCTTAGATTTAGGTTTAGATTAGGCATTTATCTCAGTTTAATAAACACCCTTGAACTGTGATCACTTCTGTCTATCTTACTTTGATGCCATGCCTTTCTTACAAAACTCCAGCAAGTGGCCCTACGGGAAAAGGGAGAGCACCCATTCGCCAGATGTGATGGTCTTCCATTCCCTGACGAACTGTATTAGGCTTCTTCCCACTGGGGTGCTGAAATAGTAGGGGTTGACCTTGGCCGGGTCAGGGCTGCATGCTCGCTGAGTGCCCCGATAGAATTGAGACTTTCCTCTGTACTGATTGGCTGATGAGTATGTCAGTGTCTTGTAAGAGGAAGAGGATTTGTAACAGGGACGATTGTCCCGTGAAGTCCTGCTGAAATGGGTATCCATCTTGAGAGAGAGCAGAGCTTCGTCGACCTTCTTCCCAAAAAGATCTATGCCGTTGAAAGGCACGTCGGCAACCTTTGCTTGTACCGCTGGTCTACAATAAGTCGATTTGAGCCAACCTTGCCGACGAAGCAGCGCTCCATTGCCCAGTTGGCCGAACCCTGTGTCGGAGATGTCGACTGACACGGAGATGGCACAATCAGACACCAACTCACCCTCATGGAATATGTCAATTACTTCCTGCTTTTTGCCTGCAAAAATTCAAGGATAGGGCGCAGCTTGTACCATAGCTCGCAATTGTATCTTGCGAGAATGGGCATTGCATTTCCAAACTTGATGGTGGTGGCTGGGGTTGTTATAACACTTTTGCCAAAGGCATCCAGGCATTTACCCTCTGTCTGGTGGGACAGCGCAGGATGTGCAAGGATTAGCAGATCTTTTCCTGGCAGCAGAGGAGACTACTGAATCATGGCATCCGCTGTGTGTGGAGACTGACTGGAGCAGTGTCAGGGGCTTTTCATTTCTTATCAAAGCGGTCCGTTTTTTCTGGCGCTGAAGAGGGATGTGTCATGGTAAAAAGGCTATCTTCCCAGATATCTTCAGAGGAGTTCGATGGGCTTCCTCTGATGTTCTCTCCGCTGGTACAAGAGGATCTCTTTAACTTGTTCTACTGGAGCTAGGCCAAACATTTTGGATGCTCTTCCCATTAGCGCGTGGAACAAGCCCACTTTGTCTGGAGGAAAGTCTAGCAGATGCTTCATCCGTTAGCCATCCGCTGGAACAAACTAATCAAATTATTCTATAACAGATGTATGAGTGGAAGCCACATCATCATGTCTGTTTGGATCTGTGTCGGACAATCGTAGAGGCCTTGTTAGGAGCCTTTCTTCCCAGGAGGGGCGTGAAGGGCCTTTCTCCTTGTAAGGGCGTGAAGGACCAGGCGTGCCTCCAGAGCGCCAATGAGGAGGGTATGGGGCTGGTAAAGGATCAGGCAGCCTATATGCTGCAGTGTGGACACTAGTGTAGTGGTGTGAATGTCCATAGAGATGTCCCTTACAGGGGTTGGAACCAATGGCGGCAACGCAGGAAACCTTATAAGGCTTGATTTCCTACATGGTGATATAGGGTCTGGTGGTGGTGCTGGTGCCCTTGCAGTACTTGGCCTCCTTTCTGGTAAGACAAGACTTGATGGAGGTCTGTTGGGCTCCTGAATAGGAAAATTTGGGGGGCCGGAGGGTTGGGGGAGAAGACATGATACCCTTCTCTGACCCTTCATCAGAGCAAAACAGGATTGGTTCCACCACCATCACTGAATGCACAGGCAACCCAATCCCTGGCAGAGGGTATGAAGCTGCTGAGGTGCTGCCAGCGCAGACACTGTAGAGGTCATAGTAAACGACGAGGCAATATCCTCCGCTGATGGTGCGATGGTTGTGATCGACTTTGGTGTCGCGGTCTGTTTCATCATCACCGGGATCGTGGACGACCTTTGACAACGAGCCGGAATTGCACCTGGCGGCGTCATTATCAATGTCGACAGTGTCGTAGTTGGCTTGATCGCCGTGTTTGTCGACGGAGTAGTTGTCTTCGGCGCCAATGAAGCAGAGGACGATTCGGTTGTTGACGGTGTCACTGTCGATGGTCTAACTGTGGACGATGAACACGGTGTAACCGCTTTGGGCAACTGTGCAGACATTGTAAACGTGGATGGTCTGGGATTCACTGATTGGGAGTAAGGGGCTGGCATCCCCCTGCCCTTTGAAACAGCTGAGGCACTGACATTAGGTGAAGAAGATATTTCTGCCATCTTATGAGACAGTCCGTCTCTGGACGCTTCTCTGTGCACCTTTTTTCTGCTCCTGGAAGGCTCCTCATGCAACCTAGACCTTTTACTAGAGGTGGTTTGCAGGGTCGTCCTTCCTTGCCGAAGTGAGGCATGACTCCGTTCTAAAGCAGAGTCAGAGGCTCCACCGGCCTCGCTGAGCCATACAACCAGTCAGTGTCAGGCACAGTGTGTCTTATTTGAGAAAGACTGGTAAATGTTGCATTATTGGATGTCATGATGCAGATGGCAAGCAGTATAAACGTCGTTGTGCAAGTCTTCATATATAAACGTTTTTTAGGCTGCAGTGAGCACAGACTTTGAAAAGGCGCTTTCTCTTGGGTCTCAGCCATGAGGTAGGCCCAAATCGCAGACAACATGATCACTGCGGGAATCATTGGCGGACGTGAGCTGTGGGACTCCGTTACATTTCCCGTTGTTTAAGATGTAGACAAGTCGTCGAAAGATTTTTTCTTCGCAACAAGATTAAATATGAGAATTCTCTAAATTATTAGCAGAGAAAGATTTTTGAGGACTCCCAACACGAACGTGCAGTACTAAATCTGAAGATGGCCGTCAGAGGAGGCGCTAAGGGAGATATTCCTATTGGCTCTATGCAGTATGACCCAAAAGTGACGACAATGGAGCACAAAAGTGACAGAAGGTTTAAGTTTAAACTATTCTATGTTACTAAGGATTCCCAACCTAACAACGGGAAATATTCATAGCATGTAAATCTATGAAAGATCCAATGCTGGAGAAAGAGAAGGCTATGACCTGTAGGCCCCCATGACAAGTAAGCTTTTAGATAGTAGGGGTTATCTGTCGCTAGTTGCGATGCTTGGTTTTAGGTACGTCTGGGCTCGGGATGTGGGAGCCCATTGGAGAACGAGAGAGTGATGAGGAGGAAGACTCCCCACAGGAAACTATGGCAAACATCCCAAAGCACGTAAAAACGTGTACAATTCAAAAGAACACTTTCACACGATTATAAGGAAAGTGTAGAGGTTCCACCAATGGAGTATTTTTCAGAAACTTTCAAATTGATAGAAGAGCAAGTTTAGGCAACCAATGCTTGCTCTACGGAGTCAGAAAGAATACAACAGACATTTTTAGATTTCAAGGATCTATTTGCACAGGACACACATGGCTGAGTGTACAGGTCTTCATGTCACCACGCTGCCTAAAGATTAGGTGATCAAATCTTATAGTAGGGATGTGAAAACTATGCTGAGATAGCACAACCAGTGACTAAATTATTGAAGCAATGTGTGCCATGGAAAGGTGGATGAATGGGTGGGGGACTGAGACAATGGCTTACTTAAAGAGAAATCTGGCCAAGTCCAGTGTCTGGCCTACCCAATGAAAGGCCAGGAGTTTTTTTAAATACCAGTTTCAGAAATATACATGTATGCTGTACTACACCAAAAACAAACGGGACAAAAACAATGAGGTGATTGCTTATGCTAGCAAACCATCCTGACAATTGGAGATGTGGTTCAATGAGTCTTAGGAAGCATTGCTGACCGCTGCCTAGTCATTACAACCGTATCACCCAATAGTACAAGGTGAAAAAGTGATCACTAAAAACAGCACACCAACTGTTAGTTAGGTGTGCAAGCGTATCCGAATGGGTAACCTTTCTAAGTCCAGAATAAGACCCTGGGCATTATCTTTGCAAGGCTTCTCCAAGAGGTGAGATATTGTCTGTCCAGTAGTGCAAGGTTTGGCAGGGCTAAGATACATGACTGCTCAATTACTGAGTGTCCAGAAGGTCCAGAGATACTATCTGGCAGATAACAGTAAATCACCAAACCTTTGGAGAGGAAAGATGCGAAAATTGACCAATGTTTATACGTTTACAGTTGTGTCTTTCATGCAAACAATGGCCCTGGCAAATAATTTGTTGTGGGAATAGGAAATGTATAGATTAAGGGCAACTATCCTTCTGTGGGGTACCGGGTACGCTCACAAGGTAGCCATGTGGATGAACTAATTGCCATCTACATGGCTATTTACACAGTTGTAGAAACTTCAGAGGAGTCCCATAGACAGATGGAGTCTAGTGGAAGCAAGGCAAAGAAAAAGTGCAAAGGAGGGAGTTCAACAAATGTCTAGCACAGGGTGACAATAGTTGCACAATAGAAGAAAAAGGCAATCAATAAATTAAACCCAATGATGTTGCGATTCATGATGTGGTATTTACCCTTTGCGTTGCGATGCCGAGGGCAACGTCTAATGCAGTGCTGCAGGGTTTATTATCACTGAACACAGACAAATCTATCAGACATTTACACAAGCATGGACAAGTGTGTACTTCTTGAGCAGTTTAAGTGTTCAGCTGTAAAGTCCCCAGAGATAGAAGACTGGCCCAGTAGGCATATTGAGACATCAGCTACCAGAGCAAAGGAGATGTTGATTCACATGAAAAAAGCTTTTACTCCTAGGAGAAGAGAATGTTGCCATGTGGGCTTTCTAAAGGCAGCTATGGAATTCATTGTTATCATGAAAACTGGAGCAACCGCAACTGTCGCAACGTGGTGTCCATGGGGTAATTGGATAAAAAACTGCACATCCTCAGCCAAGATATTTGGTATTTTGATGTTTGTAAAGTGCCAAACAAATATTAAAACTGACTTCACAAACATAATATGAAATGATGTATAAAAATAACATCATACGAAGCAATGGGACCCAGAAAATCATTTACTGGACAACATTTGAAAGGAGATGGCTTTTTAAGTGGGTACAAAAGATGTGTAAGAAGTGGGAAGACAGTTCTAATGCTTGGGTGCTAGAAGAGAGAAAGAGTGAAAGCGAGATGAGGTGCAGGGTGGTTCAGGAGCAGACAAAAGATGCAGAGAGTGAAAGCAAAGAGATGAGGAGAGGAGTCTGAAGTGAGGAGAGATAAGAGGGAGGCAGACCATGGACATTTATACAAAATGCAAAGACAGTGAAAGAAACAATGAGAGTCTGAAAGGGGCAAGGATACAGAGGGAAGAGAAAAAGAAATAGAAGTGGGTGAAGGTAAAAGACTGAAGACAAATGGCCAAGTTATTGTAAGAAAGAGCGGATGGGAATCGACCACTGTGGACAACGGTTGATTTGAAATGAGTTTATTTTCTTAAGTTTTAGCTCTAGAAACAAACTATATTTCAACAACTAGGACAGTGTCTGTACTTTCTCCTTTGGCCGGCAATCTTTGGGTCCTTTGCCGGGACCTTCGAACTTGTGGGGTTAAGAGTCTTTTTGGGCGTTGGCCATTAGATTAGACACTCCTCTCAGCGACCATATTTGTGACTGGAGATTTTTTCATTAAAATTCACCTTCAGTCTTTCAAGATAGTGGGGAAGTATGATAAATAGTGTCAAAGGCTTGCCCCTCAAATGCAGGTGTTTTCATTTTCTACTTATTGAATAATCGTTGAAAAGACTTAGCGTGGGCACCCCAGTGCCTCGTCCTCCCCCCTCCTCCATGACCTGGGCCCATGGCCCCTCTCCCCCCAACCCCCATGCAAACCGGCATATGTCATACATTACATGTTGAAAAAGAAACAACACAGACACCTAAAGTTGGAAGAGTGAAATGCCTCAGCAGCTTTATTTTGCATAAAGTCTTGGAGTTATCTTACAGACGATCCGTAATTCACCACCACAGGTATTCTACTCTGTGTGCGGCTACCTAGGTATCCCTTGCCCCCCCCCTCTCCCTTACCGTCCTTGTCCGGTGGACGCCTCAGGTTGAGCCCGGCCCTTGCTATTCACCCCTCTCTACCCCTGGCCGTTTGTAGATTTCCCATGACCGACATTTTTTGCCCCAGGCCCCCCCTTTTGCTCTAGGTCTTTGTTGGGAATCCCCTGCCCCCCCTCCCCTGACACTTGCACCGTGTCCTGGTTTTGGGTCTAGGTAAAAACCGGCAGCCACGCGGTGCCTCGCTAGTGTTCAGGTTCCTATACCGGCACCACCACAAGTGCCCCAACGCTACACATCCCACATCCGTACATTTAAGGCCGACACCGCCCTCCGGTGCCGGCTCACAACTTTCTGCCTGCCTATATGGTCATCGCTTTGCGATGCCCATCTAGTTTGAGTCCTTTCTACTCTACTCTGTCCCCCCCTCCGTCCCCCAAGTGCTGCTTGTACCGGAAGCCCTATCCTATCTATGCCGCCCCCCAGGTCTCCCTTCCGTCTTGCCGAGCCCCTAAATCCTCCCAGTTCCCTCTCCCCCCCAGGCCTCCCTGTGGAGTCTGGCCCGGTGCCCCCCTGCCAGTGTGTACCCTCTCCCTTCTCCTTCCTACTTTCCCTCGCTTGCTCCTCCACTCACCAGGGCCCCCATTTTCCGGGTCCCGCCAGACCTCCCCTCCCTGCCGTTTCGGCCCCTCCCTATCCTAGCTCCATTTCCCCCCAGGGGCAGACTTCCCAGCCCTATTCTTCCATACCCCGTCTCCTGTCCCCCAGCTTTTGGTCCTTGCCCCCCCCTTATTCCTTGGGGCTGGCTTCCTCCCCCCTGTTCCCTCTATTCCCTTGCCACCGTATCTTGGATCCCCCACCTCCCTCCCCTCATGCCCCCCCCTTCCTTGAAGACTTCCCCTTGCTGTTATTTTGTCACTGTTACCTGAGCCCCCCGTATTCTCCTCTTGCTCCCCCCCGACCGACTTCCCTTGATGGTTTTGTTTGTGAGTTTGTTATTCGTTTACGCACCCCCCCCCTGCAATTTTGGGCTTGGAATTGGCTCCCAAGTCCCCTGCATCCCTCCCCTTTTTCCCAGGGCCTCCCCGAGCCTAATACTCCTGGGGCGCCGTAAATCTAATCTTGTTGGCTGATCATTCCCCTATGGGTCTGCCAGTGCTTCGCTAAAGGGATTGACCTGTGACACCTCCAAGACTCTCTGCTGGCTGCCGGCGGCGGAGAGTTCCCCCCAGCCTGCACAGGGCACTCCACTCTTAGTATTCGTTTTGCTCTAGCATGCCAAAACCTCCCTTGGTGCTCCAACTGATCTGTGTATTCTGGGGGCCCAAGTTACTGTACCAAAACGCCGTCTGTGCTCTGGCAGCTGCCCTGACCACGAAGGAGTGACCCCCGACCCATACCCTGGTGGCTTTAGCTGGCATCGTGCCATATTTCCTGGGTCAGCACTTTGTGCCTGCAGCAGCGGTACCTTATGATACTTAACTTATAGTTTTATTAGCTATTGAACCGCACTTCCACGTGCGGTAGCGTTGCTTTGTGATAAGTAATTAATTTGTTGGTGTATTCGAACAGCGCGTGCCATACGGACACACCCCAATTTGTGGTGCCCAGTTCTGTACCCTTTAATATTATACCTCACTTCGCCCCCCGCTGCAGCAGACCGAGCACCCCACTCCCCAGCACACTCTGCTTGGGGTGAGGGGGCTCGAGACAAATGTGGGGTGCTCCGTGTGGTCTAGCTTCCGGCAATGATTTTTACCCCCTTTAAGTCCCCTTACCCTCTTCACTCGTGCACCAATCAGGATGATAAACAAGTACCCTTTGAAGGCCCACATTATCCGTCTCAAAGAGCTTACATCTGTTCTAGCATAGATTCGGGAGACCTTTTATAATGGAATCCAGGAAGGTATGCGACCTGTAGTATTAATGCAGGACTGTATGTAACAGCTACATGTAGCCCAGACTAGACACGGAACTCACGTTTGCTGTCTCACAGAATGCAGACATGTTTAAGCATGGATAGAGGAGACCGATTGGTAGGAAGGAGAAAGCTACACATACCCTAGCGTGGATAGTGGATGTAGGTTAGAAGCTACCATGCAGGTATCTGTATCCAGACAGTCTAAGATTGTAACTGGGACATGGTTTTCCAATAGTGTTGTCATTAGAGATCAAAAGATTAAAGTGCTTGTGGTGTGGAATATATCAATGCTCATTAATATAGTGGAAGCAACACAATAACTAGTGAAACCATGAGTCAGGCTGTTTTGAATGTCATACCATGAGAGGGAGATCTTTCAGAAGGGCTGCTAATTTTTTAAAGGGTTAGGGACAGGCAATTTCGAGATGCCAGGCAATACAAGATTAAATTAGATGCTCAGCCTTACCACACTGGTTAAGGGGTGCATCTCGGATGTGTGCCCACTGTGTAATGTCTGCACTTGCACACATTAATTCCCCGTTCTTACCATGTACTAACTTAATCCAATTTAATAAACTGCCTTGGAAAGTACGCCACCTTACCCAACATGACCATTTTTTAAAACAAAATGTTATAGAAGGGTGTAACGGAATGAATCTGGCTACATTCTCTCCATCAGCACGCGCGTATATAAGTACCAGCATACCAATCAGTGTGATTTAACAGATTCAATCCGGGTTGGTCTTAAGTGTTTTGAAACTTTACGTAATTATAAGGCACTGGCTTGTGAAATTGTCATTTACAAGCGTGTATAAAACCCACTGAGACACTCAATTTGCCGAAATATTTCACATTTGGCTATTGGCCATGAAGAACATAGTTGCCACAGGAAGGAAAGAATGCTCCCGGAGTTGGGCTGCAAGCAATGCACAGCTATATATACCGCAGTGAACGCCGAAAGCATTAAATGATTAATTGATCGGGGCAGACTGTACTTGCTAAAACTGAGACGCTGCTCTTTGTTCGGAGCGCGGTTAACCATAATACGATGTGTTGTTGTATGGGGCCTTAAAACCTAGGCGCTTTACAGAGCATGTGTTGCCTGCACTTCTCTTATCCCCTCTTGTACTCCTGGTGATGCATCCCTCCCGCCCCTGCCCCCGCCTCGCTATGTTATTCACTGAAGATAAGGGGGTGGGGGGACAAGCCGAAATGCCCGTATTTATATGTGTACGCAAGTCTCACCGCACCTCCAGCATCATAGCGCTAGCACCCGCATGACAGTCTTGTACCCTTATGTACGGGCGCGTGGCCACGAGTTAGCAGGACCCTGTTTGCTACACCGTTTCCCGTATGACCCCACCGCACTGGCTTCTGCAACCCCCCCGTATGCTATGGATGATGCCACTTTTCTGATGCATCCCTAAAGATCCTTGCGCGCACACCATCCCCCCCTGCGCCTCGCCCCTTGTTTGCGGCCGCCATTAGCCACGAGGCTAAGAATGGACTGGGTCAGCGCTCCCCACCCCACTAATTGGGGTGCCCTGCAATGGCTACCTTCCTGAGGCCGCTGGGCACCACTCACTGAACTAGCCCATTGTCCCTAACCCCACCGGCCTGATGCAACACGCGCCTATAACGAAACACGGCCGCCCAAACCTTTTGCAGTTACGCACCCCATACCCTCTATCTGATTCAAGCTTGGCCTCTTTTGCTGCGATTCCCCACGCCCGCTCCCGAGTTTTCACCGGTGCACAGCCAACGGCCCATTCATGCTGCTTGCCAACCCCCCTTCCCTTTACTCATTCATGCGGTGCGGATCCTTACAGAGGGGTGGCAATCCCGCAACTGGTGATCCCCGCATACCGGCAAACCTCTGGTTGTACTCCCATCCCCCACGAATACCCGAACAATCCTTGACAGACAGGAACCGCAGCCCCCGCTTGCTGTAACACCGGAGCCTCCTCCCGATCTCCCACCGGCAGAGCCCCCAGGACGACCGGCGGCGCAGATGTGAGGACAAAGGGGGCACATCGTGCTGCCCAAAATTGCCCGACCCTTCCAACCTCCTTACGCCCCGCACCCTTTGCCCGCCGCGACCCTGGGTAACCGTGGCCCCACCAGAATGATCCCCCGTAGCCAACTCAAGCCACCCGGTGCGTACTGGTGGAACCGTAATTAGCAGCAATATTTGTTAATTCTTGCTTCCAGACCCTCCTCCTCCCGTACACTACCCAACCTAAGGTGAACCAACGGCTGACCCCGATTGTGTCTGGCAAAGAACTGGCCGCACTATGTGAAAAAGCCTATTTCCCCCAAACCGTTTTGGTGCATATGGTTGCCATACAGGATCACATGAGCTCTGTCTCACGTGTACAAGTAGCCACTGTTTTTCGCGCTAATGGTTCTGCTCAATTGCCCTTTAAAAGTAAACAAAAAACAAAAAAAAAATGCACGGTCCAGGGTCAACGTTCGGATAGCAGGTTAATAAACCAAACATTTTGATCATGCGCAAGGTGAAAAAGGCAATTATGCGGCGCGCGGCCAACCCCTGATATGTTATGAAGCCGAGTAATCTTTCTTTCTTGAGAAGACTCGTCACAGAAGACCCAATGCAGCTACTGCCAAGGGGTCACCGCGATTAGCCGCAGCTACCCGTTTCCCATGTTAACCCAATGCAGTTGCTCATAACCACTACTACCTTTGACACGTGCGTAACCCCCGGCCGATATTTTCACTACCTACAGGCATCTGGAAACGCACCTCTTTCCCTCTCACATACAAAACACCTTTCCTTCTGGCAAGGCTGCACGTCGCACGAAAGTCACGGTACCCCAGCTTGCAATCATTCTAAGTACTAGCCCTCCCCATAGAAGAAACCTGTTTGTCCCCTACTCATCCACAGTGAACAGTGCCCCTGCTATCCTTCGCTCCCTATATATGCAAAGATTAAATGTTTGCCTTTGTGTCGAACAAGTTGGGCACCCCCACAATACCCGCCATTATACCAGCCGTATCATGCTAACTTGCACTATCACGCAGAAAGCAACTTGTTTTTCCCCTGCGAACCACCCATCCAGCATGACATTCTTAACCAAGCGCTCCAACGCCCAGGATTTAGCTGCAATCTCCCTAACTTCCGATGTCCTCTTTTCCCGCGATGCCATGCTACGCAGCCCCCTTGCATCCCTGCAGTGAATTCGCCTTCCTATAGCACCACACCTCCCTGGCCAGGGTATTTACCTCCTTCCTTGCTGCGCTCTGGAAAGTTATGATCTCTTTGCACTGGAACTGGCCAACTCTGTCTCTGCAACTACTCACAACGGACCGCTTCCTTCACCGTAAGCAACCCGAACCAGGAGCAGGCACAGCAGCTCCCTCTTCCTCACGATGCAACACGAAATCCCACACTTCTGAAAGCATCCGGCCGCTCCTCTACTTGAGCCCCCTTCGATCAGCTGTCTGGCAGTCGTGCAACGGCTTCAGAAGTCGTCCGGCCCCTCCTCCCCATGTGCGAGCTTGGATCAGCTGTCGGATGACTGGCAGCGGCTTCACAAGTTGGCCTGGAGCTGCGCCACGGAGATCCCTCAGCTGGCTCAACGCCTCTGACTGCCTCGCTACGTCGGCTCCTCGCCCGCGACGGTGGGGCTGCAGCGAAGGCGGGTCCTCTTACCCAGCTGCTTTGACAGTTCTTACTCGGCAACGAAGCAGCTGGAGGTGCGTCGCCGATGCTTACAGTTTAATACCTTTCTCCGTTCAAGCGTCTGGCCTCCGTAATTCCGACAAACACCTCGCTTCGATTGAACATCTATAAATCTTCGTGGCTCACACAACACTGATTCATCCACAAATGTTGCTCAACGGGAGCGTCTTGTTTCAACCTGGGCTAGACTTTTCTTCTAGTAAGCCCATTCATAAACGGCATCCTCTTCAGGCGGAGCCCCGCTCTCCTCATCCTTTTGAAAAGCCTGCAAACGAACAACAACAACATAGGAAGTCCAGTATTAAAGAAGAGCACCTTTTGAGCCCATTTCTTTCATTTCCGATTGGCCCAGAGAAATGCCTTTCCTACAGAGGCCCTCCCTTCATGACACTCGCTGACATCATAATCACCTCAGTCTTTCTGGCTTGCTGTACACTTATTTAATTGGCTCTGAATAAGGCTCTTATCTACCTCCTCCTTTCCTGCCTTATCACAGTTGTATACTAAGCAAAGCTGGGAGACTGACCAGAAGGGAAGAGGAGAAGTTGACACAAGAAAAGATTAGAGAGCTAATTAGATGTCTGTGCTTGGTTTGTTAGTTAGGTGTGGCACTGCCTCATGGCCAAGAAATGTTCAGTCAGCAGAAAATATTTGTAAAGTATTTATTCAAGGTTGTAATTAGAGACAGTATCAGCATTCTAGTAATGTCAGTATCAACATTCTAATCCAAGTATTGTGTGTTACTGTTTCAGCCAACATTAATCATATGGCGGCACATGCTGATGTTTTGCCCTGCTCCAGACTTTGTCAAGGCTGTTTGTCTTTAGTCGTCAGAATTAAAACCATAAAGTATATGTCAGCCTGTTTAAGTTCACAGGTGATTGTTAGTAGATAGAGTTGTGCAGAATGTTGTGACCATTAGCATGTTTGGAGCAAGTCAACATTTGAAACATAAGGTGTATGTCAACCTGTTCAAGTTCACAGGTGATTTCGATTCTATTGAGTCTTGTATGTAGTACATCAGTTAGTCTAACTGTAAAAAGCATTCATTGCAAGCATAAGTATCCCATTAATCATGTGTAGTACAATATACAGTTCACATTGATCATTTCAGGTATATACAAATACAATTGGTCCAGTGCCCATTTGATTTTTGACCCTGAATAATATTAACCTAGATCTTTGAATTGATTTTTTGGGTTGGACCT
This sequence comes from Ambystoma mexicanum, assembly GCF_040938575.1. NCBI lineage: Eukaryota > Metazoa > Chordata > Amphibia > Caudata > Ambystomatidae > Ambystoma > Ambystoma mexicanum. The sequence goes on along the minus strand of NC_090928.1, from coordinate 634,360,414 downwards.
TTGGCCCAAATCCCAGTCTGATTAGTTGGAGTATTTCTTGTGCATGCTTGATTTAATCCTGATGGCTAGCGAAGGCGAGCGTTTGCCTCTGGTCCTCTATTTTCGTATGAACTGTTCTCCTAATTAGGAGCCTTAGGCTTGGCATACTGGATCACGGATGGCGTACTAGATCTCAGAGCGCCGCCATTGCGAAAGATTTTGGAAGACCCAGAACCTGCCTCCAAAAAAGACCCTCCAGCAGTTCCAACCATTCAGGCGGGAAGTTCAAAGCCGTTTACACTCTATAAAGGAATATTGGGGTTCCCTTTTGCATAAAAATGTGATTAACCTGCTTCCAAAAAAGACCCTCCAGCAGTTCCCACCATTCAGGCGGGAAGTTCAAAGCCGTTTACACTCTATAAAGGAATATTGGGGTTCCCTTTTGCATAAAAATGTGATTAATGGGACCAAGGTGTATTTGATAAATCTACATGGCCTGTGTCGCAAAAAGTCTTCCACATTTTAATCTCAACCCATCCATCCACAACTTCTCTTTTACACTGCAATTTATCGAGACTCCTAAATATGTTATTGAGTCAACAATCTCTATTTTGTCAGAGCCAACCACCCCGTTGAATGTAGGATTATTTTTCCCCTGTGCATTGGAAAGGATTTTAGTTTTCTTTGCATTTATTTTAAGTTCATTGAGTTGGAAGTATGTTTGAAGCTGAGTCAATCTCCTGTGGAAGCTGATGGGGGGGAGAAACCACCAAATTATTGTCATACATCATCCAGGGTATCCCATGATCGTTCAGCTTTGGAGGAAATGCTCCTACCCCTTCTTGGTTCAGCCCCATGCCCGACAAATAGAGATTAAATATTGTAGGTGCCAGAGGGCAGCCTTGTTTTAACCCTCTAGAAGTTGGGCTTGGGCGAGTGGGTACACCCTTGGCTGTCATTCTTACTTGAATTGAGGTTTCGGAGTACAACGCCTTTATTGCTTCTAATAGATCTGGAGTGCAGACCTGTTTCTTCCAAAGTTTATTCCTACGGATACTATGGAAGCCTTGCTCCAGATCTATAAAGGCAAGGTATACCTTTGGGTTGTTTTTAAGCACCCTCGTCTTGAGTATGTTTAGCAAGAGCAAATTTAAGCTGGTTCCTACCCCTTTCACGAAGCCTGTTTGCCCTGCATCCAGATTCCCCCGAATCTCACACCCATTTATCTAGTAGTTTAAAGAGAATGGAGGCAAAGATTTTCACCAGGGTCTCCAACAGGGCTATGGGTCTATAGTTCTTAGGTTCATCCCCATCCCCTTTTTTTGTAGATAGCAACGGTCAGTGCCTTTTTCCATGAGGGAGGAATTGTTCTAGTAGTCAGACCCGGATTGAAGAGGATCCAACAGAATTTCCCCCATTCCTCAGGATTTCCTTTAAGATATTATTGGTCAATCCGTTGCGTCCTGCAGCTCTAGATATATTTAGCTTTTTTATCAGAATCTGTATGTCCTCTTCATCAAACTATCAACCACGGGCCAGAGCCTCCCACCTTTTTCCTTCTGGGAGCATCAACCAAGCCACCAAGGAGATCTGCAAAGTAGTTGATGCACACCTTTTCCAGGACCATGAGGATAATAACGGCTAATTGAAATGTGCTTTATTATTAAGATGCTTCCAAAGTTCCCTTGTATTTTTATTGGGCAGGATCGTCATTATTTCACCGTCCTTTTGGAGGCGCTGCGCTCTAGTCGCAAGTAGCCAATTTCTATAATGCTGCCTTCGCTATTTTTTCTTTGCAGTTCTATCCCGCTACTAGACTATCATGGTCTATACGCCATAGATCTGCTCGCAGGCGTATCTTCATCTGTCTCACTTCCTTGCTCGGGTAATGCAATCTCTTGAACTTAGTTTCTGATCCAGCTCATGGCATTACTCTGAAGTGCATTAGGACTCCTGTCCCTCATTATCCAAGTTCCTCTGATATTTGGATATCAAAGTTTGAATATCCCTAGGCACAATTTCAAGACAAGTCCCACCCTTATTGACATTGAGTGCATCTGTCATCAGTTGCGGGGCTACAATCTCCCCTCCCGTTAAACTCAAAACAAGGTGGTGATGGTCACTTTCAGTCACTGGGTCAATTGCCAGTGCTGGTACCCAGTCACCTAGGCTTCAAGATATAAAAAAATAATTAATTGTGCTGCACAACTGCCCCGAAACCAAGTTGCTTTCCCAGGAGTATCTCCTTTTGTCTGGCCATTGGCCATGCCCACCTCTCTTTCCTTAAGTTTCCGAGACCCATATCGCCACCCTTATAGAGAATAATCTCTTGGGCAATTTTACTCCTGCTTCATTCAAACATCTTATATTGAGATCAATGCAAACTAGTGTGGGAGGGTTATTTGCTGTTATTCTTGCATCATCGATTGCAGTGGTAACTACCTCCACAAATTCTTCATCCTCCTTTCCAAAAGAGTTCCAATATATGTTAATTATGACCAGTATTAGTGGGTTTAGGCTCTCCACCGTTTCCCAGGACAAGAACACTACCTGGGTAAACGGGCTAGGTTCTTTTATTTGCAAACTGGTAAATGGGCCACTCCTCCTTACCATTGTCAATGGGCCTGCTGAAGGCCTTCCCACCTTTCTCTGGATGGCGGGATTAAAGTGAATATCGAAACCTCACAAACCGGTTCATTCAAGAGCCAGGTCTCCTGGAAGCAGCATACATCATAGACATTGATATCCAAACCCTCCTCCTTAAACAAATGCGTAAACCCACGTGTGTTCCATGAGGCTGTACGCAAAACTGGATTGTGAGTGATCAGGAGTTATATACTAGAGGCCTGTGCCAGCATTGCAGCCAACCAACTCCAGTCAGTTGGGTCACTTTAGGGATTATTTTGATGGGTACGCAGCTTTATATTTCTTCCTTCTCCATTAACACCTTTCACAGTCACTTTCTTTTTTATTTACAGTACAGTGACATTCTTTCCAATCTTGTACATTCTATGTAACATCACAATAATTCTAAGGTACTTTCAATGCACAGTTATATCGTATTTGAGTTCTGTACCTCTGCATAATTATCTGCAAGATACGGTTTGTATCTGCCCCAGATGTCTCAGGGGCGAGTTGTGCCAGGCATTAATTCAGCATACATTTCTTCGTTGTCATTCGCCCAAAGCATGTCTCTGTCCCAGTCATTCTTGGTGGGTGGGTGTCTGCTTTTCCACCTCATCAGTATTGCCCGCTTTGCCAACAGCAGGGAGAGGTTAAGTAGCTTGTGCCACGTAGGGTTCATTTTCCCCACTGCGCCCAATGGACACACTTTTGGGGTCCACTCAATGGGGTGATCCGACATTGCATCTAATGCATTACACACATCAGCCCAGTATTCTGTCAGGTGGGTGCACGCCCAGAACATGTGGATGGTGTCTGCTTCTTCACTCCCGCATCTGGGGCACTTACCATCCATAGAGGGGAATATGCGTTTCAATTTGGCCGGTGTATAATGTGTCCTCTGTACGATTTTATAGTGCATCAGTCTGTCTCTTGTATTGCAGGATATATGTTTTGTTAATCCGCAAATTTGTGTCCATTGCCCATCTGTGATACTATGCCCCAGGTCGTGTTCCCATCCTGCTTTCACTACCTGGATTGGCTGTGCTTGAGTTGTTATAATTTTATACACAGTGTTGAAGCAGATGTTTTGGCCGTCCCTGCTGTGAACATGTAGCCCAGCCCAAGCAGCTGGTTCTGCTGGGAATACTCTCTACACCTTCGCAATGGCCGATCGCATGCGTAAATAATAAATAAATGTTGTCTCTGCGTGTATCCCACTATCCCTCTGGCCGTTTTCCATGTTGTGAATTTCTTGTCAGGAAAAAGATCCCTGAATTGATTAATGCCCTTGGCCCCCCAATGTATGGCCATCTCGGGTCTAGCATGGGTGGGATATAAGGTGCTTCCCATATTGGCATATTTGGATTGTACAGTGCTCTCTCCCCTGCGATTCCTTACACAGTCACTTTCAGACCCAGAGGTTTCCCAGTCTATAATTGAGGTCCTTTTTTTGGTGATATATATATACACATATATATCTCAAAAGGAAGGAGGAGAGGGCGAACCGTGCTCCCACGGGCCAATAGCAAATTGCAACTACAACAAAAATAACAAAAAAACACCATGTAATGGCTACAGATGTTTGTTTTAATTAAAAAAAGGGCATAGTTGTACAAAAAAAAAATCGCACAACGGGCAGCAACACAAGGACAGAAGCAGGACGCCGTGGTGCACGACCTGCAAACAATGCGTTTCGCGATACACTGAGTGCTTGATCACGTAAGGGGGAGGAAAGATGGCTAACAAATATCAATTGTGCAAATAGTCCTTCTACTCTGTTGGTTGACTCGGTAAGTGCCAAACAATTGGTTTAAAATGCTGGAGGCCATGATGGAATGGAGTAAAATGCATGCTTGTCAAATGAAAGCCAAAATATAGGGCAAAACCACAAACTTAAATGCATAGTGCATAAGTGCTGGCACATGTAAATGACAATACGGCAAGAAAAGGGAAAATATAAAGCCGTCTAATGTGCAGGTACACAAAGGTGTCAAAGTGTCATAAATACACCACGTATACACGGTCAACAATGATAGCAAGTATAAGGACAAAATGTGGCAAAATGATCCCCAAAGTTTGGATTGACCATGCATGCATTTGGACAAAGAAATAATATTTTATATTATAAATGGCCTAATGGAAAGATGGTAAAATGTGAAATGTTAAAAACACAAAGCTATGAATAGCGATAAAATGACCAACATGAGGCGTGCACAAGAATAGGGCGGATGTTAACAGCCCAACCTGAATCATGCAACAGGAAGGTAGGCTGGCTACTAAAGGTTGGAATGGAACAAATGACTAAAGTGCTAGTGCAGGAGTGGGGATAAGATCGCCACCAATGAAAGTGAAATGTACTAATACCTCACAATCCAGAATCAAAAGGTAATAAACCAGCCATACCTAGCCATAGGACATAACATGGTCTTGTACATAAAGAAGCTTAATCCTACATCCGTAAAAGCAGGTAAGGTTGCAAAAAGAGAAAAATTTGATGGAGCAAACCTCATGATATAAAATAATTACAACAATGTCATTCCACCATGAGGGCGAACACAGGCTGCTGGTATATAGTGTGGTCACTGCTCTAATCATGGAATAAGGGCAAAATATAGGTGTGACATATAATGCAACTGCAAGAAACGTTCCAAACATATAATGCATAAGTAGCAGCAAGCCAAGAGAAAATCTCTTTAGGGCCACATAATAGCGGGGCCAATCTAAAGTGCAAGTGCATGGAACAGTCCAAGCAAGCAAATGCCACAACGGCAATTGAAATAAACACATGATAAGATACGGCCCAAGGGTCAAATACCACAGCACAGTATAGAATTCATTAGATGAAACAAATAGCACCAACCACCAGTGAACAGAGCTAGAAGGTACACAAAAGAAAGAAGGTCAAAATTAGTCCCCGCCAAGGGTCACAAAAATATAAATATGTATAAATAAATACCGCTCCCCACAGATTGCGATAGTAAGCAGCCAGATCGTAGGCAGAAATAAACAATATTAAAAGGATAAGATAAAAAAAAAATCATACCCAGGTCTAAAGAGGTCCATACAGGAGCACACAGTGAAAGTTCATGGAGGCAAAATCATAGGAAGAAAAAGAAAAAACAGGAGAGTAAGAGCAAGATGAGGTTAGATACAAAGTGGAGAAAAAAAAGATAAGTCCCCAAAAAAGTATACAGCTCCTCGTCCACATTGTGACCCTTTGGATACTTTGTATCGAAGTCCAAAATGAATCTGCGCTCAAGTTGTCTAAGTTTCAAGACGCTGTCACCACCCCTGGGGTGTATGGGCACATGTGCCACCGCAAAGAATGTTAGCAGATTAAAGTCATTTCCATGTTCCTGTTTAAAATGTTTAGCCATGGGGTACGCTGGGTCCAAATTCTTAATGGCTCTAAGATGTTGAAGGATGCGCAACTTAAGTTTACATGTTGTACTCCCAATGTACCATCTCATAAAGGGACATGAGAGAACGTACACCACAAAAGTGGTGTCACAATTGATGGAATATTTTATCTTGTAATGGATTTTGGTAACAGGGTGTACAAATGATTTCAGCACAGTGGCATGTGCGCAAGCTTTACATTTCATACATTTAGTAAATCCAATGGAAGAGGCGGGAAGCCAGGTCATAGCAGACACATTTCTTTCAGCTGGAGACAAGAAACTGGACACTAGTTTATCTCTGAGGGATGGCACACGTTTAAAAGTCATAGTGGGACATTTGGACAGGACCAATCTAAGGTAATTATCTAGAGTTAGGACACACCAATGTTTCTCAACAATTTTACGTATGTTATTGGAGGCAGTGTCAAAAGAGATAATCAGTCTGGGTTCATCATTGATACTAGATTTGGCAGAATTGTTGTCATACAGGATTTGTCTCTAGACATTACACGTGCCTTAGTATAGGCCATTTCAATGGTTCTCTTGTCATACCCTTGTTTCACAAAGTCAGCAGCCACAAACGCACAATGATGGTCAAACCAGGCAATGTTAGTGCAATTCCGACGAAAACAGATAAATTCACCGTAAGGAAATGATTTTTTACACGACGGAGGGTGACAGCTGTTGCCATGAAGGGGCAGACCAGTGTTAGAGGGTTTTTTGTGGAGTGCCGTATGAATACCTGAGCTGTCCAACATGACGATGACATCCAGATAGATAATCTCAGAGTAACTATGACATTCAGTAAAGCTAAGGTTGGCCTTGTTGGTATTGATACTCTTAACAAAGGATAGCCAATTGCTTTCCTTACCCTTCCAAATAATAAACACATCATCCATGTGCCGCGACCAAGAGACAATCTGTGTTGGAAAACAAGACAAAAGTAGATCTGATAGAAAAGTGGCCTCCCACCACCCCATCGTGAGATTAGCATAAAACAGGGCGAATGTGCTGCCCGTAGCAGTCCCCCTAACTTGACGAAAGAAAGACCCCTCAAACAGAAAGACATTATTTTGTAGACAGAAAAGGAGCATCTCCAAAATCATAGTGCTGTGTCCAAAATAATTGAGTGAGGTATGAAAGATACCCAAGCTGGAGAAATGGAGTTACAGGTAAGAAACTACTCCCTTCTCCAGGATTGGATTTTTCATGGATTCACATGCTGTGACTAAATTACATAGCAGTATAACCAACCTGGAGGTGCATGACAGGCAAACCAATCCCATGCCCCAGGCACAAGTATTAACACAATGAACCCCATCCAACAACCTGCATGAGAGGCAAATCATAGCAAGTGATGGAAACAGCAGGGCCTACCTTATTGAAACAGGCGATGGAGGACTGCCCGTCCCACTTGCGCATCTTCCACATGTTGCTGAGCCAGAAAGCATTGTCTGGTGAAGGTATGGGGGACCGCCCAAGATGCCACTTGGAAAATGCCACTGAGCGGCATACCAGCCCACAATGTCGCAGAGGACGCTGTGGATCTTGTAGAATGGGCTCTAGGAGTGCCCCTCAACGGCTTGCCTGCTTTTCTGTAGCAAAAGGAAATTGTAGAAGAGACCAAATGGGACAGTCCTTGCTTGGAAATAAACCAGCCCTTGTTGGAGGGCCCAAAAGCCACAAACAGTTGACTTGACTGCCGGAAGACTTTAGTACGGTCAAGATAAAACTTCAATGCCCTCTTGACACCCAGGGAATGCAGAGCTCTTTCCACCGGAGTAGCAGCCTTCGCGAAGAATGTGGGCAAAGCAATAGTAGAGTGTTTCTGAAACTCCAACGGCACTTTAGGGATAAATTGTGGATTAGTAGACAGGAGAACCTTATCCTTCACAAAGCGCAGCTAAGGCGGGTCAATGACCAGAGCCTGACGTTCTGACATCCTCCTAGCAGATGTGATGGCCACCAAAAACGCTACTTTATACAAGAGGAACTTCAAACACGCCATCGACATTGGTTCAAACGGTGGCGTCATGAGAGCGGAGAGAACCACATTGAGACTCCACAACGGAGCAAACCTTTTCTTCAGGGGAAAGGTCCGAAAAAAAAGTAATTTAACAAAAATGTTTGACCAAACGTACACTGAAGAAAGGAGTAGAATGGCGGCGCCTTGTGAACCTGGAGATGGCCGCCAAATGCACCTTGATGGATGACAACCCGAGGCCCCCTTTCGCCAGTAGCAGAAGATACGGCAGAATCTGGGCAGGAGACACCTCCAAAGGCTGGATGCCCGGCTGCTCTGTGCACCAGGCACAGAACCTAATCCATTTCCTACAATAAGAGAGATTGGTGGAAGTACAGAAAGAAGTGGGAAATCGAACTGGGCCTCGTATTTGAAGACAAAGACTGGGGGGAAATAACTTATTACCATAAAAAAGTCTCCAGAAACGTCCGCTTGCAGCTCATCCAACTGTATATTACCAACAGGGCTTACCTGACACCTGAAGTCATATCGAGTTTCACGGGCGCTGCAATCCAAATATGCCCCAAATGTAGTGAGCCCAGGGCGGGAATGACTCATATGTTCTGGGGCTGCCCAGTGATCAGAGAGTTCTGGACTCGTGTTAAGGACAAAGTGGATGACGCAGACATTGAAGTGGAGGTGCACGAGCCGACGGCCTGTATCCTGGGCAGATATAGGCGCAACAGGAAAAATAAGCCCTTAAACTCAGAGACCTCATATATATATAACGGCGAAAAGATGCATAGCCATGGGGTGGAAAAGCCCCAGGAGTCTGAACGAGGCCCAGTGGTGGGGCAAACTTACGAAGTGGATCACTGCTGAAACTGCAGCTTGAGAAACTGCAATTCAAGTGCAAAGGCTTGACTCCAGCGAGGAACTGCATTGTTGGGTTGCGTTAACGGTGCCCCTGCTCCATCCCAGGACAGCTGATAGCGACTCAGGCAGTGTGGGCAGCCCCGACCAGGGCACAGACTCGAGGAGAACTGGGAACTAACTGTGGTCTCGTGAGTGGGTGGGGAGGGGGGCTAGGATTGGGACTGTTTTTTGATAAGCATACCATTTGATAAATGATAATGGCTTTGTTTATGTTGTTAAAACCAATAAAGAAATCCCAAAAAAAAAAAAGATTGGTGGAAGACGCCCTTGCCGCCTCCAAAACCCAACGACAATCTGACGAGATACCTTGATGTCCAAACACCCAGTGATCAGGAGCGATGCTGCCAGACTGAGCAATGCCGGGTTGTGATGCCACACCTTTCCATCATCCTGGGACAGCAGATCCTGCTCTGACCCCAGACGAAGCGGCTGTTCCAGTGCGAGATGAAGGAGGTCCAGGAACCACGTCTGCCTGGGCCAGAACGGGGCCACCAAGATCACTTTGCACGGGTACTTGCACAGCAGCTGGATCGTTTTTGGTAACAGAGGAAAAGTGTACGCGAAGAGGCCCATCCAAGGGACCGCATCCCCCTTTGACCTTCGAGTCTGGATGAGCCACTCAGCTGGCAAAGAGAGGGCACTGCTTGTGCTCAGTCGTGGTAAACAAATCCAAAGGGGGAAAACCCCAATTTCCTGAAAATATGCACCACCTTCGCCTTCTTTAGTCTCCACTCATGCAACTGACCAGTGTCCCTGCTGAGAGCATCCGCCTGCACATTCAGAATCCCCAGCAGATGGTAAGCGATGATCTGAATCCCCTGAGCAATGACCCAACGCCAGACAGCCTGAGCCTCCATGGACAGGAGAGGGGAATACATTCCGCCCAGTTTGCGCAGATAAAACATTGTTGTGGTGTTGTCCGTCAACACGACAACAATGCACAACCACTGCCCCGTGAATGAGAGGCAGAAAGGATTTCAGAGCCCAATGCAACACTCAACTCCAGTACGTTGATGTGCAACAATGCCTACTGCATGGAGCACAGGCCCTGGATTTGAAACTGGTCGAGGTGCACCCCCCAACCCACCTGGGAAGTGTCCGTAACAATCGTGAACTGAAAGTAGAGTTCCATCAGGGGCATCCCCCGTACAAGATTTTTCTAGCAACACCACAAATTCAGGGCTTCCACCAGACCTCGGGAGATGACCACCTTGTCCGACCACAACCCCCGGCTCTGCGACCACTGGGATGCGAGAAACTCCTGCACTGGTCGCATGAACAGGCGACGATTCGGGATGAGGGAGTACAGGATGCTATGGACCCCAGAAGGGACATGTAAATCCAGACCGAAACTCTAGTCCTGGGCCCCAGGCGCCCGCCTTGGACAGCAACTTGTCCACTCTTTCGGCCGATGGTTTCACCAGATTTTGCAGAGTATGAAACTGAGCGCCGAGAAAAACCAAATCCCTGGAGGGCGACAGACAAGATTTGGTGAAGTTTACAGCAAATCCCAGCCGTTGTAACAGCAACATGGAAGCCTGGAGAGACACTGACGTCCGTTTCGGCGAATCCCCCCCTTACCAACCAATCTTCCAGATACGGATACACATGATGCCCCTCCCTGCGGAGGAACGCAGCCACCAGAGCCAGCCACTTGGTAAACTTCCTTGGAGCCGACTTTAGGCCAAAGGGAAGAACACGAAACTGGAAAAGCTCTTCGCCGACCATGACGCGCAGGAACCTGCAATGTGTCTGAAGCATCAGAATGTGGAAATATGCATCCTCTAGATCTAGTGGTGCCAGGAATTTCCAGGCTGCATCGAGCATATGACATCCTGCAAGGTGAGCATCTTGAACTTCAAGCATTGCAGATTCTTGTTCAACTGCCGAAGGTCCAGAATGGGATGCCACTTTCCGTTCTTTTTTTAAATCACAAAATACCTGGAGTACACCCCCTGGCCACGTTCAGATACCAGGACTGGTTCTATCACCCGTTCTCCAACATTAGACACCTTTTGCTGCAAGACTTCGAGATGAGGTTGCAGCACCTTCACTGGGGGGATGGGGAGTTGTGGACCCCGAAACTCCAACAAGTGGCCGTGGCGGACACGTCCAGTACCCATCGGTCCGTTGTAATGAGATTCCACTCGTCGACGTGAAGTGCCACCCTGCCCCCTAGTTGACTGCCCATATGGCAGTCATTGCTGAGGCTTGGACTGCCTCCCCTTCGTAGTAGAGGCGGAGGGACCCTTCTTGTGCTGAGCCTGGAAGTCTCTTTTTCTGGGCGGACTGGAACGACCGCCGGAATCCCTGAGTAAGTGGAGCAACCGTAACCTCTGTCGGGGGAGGCAGCAAGCCTGAAATGGTTGAAAAGACAAGCCACTCTGCAATGTACCCTGCAACTGCACAGTTTCAGAATCTTCCTTCATTCCCTTTAGCGCCTCGATTTTTTTAACCAAAACGCTGCTCACCCTCACAGTGCATATCTACCACCTTATGCTGGACCTCAGGCCGAAAGTCTGTGCAGCGCAGCCGTGCCTGCCTCCGGAGAACAACTCCATTGTTTATCTGCTTGAAGGCAGATTCCACAAGGTCCACCGCCATGTTAATGCTGTAGTTGGAGGCTACCTCCTCCTCCCTAACCAGCAGCATAGCTTCCTTGCGTTGATGCTCCAGGAGATGTTCTAAGAGAGGAGCCAACCTGTGCCACATCTCCCGGTCATAGCGGGCCACAATGGCCAAGGAGTTGGCCGCCTTGACCGTAGTAGGCCCAACTGTCAACACCTTCTTACCGAACGCATCTTGTTTCCTACTTTCACTGTCCAGTGCCGCAGCGCACTTGTGTTGACTCCTCGCCTTCCGGCTAGCCGCCGCCGACACCACAGACTCTGGAGTGGGCTGGGACGTGAAGCATTTGGGGGAAGATTCAAGATCTTCTCAAGGCGTCCCTTGATTGCAGGTTCCGAAAAAGGATGGTGCATCGTACGCAGACCCTCCTGCCACACGTGGTCCAAAATGGAAACAGAGAAGACTGCCTTCCGTCTTTTCCCCATGTGATCCAAGAGAAAGCAGTCCTTCTCCTCTTTAGGAGCAAGGCCAAATTCTTGGCAGGCCTTCGCCATCATCGCATGGAATGCGCCAATATCATCCAGCAGAGACGGATGAGCTGGGCTACTAGGCGGATCCACTTCAGGGTCTGTGCCCCAGGTATCAGCCCTTCTGGGCGATGAGGAAACAGAGGACAGCGTGTCACAGGGAATACTCTATGGATCCGAATCCACAAGTTCCTCTTCCTCCGGATGATATCATAGGTTGGTTACCCAGAGGTTTCTAAACGCAGACCCAGGGATCGAACCTGTGGTGCTACGTGTCATCTTGCTTCCAAGGCGAGCACGTTGCCCCTGAGCTATACCTCCCAGGGTGACCACTGGGAAAACCCAACCACACGGGTGACGGCAACCGAGGCTGCACCAGAGGGGATTTCCTGGGACGCTCCGGGGGAGGGGTCTCCATTGGCACCAGTCGTTCCACCGGAGCCACCGAGCTCTGAGCCACAGGAAGTCTTGCATCTAACTCTCCCTGCAGCGACTGCAGCGTGCTGAGCACCTGCATAGATAGCAGAGATATTATAAGTTACTTACCGTAGTGACTAACATACTCTTAGTCCATAATCCCCTTTCCTCCATACTCTATGGGCATCCCCTCCAAGGGACGCGAGTTGGAACCTTTTTCACCAGAAAAAAACCTTCTTCCCCTTTAAATTTAGAGGCGTGCTGGGGTGCAGCCCAGGGAGAATGCGCTGCCCTGACTCTGCCTTGCGGTGCCACACCTCAGTCCCCATTGACGCGTCGACAATAGATTTAACATTGCATAATGACACCAGTATTATTAGGGGGGATGTTGGTGGGACGTATGGAGGAAAGGGGACTATGGACTAAGAGTACGTTAGTCACTACAGTGAGTAACTTATAATTACTCTTACATCCCGTCCCCTTTCCTCCATACTGTATGGGCGATTACAACTGAATGTAGCCCCAGGGTGGAGAGGAGACCCTTCTTAAGCCAATAGGTTCCTGAGAACCGCCTGTCCGAAGGCTGCATAAAATCTACAGCCGGCATCCAAACAGTAATGCTTACAGAAAGCCGAGGGAGAGGCCCAAGTGGCCGCCCTGCTTATGACATGCCAAGGGACATGGCGCTGGAATGCGATGGCTGTTGCCACGGCCCTGACTGCCTGGGCATGCATGTTGGCCGGAAGTGGCTTGTGCTGGCCCTCGTATGCTTCTTTGATGGCAGAGACCAGCGGGATATGGAAGCCTTAGAGGCCTGATAGCCTGGTCTTGAGCCTCCGAAATTGACAAACAGGGCGTCCGACTTGCGGAAGCAATTGGTCCTGTCCAAGTAGAATTTTAGGGCATGCCTGAAATACAGGCAGGGCAGCACTCTGTTTCGACCCAGGGATCAGGAAAAAACATAATAAGGACTATTTCCGTGTTCAAGTGGAAGGCAGACAGAACCTTGGGCAGAAATGCTTGGTGCGGCCACATGACTACCTTGTCCTTGTGAGAGGTGGTATATGGTTCAGAGGCGAGCAGCGCCTGGATCTCGCTGACTCTGCGAGCCGAGGTAAAACCGAATAGTAAGGCCATCTTGATGGTGACCAGCCTGATGTCCACAGGCGCCATTGCCTCGAATGGTTTGTGCGCCAGGGCGCCCAAGACTATGTTAAGTTGGCATAACCACCACTGTCGACGGCGTAACACCTGTCAACGCCCTCATCGACGGAACCAAGGCCGCGACAGACCTGGACCTCTTGGGCGATGTAGACCTCTTGGTAGAATGCTGCTTCGACGACTCAGGGCCAGACCAAGAGCCATGGCAGCCATTCGACGAGTGTGTCGAGGACGATGATTCACAGGACTTCGACTTTTCGCGCTCCTTTGTCGAGGTTTTCAGCACCTCTTTCTCGGCCATGACTTATCCAACTTGGATGACTTGGGCAGAGAGGGTGTATCCTCTTTATGCTGGTGCGACCTTCCAGAGGCCTCAATGCCTCTCCCCACCTCCGACGCCGACACCCCAGTGCGCGGTTTCTTCGAGGGGGGGTTGCACCGAATGGGGCCTGGAGTGTGAAGAAGGCGTTTCTCCACATTGGTGGACGAGCTACTCCCACGGGACGAACCCACCTCCGAACCTGGGTAAGTTCCCTCATTGAGCCAGGTAATCAGCCCGTGGTTCCGGTCCTTCAGTGTTTTCCTGCAAAAAAACCCCGACATATAGAGCAGGCCTCCGCAGAATGCTTTGGATACAAGGAATACAGACACTCCCTGTGTACGTAATTTTCAAACACGTCCTTCCGGCTGCAGGTCTCACAAGGGCGAAACAACGATTGAGTCAGGATGAACAATCACCCAGTCACAACTGGTTTCCTTTATGAATTCCACGATCTTAATGTCATGAAACCAATGAACTTAAGTTTCGGTGAGCAATGGAACAGCTTTAGGATGTTTTTCCGGTTCATGTTCAATCCATCTCTTTTAGGAATCAAATGTTCAATTGACACCAAGTTATTCCCTACACCTTGGAGAGTATCGTTCAAACTCTTTCCTCTCCTGATCTTAGCTTCTCTCAGACACAGAGTCTTCTTAGGACAGGTCTCTCTCTGACCCTTGTCTCCCCACCCCCCACCAGGCTTGACCTTCAATGTTTCAATGTGAGGAAGGGAATCAAACTACCTTCCCCTCACTTTAAGCGCGGGAGTTACCACTTTCTCAGTTATAATTCCCAAGCAGCTGCTACAGGTATCTCTTCGTTGTCGTCCATGTTGTAGGTAATATTGATCAGCTATTCATTCTCCATAGTTGCCTTGTCAGAATATGTGGATAAATGTATTAGAATGCGAGTATTTTCATCCACCAACTCTTGTTTCCGCGGTGGTTGGTTAGAGAGGATTTTAGGGAGAACGAGAGTGGGATATGGACCCTGCTTGGGTTTAGTAGCCATTTGTAGGCTGGTGGTACAGATACATTCCGTAAGAACGATCTTGAACAATTGGGGAGGCTTTTATTTTTATCTGGTTGATTTATTTATTTTTTGGTTGTCTTAAAGTGATCTTTCCCCTTGCTTCTGGTTGATCGCTATTCCCAGTCTAGTCTACTTTCTTTATCTTTGTTGGCAGACTTTTGTCTTTTTAAGTGGAGGTCTACCTCAGTTTCACAGTCCCCCCCAATATGTTCCTCGTCTCTCCCACCAGGCACTACAACCTGTGCCTGCATTGCTGGGGGTAAAGAATGAGTCTTCCAGGGACTCCTGCTTTGGACATTGCGTGTTTCTTTAAGAGTGCAAGCATGGTCCTGTTTTTGTGGGCGCGAATTCCAAGGTCCTTTAATATATCGCTCCGGTTCCAGATCTTCCCCCTCTGGTCTGACTAGATGTGGAATATAAGAATTCTCGGGTAGAGGTCCCTTTTCCCACGGAAGTTGCCTCCTTCTGATATCTTGACCACTTAATTTGGTCTAGAATCGCAGCCATCAAAGTTGTTTATTCCGTTGCTTCACCCCTTGCCAAATCATATAGTCTGGCTTGCCACTGGGCAGTCAACTCAGATTCTTTGTCGAGCCTAGACTGCACTGCTCCGGTAAATGATTCAAGATAAGCCACTTTCGCATGCGACAATGCCGTAGGGTAGTTTGCTCTTTTATTGTCTCATTTAGATGTTCATATAACTTGAAAAATTGATTCAATGCCACTATTAAAGCCGCCATTACTAAATTCTGCAGATGGACATGATCCATCCCCCACAGTGATCCGTGTCTAGATACCCTCCATACCCCTTACTGAGTGGTTCAGGCAGGACTCCGATGAGGTCGAAGTAGCTGACGTAACTGAGAGCGTGTCCTGTGCTGCAGGTTTGAGGCACCAAGAGCGCACCTTCGATCAAACTGCCTGCTGCTCCAGTAGAAACGCTGAGGTTGTGCTGAAACCGAGAACAACCCAGAATTGTGGCAATTGCCATAATATCATCAAAGGCAACACAGTTTTGCATCCTCAAACAGGAGAAAAGATAAAATTGAAAGGTTTTGCCACCTGCAACACAGAAAACATTGTATACTGTATCAAGTGCCCTTGTGATTTATGCTATGTAGGTGAATCAGAAAGAAAGGTGAGAGTTTATATGAACGAACATGAATCCTGCATAAGGAATAGAAATCCTAATTCTGCAGTAGACAAACATTTTAATGCTATGAATTATAATGTAGCACAGATCACATTTCAGGTACTAGAAGTAATTGTAAATAAAGAACAAAGCCTGGACATCAAGAAATTGAGGAAACAACAGGAAGCATTCTGGATAGATCGGCTTGATACCATGACGCCTAAAGGCATGAATGAAGATTGGGACTTAAATTGCTTCCTTTAGTATAGTACTTTCCAACAACCACTTTACATACCTGAATACGAACAAGAGATTACAGAAATGACAATTTTTCGATTGATAATGGGACTTTCAGGTTACAATCAGATTACAATCATGTACTAAATTTTTCATTAATTTTAAACACCCGAGTATTGTAATGTTATGTTAGAATGACTCACATTCCGACACAAGACTTAGATATACACAAGCCCAATTGTTGGACAAGATGACACAATTAAGCAGAATTCAAATACACACATATGTACAAGGGCATGGTTGGGACATATACACAGATGAGCAAGTAACAGCTGAGCTTGTATTGTCTACACGTTTGCCACATGTGTGTTACGCTCACTTGGTATCCACAGGGACGCCACCCAGCCGGGTTACTCGCTGGTATGCTTCTCAGCTTTGCCCTGATGTGGTCTGCGGGGAAGGTTCTGCCTTGTGGTAGAATTAGGCATGCTCTCCGTACTGCCTTCTTTGAAGGGGCGCGTTGTCTTTCATGGGCGAGTGCGATCCAGCTACTTCACTGACGCCGGCCCGTTTGATATTGTTCAGGTAGGTCTTATTGCTGTCCTTTAGTTTTGTTGCTATCCTGCATGCCTTTCTTTGTTTAAAATGTCTCTTTTCCTCCCTTAGGTATGCAGAGCTTCAGTGCGGCGAACTGGCTTGGTTGAGCCCTGCTGGTAAATGATGGCACATTAAGAGCACTATGATGCGATAAGCGCTATGCGCAGCGCTGTAAAGTCTTGCGTTTGCTAACCTGTGTTTTCCTTCCTTGTAGGTCGCGGTGTTCTTCAGCGCGAGTGGAATGTCGGGAGTGGTGCCAGCCGAGAGGCGACCAGCCAGGTAAGCCTTTTGAGCAGTTCGTAATTTGTAAATGTCTCTACAGCTTTCTTTAATGTTGCCTCTATCTTCCTCTTTCAAGTCGTTCTGTCCGGGAGGCGTGCAGATTCGAGGAAGCTGTTCTCAGTAGCTGCAAGTGTTTAAAGATGAAGACTGCAGGTAAGATGCTGTTGCTAATGATGTTCCTTTTGTCTCCTTGCAGGTTCTGCTTCTCCGAGGTTCGAGGGAATTGCTGGACACGGTGAGCGTCACGTTGCAAGCTGCAAAGTAACACGAAGCATGTTCTGCAGTCATGGTGTGGTTTATATAGCCCAGGGAAAGTAGTTCCAGGCCTGCCACACCCAAAACACTAGACCACATAGCTTGGTTCTTAGGGAATCAAGCTATGTGGATGCCTCCGTTTTGGCTGACAATACAATAAAGTAGTTCCCAAGCACACTGTTGTTCATGGTGGGCTTTTGAAGTCGATGCCAGGCTCTAGAGGCCTGAGTCCTGACTCCACCTGGCCAATGGGTTTGCCAGAGGGGGTTTTGGGCGAGGGTCGTGACAATCTGTTGATAACAGACACAGGAGACACACACAAAGGTTTCATAAATACATTTATGTGAATGTTAAGTCAATGAAGAAAAAGTAGAATCTAGGTGGTCATGTGGCAGAAGTGATTGGCAACATCGCCAATATTACTATACAGTGGAACATAGGGGCTGGGACTATCTGTATATTTAATATAGGGCACTCGGGAGCTCAACAGGAGAGGACTACAACGCCAGAACTGGGTAAAAGAAAGAATGAATAAGCACTTAACCACATGAGGATATTCAAATGGTATAATAGATACAATTGTTACGATCAGTACAGGTCAGACCAGTACAAGATTGCGTCTTTATGCTACCTTATAAACATATACATAGTGCCTAAATTCAATCTCCAAGAATATCTTTCTAAGGTTAAATACACCACGAGATCTATAACACATAATAGCAGCTAGGATAGCTGCACAGCACAGTAATTCCACTAATTGATACTCTCCAAGATGGCCGCCACTCCTGCAGCTTGCAGGCCAGCTTGGATTTTACTTTCGATTCAGGAACTCCATGACAACCGACTAACATAAGTAAGCGTACGCGTGACGCACCGGCTCTCAGTGCTGTGGCGATCGTGTAACACGTAAAGAGTCTCTCTGACACGGTAAGCGACAAAGTTTAATATTGAGTTTGAAAATAATGAGATACGATGATGATGATGATTTTTATAATCACGTTGTTTTGCAGTTACACACGGGCATACAGCAACTTTTAGCACGAACGCGCACCTAAGGTCCGTGTCTGACGGCAACAATAGATGAATTCCAGTCACCATAGAAGACTGACTGGAGAAATCACTGCACTATGCATTTTACACTCACACAGAATGTGGTTTCACCAAACTTACAGAATAATGAATACTGAATAAAGAATCTTATACCCGAGGGTTAAAAAGTAGAACACAACACGAGCTGGTTTAGATGGTGGTTAGTGACCTCTAACAAAACAGAGATTTCGACAAGTGACATATATGGTTTGGTGGAGGTTAAGCAACGACATGCAGCATAGATAATGATATGGTTATTCAATCTGCAAAATACACAATGCCTACTAATTGTGGGAAATGATCTAACTGTGTTTATCTGTTTTCTCCCACTTGTTACGTTATATGTGATGGTGTGTACTGTTACATGTTGTGGGCGCCCTGTGAATCTATGTGAACTTATGTGAAAACTCTATGTGTTCTGGGAATGGAATAATGATGCAATACTCAACATTATGTTATTCACGTGTTCTGTTTATTAATGCATTTTATCCAGATTGTGGGTGAAAAGCATGGGCATTTGGCCCAGATGAAGGACTAGTTGTCCGAAATGCATAGGCCTATCCTTGCCCTTTGCTAGAAATCAAGTACCTAGGTGTGGTACTCTTATGGAGATTAAAAATCAGTAAAATTGAACAAAGGAGACTGATTGTGTTTTCTGCATTATTGGAATGATAACTAAGAGAGAAGAAAATATAACCTACTTTTGAAATAGAATAACCCTTTCTGGGCATCAGGGTGAGCAGCCCACACCGACAGCTCATTAGCCTAGGTCTCTTTTCTTTCGCAGGCGCACAGACTTAACATTTCTCCCAATTCTCGCAACCTAATTAGATGTTTGGACTCACGAAAAGAAAGTAAGGACTAGGCGCAACAGATATTGTAAAGATGGCAATGACAGATGCACACAGTGTTTGAGACATAGGTGGCAAAGGAAAGAGAAGAATTAAAAATGATGCCAACAATGCGAGCATTTGCAGAAGATAAAATCAAAAGAGGAGGAAAAGAAGAAACATGAAAAAAGAACTTCCATTTTGGTAGGATTACGGTGGAGAAAATGGTAGTGCGGCTAAACTTGTACCGCAGACAGGCAGAAATAGCAGAGTCAAGGGTATCGAAAGCAGAGGAAAAAGAAGAAAATCTGAATTATCCACTTAAAAATGGGATGAAAGATTGAAAGAGGATATGCGGTCAGAGAGGGTTACTATAGAGAGAAAAGAGAAGTGGGCCAAGTACAGAACCCTACGGGACACCATATTGAATGGGTCGAAGAGAAGAGGTCTCACCAAGCCAGACAAACAGAATAAGTTTGGTCAGAAAGTTGAGTAAAAAAGCAATGAAGTACAGAGCCAGAGAGACCACGATAAGCGAAAGAGGAAAGAAGAGTACCATCTAAAAAGCAGGAGGTAAATCAAGAAGGATGAGAATAGAAGAGACGAAAGTAGAAAGCTAGGGACATGAAGAGAAGGAGCAGTTTCAGTGGAGTGAAATGGGCAAAAGCCAGATCACAAAGGAGGAAGTAATGAGTACAGGTTTAAGTAGGAAGAGGCTTGGGTATAGACAACCCATTCCAATAGTTTAGAAATAAAGGGAAGAAGAGAAAAAGGCAAAAAGAAGCAGCTGATGTATAATTCAAGGATATTTTCAGCATATGGACTATTGAGAGATTGAATGATGAAAGTATGTGAGCAGAAGAGAGATTGAAGAGACCGGTGAGATGATGAGTTTAGGGAAGCAGAGATGGAATGGATCGAGAGGAAAAGCAGTGGGATGAGCATGAGATTAGAGAAGCAGTCAGAATCAGTAAGGGCAAGGAAGAACAAACAAAGAAGTAGTAGGAGAGGAAGGAAACGGAGTAAGAATGTAGAACAAAACATTGGTGTCGATCTAATCAGCAAAATCAGTGGAGGGGAGAGTAAGAAAGGGTCAAGAGGATGGGGGAACAATGTTATTGGGAATTGGAAGAGGCGTAGAAGATGAGAGAGAGTAACAGCGAGAACAAAGTAGCAGCATTTTGTAGCATCAAGCAACAGGCAGTCTTAGGAAGAGTGGAAAGGGAAGCAAGATTGTTAGTGGATTGAGATTTCTTCCAGCAATATTCAGCTATACGAAAGGTAAGTCCTAAGAGGGAGAATGGTCTGGATGGGAATTGACGATCGAAAGTGTATAGAAGATTGGTGTGAAGAGTGGAAGCAGCTTGGCCAGTAGAAAGAGACCAATAGGAGGACTGGATTCTGTGAGCCAAGGAGGACTTAAAAGAGTGCAAGTAACACAAGAAGAAAGTAAAGTAGTTCAGGAAGGATTAGGGGAAAAGGTAGCCAGAAGAACTGGAGAAGAGTAAACGGTAAGACTAATAGAGGGGGTTAGCCGTGAGAAACATACCAGTTAGAAAGGATGAAAAGATGCTATCAAGGTATTTGTGGGGGGAGAGAGAATCCAATTAAGACGAGTCAGTAAGAGGACCAGGCGAGTAGCAGTGAGATGAAGGTTAAAGTACCAGAGAAGATGAAAGGAGGAAGAAGTGTGGAGAGGAAAGAATCTAGGTTGTCATAAAAGCGGAGGACTAGGTGGTCTACAGTGGATATGAAAAGAAAGGGGGTTAGTTTTAGAAAAGGAGTAAACAGTGTACAACAGAATCAATTCGTGGACTTGGTGAATGAGACGATACTTATTCCAAATTTGCAATTGCTTTGATGACACAAACACACACACATTGATCCATCCACCCATTGAGGTGGATCCACCCATTGAGGTGGTTGTTAAACAACCAGTTTATTGCCAATTTTATGCTGCATGTTGATCATATGGTATTCACAATGGCCAGCTTCTTGAGACAGGCACAAGAAAGCATTGCACAGCGCATGCACACGTGTATCACATTGTACTTCACATCTTGTTAAAATGGATTTCTAAAATCAACCCTCGCGGGGGGGTGGGGAAGGTCAAGGTACATGGAAGAGTAGTCAAGGTTTAATCTCAGATGTGAGTGAGTGTAGTCTCAGGTGTGAGCGGTCTAAGGCCTCAGAGTTCACACAGAATAACACAATCATTCAGCTTAAACCGCATACTAAAAATACAGTTATTTATTAGGCCTTTAAGAACACACTAAGAAACTAAACTAGCAGGTGGTATTTTCACAAAAGAAAATATTACACAAATATATACATTCACCAGTAGGTTCACGTAAAATGCATCAACTAATCAGGTAAATAAGTTGTATGGGAGGAAAGGTCTTTAGGGCCCCCCTCCATTCCACACCAATATGCAGCCTATGACTCGCCCAACAGCCATTTATGCACCTGGGGCTTGGGATGCGGGATGGCTGCGGGCCGACACATGGGGCGGCACGGCTCATCCTGTAGCATATTACCAACTCCATTTTGTGACACCCTTAGACTCCATTTTGAAAACACAAGCAGCCTGATGGGCTGCCCCTCTCCCCTCCTGAACTTGCACAGCGAGCCCAGCGCTTCGCTCACCCTCCTCCCCTGGGCGGCTCTGCTGCAGGCCTGTTCTCACAGGAGACTAGGCACGAACAAGCTACATTACAAACACTGTATCTTTCACCTTCCGCAGTCCATCATTGACCTGCAGATGACCGGGCTGAAGCAGGGGTCTGAGAAAAACAGGCTGCTTCTATAAAACCTGTCCTGTTGTCCCCTCGCGGACCCCCACATTTATGATACGTGCTGTGGATAACCCCCAACACTGCTCCTCGTTTGAAGTGCCCGACATGTGTTCTAAGCCTGTGTGCCACCCTGATTCACCCATGCAGCTAAGCCATCTGAAGGGATGATAGATTTGCTGCAAGTCCATGAGATTGATTGTACATATTGAAATAAGATGGCCCTCACCCATCCCAGATCACACACAAAGTTATAAAATGTATGTTCGAGCCTTTCATTACTAGATAAGGATTCCTGTTGCTGTGCCACACATAAAGCAATGTATGATATCTATATGTACTCTATGATTTCCTAAAAATGTACAAGTATACAAATAGACAATTAAGTGTTGCAATATGTATGGGTTTTAATGTAATGAGTGCTGACTGTATAATAGAGTGTCCTTTATAGCATTTGTTTACCCTCTGAGCATTGAGTTACGCAAGTCATGTTATAAGCAGAACGTTGCAGACTCTTCCCTGTACCAATGCACACACACCAACCGGTTTCTACCTCATTTTGAATACAAGCTTTTCACGTGTGTCCCTCACAACGTAGAGAATATACGGCCCAACATGCTATGCGGCTTTTCCTCCTCTCACCCCTCTCATGCACCACTGCACACACAGCAGCCCCCACCTATCTTCCCCCTCTGGCTGGGCCTGGATGTGAAACCTCAGCCATGTGAATGGTGTGATGCTAAACAAGACTGTTGTTGATAGAAGTTATTTTGTAACATGGTACTCATGATAAACGAAAACGTGTAATATATACAATGTTCATAAGCTCGCATAATCCTCAATGCACGTCTAACTACACTGGCTTAATCCTACCTCGCATTTTAAATTATGTGAATGTAACCCACTTTCTTCCCCGCCTTAGGTCGGGCTGAGAACTAAAGGCCCTTATTCCATTGATAATGTGATGCTGTAACTGCAACCGCTCACCCCTCTGCTAAGCCTGCACCAAGTATCAGGCCTCCCCTAAGCTCCCAGACCCACAATAACACCATCAAACATGTTTCACACCCCGAGGTTGGTTAAAAGAAATATAGGTAACAAGCCTCCCCGCCCCGCTGCCTCTTTGATATACCAGCTATGTGCCCTCTGACCAGATAGTATCCAAGCTCACCCCAACCCCGACTGACCATGGTGGCAGTATATTTACTCTTGTACTAACAAACTATAAATATGTCCCCCACTAGATCTAACAACACAGAATGATGGATGTATCCCAGACATGTGAATGTTTGCTGATGTTTGGCAGAGCGCTCTCAGAGTTTGCAGAGTTCTCTGCTTGCCCTATATTGGTTGGATAAACTTTTACCTTTTAACTTCACCCGCACTTGGTCCTGGTCGCATTCCCATCTGGGGTGTGTCCATTATAGACTCTCATTGTGGAGTTTTAAATGCCTTTTTTGGGGGACTCTCACTTTCAAAGGTAAGTTATCGTATGCAGATACAATTAATAGAACCAGTACAATCTCAAATCTCCAGCCCTAAGATGTATGGGGCCTAGTGCCCAAAGGTCACAGGTTCCAATACAGGTTTCTCCAGGGAAGGGATTCTCTAGAAGGATGCAATGGACCTGTGGTGGGTATTTTAAACAGTTCAAAACTAAGTGGAATAAGTATTTGTCCAAACACAGACAAGTTCTCCTCTCTCTTCTAATCCCAAGGCTAGCACAGGGGTAGGATACTTGGAACCAGGTGTGTACCCAATGTTATCCTATGGAAGACAAGGGTGGAAAGGAACAGTTCCATTTACTTACATCCCCGCCCTTTGGGGTCAGATGTTCCTAGGGCACACCGGGGATCATCTGAGGATCACTGGGGACACCATCTTCTGTTTGTTTGGGTGAGTGGAGCCTAGGCGTGGCTAGTCCGAGTGCTCCCTAAGTAAGGAACCTGGGTAAGGTCCAACTTGAAGATGCAACACCAGATGATGAAGAATGCAGACTATCACAGTGCTGACTTTTTCAGGGCACTTCACACGATGAATATGACTTACAGTGACTGTCATCATTTGCAGGAGTCGACAGGCGATCTTCCAGGCGCTGTCACAGAGGCAGTTCCAGTTCAGCCTCCTTTGATGCTAGGATGCGCACATTTCAGGAGGAGACCGTGATTTACGGCACAGGCTGGCGACGACCACAGTCGGGCTTCAAAGCAGAATGGTGACGTCTCTGGCAAGGTAGCCCATGAGGGAACTCGTCAGTCCACCCGGCAGTCTAGGTGCACTTCCGAAGGCTCTTGGGGCATTAAGTAGGCATTGAGACTAGTTGATCCCACTAGTCCAAGGGCTGAACCGACAAGGGTCTTCTGGGATCTTGCAAAGGAGCAAATCTTTACCGGCCAATCATTGGAGAGGAGGCTGGTCCTCTGCATAAGTCACCCTCGGGTCATCCGCGGGCTGCTCTTCGACATAGGATTCTTGGCTTCAACGTAGATCTCACGAACGGCTGCAGAAGTCCTCTTCTTATCTGGAAATGGAGGCTAGTCCAAGGACACCAATGCAAAGGAGCTGCCACTTTCAAACAGCTAGTAGTTGTCCAATCATGAACAACTATTGGTTCACATCCGCCCAGCAGCAGACTTTCTGGCATCAAGGGATGTGGACTAGACAGAGCGACAGACAGACAGAGCGACAGACAGACAGACATTTTCCCAGGTCATTGCATGACCTTGTGTGGGATTTCCTGAGCTGTGAGGGCAGAAAGAAGGCCAAACTACACTGTGGCCAAAGAACAGGCGAAAAGCATTGTGGCACGCCATCTTAGGATGGTAGTCACCTTTAACAGTCATTCGGGATAAACCCTGAAAGGGCACAAGTAAAATAAAAACAGTAAACATTTTACTGCTTCCACCAGCTTGTCTTAGGCTCCTGAGCTCTCTGGTCTTAAGCTGGCGACTGATAAACCAAATAGGATGTTCCCCGTCTGAGAGGACGGCTCATATCCCAGTGCCAGAGGCATCTATCTGCACTATAAAAGGTCTCTGAAAATCAGGTGCCCTGAGAACAGCAGTCTGGCAAAGGGAATCCTTCATGCCTTGGAAGACCTTCTCACAACTCCTCGGACCAAGTGATGTTAGGTTTCTTTGCAGTAGTGAGGGCAGCTATAGTTCCATGATCTACCATTATATTCCTGTAATACCCAGTGAAGCCTGGAAAAGCTCTCACCTGGGTTTGGGTTGTGGGAGTTTCCCAGGTTTGTACAGCTTGTACTTTGCTGGTTAGATGCTGAATTCTGCCCCCACCAACCACATGCCCATGGTAGGTCACTGAACCTTGACAAATCTGGCATTTGGTAGCCTTTATGGCCAAGTGGGCCTGCAACACTATCCTAAGGTGTCTCACATGCTCTTCCCAAGTAGGGCTGAAGGCTGCATTATCAACCAGATATGCCATGCAGAATTTGTCTAACCCATTCAGGACATGGTTGATGAACCTCTGGAAAGTTGAAGGTGCATTCTTTACACCAAAGGGCATTACCCTGCCCAGGTAAAGTCCCTCAGGCGTTAAGTATGCATTCTTCTCTTCAGCATTTTCTGTCAGGGATATTTGCCAATACCCTGCAGAAAGATCAAAAGTGCTAAGATACTTTGCAGCACCAAGTTTGTCCACCAACTCATCAGTTTGTGGAAGGGGGTGAACATCTATCTTGGTGCCACTATTAGGAATTCCATAGTCCACAGAGAAACTAAACTTTGTGGTGCCTGCTTTTGGTACAAAGAACACTGGACTAGAGCAAGAACTACTAGAGGGCTTTATCAGCCCAAGATCCAACATCTTGTTGACATCAGACTTGATGTGAGATTTTACTTTGTCCGACATCCTGCAACTGCTACTTTTCGTAGGCTCACTATCTCCAGTATCAATGTAAATCATACACTAAGGCGCTAAGGGGGAAACAAAGCGGAAAATTGCCTAAGCAAGGTTTTCACCTCACCTTGCTGTTGCAAGGTCAGATGAGGGGACAATTTGACACCACCAATGAGCCATCCAAAGGGCTGCCCTGGAACAAGTCAGGGAGAGGTTCAAATTCCTCTTCCTACCTTTCTGAAGCCAGAAGCAGGGCTTCGATTTCAACCCTAGGGATGAAAGCATTCAACCTATTCACGTGGAACACTCAGGGAGTCTGATTAGGTTGTCCAAGGTCCACTAAATAGTTCACCAACAAATCTATCCACTATCCGGCAAGGACCAGACCACTTGTCCTGCAAAGCTCTAGGCCTTGAAGGGTTCATGATCAGTTAAAGCTTTCTGGTCATACCAATGTTTCACCAGTGCGTGTCCAGCCTACAACATTTGGAGCCATCAGAAGGGTCCTCTTCTTCCTTAACCCAATCGCACAGTCCAATACATTGGTAGTGACAGGAGGAGTGGGAGATTCCCATCCTTCCGAACTATAGCTAGGGGTCCCCTGACAGGGTGACCAAACTTGGGTTCAAAGAGGCTAAAACCAACCCCTTCTTGAGTTACATAAGCACAGCATTAGAAGGTACAACTTTCTTCTTTGGGGCCCCTGAAGAGCTCTAATCACGCTTTTGAAAGTTCTATTAAATCCCTCAACTGATCCATTAGTCTGTAGATGAAAATGCAGGACAACCCACATTCCTTCCGCATGGCCTGCATATACTTAGATATGAAGTTGCTATCTCTCTCAGAAACAACTTCATTAGGGAAGCCAACTCTAGTAAAGATCCAGCAACTGATTTGGCATTTACTGTCTTCAGTGGAATAGCCTCAGGATGTCTAGTGGCATGATCAATTACAACTTTGCGTATCACACTTGCAGGATCCGAATGCACAAGGGCTCGTAAGATCATTTGTTTTGTCCTCCCTTTGTCTTCCCTCCCTTGTCTTATTAAGCCTAGAAACACTTGTGCACAGGAATGTTATAAATGACTTATCATCTGATGTGATATATCACTAATATAAACCTACTGCCTGAGGATGTAGGAGGGTCAAGGGGACATCAATCCCTACCCTCTCAAATGGTACACCCACTACTGGTAGTGGTACCTGGGGAGCCTGAACCTTTGCCTGATGTTTCCCAGAAAACTGACAAGTTGTGAAAATCCTGCAGTAGTTTTCTATCTGCACCCCCATCTTAGCCCAGTAGAAGTGCATCAATAAATTCTCCTTGGTCCTCTTGAAGGCAAAATGACTTGCAAGAGGGACTTCATGCGTCAACTGCAGGAGGCTAGGGCCTCACATGCTGAGTGACCACCAACCTGTTAGGTCTCCTCCAGTCTACTCTATAGGTTCACTATACAGTAACTCACCTTCTTAACAGACCCTATGCTTCATAGGGGATTCACCCACCAAATGGGAGCAGGCCTGTCTCCTTAGGCACTCCAAAGATGGACACTCTTGTTGGCCCTCACTAAGTCCATCACTAAAGGGATCCCTTTCTGCAAGCAAGCTTTGCACTTCAGGGTGCTCATGGGGATTGCGAATCTCCTTCAAACTTTCTTCCTTGTCAGTTTCAAGGGTCGGGTCAACTACCTCAAACCCAGGGGAAGAGCTTTGGATTCTTTTCTCCCTTAGTTTTGGCTTAGATTACCTCTTAGACTTGGCTAAAGCAGCCTTCGTTGTTTGAGACTTAGTGTCGGGTAGTTCTGCAATGTCTCCCACAATATCTAAATCTCTGATATCATTCCCTAACAGAAACCTTCCAGGAACATGCATATGCACACTGACAAGTATCCTGACCACTCCCCCATTGACAGCTAGAGTGACAGGCAGGCATAACTTGGAAACTGAGAGGGGGACAATACGCCAACTTGGTGGGCATCATATGAGCTCTGGCAGATGCTCAGAGTTTACCATAGTGGAATTCACCACAGTTCAACTGGTCCCAGTGTCCCTAATAGCAGAGGTGTCTACATCACCAGCTAGCACACTATCCTAGCATAAGCTTCAGCAACTCTAGGTTCCCAGGATATCCTGGGAACCGAAGACCTTCAGATCCAATGCCATGGGACAAGGAGTCTGAAGAGAAGGCTGCTCCAATGAGAATCTCGTCCTCTTCATAAGGAAGGGACAGATTCACAGAATGGTCCCCCAAGTTCTTACCCTTACATCTGGGGTCCCCCTTCACATGGTCACTTGCTACGCAGGTTACACAAGATCCACTGGGCCAGTGTATGTGGGGGAGGCGTATTGTGTCCCGCCTCCTTGCTTGTGATAAGTCCCACTAGCTGTTAGGGAGAATTCTCTGTAAAGGCTAATTTCCCAAACCTAGTGAGTCCCCCAGCAGCTCTGCTGGATTTTTGGGGTTTATTCTTTTCTCCTGCTAAGAGTGAGACTCTTTTACTCCCACTCTTAGACATGATTTGAGATGTTCCTTTATCTTTCCATGTGTTTTATGGGCTATGGGGTCTTTTACTCCATAGGGTCTCATGTGTTTTTGATGTGGGTTACACAGCACCCTCCGTGCCGTAACCCAGGGGTGTCGTAGCGACCCCCCAACATAGACTCCATACCCTGGGACTGACTACTGTCTCCCAGGGCATGTAAAGTCACCATTGGCTTTACTAGTCCCAAATTATGAACAGAAACCAGTACAAACCATCATATTGTGGACGTACTGGTCGGGGCAATTCGGTTGCCCCGGGGTCTGTTGTTCGAGGGGGCACGTCTCCGTCCCCCCTGATCGAGTTTTGGCTGGTGGCAGTGGATACTACTATTTATATTTGACCGCGAATATATCTCTATGGGATTTTCCCATTGTTCGAGCCTACCAACTTTAATAATTTAATTCTTATAGCCTCGAACATACCGCCGGTTTATTTATTTAAAATTAATTCACCGGTTGGTATTTTTTGCCAGAACTCTATTCTAAAATGGCGTTTGTGTTCTCTCCTGTGACTCCAACCCAAGTCGAGCCCTTTGTTCCAATTTTTGGCGGGCTTCTCCACAGAAGCCTCCAAAAGTGGTGCCACTCTGTCTGGGTAACACAGGGGGTGTGGGAGGTGGTTTAGGCACCCTGGACTGAGTTGCCTTGGCAACTCAAGTCGCTCTCTTGTGTGATTGGCCCAAGTGGTGAGCCAGCCGGCTCACCACTTAGCATGTTTGATTGACAGCTAGGCTGAATGAATGGGGGTTTGCTGCATAAAAGCAGGGCTTTGGGGACTGGAACTTCAGAAGTCGCCACAGGACCTAAGAATCCGAGGAGGGAGAAGCTGAGCCGACCTGCAACGACGACACCACCGGTGGAGCCATGCTGAACCGTCTCACCACTTTTCCCGACGACAGAGGAGATCTCCAGTCCAGAGAGTCTTCTTCCTTTGACTGGTGGGGATAACCAGTTTTGCCTTCTTTTCACCTTCCTGGAGCATCTTGTGGCCGCCTTGCCCGTGCCAAGCACCCCGGCAACCGGAATACCACGGCTTACCACTACCGCGAAGAGAAGGGTAGTACCTTTTAACCGAAGAACTCCGCGGCTGGTTTCTTCCCTGGCAGTGCAACGACCTTCATCTTTCCTCCACGGCGAGACCTCCTCTTCCTCTGGACGAAACACCGACTTGCGCCCGCTGCCAGGAACAACTGCCCCCGCTGGAGCTTCCTTCACACTTAAGGTACTGTGTCCCGCCTGGCTTCCCTTGCGACAGATCGTTCGGGGTGACAGTAAAGCCTCGACTTTCTAACCTGGGCTGGCCTGGGACAACCTAGCTAACTTTTCCTGACTTTAATTTCATCCTTTTTGTGCAAACTATCTACAAGACTCTTTCGGCATAACCCCACTGTGTGAACCTGGACCCCTTCTGCTTACTCTCTCCAAGAGCTGGGCCCTGCAATTGACTTCCTTGCTCTCCAGTAGAACTCTGCCTATCCTGCCTTACTGTGGTTCTTTTAAAAGTATTGAAACTTGTGTGCTTCCATAACTCTGCCCTTTTCCCTCCCTTTTTTATAACTTATTAGAGTGCCATCTTATGTTAAGCGCTCACCTCGTTCTGAAAATAAGTGGTGTTTCTCACTAAGACTGCCACAGCTACCAAGTGAATCTGTGGGGTACAGACTGCTACCAAGTGGGTTTACTGCCAAACACCTGTAGTCTTAAATCTTTTGCAGTGGTCCCTAAGGGAACTGCACAGGTTTCTGCCTAACACTAGCCTTAACATGTTCTTCATGCAACTTCAACTTAACACCCTTTGTGGGCCTTATGGGATGAAGATTTATCAGAACGCCCACCCTCTTTCTCTTTTTGCTTTGTCCCTCTTCATACTAACGGAAGCATGTTTGCCCTTATGCGACACTGTGCGATATCGAAAGATCACAGCAATGGCCAGTTACTTAGGATTTAACTCCTTTAAATCTGCCATAAATGTGTTCAAGCATAACAAGATTCATCATGCCCTCCAAAGTGGACACTGTATGGCCTGCAACTCAACCACTCAAGTTCTTCAAGGAGTCATTCACAAATGTACCCCACATATCACCACCTTTCTTTTTGGAGTCTCTGAATCTCTAAGTATCGATTAGTTTACCCCAGAATTCCCAGACAGGGCCCAGTATTATTGCAGGAGATGCAACATATACTTGCAGAACTATGCCTGAAAGGAAGTGTGCACCACCCAGGAAGCGAATCCCCCACCCAATGGTCTGTTTGTCAATCTCCAAGTCGATTATATACAGTTAATTTGATGTACTAATCTGCAGTACGTGCTTGTGGTTTTGTACACTTTCTCCAGGTGGGTGGAAGCTTCCCCATGGCAGATGGCAGACACCATTTCTGTAGAGAAAGCTCTCCAAGGATTTCATAATAAGGTTTGAGCATCAATCAGTATAAATAGTGACACCAATTTTGCCAAACATCTTAAATTATGTACTGCACTAAGCATACAGCACAATATCCATTGCCCCTACCATCTTCAAACAGCATGTGCACTGAAGTGCTAAAATGGCACAAACAATTAACTCACCAAGCTCTACAACAGTAAATATCATTGGCACTGCTTGGCATTAGGAGCACTATGGCCGAAAGGCTGGGTTGGGTCCACATGAAGTCCTGTACGGGCAGCCAATGTGCTTACCCTCAGGACCACCTTTGAAAAATGGTCATGCAAATCTGCACCTTTCTGATGACGGTCTCATGGACTAGTTAGATTTCCACCATTAGATCTGTTCACACATAGGTGAAGGACACGTTGCAGAGGAGACCAGCAGAAGCCAGCCTTTCTCTTCAACCAGGGATTTTGTGCTAGTTAAGAGCTTCCAGTGAAAATCAGCCTTGGCACCCCGGTGGAAGTGTAGTTACCAGGTAATTATCAATATTGCATTGGTTGTGAAAGTAAGGGGTGTC
This sequence comes from Ambystoma mexicanum, assembly GCF_040938575.1. Taxonomy (NCBI): domain Eukaryota; kingdom Metazoa; phylum Chordata; class Amphibia; order Caudata; family Ambystomatidae; genus Ambystoma; species Ambystoma mexicanum. Next base: position 634,328,923 of record NC_090928.1, on the reverse strand, counting down.
CCAGTCTGGGTATACGCCTCCTACTGTAAAAAGAAAACTGACCTGTTCATGGGAAGTTACTACTTCTGAAATGGAAACCTTGCCCTCGTATAAGAGCAGGTATATTGCGACCTTGCAAGGAAGGCTGGCTGGAGATTGCGGAGTGCGTTTACTTTTGGGATTTCTGCCAAAACCAGCAGGGTTTCAACCAGCCAGATTCCATATCCCTGTGAAGCCCTCCCAAATTGGATCTCCAATGAGGATTAGCCAAAGGCACTGGCGGTGGAGGCACAGCCAATGACCCCATCTTTTGCAGTTTGAACTCCCGCTCCTACAGTCCCAAATGAAGTAGTAGAGTCTGAACCTCTGCATTTGTCCGACATACCTTTTCTATTGTTTTTGTATTCTGTATTTTGTAGAGGACAGCTGGGACATGGAGAGGGAGAATCAATCTCAAAGAGTGGAAGGTTACCGAGCATCACTCAGAGGATCAAACAGCCTATAGAGAAGTGGAGCACCTAGGTTGCAAGTGACAGGAATATATTATGTAAATATACAAGAATTAGAAGCTGGTATTGCAACAGACCAGTATCATGATGGGTTATGTCTCTCGATAGCTAATTTGATTTAAAGTACTCAAATCATGCAACAATGAAAGCCAACCAGAAAAGCTGAAGTACCACATGTATCATAACCTCTGCTTAACATTTCTTATAGATTCCAGCACAGACAATACTATTTTTCTGCACTTTTGCCATTATTTTAAGGAGTTCATCTGTGATTCAATTTAAGCCCTTCAAGGCTTGTCTACCCCTAGCTTTAATATCCAATTCTGAATTGTGCATGTTATGCTGATTGCATTAACTGTTAACACCACTTTGCAAAATGTGATGCCAGGAATTTTTGTATATTTTGCAGTTCCTTTATTGGGACAGGGACTTTATTTTCTAATTATACATGTATAATTGTTGCACAGATTGTAGTTGTTACATTGTTTAGTACCCTCCTCTTTATCTCCAGGTTTTATTGTATGAGTAGGTCTTCTACCTTTTATGATTTGTTTCCGTTTTTTCCCCTTTTTGACTACTGCATTCACTTAATTGTAGGAACCTTTCAATACTTTTTAAATGTATTCTTAGAGTTGAAGTAAGTGCTTTTGCAGTTCATACAATAATGTTAGTAAGATGCTTCTATTTGGTTTTCTTAGTGTATAATAGATGTTAGACTGCTGCTTGTTTACATTTCAAGGCATTTTTTTTTATTTGCTATAGTTAGTTTCCAAGGTTTTCCCTGAATGTTCACCAGGCTGCTTCTATTACTGTTACTATTTGTCTCTCTTTGGTATATTCTTATAGTAACATTTCAAGTGCCCTAACTTCTGATATGTTATGGATTCTTTTTGTGCAATAGGTTTTGTTTCTTTGCAGAAAGTCTACATAAATAAGTGCCAAAATGTTATGTTGCTTTGACATGTATGCACATTTTGTCTACATCACTGAACTGTGGGGATGTTGTTTGGGGAACCTTTTTCAACTGTGCATTGGATCCCATATAAGGGTGCAGCTGCTTTGTTTCAAAGCATTGCAACCCTTTTTTTTGTAAAGGCTGGTCCCTACAAAGTGGTGTCCAATTGCCCCTATTGTGAAGAAGCACTTGATCATTTCCTGAGACCCATTGCGATGACGTTCAAGTTTGTCTTTGTATATAACACATACCTACCCTCCCCTTCAGTCACACCTTTTCCTCTTTTTACTGCAGCGTACCAGATGATATACCCATATATTGAAGGGCAGACCTTTGTCTGCATGAAATAAAATTAAGTTGATACAGTGTAAAGTAAGTTTTTGGCAATGAGTTCAAATGTTTTAGGGAGAAGCAAAGTGAATTTCGCAAGAAAATGTTTGAGCACTAGTTCCAGCAACTAAGGGATACATTACTCACCATAATCATATTTCTGATGCTTGTATCTGCTTAGATTCACATGCTGTGCATAGGTCGACATCTAGTGGAAGCTGCAGAGTATTAGAGTAGTTGTTTCGAAGCTCGAAAAGGGACATCGGCAGGGCGTGCCAGTAATACTATCCCTAGTGTGACGTCCACTATAACCATGATCCTTCACGCGCCAAAGTCTCTCAGATTGTTATTTTTCTGACATGAGGTAGCATGAAGTGTAGCGCAAGTACAGTTGTATCCAAGCAGATACGTATCAGGCAAGCTCATAAGCATCCATGCGCGCCTTCTCTCCGAGGGGAGGAAGGGTGGTCGCATGTGAATCTAAGCAGATACAAACATCAGAAATACAATTACGGTGAGTAATGCATCCCTCCTGAGGCTTGTGGAATCTGCTTAGGTCACATTCTGTGCATAGATTAGAGAGCAGTGTTAGGAGAAGGTGGTGGGATGTGAGAAGGTTCATGGGAAAACAGATGTCTTAAAACCGCTTGTCCCACCTGTGTATCTGTCTTGGAATGAGTCTCAATGCACTAATGCTGAATGGAAGTGTGTATTGAGCTCAATGTAGCTGCTTTGCAAATGCTGACTAGAGGGACATTTGCAATGAAAGCCAGAGTGGCTCCTGTGCTCCTTGTGGAGTGAGCTCTAGGCGTAAAAGGAAGCGTCTTGTTTGATAGAGAATAGCACAATTGAATACATCTGACTATCCACCTGGAGGTGGCATTCTTGGAAACGCGGTCAACTTCTCTGCCTGGTGCTATGGAGACAGTTGATCGGTTTTTCTTAGCGGTCTGGACTTGTCTACATAGTAGAGGTCGGCTCTCCTCACATCTAGTGTGTGGAGTTTTACCTCAGCTGAGCTGGTGGGTTCCTGAAAGAAAGCTGTTAGCTCAATAGACTGGTTTACATGAAAGTTAGAGATGAATTTAGGGGAGAACATAGGGTGATTATGTAAAACTAGCTAGTCTTTCTGTACAACACAGAAAGTATCCTGCACTGACAATGCTTGTATTTCACTAACTCTTCTTATGGAAGTGATAGCCACTAAGAAGGCAGTTTTGTAAGTCGAGTATTTGAGATCAGACTTGTGCATTGGCTCGAAAGCGGGTCCCATGAGTTTAGCAAGTACAAGATTGAGATCACATCCTGGCGGCGGGTTTGTAATTGGAGGGTGGAGTCTCTTTACTCCCTCCATGAATGCTTTGATGACCGGTACCATCCACCATGAGACTTTATTGTGGGAAGTGGTATAGGCTGAAAAAGCCGCGAGGTGGACCTTTAAAGAGTTGAATACTAACCCTGCATCTAGCAAGTGGAGCATATAAGTTAAAATGTGGGAAGGAGTACATTCTATGGGGTTAATTTGTTTAGACTGGCACCAAATTACAAATCTCCTCCACTTGTCAAAATAACAGTGAATAGTGTTGGGCTTTCTTGATTCTTTCAAGATATCCATACATCTCTGTGGCAGATTAAGGTGCCCAAACTCTGACTTCCGGAGCCATGCTGCCAAGTTCATTGAGTGAGTTTGAGGGTGCACTGTTAATCCTAGGTGTTGAGTGAGCAGATTGGTCATGTATGGGAGCACGATGGGATCACACATTGCCAGTTTGCGCAGATGTGGATACCAGGAATGTCTTGCCCACATAGGAGCAACCAGGATGAGCGTCACCTGTTCCTTGTGGATCTTGTACACCACCTTCCTCATTAGAGGTGTTGGGAGAAATGCATAAGCAAATTTCTCTGACTAGTTCATCTATAGGGTGTTCCCCTTGGAGCCTGGCTGGGGGAACCTGGACGCGAAGTCTGGGCATTGCCTTTTTTCCGCTTGTAGCGAACAAATTCTATTGTGGGGAAACCTCATTTGCGAGAAGAGGTGTTCTACGACCCCTGCATCGTGTTCTTCTGGTAGGGGATCTCTGCTCAATGAGTCTGCGAGAGTGTGGAGTTCCCCTGGGACGTGCTGTGACGATAGGAATATGTTCTGTTTGAATGCCCATTTCCAAAGTAGTTGCGCAAGCCGGGACAGATTTGGAGAATGTGTGCCCCCCTGTTTGTTAATGTAAAACATCGCTGTAGTGCTGTCTGTCAGGACTTGCACAGATTGGTTCGCTAGGTGAGACTCGAACGCTTGAAGGGCTTTGAATATTGCCAGTAGTCCTAGTAGATTGATGTGGTTCTGTGCTGCCGCATGAGACCACAAACCATGAGCTGTGTGGCGAAGGTAATGAGCCCCCCCACCCAGCGAGTGAGGCGTCAGTCGTGACAATCGCTTGTACTTCCAGATTGTAGATGGGTTTCCCCTTCAACAGATTTTCTCCTGTCCACCAGCGAAGATTTTGTACTAGTGTTGGTGAAACACCCACTAGATCGTCCCACTGACTACTCGCATGAGGCCATTGTTTCGCCAACCACTCCTGCATGGGTCGCAGGCGCACGTGATGTACCAGGTAAATGCAAGATGCCATCCTGCCTAGCAAATGCATTGATTTGCACACCCATATCTGGCAGCCGGCCTGATCATGTGGTATTTGCAGTAACATGTATTGGACTCTTTCCTCTGATGGAAAGACCAATCCCTCTCGTGTGTTTATGACTGCTCCTAGGAACTGCTTGGTTGCGCTTGGCACTAGGCTTGAATTTTTCTTGTTGATGGAAAAGCCAAATTGGAAGAGTAGGTTGATAGTTCTCTGAATGTTTTGCCTGCAAATTAGGGGAGACTCCCCTGTACTCAGCCAGTCGCCCAGGTAAGGGTACACTGGGATTGCCTCCCTGCGCAGGTTTGCTGCCACCACCACCAGTAGCTTCGTGAATACCCTTGGACTAGATGCTATTCCGAAGGGTAGCACTTTGAATTGGTAGTGCTGGTTCGCTATCTTGAAACGCAAGAATCTTCTGTGTGCTGGGAACATTGAAATATGAAAATAGGCAGCTTTCATATCCAGTGTTGCCATGTACTCCCCCTTTTTTAGTAGAGGGATTACCTCTTGTAGCGTAGTCATGCAGAATTTTTATGGCTTGACAATTTGTTTGCAGGTCACAAATCTAATACTGGGCACACTGTTAGATCTTTCTTTGGCACAAGGAAGTAAGTTGAATAAATACCCTTGTTTGCCTGGTTTGCCGGGACGGCTTAGATGGCGTCCTTTAGTAGAAGCGTGGCGATTTCCTCGAGGAGGATGCGCTGGTGTTCCTTGGAATGGGTCTTTTGTCGTTTGGGGGGGGGGTTCTGGGGTTGCTCAAGGCGCTCTATACAATATCCGCCTGTTATGGTGGACAGCACCCATCTGTCTGTGGTGATTTCCTCCCATGTGTGGGTGAAGCTGGATATGCGCCCTCCTACTGGAGAGGCATGGGAGGGCACCTGGAGCGGATAGTCCCTGCTTTTGAGGTGGGGTGCCACCTCGGGAAGAGTTGCCCCTACTGCGGCCGTGGGCTCTGCACGCTCCTCTAGGGTAATTCTGGGAGGACTTACCCTGATTGTTTCCACAGGCAGTACATTGGCTCTGGTTATATGTGGAACCCCTCTGTGAATTTTGGCCACCTGAGCGACGAAAATTCCCGTTTTAGCCCTGGCCAGTAGGTTTATTGGTCAGTTGGCCCAATGACTTGAGAGTATCGTATTCTTCTTTGGCCGTCTTTAAGGCACCCTCGATGGCCTTGCCAAAGAGCACATTGGGTTCATCGGGCATGTTATTAAGGGTAGCTTGCGTCTCTGGTTTAAAACCCGATTGGCGCTACCAAGCGTGACGCTTGCTAATTGTCCTTTCTGCTATTATCCTGCCTGCGTTGTCCTCAGCGTCAAGATTTTTAATAAGAAGCTTAACACTGCCCTGCCTTCTGCGAACACCGGGGCAAGCTGAGACTTAATTGGTTCCGGGGCCGATGATAGTAAGGCCGAGACCTCATCCCATTGGCAGTTGTAGCTGGCCAACAGGGTAGAATTGTTAGCAATCCTGGTCTGGAATGCCGCAGAGGAGGCCACCTTTCTGCCCATTGAGTAAAGTCTCTTGCTTTCCTTGTCAGCTGAGGCCTCAGAGGAAGCCAGGGGAGTACCAACCCTTTTCCTTGTTGTAGTAACAACTAATGAATCAGGCTTCAGTTGCCGTCTGATATACAGCATGTCAGAAGGGGCAGGTCCAAACAGTTTCTCTATGCAGGGGTTTACCCGCGTAAGATTAGGGGTCTCTAGCTATGGCTGTATTTTTCGCTGAATGGACTTGAGGGATACACTGAGTAACAGCCTTCTTATCTCCTAAGATTTCATCTACAAAATCTTTATCTTCTTGTTCTTCCTGAGTAGCCTCTGCTGCCTTGACGAGCACTTCATTTAGCAGGGGTTGATTGTCAATGGGTGAGTCCATGACCGGGTGGGTCTTGATTAACAGGAGTGTCCATGACATACATATTTGTCTCGGGGTCAACCTCAGGGTCCTCATCATCCCCGTAATAAGGGTCTGCTGCATCATCCCCATAACAAGGGGCTGCTGCCTCTTGAATAGAGAGGTCTTCATGATCGGAGTCCGGGTCATAGAGGTCAATGAATGTGCCTTGCACTGGATTCTCGGGGCGAGACCTCTTAGCAGGGGGTTGAGCAGGGATCTGCGACCCAGAAGGTGCTGCAGTGGTGGGGTGGGGGAGGAGTGGAGTGGAAGCTCTTGAAATAGTCAGGGTCCTTTTCATAGAAGTTGGCCATGAAGGACATCCTCCTCATGACCCCATCTATATCCTCAGCCGATCATTGGGCAGAACTAGTAATGACCAATGGTTGAGAAGGGAGCCCTAAATCTCCATCTGTGGGAGGAAGTAAGGTAGAAGGAGGAGCCTTCTTTTTCAGGGTGGAAGACAGAGAATCATGAGATATAGGTTCTTTACTCTTCTGAGTGGGCCTAACATCCTGAGATCTCTACCTATGAGGGGTCTTAGAGGACTTTTTCTTGGACTCCCTCTCTTTACCCTGGCCCCCTGAAGTGTCTTTCTTGACTAAGTCAGCCAATCCAGACTGTATGCGGCCTTGTACCTGAATTGACGCAGAATGTCGAATTTCGGGTGTGGGCAGAACCGGAGCCTCGTCTGCGGATGATCGGCCCCTGGTGGGAGTTTTTCACGCGACGTCTGTACCGTCCTTCGACGTCCGAGGCCCGTCATGTGGCGATCTGGATCGAGAGTGCCCAGAGGACAGAGATTCAACAGACCTCTCCCTAGACGTCTGCTCGACACGTGTGTCGAGTCGCGGGCGTGGGTTGTGCGTTTAGTGGAGGATGAAGTGATAGCGCTTCCGCCGCCGAGTGTTGTCCCCATAACAAGGCCTCCGGCCTGTCTTCTGGGGTCGGCGCCTTTGCTTGGGTAACCGGAGCAGCCCTGTCATCATCGGATACCGCAGTGTTGCTGCTGTCGCTGAAGGCGCCCGCTACTTCCATGGCCTCAAGGTGCTTGGCGTAGTGGTCCCAGCGTTTAGTAGATCGGTCCTTCAAAGTTTTTGTCTTGAAGAGTCTGCACGCTCAACAAGAACACTTGACGTGGTCTTGCGGGAGACAGGTTACACACAAGGTGTTTATCGACCCACAGAAATTTCCTATTGCACTTGGGACAAAATTTAAAGGGGGTCTTGTGCATAACGGAATGACACGGCAGATAGGCGAATGTAGTGTAAGAAAAGGGGCATATATATACTAAAATGACCTCCCCCCTCTCTCCCTACTGTGTGGGCCAAAGCCCGTAGCGGCCTTCCAAGGCCGAAACGGATCCGTCGCGGGAGTCTTTTGACAGTCGTTTTTCTTGTCCTTCACCAGCGTCTGCAGTTTCGATAGTCAGTGGTATAAAGGATAGTAAGAAGAAACAATCGGTAATTTGATAATAGTAAATGGCTATAAGCCGAAAGAGGAACTCTGCTATAAGCGTCCGTCTAGAATGGTGGAAAACACAATCTGAGGGACCTCGAAGCATGAAGGATCATGGGTACAGTGGACGTCACACTAGGGATAGTATTACTGGCACGCCCTGTCGATGTCCCTTTTCGAGTTTCGAAAACAACAACTGTAATACTCTGCAGCTTCCACTAGATGACGGCTTATGCACAGCATGTGATCTAAGCAGATTCCACAAGCCTCAAAAATGATGTTATGGTATTCTTCTAATCAGTGCTTTCAGATAAAGGATCAACAAATAATATCTTTCTCCCTTCTATAGAATATTGGTAATTTTCGTTACACATAATAAATCTCAAATGTTCCAATGTTATAAACATCATTAGTAATTGTTTGTAGGAACAATGACCACAGTTAAGGAACATAAATGGGAAATGATATATTTTAAATACTGTGCCAATTAATATTGTGATGATGATGCATTGTCAACTTCTGACCTTATACCATGATATGGTTTAAACGAGAATGGCATGGGTTCCCTTCGTGGGCAATATCTCAGAGTCCCATGCACAGTCTGTGCTTCCTGCTGATGCCAAATGATTTCATACATTTTTGGCAGTAACCGTTCCCAATCCATTTCTTCAATTACTTTTTCATGCGTTAATAGTACATTGTGTTGCACTTCCTTAAGGATCACTACAAGTCGTACTAATAAATGCATACAAACTGAGCATATGGACGTAGATGCACCAAAACCACAACTATACAGTAAAATTCAGTAGGCGAATACAGAAATAAAGGGTAAAAACATATACCAAGAGCACTAAACTGAAAGTAAACACTCAGAGGACACAATTGACATTTTAAAACATTCCTTTGAATGGTCATCATTGGATCATTTATTTGCTGTTAATGGCTTCCTCTATGAAATGCCCTGTACTTTGCCTTTCAGCACCCTGTTTTTTAAACTTTCTCAACTAGTAGGCGCTGCTTTGATTGTCAAGTCATTATTGTTCAGATCACCATTTAAGCTCCAGATTAAGCATGTGCAAATAAGTTCATTAGAAAATGATCTCACCCAACAACAGCAAATTTCTGCCCATCTACAATCAGGAAGTCGGTTGGCTTTCGTTCTTCAGCGGCTGCAACTAAAAGCAAAAAAAAAAAAAAAAAAAAAAACCAATCCATTTGAAAATTTGTGAAAGAACAAAATGCACATGTTCACAAAATGAACTAGCAAAGAAATGCTTATGTTTGAAGGCCGGGTCCAAATTTCCGTTAATGTTTAACTTGTGTTAAAGTATATACAAACTATTCAAGACCTGACCTCATGTGATCCTATTAAGTAGAAGACAATTTTACCACCAATAAAACGGGGAGGATGCATGCTCTCCCCTCCAAACTCTAGCAAATATGTTTTGGTGGCATCATGAAAAGATCAGCTGAATCAATCACAGCAACAACTTCGAGCAAATGCTCTTGTCGTAGAAGGGGATAATGGGGCCTAGATAGAAACAGAAATATCATTTTGACAGTAAGCAAAGCAATATACATTTTCAATAAATTAAGAACAATTAAGGACCATTCATTTAATATCGTTTTCTAATAGTTCATCCTCCAATTCTAAGGGTTACATCTCTATTTCATCACGCAGTCAATCTCTACTGATTCCCTACAAAATAACAGCCCCTGTCCAAGATCAAGCAGTAAGAGATATGTTAAAAGCACATTTAAAAACAAAAACAATGTAATATTAAGGAAGTGGATCTTTGGAGATGCAACTGAAAAAGGCCCAGCAGCCCAAGACTGTTCACAAATGTTGCCTTTCACTTGCAGCACAATAGAAGATAATTGAGGGGGCTGACCTGCATATTTTAGCAACACCACAGGGTATAATTGACCAGTAGTAGGGACATAATTGGGGCCTACTCCAGATTGCAACTGAGCAGCACTAGGTTTTACTTGAAGAGCATTACAAGATAACTGAACTGTGACACAGGGCAATATTTAATTGCACCAAGGGTGTTAAATTGATAACCACCTTGCCTGTCGTTCTCGTCAAAGTTCAGAATCTAATCCTTAGGTAAATCATTATCCTCAAACAGGCATCTCTGATGCTTACTATAAAAAAAAATTTAAAAGTTGTATCCTTCCTTATGTAGAACGCAAACAATATTTTTCAAAGCTCCTTCACCCTCTTCCCTTAACCTTGTCTCCTATATTCCTATGTTGAATCACCAGAAGGATCCATTTTCTCCTGTCCCCATGGCGGCTCTGTGTGTGTGCAGCATGAACCATAGGGTTAGCGTAGGAAACAATTTCTATCATACTTTTAAAATACATCAGGCTCTATGTTTGTGCTAGCCTGTGGGCTAATAGCAGCCATGAGGTGTGAAAAAGAAAAAAATCAGAAGGGGCAAGCCTTGCTTTTGAAGGACAATGATGGCAGTATCCATTAGGAAGTACATCCCTATTTTAACTTATTTGGAAAGTTCGTGGGTGGGAAAACCAGGCACCTCAGTTAGGAGATCAGGCAGTAATCGTGTCTGACACTGGTATGGTGGCACTCTAATGGAATGAGAGCTACTTCTGATTCACTGCTGCTAGGCAACAGCTAAGCTAAAGCAAGCTGTCTAATCCAGACATTGATCAGTAATTGACAAAGTCATAAGGCTGCACTCTTGAGAGTTGCATTGGCAGAGAGTTTGCAGAGTGCTTGACCTAATGAGTGCCCTGCTCAGCTGTTGTCATAGACCGAGGAAAGTCTGTTCACCCTTTCTATTGCACTTGAAGCTTAAAAATCCTCACTCCGAACGCAGAGTGTCACAGAGCATTTGCTGAGTGTTCGCCGTGAGGGAGCCAGGAGCCGTAAATCTGGATGGATCATACGATCACTGAGGGATGCCATCAACGTACAAGACGGCAGGTACGTTTGAACTTGCTAGCTGAAGGGGGGAAGCCACACTTATACCAACTGATAGGAGGTGTCCAGCTTTAGAGTCTAGCGACCAACCGGCTCTAACAGCCTCAGACATTATGCACACTGATGGCACTCTCTATTCCAACCACCCCTCCCAAACAATTCATGACATGTCTCCTAACAAGCAAACTAATTCTAGTCCTCCGAGCGGAAAGGAGTAAAAGATCGATCCTGCTTGCAGACCCTGATAAAACGGGAGCAACTCTCCACAAGGGGGTGAATGCCCAGGATCCTGATAACACAGGCTCCACTCTCCAAAATGGGGTATCCACCTTGAAGATGCCCGAGGTTAAATGGAAGGCCAACACCGAGCGCACAATAATTGGTTTACATAAACCAAATGGGAACAAAATGGATCAAGTCTACAAAAAAAGATCTCACTTTGCTTCTGAAATGGGAAATCTCAAGTGTCACTTTAAACAACAAGAACCCTTGCTTGCCTCTGCGCCCCCCAGAAGGAACTATGCCCCCCCACCACCCCGCAAGAAGGATTCACAAACACTCAAAGAGAAGTGGCATGTCAGGAACCCATCCATGCCTTCCTCCGAGCAGGGATCTTCTGGTATAGTCATTGATGCGCCCTGCAACAACTGGGATGACCTAACTGATGAAGATATGCTGGGGAGTGGGACATGCGGGAGCTTTATCCAACAAGTGACTACTGCTGCTGTTAGGCAGAAACTTGTGCAGTTCCCTTTGGGAACACTGCAAAAGATTTAGGACTACAGGTGTTAGCAGTAAACCCACTTGGTAGCAGTCTGCACCACCCAGATTTACCTGGTAGCTGTGGCTGAGCAGTCAGACCTCTCTCAAGAAGAGTTAGGCAGTATGCAAAGTATACACAATAGGCACTCAGATACGATAGCACAAGCAAACACTGACCAGAGCTTTGGTATCAAAGTATATAATTATTGATTTAAACACACACTGTTTGAAACACTCCAGCACTCTTATTGTAAATCACTCTAAACACGGTTACTATTATGATATATATATAACCCTTATTCCTTATCAGACAAGTCTTAGTTAACACCACTTATTTCCAGACAGAGGTGAGCGCTTAAATATAGATGGCACTCCAATAAGTTCATGAAAAAGGCAGAATATGTGAAGATACACCACTCTAAGATTTAGGAACACTTTTAGCAAGGCAGAAGAGCAAAAGTCACTTGTGAGCCAAAGTCCATAGGCTGGGCCCACTCTTAGAGAGAGCAGAGCACAAATGCGCCCAAGATCACACAGTTACACTAGGCTTTGAAAGTCTTGCAGAGAGTTCGAAAAGAGTTTAGAGAGGCTCAGAAAAGTTTAGTCAGGGTGTCCCAGGCTAACCCAGGTTCGAAAATCGGGGGCTAAATCTACCCCGTACAGTCGGTGGCAAGGGAAGCCAGGCGGAACACGGTACCTTAAGTGGTAAGGATCCTCCAGCGGTGGCAGTTGTTCCTGGCAGCGGGTGCAAGTCTCGGCGTCGTCCAGAGGAAGAGAAGATCTAGACTTGGAGGAAAGATGAAGGTCGTTGCACTGCCAGGGAAAAAACCAGCCGCAGAGTTTTCCGGTTAAAGGTACTACCCTTTATTTCACGGTCGTGGTAAAACGTGGTATTCCGGTTGCCAGGGTGCTTGGCACAGGCAAGGCGGCCACGAGATGTGTCGGAAGGCGAAAAGACGGTGAAACTGGTTATCCCCACCAGTCAAAGGAAGAAGACTCTCCGGCGGGAGATCTCCTCTGTCGTTGGGAAAAGTGGTGAGACGGTTCAGCAGGGCTCCACCGGTGGTGTCGTCGTAGCAGGTCGGCTCAGCTTCTCCCTCATCGGATTCTTAGGTCCTGTGGCGACTTCTGAAGTTCCAGTCCCCAAAGCCCTGCTTTTATGCAGAAAACTCCCATTCACTCAGCCTAGCTGTCACTCAAACATGCTAAGTGGTGAGCCGGCCGCTCACCACTTGGGCCAATCAGGACGGAGTGCGACTTGAGTTGCCTAGGCAACTCAGTCCAGGGTGCCTAAATCCCCCTCCACCCCTCCTAAGTACCCCAGACAGAGTGGCACCACTTTGGAGGCTTCTGTGGAGAAGCCCGCCAAAATAGTGGAACAAAGGGCTCGACTTGGGTTGGAGTCACAGAAGAGAACACAAACGCCATTTTAGAACCGAGTTTTGGCAAAAAATACCAACCGGAGAATTAATAATAAATAAATAAACCGGCGGTACGTTCGAGGCTATCGTAATTAAATAAATAAAGATAGTAGCCTCGAACAATGGGTAAATCCCATAGAGAAATATTCGCGGTTGAATATAAAAAGTAGTATCCACTGCCACCAGCCAAAACTCGATCAGGGGGGACGGAGACGTGCCCCCTCGACTAACAGACCCCGGGGCAATCGAATTGCCCCGGCCAGTACGTCCACAATATGATGGTTTGTACTGGTTCTGTTCAGAATTCAAGACTAGTAAAGTCAATGGTGACTTTACAAGCCCTGGGAGACAGTAGTCAGTCCCAGGGTATGGAGTCTATGTTTGGGGGTCACTATGACACCCCTAGGTTACTGCACTGAGGGTGCTGTGTAACCCATATCACAAAAACACATGAAGCCCTATGGAGTAAAAGACCCCATAGCCCATTAAACACATCTAGAGTCAAAGGAACACACTCAAATCATGTCCAAGAGTGAGGGTAAAAGAGTCTCACTCTTGGCAGGAGAAAAAAATAAACCCCAAAAATCCAGCAAAGCTGCTGGGGGACTCGCTAGGTTAGGAAATTCAGCCTAAACAGAGAATTCTCCCTAACAGCTGCTATGGTCCACACTCCCGCAAATCCCAAACCTCCACTCCCTCCCCACACCTCAATTGACTTTTTGGATTGTGAAGTGGCCGGGGTCCCATTTCAACCACTTGGCTTTTCCTAAACTGACCTGCAGAATCCTACCGATATATTGGACCAAGAAGAGACCGGTGTTCTAGCTATGCCCCATATCAACAGGAAGCCACTTGGGCCCCTTGTCCATATGAAAGCAGCTCGATGGACCCAGAGGGACCCATCCAAATTCCATCTATTGGGCTTCCCAGACATCTGATGGTGTGGGAAAATCTGGAATTGAAGTGTCCTAACCGCTCTGCTCAAAACGACTTTGGATCTCCACTGATCCGGCGGCCCCAAATAGTTTAATTGAAGCCAGCCCTGACCTCAGCGGCCCGGCTCACTAAAAATATTGTGCATCTAGCATTGTGTTTCTCTAAAGATGTGAGTGCAAAAACAGTGAAAAGACCTAACCGGGACATTTGTGAAGATGCAAATCTGGCGATAGTCATCCCGGCCAAAAAAGCCAGATTAACCAAGTTTCAAGACTCCCCAGCTGCTCTGTTGCTACCCATCTGCCTCCCATAGCAAAAGTACATTTAACCTACTAGGAGAAGGCCCATTAGTGACAAGTCCTCTAGTGAAGAATCGTCCTCAAACAGAATTCTCTAGGGATCACATCTGGGACTGGGAGACAAGAGAGCGAAGCATCAGAAAACCGCTGCCAACTTTAAAAAATCTAAGGCGAATTTAGGTTGAGCAACTTCGGGAGCAAATATCCTCTCCACTGTTACAATTACATTGGCACCCTACCTAAAATTATATGAGAGCTTGAGTGACAACTACAAAGATCAGACCACTCTGCTTGCACTGATAAACTCTAAATTGGTCTATGTAGAGTCCTTCAAAGAATCGATGATTAAAGGAGCGAGGGAAAAAGAAATTGAGGGTGTACTTCTCAAATCTTTACTTGACTTGATGCAAGACCGACAAGAGGATCTTTTTGGAAGGGATCCGCGAAATCGCTTCCTGTTCCACTAAGCAATAGGCAGGGCAGGTCAACTAGCAAGTGTTGCCCGAAAGGAATCCCAAAGGAGCTGTGACCCATGACATAGGGCCTAGGCAGACTCCCACCAACGTTTAATCTGTGGCTAGAGAGCCGCAAATGATACCTCAACTACTGAACCCAAGAGAAATATCCCAGGAACTGCAACCAGCAAGAAACCCTCCACCTGCAGCACCAGTGCCTATCCCAAGTACCATAGCTGTGGAGGTGGCTGAGGGCCTAACCGTCATCACCATAAAGGCGGAGGATCTCCCACAGCTGCCCAGGGTGACCCCCCAAGCAACAACTTGGTAAGACAAATATCTTCTCCATATTTGAGCAAACCAAAACCAACTGAGAAGATCAGATTACAGCAAAGAAACGGGATCTCGTGATGAAATCAAAAACATGAGGAAACAGAGAAAAATGAAACCCTGTGGATCGAGAAGCTTTTTAAGAAATCTCAAGCATGTGCTTCTAGGTCCCCCTACAATACCTGGCACGAGCAGGGGAAAAACCAGCCAATGCAAAAGAATCGAGGCCAAGGCTTTGCCACTGGCTGCACCAGTAGCCCCAATACAACTAGGGGACTTTATGGAAGCATCAGGCGTTGAGGATTCTCTGCTCGAATTGTCGGTTTATGAAGACGGGGACACTACCGAAACTGCAGAAGTGTCGAACCACGTCCCGGAACCAAATGTTGTAAGAGTCTCCAACCTGAACGCCAGCCGAAGAACAGCAGTTTGCTCATCTCCACCCATTTCTCACACTGGCAGATAGAAGAGCCAAATGAAGAAGAGAAAATCAACAGGAAAATAGCCCATCTAAACCGGACCAAATTTTGAGTAACCTACTTCTAAAATCACGAACGGATCGACTCCCAGCATTTCAGATAAAGACGCATGAAAGGAAATATACTGGGATGGTGAAAGCTCAAAGAGTGACAACAGGAGGGACCCAAGACCTGGTCAATAAGATCAACCGTATATCTATTGTCACTCTCGAAAGGATCCTAAGAGCGGATGATGGCCTGATCCTAAATCGCTCAAACATCAAGAGCCTGTTACACCATATACCTAAATTAAGAGTGATCAATACTGACGACATTAAGATAGTGGATTTTATCGACTAGTGGGAAAATTACAGGGTAAACCTGCACACGGGATCCGTCTTCCTGAGTACACTGCTTCTGGAGGCAAGCGATGAACTCTGCACTCTGGGTTTCGACACAAGGAGAAATGAGAATGCAGGAATGATGTTTATCGTGAAGTGGGTAGCCTGCGATACAAAATCAGATACAAAAAGCTTCCGCTGTACTCTTGAAAACCCCAAGAAAACCGACATGAAATTGCATCCAGCTCCACACCTCTCCCATAGATTGAGAGGAAAGGATCGACTATCAAGAACCAGTTAAAGATCAACATACAGGGGAAAAACACTGAAGATAAACTAGGAAGGATGATGTTCCAAGGTCATGAGGAAAAATCATACGACCAAGAGGAACAGCTGTGGACCTGGCTAGCCAACGCCTTGGCGTAGAGTGACAAAGAATACTGCTAGAAGATCTCGGAACCAAGCAACCTGGCAAATGGGTTCTGGAACACCCAGGGTTTTGCCCATCTGTTTCATAGCATGGATTTGGTTGTCAATAAACTGGATATGATATGTATACAGGACTATTGGCTGATGGAAACCACGCTTCTGGATGGCTTTACCCTGCAACTAAATCATGCTAAAAGGTGGACGCTTGACAAACCCTTGTCAGGGCTCCTAACAATATTAAGAAATGGCCTTCACCTTCGGGTACTCCAAACAATCAACCCAAATCCTTACATTCAAATTCTGATTATACATCCGGAGAAGAGCAGTAATAGGAGCAGGGGCCTGTTGATATTGTTTAATATGTAGGAACCCGAATGTTGAAGAAGGAGCCTCTTTCATAGCCCTAGCGACAGAGTGGATTGACAAAATGTACAATATTCAAACAGATCCTCTGTTAATAATCTGTGGCGACCTAAACATAGACTGGATCAGACATATTAGACATAACGGATCAAAGATCACCTGATCTAAAGATGACGAAATGGGTCAGAAAACGCATAGAGGTCTACAGTGGCTCGATGAGATGAAACGGAGAGGTATTTACATGTTACACGGAAACATGAAGGGTGATATCCTGGGAGTTGTAACATGGAAAAACAGAAAGCAGGATGCAACACTGGATTACCTTTTCGTCTCTGGAATTTGCTTCCAAATGTAATGTCCACGGCTGTGCAAAGCGACCACGACCCAATAATCCGGTATGTGCCAGAATGATAACTGAAACTAGAGACACTTGGAAGAAATTGTTAGAGATAGGAGGAAGAAATAGACGTCACCTACCACCTAATGAAGTCACTCAACTAACAAAGGCCTTATTAGCATGGCAAGACCGAGACGTGGAAGGAGTCGAATACAACAGTGTTTTGACTGCCTTAGAGAGTCCCAACATAAAGACCTGCGTCCTGTGCACAAACCGATCCACACTTATGACAAGGAAGCAGTAGGGCAAAAAATAAAATAAAACTCCAAACAAACAAAGAGGAATTACTAAGGAAAAGGAAGCAACACTATTAGAACTGGATCAAATCCCATAAAACAATGATCCTCCAAAAAGAGGCTGAATTTCTTCCTAAAGGCCCTCATACTAACAACAACAAGACCTTGTGGCATGCTCCTGAATGAGAAAGACATCCCCAATACCAGAATACATCTGGGTGAGCCATTTTGGGAGCCTGTTTGAAGCAACAGTCCCAGTGGATAGTTCTACATTTGAGGAATTTGGGCTAAAATGGGAAATTGAGATGGACAGAGAGGAAATCTTAATGCTAATCAAAAAGGCAAGCTGGTTGCATGCCACTGGGCCAGATGGCCTCTCCAAAGCCATGCTAAAAGCATCTCCGCAGGCACGGGTTTGCCTGGTCCTATTCCGCAGAATTCTCCTCAAGGGAAAAGTCCTGATGTCCTGGAAAGCAGTGTTGGTGGTGCCAATATTCAAAAAGGGTGACAGAATGGCTCCAAAGAACTATCGTCCGATCACCCTTCTGGACGTCCTGTGGTAAATATTTGCCACGGTCCTCCCAAGGCGCTTGAATGAGTGGGTGTTAAGTTGAGAGTTATGATTGCTGCCAAAATGGTTTCGTCAAGGAGCTAGGATGCAGTTTCAACTTATTACTGACCAGTCTCTTGAAAACGCGAATAATAAGGGGAGATGTAAAAATCTACCTCGAATGTATAGATCTGGAGCAAGCTTTCGATAGCACTGATCGTGAGCAACTGTGGCAGAAATTGAAAAACCAAGGCTGTCCAAAAGATCTACTTCTAGCTATAAGGGATCTATACTCGGGAACTTCAATGCAAATTAAACTGGATCAAAATCTTCACCTTTAAGGGTCCAAAACAAGGATGCCCCCTGCACCTCTTCTGAATGTCCTTTTCAACTTTTTTCATCGAGGACCAGTGGTCGAAGTGTACAAAAAGAAGTAGTGGAACTATGTTCCCTGCTGGCCTGCCCCAGCTTCCCACAAACCGTGTCACCACGCCCCCTCCCACGTGCAATCCAAATATCCAAACAAACACATCTGCTGTTTAAGGGAATGTTCAATGCAGTGCACTGAAGTGCAAGTTTCAATTTCTTCCTACACTTTTATTTTAAAACAAAATCATTCCGAAACAGTTTCTTTTCAAAATAAAAGTATAGGAACAGTAAAAAAAATGTTAAAGTAGAGGAGCACCGCTCCCGGCCACTTCCACCACTGTATTGTTTAAAAATTAAGTCTGTGAAACTACCAAAATGTGCAGGAACTATGCAGCGGCACCAAGTACAGTGCGGGCCACTTCTAAAAGAGTGGAACCTCAATGTGTTACAAAAAACAGGGATTTGCATGCCATTTTGAGGGCAAATCCTCATTCGTCAAACAGGGACCTGCGAGCAGAATGGCACGCAAATCCTTGTTTTACACGCAAATAATTCCATGAATCAGGGCCAATATTGTGTGCGACATTGGAGCTCCGTGTGCAAAAGCCTCAGATACCCAAAACTGTTCAGGGCCTTTTGTATTTCTGGCAAAGTGCTCCGCCAATCAATCGTCAGCATATAAAATCGGGGACTGCGGGCTCTTAACCTTTGACCCGAGTGCAGACGGTAGTTTCTGCAGGTGAAAAGAACTATTATACTCCAGCCCCAAGTAGAACTCTGGTTCTTCCGGGTCCAAGGGCCAAAAAGTGACTCTGCAGTAAACCTCAATTCAAGGAAGAAAATGTAATAAAATAAATGCTGAAAAGCTACAACCTTTGAAGTGCGCCATAGGCAACGGGTTCCAATTCCTCGAAACCAACCAATGTCAGCACCCGTAGTCTAAACACTAACCCTGGGGAGAAATGCACCTTCAAACGCTATAAGTCGGGGGGTGGGGGGGGGTTATTCCCCCCACATAGTGTTTATCCTACAGACAAAAAAAAAGAAAAACTCACTAGGTGCTTACGAACAAAAACAACAATGAAAAACACCATGCCATTGGAGAACTTTTCCCAGTGAGCTCTGTGGATTTGGCGAAGCTGGTTTGGGGGCACATTTAAATGAGGACCAGGACAGAAGTTCAGATCTCTGGCCAAAAAGAACCTGCCTTAAACTCGATCGATCTACTCGACGAAGAGATGCTAAAAATGGAAAACCGTATCCCGGAAGAGTCACCTTATGAACTTAATACAATATCAGTGGTGTGGGAAAACGATCTGAGACCAAAGGATTCCTCTATGAAGTCACCTCCGAGAATAAGAAGCACCTCAGATAAAGGTAACCCATCGGAAGTTAAGAAATCGCCAGAACTTGTCCCTCCCACAATAATGGCTCTTAACTTCGTGCTAAGCTCCTTGGTTAAAGTTTTTGAAAATCTAAAACTAGAAGTACAGCAGCATTCGGGTATTCTCCTAGAGGTCACTAAAGAACTGGAAATGAACGAGATAACCAGGATCGCAATAAAATCAGCTCTTAATGATTCTGTGGGAGAGATCCTTGGAGAACTGCGCTCTGCATCTATGTCTCAGTCGACAAAGATGGGGGGGGAGTCAAGGAAGAGCTAAGGTCCTTCTCAGCGAGATTTGATGACTCGCCTCAAAGCGGGCATGGGAGCGCTGCTATGCCTTTGAAGAACACCAACTCAACGAGTTCGATGCATGATACTCCCCTGTCAGCCTCGGTGACCGAGACCGAATCTTCCTATAAAGACCTGGATCAGATGCCCATAATAAATGTTTCCTCAGCATTAGAGGAAGCAGTAGAGTCTGACAAAAAGAACAAATCAAATGGAAAGACCAAAAAGCGGAGGAAAAAAACTCCAATTACAGAAGTCAATAAACAAGTGAAGCAATAGAAGAAAAATCTGACAGACGCCAACCGCTTCATTTGAAATTTGAAAGAGGGGCTGGTGTCTGATCAGATAATAGCGCAATCTAAGGCTTTCAACAATGGAAAAGGAAAAAAGCTCCTTAAAGTCCAGAAACAAATAGGGGAGATTCCTTTTGATGAGGTAGAAAAAGTAAAAATCACTGTGGGGATTCAAACTGAGCCAATCCTGCTTGTGAGAAAAATTGCCCCCATTTTTCTGAAAGCGGCACAAAAAACTAAAACTAGGAGTCCCACGTTGAAACTTGCACCAATCTTCCTGAAACCATGCCCAAAATTTGATCTCAACAACAAGGGCAAGTGTACCGCGGCTGGCTCAGAAAAGGAGGAAGCTAAGGCAGGTCTAATAAATCAGTCAGGTGGATTAGGCCAGCAGTTTCCAATGACTCATGAAAATATACCTCAACAGAGCTTAGGGTCTGCAGCAGATAGCAGGTCTTGGGCCAATGGCCCCGTTTTAAATTCATGTCCCCTGAGTAAAGCTCTCGACCAGCGGCAACAAAGCTCTATCTCCTCAGAACAAGCCTCTCTGCTGAAACTCTATCTAACAAGAAAATCTCCCAAGGAGACTAGTACTTTTGCTGTTCCGATATTGATCTAGTGAGCTTCCCTTACAGTTCCAATACAAATATAGTTGAAATGGTACTAAAATCGAGGGGCGTGGCCAGCAGCGCCACCGATGTGGCAGCTCTGCTAATGGCCTCCCTGTGGAGCCCGCTGCCTGGGATATAAAACACGGTTCCCCCTGATCTTACAAGCCTGCAAAGCCATCTGCTGTGGTCGGACGGTACAGAGTGTCAGCAGCTCCAATATGGGAAGATAATTTGCAATATTAATGCCTAAAATCCGCTGGCAAGCCCGAGGTTGCAGCATCAGAGCACCAAGATGGTGGGCGGACGCAGGGAGGACGAGGGGAGAGGGATCTGTCCTCTGGGGAGTGTGTGACCAGAGAGACTTCCACAGCTTGTCACAGCTATGCGGCGAGTGAACACATGCGCCCGACTCCACAGAGAGCCTGAGCTGCGAGGGGGGTGACCCGTGAAGGCACCCGAGCACCGAGTAGGAGAGGTGTAAATCGACCCACCCCTACTCCACGCCAGGCCGCAGGGTGAGACCCGGCCCTCAGGTGGGGTCCATCGCACAGGCGGCTGTAACATTACCAGCCCAGGAGCCCTGTGTCGTGATGAGCAGCGGATCCCCGCAAGCCGACACAGCCGTCCTCACCTGTAACTCAGCCCAAGAGGAATCCACCCGCCGCATAGAGGCAGACCCCAGCAGCTCCCGTGGTATGTTCCGCGGGCACCGGGACAGCAGGAAATAACCCTATGCCACGAGTGGTTAGGGCATACTTATACTGCAGGTGAGGGGCTGCCCACCCGCGTGTGAGACACCGTGGGGGAGGAGCCCGCCCCACAGGTTAGAACAACGTGGGGTTCCCGGGGAGCGGAGCATCTCCCCCCCCCCACCCTCCTGCAGCCCTTGGAGAAAACACCACCCGAAACCTGCTGGGACACTGCCACACAGCTAGTTGAACTGGAAGCAGTTAACACGGTCTCCCAACCACAGAGTGAGCCTGCACCGCCCTGGGGAGCCGGAGCAACCCTCAGGTTCGTTTGAGGTGAGATTTAAGCCCATAGCAACTCCGCTGGGGCCACACGTTAACCCTTCAGGCAGCAAGGAACCCTGATCGGCGGGCCTCTCACCTCAGACCTACCACACAAGCTACTACGGGGTGCCTATATCTAAGAAGCAACCCTCAAGGCTCTCAGAACCTTCAGCTCCGCCTGATTCATTTTGGGCCCTCATATTCTTCCACAAGGAGGTTGCGCTGGTCTGGTACGTCCCTGTGGCGGCTCCGATACCTTTCCTTCCCCCCCACTCACTTCCTGGGGCACCCCGGCCCACATCTTCATCCCCCTTCTCTACCCCACTCCAAAGTGCAGAGAATGACATCACAACGCCACTCCTCATCGGAGGAACCTTAGCCCTTCATCCTTCTTCAACTGGTATTAGGAGGCCACAGTCTACGCGAACACCTATATTAATAGGACTCGAGCCACTTCAACGAATTACAGAATTACAACACCTGGCCTCAGTCAATACCCTCCCGAACCTTACGCCAACGGGAAACCTCAGCATTATTCTCCTCTCCTCTGAGCTGTCACTATGGCTAAGCAATCAAAAACCGGTAAGAACTCGGACATTGCCACTATGTTCACGTCAACAGATAGGGGAAAGAAACTTGACCCCCCTAAGCTTACCCCGCAGAAACCCCAAGAAGGAGAAGCCCTTGCTACTAAAGGGGACATACTGGCTTTCATGGCCGATATTAAGTCTGAATTTAGATCCTGCATGACGGAATCACCACTAAGCTCCAACATACCGATCAAAGGGTGACTGAGATGGAACAAAGACTGGGGGAGATCGATGACCGCTCTCAAGACCACGTAACCACATTGGAGGAAGTCCAACGCTCAATCAGAACCTTACAGGACCAATGTGAATTCCTTGAATTTAAACAGGAAGATCTCGAAAATAGGGTTCGACGCAATAACCTCCGGATCCAAGGGATCCCATCCTCCGTTCCGGACAAAAATCTAGCGGAATATGTAGGGAATTTCTTCCAATGCCTGCTTCCACAATTGGACAAAACCCAACTTTTGCTAGATCGCACCCACAGGTTGAGACCACGTCGAGGAGTGGAATCGGACCTCCCCCCAGATGTCATAACCTGGGTTCACTTTTTCACCACAAAAGAGGGCATCTCAGCAATCAGCCGCTCACAAGATGAACTCTCCTTTCAGGGCTCACCTCTCCAGATCTATCAAGACCTCTCACTCCTTACTCTCCAAAAGGGGAAATCTCTCCGGTCTCTAACTCTCTTCCTCCAGGAGCATCAGGTTCGATATAGATGGCTATTTCCAACTGCCCTACAATTCTCATACAATGGCACCCTACGGAGAATAGCCATCTCGAAGATGCTGACAAAATCATGCATCCATCCTCACCCAAAGGGGCCGCTCTGTCAAACCCGGAGGCCACCGGCGACTCGGGAGCCGCTCCCTCCTCGAAGGCCAGGCGTTCCTCCTGGTCGAAGGTGTCGCAGAGCAATAGGAGGAGATAATCAGGAGCAAGACCACAGCCTGCAGAACTCCGCTTCACGCTTTCACCAACTACCCAGCTCCGTCCTGAAGAAAATTACTGATCCTGACCCAGCTTAAGAATGACCACGAACATTTCAGCGGGCTCCACCCACGGCTCATGTCTAGTTCCAAGGTACATTCCACCTATGAGTCCTTGGAATCCCACATTAACTTTACCAATTCGATTGGCCCGGTTGGCCAGGGGATCGGCTGTACTCACAATGTTTGCCACCCTGTCAGTTAAAGTTACAGCCTCCTGTTGGGGGCTCGTGTTAAAACCCCAAGAGCAGGATGACACACTTTTAGCTCTCACTCGAGATGGCGGTTAATCCTCTTCCTGCCGACCTCTCCACCCCAGTGGCCGCAATGGGGAGGAACCTAGCCCAGGAGCATCAAAGCCTAAAATTTCTCTCCCTCAACGTCAATGGGCTGAACTCCCCCGCCAAACGGAAGTCAATCCTACAGAAACTTCAGGACAAAGATGCAGCGGTGGCCCTGCTTCAGGAGACTCACCTGTTACCGGCAGACTTTGGGCACCTCTGCGCCCGACCATACTCTCTCCAGTTCCTTGTCTCAGGAGGCTCTAAAAAGAGAGGTACTGTGATTCTTTTCAAGAGGGGCCTAAACCCCCAGGTCCTGGAATCAAAAACATGTCCGGAAGGCCAATTTGTAGCAATCAAATCTCTATTGCTGGGAGACCTGTATACTTTTATTTCAGTATATGCCCCCAACTCTGGGCAAGCAGCTTTTTACGACTCGCTGGGCTTCTCCCTCTCTCGCTTCATAGAAGGCCAAGTCATAATCGGGGGAGATTTCAATGGAGTACAAGACCCCACAAAAGATAAATCTTACCCCCCCACCTCAGGGGATTTTGCTCAGACGCTCAGCCTCCTATGCCTGTTTAGATCCTTGGAGGTGGTGGACTCATGGCGGATGCTTCACCTATCCGAAAGAGTTTACTTTTTCTACTCCCATGTTCACCAGACCTTCTCGAGGATGGACCTCCTCCTGACATCCCCCCAGGCGCTCGCCTATGTCAGTGTTAGGAGGAATTCTCAATCTAAGGCTAATTTCCCATACCTATACAGTCCCCCAGCAGCTTTGCTGGATTTGAAGGGTTTGTTTCTTTTTATCTGCTAAGAGTGAGACTCTTTTTCCCACTCTTAGGCATTTTTGCTATGTGTGTTCTAGGCTATTTTTGTGTTTAATGCCTATGGGATCTTTCTCAACCACATAGGAACCATCTTTATTCACATGTGTTACACAGCACCCACAGAGCAGTGACACAGGGGTGTCCTAGTGTCCCCCAAACATAGACTCTATACTCTGGGACTGACTACTGTCTCCTAGGGCATGTAAAGTCCCCATTGACTTTACTAGTCAAATCCTATGAACTAATCCAGTACAACCCATCTTACTTGGAGGTACTGGAAGGGGTTAATAGTTTTTCCCCTATGTTCATTTTCGAGAGGGTACCGTACAGTCCCTCTCTCAAAGGTTTCTGGCTGGTGGCAGTGGTTACTATCATAAATATTCAACCGCGAATATTTCCCTATGGGATTTTCCCATTGTTCGAGGCTACCACTTTTTCTGACAGCCTCTAACATACCGCCGGTGTATATTAATATTAACTTTACTCCAGTAGGTTTTTATTGCCAGAACTTTAATATAACTTCTTTCTCCTGTATTCCTCTAAACTCCTAACCCAGGTCGGGGATCCTTTGTTCTTCCTATTGGCGGGCTTCTGCCGAGAAGCCCTCCTTTCGGCGCCACTGAGTCTGGGGTGGGTCCATTGTGTGGGAGGGGGACTAGGACCCCTGGACAGGGTTGCCTCAGCAACCCATGTCGCACTCTATCCTGATAGGCTGGAGGGTCTCCCGCCAAGATGACCACTCCACTGTGAGAGTGACAGCTAGGCTGTATGAATGGGGATCTTTTTGCATAAAAGCAGGGTCCTGAGGACTCGAAGAGCAAGACGTCGCCACTGGAACTAAGAAGCCGAAGAGGAGAGAAGCCAAAGACATCTGCAACGACTGAACCACCGGTGAAGCCCTGCTGCAGCGTCTCACCACTTTTCTCCACAGGACAAGAGAAGATCTTCACCTGCAAGAGCCTTCTTCCCTTGAACTGGTGGGGCCAACCAGTTTGCCAATCGCCTTCCCGGACCTGCCTTGGTCGAATCTCCTGTACCCTGTACTCGGAGGCCGGATAGCCAGGCACCAGTCCATCCGGACCGCGATTTAAAGGAGCGTACCTTTTATTCGTCGGGCAGCACGGCGGCTGGTTTCATCCATGGGTAGTGCAGTAACTCGAACCTTCCTCCATGACGAGAGCCTCTCTTCCTCTGCTGGATAACCTGAACTGCAGGACTACCAGGAGCAACCGCCACCGCAGGAGCCATTTCTCAATTTTAAGGGACATTGTTCCGCCAGGCCGCCCTTTCTTCGCGGTAGCACTAAAGGGGTTTTTAATCCTTTATCTACCTGTTGGGTTGGCCGCCCCTCTCTCTTAACATTGTCTTTTCAACATCTGCATCCACATTTTCCACTTCGCTAACCAAAGACTTGACTGCAGCTACAAGAACATTTTTGCTCCTGGGCCCTTGTCCTGTACCAACTGACTTTGGCACAGGCCTACTGACTCTGGTCACATTTGTTAGATTTGCCTTCTCTAGATTGATTCTCAGCTAGAACTGTGTGGTGCACCTCTTTCTTTTAACTACCCTTTCCTTCCCATTTTTAAACCTTGTGAAATGCCATTTTGCTCAGTTTTCATTTAAGTATTGCTTATACTGATGCACTGCCTTGCTTAAACTGGTTCACAAACTGATGGGAAGTGTTGTTAGGGTGTGTAAGAACCTATTTCTGTATAACTTGTGCTTTCCCTCCCTTGTGAGGAATTGTTAGAGGATCCCTTTGTGTGTAGTTGTCACTGTGCCATTTTGCTCAGTTTTCACTCTGGTTCACTTGGTCTACAATTTAACTTGGGAGTGTGTATATTTTTCCTTTGACTTAATTTAAGTTGCTTGATGACTGTGATACATGTGTTTTATTAGAAGGGTATAAAATAAATATATATATATACTTTTTAAATACAAAGCTTTGGTCCACGTTTCCTTGTTCCATAGTCTAGTGGGCCTATTGTGTAAACCCTGAATACTGCTCATCTCCCTCTAGAGAAGTCCGACTGCTCAGCCACAGCTACCAACTAAATCTTTGTGGTACAGACTGATACCAAAGGGGATTTATTGCTCTCACCTGTAGTCCTAATCTTGTGTAGTGCTCCCTACAGGAACTGCACAGGATTCTGCCTAACAGTCAATGAAGTATCCATCGGCCCAAGGATCCTATCTGATCACGCCCCAGTAATCATGGAGATCCGGGCACACAAACCCAAGCCTAATGCTCCACGTAGATTGACTCTCTACGATCCAATTCTCAACGACATGTCACCAAGAGACAGGACCGCAACGGCAATCAAAAACCCAGTCACAGACCTCCCCGGCGAACAACTGGGACGCCCTGAAGGCAGTGATTATGGGAGATTTGATCGGACAGGGGGTGGTCTTCCACCATAACAGGCGACAGGCCCGGCTGGTCCTTGAGGAGGAACTTAAAGCAGCAGAGGACACTCATAAGGAAAAAGGCTGGTCCCCCAGGACACAGCGAGCCATCCGCACTGCCAGAAAGAAGCTGGAGGCCCACTACGCCGAACCCACCGCACAACTCATGGTCAAGGTCAGACAATTTTATTATGTGAAGAACAATAAGGCCAACAAGCTGCTTGTGGCTAAACTGGCCAAAACAAAACGGGCCAACACCATTGTCGGATTGCGTGATTCACATGGAGTGATACAATATGCGGAACCGAAAAAACAACAGCTAGCGCTGGACTACCTAGCCCAAGTAATGACAGCCCCACCGCGGGACCAATCTAAACAGAAGAAATACCTGCAGGAAGCAGCCCTGCCCCGTCTACACAACTCGACCAGAGAGAACCTGGAGGCGCCGATTACAGGTGAGGAGGTCGAGGAAGCCATTAAATCCCTTAAACCACGAGCCCTGGGCGCAGATGGATTTTCCCCTAGGTTCTATAAAATATTCAAACCCCAGCTGGTCCCCCCCCTTGTGGCACTCTTCAACTCCTTTAAGGAAACAGGGTCGGTGACCCCCTCAATGCAGGAATCCACCACCGTTCTCCTACCCAAACCAGGGAAGGACCCGAGGGACCCTGCCTCCTATAGGCCAATACCCCTGCTGAATATTGACGCCAACCTATATTCCAAAATCCTTGCCAATCGCCTTTCAAGCATACTACCCGATATAATTCACCCCGAACAGGCTGGCTTTATTCTGAACAGAGCAGCAGGAGACAATATCAGCAGAGCCCTGAACCTGGTAGACCTCACCTCCCGAAACTCGCAGGGGCTGGCACTGATGGCCCTAGATGCCATCAAGGCATTCTACAGGGTGGACTGGTTGTTTATGAGCCTCACCCTGGAGGCCTTTGGGTTTGACCCGGCATTCTGGGCCATGGTGCTGGCCAACTATAAATCGTCAAAGACCTTCCTGAGGATCAACGGCTCACTCTCAGCCCCGATCCCCCTGACTTGCGGAACCAGACAGGGATGCCCCCTATCGCCACTGCTTTTTGCACTTACCATGGAACCCTTTGCTCAGAAGATCAGGATGAATAGCCATATCAAGGGTCCCCAGATCGGTTCATCCCAGCACAAAATTGCCCTATACGCAGATGACGTGTTGCTCACGATCTCCTCACTAAAGCATGCCCTGACTGAAATATCCAGATATGGGGCGGTTACCGGCTTCTCTGTCAGCTCCACCAAATCGGTGGCCTAGGGCGTTGGCCTCTCCATGGAGGAGCGGGAGGCGCTGGCCCTGATGTGTCCAATTACATGTAAGAGAAGGGACATCCCTTATCTGGGACTCCACATTCCTGCGAACCCGAAAGACATGTTCCGAGCCAACTTCCCTCGGCTCTTAAGGGAATTGGAGGGGGATCTGAAGCGCTGGACAACCCTAGAAATCTCACTGATGGGACGCATAACAGCATGCAAAATGAACTTACTTCCGAGATTCCTTTTTGCTTGTTCTTCCCTCCCAGTGGCGATCCCAGCCCCAGCCATCCGCGACTTGCAGAGGAAAATGCTCTGGTTCATCTGGTGGGGCAAAAAGGCCAGGATGCCCCTAAAAACAATGCTAGGCAGCGCCAGACTGGGAGGGCTGGCGGTTCCCGATCTACAATCGTACAGGGTAGCAGCGCAGTTGGCACATTCGCGCGCGTCAGATAATCACGGACCACCCCAGATGGGTGGAATTGGAGCAATCACGGCTCCCGCTCCCCCTGCGGTTTCTCCCACATATCCCGCCTCCCCTCAGAGATCGATGGAAGGGGCTCCTGTTGTCAACTAAACATACCCTGAACTCCTGGGACTGGGCAGTGAGACATAAGGGAATCCCGAGAGGACTGAGTCCCCTATCACCAATCTTCCACAACCCAGCCTTTTCACCTGGGGAAAACCCTGTAACTTTCAAAATTGGATAGAGGGAGGGCTCGAAACCTTGGAACAGCTGTATGCAGGGGGCCTACCTCACACATTCGAACAATGCAAGGAAATGTTCCAACTCCAGGAAAGACAGATTTACGTACATTCAGCTACGCCATTGCTGCTCCCATCCCCAAACCTTCCGGGCGGCTACACACCCCCTCACTCCCCTTGAATTAACGCTTAAGGACCTCCCAGCCCGAGGCAGGATTTCCACCGTATATAGATGATTCCTAGGGGACTTCCTGGTCTCAAAAACCCGATGTATGGCCCAGTGGGAGGCAGACCTGGGACACCCTGTTGAGTGTAACGCTCACCTGATTCCCACGGAGGCGCAGGTCTGGCTTCGAGTGCTGATGCTTCTTCAATGGTGAAGCGCAGGACTCTGAAGATGGACATGAAGGGCCCTCTACTCTGGCTTCTCCGGCTTGCAGGAATATTCCCCTGTCCGTGCAAAGGGAGTATTACCTACTGACTGAGTTATGCTCAAGCCTCCCACACTCTTCCAACCCTCCACGATACCCTTCCACGATTCCCTGTGAAGTCTCACCTTAGGGTCAGGAAGGATGAGCTCTCCATCCTGCTTCTGATGCAGGGGCGCGTTGAAACCCAGTTACTTCACTGGATTGAGGATTGATGGGAGTTCAGGTAAGCTTGACTATTCAGGTAAGGCTCTGTAAAAGTTCAGTTGCAAGTTCAAAAGTCCAAGCTTAATAATAATGTTCATTGTCTTTTTGCAGCAAGCGCTAATGCTTATATCTTTTTTCCCCTTAGGGGCCGGGGTTCGGAATGCCGGAGATATGGCGCCGACCCGAAGTGAAACGTGCAGTTCCAGTTCCAGTAAATGGCAGGTTAGTTCTGGATGAGCGCTCGGGAACTGTCTTTGCATATGCTCATTCAATTTCTTTGTCTTTTTTCCCCATAGGGGCCGGGGTCCGGAAAATGCCTGGAAGCGGCAAGACCCGAAATGAAATGAGGTAAGTCTTATTCCCTTCCTTTTCTCACCTCTTATTCTTGTCTTTTTCTCTAGGCTCTGGGAAGTGGCTGTGTATCCGGATGATCGCTGCTGAAGATGGAGGAACCCAGGAAAGGTGAGTGAAATGCAGCGCTGCAGCGATCGTAACGAAATGCTTTTAAAAATACTGTCTTCCCTTTCAGGATCGTCAGTGATGTCTTCGTGGTGCAGATTTAGCTGGTAAGGTCTCTTGTCTCCCTTTGCAGGTGACCCAGGATGCTGACTGGCGTGGCTGAAGTCCAGATGCAGGAGCTGACACGGTGAGCGTCCAGCTGCCAGGAGCAGAACAACGCGAAGCGTGAGTTGCTGATCGGGTGTGGTTTAAATAGCTTTGGAAGAAGTTCCAAAAGTGTATCCTTCCTCTGATCAGGTATGTATCCTTCCCCGACCACACCCGGGTGAAAAGTAATCCAACAGGTAAAGTAGTTCCATTCAGGCCTCAAGAGGGCCTGGATGTGGCAGCATGGTCTGCATCAGGTAAGTGCACATTAAAACACTTGAACACATGTCTAGCTTTATGAGCCTGGCGCCTAAGACGCCAGGACAGGGGTCCAACATGAGCCTGGCGCCTAAGGTGCCAGGACTGTATCCAAAGGGCCCCACCTTGGGCCCGCTGGCACTCCCCTGGGGGTAATGATGCCTGCCTCTGGGGTTGCTGGGTCGGACCTGGCTCCTTGGAGGTAGGCATCATGACATTGAGGACCAGGTCTGGGTGGACATATAGACCCGAACACATACCTCATCTACCTGCGTCACCAACAGGGAATGCACACATAAGATCCTGCTCCGCTGGTACTATCCTCCCCTCAGGCTCCACCATATGAACCCTGTGGTAGATTATGCTTGTTGGAGGGTGCGGCCAACCGGGCTCCTTTTTCCACATGTGGTGGACATGCCCAAAGATCCAACAATTCTGGAAACTATGCTTAGCTACCATTGAACAGATTACTCAGATTGCGCTCCCGCTGGAGCCCGAGCCCGTCCTGCTGGGGGTCCCGGTTCCATGGGATCTATCTGCGCTCTGGAAACAGAGTTAAACTGCTGACACAATGCCTCCTAGCGGGGAAAATAGTGCTTGCCCGCTTCTGGAAAGCCCCTGACGGCCTTTACATGTCCCAATGGTGGGGGAAACAATGGGATGTTTTGATCGCGGAGAAGGTAACAGCGGCAAGGCCCTCCACTGCTTTCAGAATGTTTGGACCACAGTGCTGCAGTATGACCAGAGATTTCCCGCATTGACCTATAAGCCCATCAATACCCGGTGGGCCCTGACGGACCGTGAAGTACCCTGAAAGGGAAACTTGGCAGACGGAGCCACAAGACAGGCAAGCCTAGGAAGGGGTCCCCGGATTAGGGACTGGGGGGGGTGAAGATTTGGAGGGGATTGTTGAGAGTGCCTTAAATGTCTTGTTTATGCTTTATTATTGTCATCTTGCCTTGATTTAAAAGAAACATATTTTAAAAAGAAATGGTACTAAAATAAAGATTGGACAAGAGTCAATCTTGGGGGCTAAAGAGGACTGGGATCTGAGGGGCATGCTGGTCTCTAAACTCTGCCCAGTGATTGAAGAAATGCAACCATTTAAAACCTCAAGTCAGGACCCAAGTCATGTACCACAAAGTAAAGTGAGAGAAGTTCTCGCTCTACAAATATGTGGGAAATGGTCCCAGAGATAATCACCCAAGTTTTTCTTAAAATGGGCTTTCCTCAACAGAGGTTCTAGTAAGCCCTCAGATTAGCTTACTTTCCTGGAATACCAGGGGGTACTCTTCTTCCACACAAGACTCTAAAAAAGTCAGATTGTTCAGAATGTTGACCTGATTTTCTTTCAGGAAACATGGTTGACTTCTGTACTGGGGGTTGATGGGTTTTCGACGTTCCAGCAGTTGGCACTTGGTTCGGTGGGTGGAGGGGGGAGGTTGTACTGTTAATTGCTTGTAAAAATGTTTTCTGTAACTCAAAATTGCTCTCAAGTGATAAACTGGGTATTTTGGCGGTGAGAGTGAAGATAAATGGGTCCAAATCTGGCTTCAGTTGGATAGCAGTCAATGTGTATTGGAATCCCCAGGCTTTCCACCTAATTGTGTTTCTGCAAGATTTATCCGACTGCTTAGTAGAATACTCATCTCTCTTTCCCTTTGATGAAATAATAATAGCGGGCAATCTGAATTTCCAGTGTGTTACAACAAAAGATCTGAGCTCGGGTAAAATTTCATCTAAAACAAGTAATGGAAATGTCTGGATACATTTTATGAAGCACTGGGACATATGGATGCTCAATGGAAATGTTGAGGGGGGATATTCCGATTGCTCCAACATGGCATAGGGGAGATTCCTTCTCAACCATTTATTATTTTTTGTGACAAGGAAAATCTTTGATAGTGGTCTTAAATTTAATATTGGTGAGGGTAATAGAGACGATCAGGACATGCTAGAGGTTGTATTGGGTTTTGATTCTGTTTATACGACACCCCTGTGCACTCAGGAACTCTCCTCCTGCTGGCAATCGACTGAGGAAGTTCGATAGAGGGGGCCAAACCCTTACCAATAATCTGAATGTAGTAGTCAAACAATTGTCAGTATGTTGTGAGCCAGATAGATAGTTTCCTCCCTTTCTTATGGGATCTGAGTCCCCCAAACAACCTTGTTCAAAAACAACATCTGGTTCATAAACCCTCTTTTGATGAACAACTTCTGGAAAAAAAAAGAGTCTCAAACGACAACAGAGGGCCCGACTGAAAAAGGGGGCAGTTGATATAAAAGATCCCAAAGAACAACTAAGAAGCCTAAATAAGTACAGAAACTGGATTTCTCTCACAGGCACATGATACTTCAGCAAGATGGGGAGAAAATGTTGAGTGCGCTGTGTTTGAGAAATTCCAGAAATTTCTGGGCTATTGTGGGGTCTATGAATAATCCATCTAATCATAATCAGGAAGCCATCCTACAGATATGGATTGGCCATTTCTCTGAGGTCTATGAACCCTCAGAAACAGTGGTGTCTAAAATAGAAGTGACCTGTAAGTGGTCTCTGGCCGCCTCCTGTGACGACATTAAAAACTTGATAAACAAATCATCTAACTCCAGGGCGGTTGGTCCTAATGGGCTGAGTAATACAATCTTGAAAATGAACCCGGCTGTTTGGGCGAGGGTGTTAAAAACCCTCTTTGACAACAATCCTCACAAAGAAAATACTCTAGTCCTGGAGATTGTCTGTTGTAATCCCGATTAATAAAAGAGGGGATTGATTAGCAGCATCCAACTATCGTCCAATCTCACTTTTAGATGCAGACAGCAACATTTTCGTGGGCCTGATATTAGGTGAGATGGAGACCTGGGCTAGATCGGAAGGCATTATACCAAAACAGCAAACAGGCTTCAGGAGGGGCTTAACATATTTAAATGGACTAGTCCTGAGCTGCATTAGCGCGGAATCCTTTGTGAAGGGTGGCACCCTTCCCCTCTTTTCATCCTTGCTAGACCTATCTCAGGCATTCAATACCATCAATAGAAATCTTCTATGGTAAAAATGTAATGCCTGGGGTGTCCCGCCCCACCTGCTGTCTATTCTCATGGAACTCCATCAGAATTCAATAATGCGAGTTAGGATCTCTATATTGGGATCGTTGTCAGGTCCAATTAAGATCGAAAGATGAGTGCACCAAGGGTGCTTGATTGTGACATATCTGTTTATTCTTTTCATGTCTGACCTGTGTCAATGGTTGGAAGAGACAGGCCTAATTACTCCAAAAATTAGAAGCACCAAAATAAACTGTTGGCTTATGCCGATGATGTAGTGGTATAAGACCACTCTGAAGTTGGGCTGCAACACTTATTGTCCGCATTGGTAGACTATGCTAAAAAAAAAAAAAAATTACAAAAAAAAATACTTCTAAATGAACCCAAAAAAAATCTAAGGTGTTAATTTTTAAACATCCAAAGAAGGCCATTAAGTCTTATACCTGGGAATTGGAGAATCGGTTAATTGTTATAGCCACAGAGGTAATCTATTTGGGTGCTGTAATTAAAGCCTTTCTGACAAAAAAACATCTTCTTTCAACCATTGACCTTAAGGTTCTTAACTTGGGGTCACAAATGAAAAGGATGCATCTCAAATTTTGTAAATTCTCCATTCAGCCGTTGGTGAGGTTTCACATAGGAAAAGTGGTCCCCGTCATTCTATTTGGCTTAGATTCGAACCCACAATCTGTGGCCATAGATTGGAACAAAACTGAGGCTAAGCTCTGGAAGAGAACCCTGAATTTCCCAAATTGCGTCTCCATCGTATGCCTAACATACAAACTGGGACTGACCTCCCTCACGGCCTGGATGGAGTGGAAATGGATCTCCATGTTTAGGTTCATTTTAGATCCTCAGAATGGCCCCTTTATGAAGATGTGGCTCTACTAATGCCAAGAGCAGACAATATGTTCCTTAATAATCTTAGAGGAAAGTGCTATGAAATATTGGCCACCTCAGATTGTACAACCAATCTCCTTATCCAAAACCCTGGTAAAGTTAAAGAACGTATGAAACGAATGGACTGGATTCAGACAATCGACAAAATGAGGCTGGCGAAAATCTCATCGTCACACACGTGAATGGATAAACCTAGATCAGTATTGCCCCCTTATCTAAGCAAATCGGCAGACCCAGGTGCCAGATCAGAATTTCTGAGATTCAGACTAATTTGCTTCCAACTTTAGAAATTCTGTCTCTTAGAACTAAAGAAGAATATCCTACCGACATCTGTGAAAAATGTGACGAAAAAGAAAAGCAGTCGCTTCAACATTTATTGTCGAAATTTCCAGGCACCTGAAACTTGAGATTGGTAGGATTCCAGAGATTTGTTCATAATGTTTGCTGGTTGAACTCCTATATCTTTTGGGACAGATTATCAGCAGGTAATTAAACTTTCCTGACCGCTGAAGTTGTTACCTTATTAAAGGATTTGAAGTGGTGGGGGGTGGGGGTAAGAGGGATAAATCTAGTCTAGCAAGAGGTGAAATTGAATTGATGTTTTCTCAGTCTGTCCTCAACAGTTTTCATTGTTTTTTTTCCCTCCCTGGATTAGAATTACTGTGTCGTGTTCTTTTTTAATGTCTTCATGATTGATACTTATTGTTTTCCTTCCTTTTTTCCCTCCTTTCTCTTATTGAGTTTTTTTTTTTCTTTTTGTTGTAAGACATTCAGTTGTTTCTCCTTTGAGAATATTTTAATTGTTTCTTTCAAGATCATCCTCTGAGCATATATATGCATATGGTTGACTTGTCAATAAGTGTTATTATACAATATATGTTTTTGTTACATCAATTGCCAGCACTGAGTAATCTTGATTGTATGTTAAGAGTGTTTTTGGTTTTTCTTTTAATTCATGAAATTCTTGTTTTAAATTCTGTTTTCTAATATGACTAAAACACAATAAATAAAAAATAAATAAAGGGTTTGAGCAGTAAATCTTGGCGCTTCAGTACTTTTTTGTGAATTAGACCCATTTAGCGCGATGCAAATAGTACTTTTGCAGTGCAAAATCACTTTGCTCTGCGAATTAGGCCCGGTGCAAAATGTATTTTTGCAGTGCAAAGCCACTTCGCTCCACGCTAAACATTCTGTGAATTAGGCCTTGAGAATGCACAGCCAGTACAGACTCTCGTCAAAGCAGCCTAAAGGGCAAGGGCTCTATGACAGCAGAAAGCACAGCCAAATGGCAGGAATTAAACAGTCTAACCCATGAACCCAAACAGCAGAAGAACCTCGAGTACCGACAGGGAGAAACTCGACTGGCCCAACCTATCGACCGAATTTCTTACCTATAGCGGTACCACAGGTCACACTACAACCAATTCATGTTAAAGATTTCTCCACTTCAGTGTACACAAGGCATGTGCAATTGGGTAAAACACCCACATTCAACAGATGCCCTGATTCACAGAAGTAGAACTGTGCGCACTAGCGCCCAGATGCATTGTTGTGAAGCAGAACATGTGGCAGAGGCAGCTTTTGGTGCGGGGGGTGGATAATAGGGCACCTCCCCCATAGGCCTCCCCCTCTGCGGCTCTGCCACTGATGAAGGACTACCGCAGTTGAAAGCACATCTCTGCTTCACAGAAGGTTGCACTTTCAGCTTAGGCATTCCGTGTGCTTGTCCCATGCTCCTGCTGTCTCCCATCAGAAAGCAGGTCCATGGAAAAGCACAATGCTGACAGTTGTCTTCTAAGATCGTAGGCAGCATTTTCCAGCCCCCAACAGAAATGGTCATGCTTGGCATGAATGTTTCTATTTCTTTGACATTTCAATCTCCAAAATGGTAGTGCAAATGAAAACCTACATTTTCAGTAACGGGTCCTTCAAAGCCCATCACTGCAAGTGTACTGATCCAGCAAGCTGAACTCAGCCCCCAACCCAGGGTTGATCAGTCAGTCAGTGCATAGGTGTCGGAATAAAACTGAAACATAGGTATCCATGGAGGGGCTGGGTGCTAGGTAAGTATGCAGAGGCTGGACGCTAGTCCATTGAACTTGGAGCCAGAACTCTTACACTTTGTAAATCCCTTTTGAGAATGGGGGCCAATAAGGTGTGAACTGGGGGTGCAGATATGTAGATGTGTGAGGGAATTCTGTAATCCTTGAGAATTGTCCGATATGGAATTATGTTCACCTGTTATCTAGCACAAAGACTGTCCAACTGAGTCAGTTTAGTGTAAGAGTTAAAATAAA
Organism: Ambystoma mexicanum; assembly: GCF_040938575.1. Lineage (NCBI taxonomy): Eukaryota > Metazoa > Chordata > Amphibia > Caudata > Ambystomatidae > Ambystoma > Ambystoma mexicanum. Next base: position 634,292,428 of record NC_090928.1, on the reverse strand, counting down.
TAGCATAACGGAATCTGCAGTGTGTATGAACGACAAAGGCATGTGCTCACCCTGCAGGCTGTATTTACGAAAGATGTGTGCCAGAGACTTCAAATGGAGAAAAACTTTGATCAATCATGCCCGCCACGTTCTTGTGTTTGCACAAGAACACATCAAATCATGGGCCTCATTACGAGTCTGACGGTAACCGAGGCGGTAAAACCACCTGGTTACCGCCGGACTCGTATTACCATTCCGCCTCCATGATTCACGGAATTACCAGGGCATTACAACCCCGGTGTCCGGGGAATTCCAGAGGCGGAATGGTGTAAATCCCCATTCCCATTGAGTCCCATGGGACTCAATGGGAATGGGGATCATGGAAACACCGGCACCATCTCGTCATGGTGCCGGTGTTTCCTCGTCCGCCTGCAGGCGGGCGGTGTTAAACACGCCAGGTCAGACCTGGCGGGATTGACGCCTCCGCCTGCTGGAGTCGTGATCACCCGGTATGGAAACAACGGTGGCGGCTGGTTTACCGCCACCGTTGTTTCCATACCGGGTGTGTTGTAATGAGGCCCAATGTCCATGTCAAAATGTGTTTCTGCAAGGACAGTAGCATCTCAAAACAGGATAGTGAACTGAACCGTCCCTCTCTCCCAACCCACTAGTCCCCTGTCCTCCCGCCTGCATTCCCTGCAGTAAAAATATTCTCGGGTCGGGAGAAAGGGACGGCACTGAACCGTCCCTCTCTCCCGACCCACTAGTCCCCTTGCCCTAACCTCCCACCCGCATTCCCCACAGCAAAAATATGCTTGGGTTGGGAGAGACCCCTCTCCCGACTCATTTATACACTCCCCCCTTCACCCCCCCACCATTACCTACCTGGCTGCTGGTAGGAGGTAAAAAAAGATTGTAGGCCTGGCGGCTCCAACAAGAGTGTTGAGGCTGGGTCACTGCTGCTTGGCCCACACTTGCGCATAGTGAGGGCACGTGCAGAAAGAACAGAACGGCGCTGCTCAAAGCGGGGGGGGGGAGCCCTAGAATTATATATGCTCTGGTGAAGTTCCTTGAGGCGACCTTTGGGAATCTTAAGCTAAAAGAAACATAGCGACCAGAAATTGCCTGAAGGGAAAAGGACTGTAATAAGAGGAAGATCTTTCAGTAATAAACAATGTTTTAAATTTGTGTGGAAGGAAATGTATGATATAGGTTAAAATGTTTGTAGTAAACTAAAATGTCAAAAAATGCCAAATGCTAAAATGCCAAAAAACAATTTGCAACTCTCCAAACCGGTACAAAACAGAACCACGGCCAGTATCTAATTTCAAGGTTGGTGATTGCACTGGCTTCATTCTTGCTGAAATTCTCATGATGGGAGCTGCAGAGACAGTACAACCCGCACCATGTGAATCATATGGCGGCCGAGGTGGTGACTCGGTCTAATCTGCATGACCTCTGGAATAATGTTTTCACTCAGATAAGGATGTTCAGAAGAGGACAATGCAGTCAGGAATACCTTAATGGCCCATAACGTGGCTTACCAACCTTCGAAGAAGGCCAGATCTACACCTGGAAGCCTGATCAAAGGCCATCTTTGAGGTGCACGCAATCCTAGATTATTGTCAAGCAGGTCATGACAACTTAGAATGTGTAATTTGTTTTTTAACAAAAACATGCCTGAACATATTGAATCTCAATTCAAAAGCTAAGTCTTTCTGAAAACTACCAATTTTTAAGCACTCATTCAGCGGAACTGACAAAACATCGCATGTTAAATGCTTGCATTCTTCCCACTCCTGTCAGAAGACATAATCTGACAGGCAAAGCAGAACAATTCCTTTTATGCCTCAATTGTGTGAAGATTTCTTTTTTTCATTTTTATTTTGTAGGTTTGCAGAGTGCCACCTCGGAGGGACACATCTTCAAAGCGCTTATGCAGGAAATTAGAGATACAGCAAAGGTTGGGGTAACCACATTAGGGTGATTTTACATGGCTGCAAGGTTCTGAAACATACATTGGTTGCAATAAATGGCAAGTTATATAGTAGGGAAACATTCTGAGCTCTTACGTGGCAGAGAAGTAAAAGGAAGACAATTTTGTAGGGCAAAACGAGGCAGACCCAAGATTAAAAGTCGGACAGAACAATGGTTAGTGGACTATCAGTAGTTGTCATGTGCTGGTAAGTGCTAGCTTCATTGAAACTTTCTGTGGAAGTGATCCCATGCGGGAAGTGGGATTCAGGAAGGTAGATCAATTGAGGGGCTTTTCTGCAAACCATGATTTCAGCTGTTTCTTGAATCAATGTAAGTCACTGCAGTGTTTGACTCCTACTGTAGGATGAGCGCTGCCACGGTTTCTGCTTATTGAATTGTGATACTGTCAGGTTAAGATACGATCCAAGTGTCCCCTGAGTGTGTGTCTGCAAAACAAGGTGTTCAGGTAGTTGAAGTAGCTCCCCCCCCTCCGATCAGAGGGAAGGTTAGGTAGAGGGGTCTTATGTAGGATCCTTTTCTCTATTAGTAGCCATTTGAGGGATTCCAGGGCTGGTGAACGATCCTTGGTTTGAATATGACATTGAATCTAGCTACTTTATTCTAAATTAGATGTACTTGCTGTAGTTAGGTCTTGTTCAGACCAAGGTACCTTGCATTACAATTGAGTACATCTCCCAGGGCACTGGCCAGGTCAATGTTGTAATTCATATTCAGGTACTGGATGATCATTTTATGTTATACAATTGAAAATGGGATTTTGGTACTATTCGAGTGACCTGGGGTTTGGAGGGAGGGTTCACGGTCAAATTAAACCAACCCCACATTCTTTGGTTTCAACAAGACTTTTTATTGAGATTTTGTTTACATATATAAACAGCTGTATACATTATTCAAGTCATAATGATACAAGGGAGCAATCCCACATTCTTAACTCGTTCAGTGGGATAAGGTGCTCAACCTATCAGTGTCTGCCATATTTTTGGACCTACTGAAGCAGAGATTTTTGTCAATGGTCCAACGTTGGACTTTTGAACAATGTTTGTGATAGGATTACTTTTGTCATGACGTTCAAGATTAGGATATGTGAATGATCAGCATATACTTAAATGAATGAGTGAAGCACCATCCATGAGTGAAGTCCATGAGACCCACCAGTGGCATAATGTACATACTAAAACATCAGGCAAGATGATGGCTCCTTGGGGGAATCCGCAAGTGACCCTAGCCTTCTTAGATTTAAAACCACTAATTTTGCCTTAAGGTATGCAATCATTTAAATAGTTAGATGGAATTACATTGGCATAGATTTGTGTTTTGAGTCTGGATATTAGGGTTTGGACATTGACCATATCATATGCCTTTGATAGTTTAGTTTTAGTTTATTTTATTACATTTCTAATGCACACCAAAAGACCCGGAGGAATACAGGCGCAGCACAAAATCAATGAACAAAAACATAAAATCAAAAAACATATACAAACAAACATTAAATATACATTGCAGAACAAAAACTAACTGGGCAGTATGCAATCAATACATGCAGACAAGATAAATAGAATTGGAATAGGCCCACCGACCATGATAAAGGAGAAAGAGAGATATGGCCCTACACAGAAGAACGACCAATCAACTTCAGCTCAGATGGCACATTAATCAGATTTTCCTGTGTGACAAATACAGAGGGAGGTTGCTGCTACTGCAGGCAACTAATATACAGTCTCTATTCTCTGATAAACACCATGTGTTTCTTAAATATTCGAATGACCTTGAAGTCAGTAGTTCTTATAATTCCTGGGCTAGTCCTCAATCTCAAGCAGGCCATGAACTTGTTCCTTAGCGATTCTTTTGATTCAAACCCTACTGGTGTTTCAACATCTGAAATAATGTCCTTTGAGTAGAATAGTGGCAGGAGCCTTGCTGTGAATGTACTTCTGCCCCTCTTTTGCCAAATCCTCTAACCCAGCCAAATCTAATGCATTCATCTCAGTCTGACAATTTCCATCTTCTGTCCCTTTCCGATGCGTAATGACGTCCAGTAACTGGGGTTTATGATTAGATGTACAGGCCACTTTATCACGATCCATCATTAAGGTTTTGCAGCTTTTCGCCTCCCTTATTATATCTGAACACGCAGTAGTTTGACTAGATCCATCTATATTAATAGGCATCACACAGTGTGCAGGTTTATCCAAAAGGTTGAGCCAAATGCCAAAGTCATGGAAATGTGTACATTTCTGAAAGTCAGAAATGAACCTATTCTTAAATAAATGCCACACTAGTTCAATGTTGTCAGGATCCACAATGTGCCCCTCCAAAGAGTCCTCCCCCAGTTCTAACATACCAGCCACCAGAGTGTCTTCTAATCAGCATTGGCCTAGAGGCACTACTAGCCGCCAGCCACTGAGATCATAACAGACCACCGTTCGACCATAGGATACGGCAGGAGATCCACAGGCCAAGTTTGGGCAGAATAGAAATGGTGCAGAGGGACGGGGGGAAATAGGGATACGGAAACAGTGCCCTGTAACTTACACCAGCTTTCAAGCCTGTGTGGAAGTTGGTCCAACTAGCAGCACAGAACCACAATCAAAGGGAGCTGGCAGAGAGAAGTACGGGGAAATGGCAATCGAAAACAATGATTCTACGCCATACCTCCCACACACACTCAGCTCAAAGCTCTGTCCTCACCTTGCGCAGGCCTCTCAGCAAAGTCACTCGCTAAATGCTCTGATCGCACACCGCATCAGCCCCTAGGGGTATGCTGAACCAGGATCTAACAGCTCCGTGGTACCGCCCATCCCACCCCACCCCACTCTTCCCTACTCCCACATTATCTTAGAAACAGAGTCATGCTCTGTTTCACTTAGGTCAAAGGAAGGTCAAAGTGTGGCAGAGCAACAGGCATATAGATGGTCAGTGAGATCGGTATTTCTTCTCCCATTTAGGGGAGACTAGTTTCAGTGTTCCTGGTGGTAGAGAAACACAATTGATTTTCAGGAAGCAGATGGTTGTCTTCAGTCAGAATTCTGCCAATGGTTTGGCCAATATGAAAATGTTAGCCTTGATCAACGTTGCTGGGCATGCTTAGCATTGCTCTGCTGAGACTATAACATTCTATGTTCGTCTATTCATTTCTTCTGATGAGGTTTTGGCAGATTTGAGGAATTCTGGGTGACAAATGCAATGTTCCATTAAGACACAGTTGGATCTTTTTTGGATTTTAACATTCCTTTGTGATAAATGTACTTTGTCCTGGAATGCAGTCACCAGAGTATTGGCTAACTCATCTGAGGGTTTAAGGACATTTCTAGTTTGTGCAGGATCTGTTAATATTTTGGAGAACAGTTTAGTTTTACAGTAGGCAGTACAGAGGAGCTCTTGAAACATTGGTTTCGTTCTAATGTTTTGTGGTAACCTCTGTAACTTGTAAGCCTGTTTTTCTTGGTGTATTCTTCCTCATCTTCTGCTTGAAATGAAGTTCAATTCTTTTCAATGTTAGTTCCAAAGCAAATCAATTGTTGTTTATATGGAATGTTTTTAATGTATTTGGTCCTTTTGGTGCCGGCAAGTCTAAGCTATGTGTAATTTTCTTTTTTTTTTTATAACTGCTTTTAACTTGACAGATCATACACACCAGCATGTTTAGAAACATATTCACCGCATGGTTCAGCTGTGATTTCCCCATAACCCCCCTCCCCCATCTTGCACCCAATATCCACCCCAGCCCTTCCTCTCCCCTTTCCCTTCACCAATCCATGTCATACATGACCTTTGTACCCCTTTTGCCCTGCAATCTGAGGTCCTAACCCCGGTATGTGTTAATTCTATGTTCAAATTTCACTGGGATTGTTCTGTGAGGATGAATTATTAATTGGTGGGGTGAGGTTTTCATCACAGTTAATCATATTTATTTTCCCCACTTGTCTTAAAAATGTGTTGGTTTTGTTTTTCAGATTTGCAATTTGTTTGGGCATTTTATGTAAGGAGTGATGGGTAGTCCCATTCATCAAGAAGGAACAGATAACTTAACCAATTGAGACTGATATCACAAGAAAAGAAACCAAGAATTTCAAAGGAGTAAATGATGTCCAGGGCAAAGCCAATCTATGGACAGGATTACACACTCAGGATTTGAGTCCCAGGTTGTCTATGGTTTGATTGAAAAGTCTGGTACTCCGACAGCCTGAATGTATAAGGCAGAGAATAATATCACCAAGTATCAAGAGAAACTGGCTGAGTATACCCTTTCCAATATTGTGACGCCCAAGAACAGAAAACTAGGGTTTTACACAAAGATCCTTCTTTATGCAGAAAACTCAGCATGATACATTTAGTCGCTTACATGAACGATGGACTTCATACCAGCACATCCTATGGCTTTGGAGGGCATGGCTGTACAGGAACATTCGAGCATTTAAGTATAGTAACATGACAGACCACCACCATTAGTGAATTTCCACACCCTATGTAGAGCAAACTGATCAGACACCTAGTGCCCATTTGACTCATTCCAGTTCACAGGTGGTGTATCCCTCTTTCAATGACATTGAGCTGAGAAGCTGGGCGTATCTGAGCCCATGACAGAGCCTGACATAGCATATACACAGCCCAATAGGCTTTTGTGTGCAAGCCAATCAGTGTGTTCTCTCTCCACGCCCCATGCCCTAACATGGTTAGGGTTGCCTGCCTCATCTGCTATCATGGCTCAGGTATGTCCATAGCTCATGTAAGAATACAACATTGCTGGCTTCGACAATACACTACCACTATGGTCAAGGAGCAGGTTGTGTCAATGTAACATGTTTTGTGTTTAAATGTCAAAGCTACTCATCAGTGGGGCATTGTGAGTATAGCTTGTATTCTTTCTGGATGGATGAGGGTGATTCTTTCATCCTAAGATAAAAGTCCATAATGTTGCGGTCCTGTCTTTTTATGATGCCCCAACTGCCAGGATGAGATGGTGCCAGCGGATAATTTTCTACTGTGTTTAAATCCTTTTACTAGTGCATTGATGCATTTACCGCAAATGGCTACAAAGGTGGCTAGCACCATAGGAAGGCCATGCCAGGAGGCTTTTGCATGTTGGCCTTCTTATTTGGCCTTTATGCTGCCCTCTTGGGTCCCGAAATGCCATATATGGGAAGTCCTTTTCCAGGCGAAGCTACCACTTTCACGAGCAAAGAGGCAGTTTGCACATATGCCGGGGATTTGGGGGCTGAAACGGTCTGGTTCCAGTAGACAGTCTGGTGCCTGAATGTCTAATGCTGTGCATATGTTGTGGCAAGTGGCTAACCATGATTGGATATCCACCACCAGTTTGAAAGCCCGAAGATCCTTAACATTGGTGGACACGAGCAAACGTCCAGTCCAGATCTTTGATGAAAGGAGGATTCCTGCAGTCATTCAACAGATATCTTTGGAGCCAAGTCCTCTACAAAGAAGAGAACCCTGTTGATGACCCAAGGGCAACCCCTGTAGCTGACCAGCACCAACTCCAGTGACGTTATGCTCTTCTGCCTGATCTCGCTTAGACCCTTGTCCATATATCAAGCCCTGGAACGGTGGGAACAACCAGTCTCGATCTCTGCTTGAGGATCAATGCCTTCGGAAGTGTCCTGGACCAACCGGAGGACTGACCAGCAGTCACTGCTCCAAGGGCATCCTTGGAACTTGGAGGATTTTCATTGAACAACAATACACATGCTCCTGCATTTTTCAACCTTCTTCCATCAATGGAAGCCATGCAGGACCTGCTCTTTTGTTTGTCCCTTGAAAATCACCTGTTGCCACCCTACAGTGGTGACTCCCATTGCACAGTCTTTTTCGCATCCTATAGGTGTCTTGAGGTTGCCTGCTCAACAGAAGTCTTAATCTTTGGTTGGGTGTTCAGCTGGAAGGTGTCAAACCGCTTCCTAAGCACCGCGACCCACCAAAACTAAACACAGCAGCCGAAAGCGATCTCTGCACCTGAGACCTGTGTGCCTTCCTCGACCGAACCAAGCACAGACAACTATGTCCCAATGGATTTTAGAACCCCCGCAGTGGCCTCTGGAGAAATTGGGAGCTAGAGGGGTGAAGTTTACATACTGGGTCTTTTTTAACCTGTTCTCCATAGGTCTACATGTGGATAAAGTCTTGTCCCTAAATCACTCTTTCCTGACTTTGGTCGATGGAGTCCTGGTCAAGGATCCCTCCCTAGTCCTATCCTAGTGTCTGGGAATGAGCGAGTTTGCTTACCCAAACTTTACTTCGTTTTTTAGTTTGGGCAATTCGGTGTCGCTTGTGACACATAAGATGAAACTATTGCATTTGAGTACAGATAAGGAGGAATGGCATACGAGGAGGGTCCCACAGCCTGTAGGTGTTTGGTTATTTGCCCACCCATTGATTGCCTATGGCCATGCTAATCCCTATGGCCATTCCCACCAAGTTCCTGCCCCTATTTCCAACGTTGCACTGGAAGTACCTGCAAGTTTTTTTTTTTAAAGCAGTCTTCTGAGAGTTAATGACTTAATTGGAGTTGTAACCCCATACTGGTGTAATAAAAACATGTCTTAGCAAGGTCTGTCGTCAGCCACTCCATTTATAAGAGTAGTAAAGGATGATACCTTCCATTACCATATAAACATGACAAGTGGCCACGTCCCGTGACCGAGGATGTCCCGCCCTAGCGGAAGTCCCTCTTCCGGAAGTGATATCATGCGGGTGACCCGGAAGCCCCAGCCCTACCGGAAGGCCCATCCCGAAAGTGATGTAGTGGTGTTTAACTGGAACATAGGCCCTAGTGTTCCCCCGGATGTGACATCATAGGTGCTAGCCGGAAGGTCCCCCCAAAGTCTGGGGACCCCTGGAAGTCGAAGCATGTTGGGTGACCTAACCCGGAAGCGTCCTAGTGGGGTTCACCTGAAAGACTCACCTCTTTGAGGTTATGGGAATGGTTGTTGACCATTATGTCCCGGATGTCCCCCACAAAGACCTGCAAGTGTGTTGCAGTTTGTGCACGGTGGGGCGCTCTGGAGATTATGTATGTGAGGGGCCATCTTTAAGGGTGGGGCGTGAAGGGTGTATATATACAAGGGGTGTTTGGGAGGTATGTGCAAGTGGATCTAGGTCACCTGGCCTAAGCACCGCCCACCTGGTGCCATCCTGCCTGCCGCTCTTTTTCACCATTTAGCAAGCCCCGCCCACCTGGTGCCTTCCTGTTTTCTGCTCTTTTTCCCTACTTAAGGAGCCCTCCAGTCTCTTTTCCTTTGCAGATGGGGAGCCGGTGCAAGTGGATCTAGGTCACCTGGCCTAAGCCCCGCCCACCTGGTGCCTTCCTGTTTGCCGCTCTTTTTCACCTCTTAACAAGCCCCGCCCACCTGGTGCCTTCCTGTTTGCCGGTCTTTTTCACCACTTAGCATGCCCCGCCCACCTGGTGCCTGCCTGTTTGCCGCTCCTTTTCCCTACTTAAGGAGCCCCCAAGCCTCTTTTCCTTTGCAGATGGGGAGCAGGTGCAAGTGGATCTAGGTCACCTGGCCTAAGCCCCGCCCACCTGGTGCCTTCCTGTTTGCCGCTCTTTTTCACCACTTAGGAAGCTCCGCCCACCTGGTGCCTTCCTGTTTGCCGCTCTTTTTCACCACTTTGCAAGCTCCGCCCAGCTGGTGCCTTCCTGCCTGCCGCTCTTTTTCACCACTTAGCAAGCCCCGCCCACCTGGTGCCTTCCTGTTTGCCACTCTATTTCCCTACTTAAGGAGCCCTCCAGCCTCTTTTCCTTTGCAGATGGGGAGCAGGTGCAAGTGGATCTAGGTCACCTGGCCTAAGCCCCGCCCACCTGGTGCCTTCCTGTTTGCCGCTCTTTTTCACCACTTAGCAAGCTCCGCCCAGCTGGTGCCTTCCTGCCTGCCGCTCTTTTTCACCACTTAGCAAATCCCACCCACCTGGTGCCTTCCTGTTTGCCGCTCTCTTTCACCACTTAGCAAGCCCCGCCCACCTGGTGCCTTCCTGTTTGCTGCTGTTTTTCACCACTTAGCAAGCCCCGCCCACCTGGTTCCTTCCTGTTTGCCGCTCTTTTTCACCACTTTGCAAGCCCCGCCCACCTGGTGCCTTCCTGTTTGCTGCTCCTTTTTCCTACTTAAGGAGCCCTCCAGTCTCTTTTCCTTTGCAGATGGGAAGCAGGTGCAAGTGGATCTAGGTCACCTGGCCTAAGCCCCGCCCACCTGGTGCCTTCCCGTTTGCTGCTCTTTTTCACCACTTAGCAAGCCCCGCCCACCTGTTGCCTTCCTGTTTGCCGCTCTCTTTCACCACTTAGCAAGCCCCGCCCACCTGGTGCCTTCCTGTTTGCTGCTCTTTTTCACCACTTAGCAAGCCCCGCCCACCTGGTGCCTTACTGTTTGCTGCTCTTTTTCACCACTTAGCAAGCCCCGCCCACCTGGTGCCTTCCTGTTTGACGCTCTTTTTCACCACTTAGCACGCACCACCCACCTTCTTAGCCCTGCCTCTTCCTTCCTGCTCCTAACTATTAGATCAAGGGTGTCGCTCGCCTGGGCGTCCTAAGCAAAGGGCAGACGAAGAAAAGGGGAATTCCTGTTTGGACCTGTTCGGACCAGGAGGACCCAGGGCCCGACCCCCTGCTCAGACAGCAGGTAGGCATGCACCAACATGTGTTACTCCCTCTGGTCCCCCCGTGATGTTCCCTTGTGCCCCTCCATTCTCGCACACAGGTGTTGCCTGTTTTGCTTGATTCTTCTACCATGCTCCCCCCTTACCCCAATCAAGCCTACTTCTGCAGGAGTCCTGATGCATTCTGGTTTCACCATCACCGTCTTGTGGACAAAGCTGGATTTGACTTTTATGGACTTCATTCATTCATAGCGCGTCACCCTTTCTCAACTCTCATGCTGAACTTCTTTTGCATCTTGTACTCATGGTGGCCCTGAATCATGCTGTTCCCATCTTCATCTTGTATCCTGGCTTGCAACATTTTGTGTTACTACTGACTTCTGCAATTGTATTCACTCTCCCCTCTTCAGCTCTTGACTGCTAACTCTCCGTTCTCTCCTCCTTTCCCTTCTCCCTTTTCCTATCTCCTCCCCTTACTTTCTTCTATGCACTTACTCTATCAGAATTGTCTCTGGACCTAGTATGATAGCAACCTCGTCTGTCTCCTCCTCCCTCCCCTTACTGGTTTTTTCCTCCCCAACCCCCCTCCAGCACTATCTGAAATGTCGTCAGGCCTAATATGATAGTCGCTTGTTTTGTTCCTCCCCTACCTTTCTGCACCTCTCTCCCTCACCTCTTGTTTTTTTTCCGGCTCTACCAGAAATGTCGTCAGGCCTAGTACGGCAGTCGCCTGTCTGTTTCCATTTCCTTCCCACTCTCCCCCTCCCTTCCTTATCTATGTTTTAGCTCTTGCACTATCTGAAATGTCATCAGGCCGAGTACGATAGTTAATTTCACATCCTTACTGTTCATGGCCTGTAGGAATGTCATTGTTTTTTCCCTTGTTCCCTTCCTTGCCTTGAAGCGCTTTGAAAGACATTGTGTATAGGCGCTATATAAATAAACTATCATATCATATCGTAGGTACACGCCGCACCTGAAGCCCCGGGAAAATCCGATAGCGCAGCGCCCGCGATACCCTGAGGCCTGGGACAGGTATACACATTGTTGAATCCCGGGGGTATCTTGATGGTCAATAAGCTAAAGAGGTGAATTTAGTATTGAGCAGATCTGTGCGTTTCTCTGCGGTAACTATCAATGAAAATAAAAAAGCATAGCATGCATACAAGGATTTTTTATCAAAAGGGAAAAAAATAATATATATATATTATATAGAGAGAGGCTAAGACACATTAGTGGAATGCTTCTTTTTAGACGACCAGAGAAAGCAGCATTTCAAATATATTATGAAAGAATATAGAAATGTTGATTGTGCTTTTTTATGGCTTCTGATCCACAGTGGTTTTCTCACACGAGTGAGAATGGGAGCACTTGGTTTTCTCCATTCTTTGAAAATAGATGAATTCAAGTGCAATGTAAGGAATGTATTCATTGGGTCTTTACTTTTATTTTCTTGTTTTACTATAATGCTCAACCTTGTGTGATCTTAGGCGTTTTAGATTTTTTTGTTACTTTTTTTTTTAGTAAGATGTATGAGTTTTTATTTTAGGTGTTAAATGTATTATCTAATGTTTGTATTTTGTAATTTCTAATTTAAAACTTGGAATAAAACATTGTAAAGTTGAAATAATTCTGCTAAAACAATAAAAAAAATAAAAACGGAATTTAATGTTTTAATATAAAACATATCAAATTCATATTTAATATAATAAAAAATAAAACACTGATATTAATATTTACATAGGATATTAATGTTTATGTCAATAATTATCAGATGTTTTATATACAATTAATCAGATAATTCATTAGAAATAATAATGGTGTAAAGGGGTGTGCTAGCTCTGAGCACAAAAGATTTTGTGAATCAATGCAACCGTTCTTTGAAAAGACTAGTTTGCAGGGCCCCGGAGGGTATAGCATGGCTCCAGACAGCAATTGGGCTCTCCGCAAGGCATTTAATGCCTGTCGCTAGCCTGCGCAAGCGGTCTGAGCCTCGGGCTGATTGTATTTATAGGCAATGTTTGTCAGGGCTGTCACATGATGTAATGTCTTCAAGTTACAGAGGGTTTGCGGAACATCCGTTTTACAAAAACAGCTGTGAGCCCCAAAATGCGTCCCTGGATAAATACGTGTCTACATTCCAAGCATTTCGAAAGCGAAACTGCACTTCCTTGCTTATCGCATAGGATGTGCGTATTAGGGCCCAGGGCCGTCTGGGTAATTTGTGTAAAAGGTAGCAGATGTCCTGGGTGTAGGGTGTTGGTCAAAAGACCTTTGCCTCAAAAAGAGCTGTAAAAAAAAAAAAAATCCTGCCAGTTCCCATAAATAGGGGGTTGGGACCAGTGTCTGGTCTTTTGGACATTTTACAGTTTTGCAGCAGCTTGGGAGCACCGGGGTGAAAGAGAGAATGGAGGATTCTACTTCTACAGAGCATGAAGTAAGTGTTTGACCCTTTTTTTAAAGGTCAGTTAGCTAACATATGTAGATGCCTCAGGTTTTGTGCGCTTTACAAATGTCAAAAATGAATAAATGTACAGCTTGAGTGATGTATTTTTATCTAATTTTCTAAGCTTATCCAGCAGTAAATTATTCTCCGGTAAACGTGTCAGGTAAAAAAAAAGAAAATAAAAAAATGTTCTAGTTTTTTACCATGCATTTTTTTGCTGTGCTATAAAATGTGTCTTTTTTGGTAATTGTTGTTTATAGGGCTTCTACCCTAAGCATTTGTCTTATTTCATGTAAACCGTGTGTTGTTTTCACGGTGTTCGCAGAGCCTTGAAAGGCTGCTCGGCATTTCGCAATTGTTAGCAGGCTGTGCATCATCGTTAGCTCATGTGTCAGGGACCAATGCTAGCGATGATGCACAGCCTGATAACAAATGTGAAATGTCTTGCAGCTTTGCTGTGTGGCACCCCATATCCCAAGTCAAGGGTCTTGAATTTTTTTTTTTTTTTATAGGCAAGCATGATGGCTTTGTGCTTGCCTTTAAAAAAAAAAAAGTTTTCAAAACCCTTAACTCAGGATATGTAAAGCCACAGAATCTATGCATGTGTTATTAGGAGGGCTAATAACACATGCATGTCTTGGGGGCTCTGGTGACTGGTGAATTGCGGGATAAGATTCCCAGTCAGCAGAGCCCACCAAGGCATGTGGCTCTCCTAATGATATATGCATTCCATTAGAGAGCTGTGGGGAGCCACAATCAGCCCCTATTCAGGCCGACATGGCCTTTAAGTTAAAAAAGCGGGTGTAAAATGTGTATTTATAAAAGCATGCATTTTGGTTTTGTGCTGCAAGATGAGATCCCCAATCACCAGAACCCCCCCCCCCCCCAAGGCATGCGGTGCTCCTAATAAATGAATGCAGGCCATTAGAGATATGGGGGAGCCACGATCAGCGTCTGTTCAAGCAGGCATGTCCATTAAGTTAAAAAGTGGATAAGCCCCGCTTATTTTAATGGTCATGGCTGCTTCAACAGAAGCTGCTTGTGGCTCAGGTCACCCTTGCACTGCTATTAAAGTCAAATTCAGTCAAACCATGCTTACTTTAATGGAAATGCAGGGGTGATCAGAGCCATAATCCACCTATGTTAAATGTTCCAAATAAAGGGTGGACACCCAGAATAATGCTGGTAATGCTGTGTTTTTAGTTTATCAGGAGTTCCATAGCCACGCTCTACAATAGAAAGTTACCAGGAAAGATCAACACGTTGGGACACTGCTGCTGTGCTGTTATATATTCAAAAAGTGATTGTTAAATCGTATGACATTTTGCAATTCCATATATATATATATATATATATATATATATATATATATTATATTTTTTTTTTAAAAAAAAGCAGATGCTATAAAAATGTGTTTGGTCAGGGGTTGGGTAGGTCTTATATTCAGGGTGGTGGTGGTATTTCTGCACCATGTAGTGAAAATAAAGGGCGCCACCCATGAACCACCTTTTAATTTTCTTTTAATTGTGTGATTATCCTGCATGACAAACATCTAACATCTTTATAAATATAACCTGTGATAAAGTAGGAAGGAGTAGATTATGGGAGCCATAGACAAGCTCTACAGCCAATGTTTACCAGGATAGCTCAGCAGGTTGGGAGCACACGGCTGAGAGGTTATATATATATATAAAAAAACAGTTGTTAGCCGTATGCCTTTTTGCAATTCCTTACATATAAAAAAAATGCTATAAAAATGTGGGTTTTGCCAGGGTATATGTTGTGGATTTATGATGCTTTTATCTTATGTTTTTACATACCATATGTGATGTTTACGTGGCTTTGGAAGAGGGCTTTAGTGACTGTTACATAAGGTCAGAACTACTGCTTGAAATATTGGACGAGAACAGTGTTCAGAACATAAATACTTATAGTAAGAATTTTAATAATTATGTATTTTGATAGAATTTTTTTTTAAGCAGTTAAATATTGTTTAGTTAGATAACCAGTGAGTTTTAATGAATTGCTTTTTTTTCTTTAAGTAATGTATGTTTTTTTATTTCAGAGCCAGAGCCTGGTGACCACAATTATGCATACCTCAAAGGAAGGCATCCGTATGCGGGGCTTTCAAAGATTTTGAGAGAGGCATCGGTCAACGTAATAGGTAATGATGGGTGTCACTAGGGCTATGTTAGTTAAAGGCCAACGGTGTAAAACCTGAATGTTTTTGCTACAGTTTATTTTGCAAGACTAGGTTGT
Source organism: Ambystoma mexicanum (assembly GCF_040938575.1). Classification (NCBI taxonomy): domain Eukaryota; kingdom Metazoa; phylum Chordata; class Amphibia; order Caudata; family Ambystomatidae; genus Ambystoma; species Ambystoma mexicanum. The sequence continues at coordinate 634,277,145 of NC_090928.1, read as the reverse complement.
TTGTGTAAAATATGGTTATGCAGTTGAAGCAAATGGCGACAGTGTGGATCCTTGGTGTAGGGCATGTTTGTAAAGGTTTATTTTTAAAAATTTCAGATTCACACTCTGAAGGATCAACGCCATCGGCTGCCCTGTCATTAAAGTGGAAACAACCTGCAGGGGATACACATTGTATGTTTGTAAGCCTACTAACGACCAAAGCCTTTTTCCACAGCTACGCACGTTAATATTTCAATGTGGATTTGTAACGCCTGAGGCATACTCTCTCATTTAATTGTAAAGTATTGCTTGCACCATTTTTTATGTAATACCACGTTAAAACTGCTTTTTCTTTTGTTTAATTTTAGGTTCTTGTGTTGAGCCAGAGGAAGAAGTTCTAACGCAAGCAACCTCCCGATGCATGCAGGTCAGGCGCATACACAAAACCTGTACAACGCAAACAGCATTGGTTATGTGGAAGCTGGGGGTTTATATAATGTGTTAAATAAAAATATTATCTCGTAACAAGGGGCGGGGGCCTCAAGGGTTTGAAAACTTTCTAATTACCTATAATCAACAAAGTGTTAATGCTCCCAACACCAATATACCCCAACCTGTTGAATCTTGCCTGCCTTTGCATACCACGCCTGTTCTAGACCCTGTGAATGTTAGACCTATCCAGGAGGTACAGTTCGGGGGGGACATTATACAGGGCTCCGGACTTCGATAGGGAACTCCGAAACCATTTTAGTCGGAGTCTCAGGTAGCCACCGTCCATGGTCCACTGGTTCTGGAGAGATCACCCCACCCAATGTGTTCTCGCCAATGATCCCCAACCTTGAGCTGCATGGTACTAATTCTGAAGATATAGAACGCCTTAGGCTTCACCTGAGCACCAGTGCCGCTCTAGATTCGGAGCCTATTATAATAATTACTGATTCACCCATAAAAGAGACGGTCATAGTGATTTCATACTCACCCTTTAAAACAGAGCCTCAAGATTTTGTATACGCCTCTTATCTGTGGATCAGGCTCGGTCCCGAAACCCCTTGACCTTTCCAACCGAGGGCCCAATGGTGTAAACACAGACCATAACATACAGCCTTTAAATTCCCCAAAGTCTAAGAATCTTAATACACGTAATGTCTGTGTAAATACTCGAGACTCTAAAAGGGGTAGTGTTGTTAAGCAATTATTTCAGCCACCAGGATAAAAAAACAGAGAAAGGAAAAACATTAGGGCCACGTAACAACGTTAGATTATGATGCTGGGCTTGTAGATTGAAACCCATCCTTGTTGAACAATCTTTAGCAGTTATGCGTAAGCGTGTTTCTAAGGCCAAACACATCCTTTTCACTAAGGAATCTAAAAACAGGATGAACACCCCATCTAAAAAAATTATGAAAAATAAAATAAAAGACCCCCAACTCTTAAAAAAGTACTTAAAAAAAGAAACGGTTGTTAAAAAATCATATACATACCAGGCCTGATTTTGCGGGCCTCACAATGTCTTTAAGATCAGGGGTCGACCCTGGGCTATTTACAGCCTCTGAAGACTTAAGCGCAGAGCCTAAGACACTGATGTTAGTGTTGAATGATAGAATCACACCATCAAATCCTGTTAAAAAACGGCGCTTACCTGTAAAAGATTTACCAACATGGTGTTTAAAATGGTTTCGGACCTGCGGACATCGCAAAATGTTTTTGAAACGCTTGAGAAAAGCAAAAATATACAGCGTGCGCTGAAAGATTTAGAGTCACAACCCCAAAACACAACTACTTCCCACATTTCTTTAACACAGAACAGAATCAAAATGATGTGACCCATTCCCCCTGTTGAGCGTTATGGTTCAGAATTCATGATGCCTGCCGATAGAGGCATTTATTAAATGGCATACCGAGGCCAGCACACATGATTTTGATTTTAAGAGCGAGTTAAAAGCCTTTTGTTGTGAAGATGTAAATATATTGAGAACAGCCTGTAAAATTTTTCAAGATGTTATCATCGACCTGACCCGAAAGGTGCACGTTCTGCACCTTGACAAACCTGCGATGATAAAATGGGTTACCCATGTAGATCCCTTTACATTATCACACTGGCTAGCATGTGTATCAATATGTACAAACAGTTGTTTCTAAAGTTTGAAACAATAGCCCTTGTACCCCCAGACATGTACCACAGTAAACAAAATTGCTTCTCCACCCCCCTCCATCCAGTGTTTAATGTAAATGTCTGAGCAGGTCAAGATTCCTATACAGCATGCTCTGCGGGGAGGTGAGAAAAAGATTGGCCCCTATTTTCTGGACGGGTATGCTTCTTTAAATGGGAAACAGGCCTACGAGTTTAACGGGTGCCCCCGGTGCTATAAGAAAGATGACTATAACACCTTGACGGGGTGTGTACTTATGATCATCTAAATAGAAGAACGCTTTTAAAAAAGAATTTTCCTGAGACTAGGGGTCTACGCGTTATTACGCTTTGGAAGCATGATGGTCAGAAATGTTGAAAAAACGATCCTGAGTTAAAGATTTTTCTGAAACAAAGGAATTCACCAGAAACCCCAAAACCACGTGACGCTCTCTTTGCAGGCAGGACTAATGCTGTCAAGCTCTAACACGAAACCGCTCCGGGTGAGAAGATACACTAGTATGACTTTACCACCCTCTACCCCTTTGTCAACAATTGAAAACCCTATATGTATCATCTATGAAAATTATGGGAATATTAAGAAGTATTTTGGTCTGATCAAATGCCAGGTGTACCCCCCACCCTAAGCAGCTTTATTTCGCTGTGCGCTCTCATAGCAATTCTGGAAAGTTAATGTTCCCTCTATGTATGACATGTGCAGAGTCAAAACAGACTGCAAAATTACACACACAGTGATGAGGAACACTCGAGCACGGGTACCTGGTGTACTATCGAGTTAGAAGTGGCATTGCAGAAAGGGTATCGTCTGGGAAAGATTCATGAAATATGGCACTTTGATAACATCACGGTAGAGCTCTTCTGTGAGTAGATTTGTCTGTTTCTTCGGATAAACGGAAGCTTTAGGGTACCGCTGAGGGCTGCGACGACCGTGCCTCCTGTCAAAAGTACATAGATGAGTATTACAAGCATCAGGGTATCCGCTTAAGACCAGAATTCATTGAAAATAACCCCTCCAGACGTCAACTAGCGAAGTTATGTTTAAATTCATTATGGGGCAAGTTTGCTCAGAGAACCAATTTACCAAACACAGCCGTTATAACCAACCCTGACGAGCTGGCAGCCTATCTTTTAGACGCTTTGACGCCGGTTATGACATTTCAAGCCTGCAGTTTATAGACTAGGAAATGGTGTGTCTCTGTTGGAAGTACGCTGAGGAGTACCCAACATGTTCCAACAATATAATCATATTTCATGTTTCACAACCGCTCCTGCCCATTTGGAACAGTATACAGTAATGGACGTTCTCCAACAGCGGTATTCGTACCACAACACCGATTTGGTCATTTTTTTTTAGTGCCCCCGGCCAGCAGAATCCCCCACTGGGTGATTATCTGAGTAATTCAACAAGCGAATTAGCTCCGGGTGAGCACATTGTAGAGCTTGTTTCGGCAGTGCCCAAAACCTATTTGTATCACACATCCACGGGGGCGGTCTGCATGAAAGTAAAAGGCATAACTTTGAGCAACAGCATGAAAATCAATTTTGACAGTCTGAAAGAGTTGGTGCAGCAGTAAACTTTAAAAAAACACTATCAAGAATATTGTGGTGCAGCAACCATCCATGGTGCGTGAGAAAAAGCGCTGGGAGATTAGCATCCAGATTAGCACCCAGACGTTGCAGAAAACTTTGAGGGTGGTATTTGATAGGCGTGTGCTCATAGATGACTATAAGACATTACCCTACGGCTATTGAAAAGGAAGCATCACGTAAGATGGACACCCGATTTCATGCGTGTTAGCGGGTCCTTCCAGCTGCAGTAAAAAGCTATTTTATTAAACAACTCCTACAAAATGCCCACACGGTAATGTCAGCCACACCAGATAATATCATTTGGTTTCACTCTTGCTGGCAACCCCTGTATAATGAGATGTTTGCTAAAATACCGAACCTGAAGTTTGTGGCGGGCTTACCGGATTCTCTGAATGATGACCATTTGCTACCGCCAAATCTTGTTAATATGAACATCGTAAGGGATTTTATGATGGAGGGTGGGCATAGCTCTGACCTGGAAAAAGCATTCACTCAGTATTCGCATCATCGTTAATATCTGATACATCAGAGGTCGCCAAACGGTCGATCGCGGGCGACTAGTAGCTCGCCTGAGCCTCTTCAATCGCCCGCGCTGGCAATACTGAAAAAGAAACACTTTTTTAAGTTAAATATTTCAATGCTGTGTTTTTGCGGTTATTTTCCTTGATCAGGATCCGAACCCTAGACGTCCCAATTGCCGGCTGGGAGCTTCACTGCTGTGCCACATAGAGCTGCTTGTAAATTTACTGACAGATGTCAGTATCACATTCTGCTTCTGCAGGCCGCCTGCAGTACCAGAGTTGGCCTTGTGTGCCCCCGACACTGTCTTGCTTAAGCAAGCTGCTCTTGTTTGCCAGAGATGTCAGAGGGGTTGGGGCAGGATCAGGATCATTGTGACCACGCACTGAAAATATGACAGTAGCACTGCTGCTCTCCTGGAAATGTTCAAAATAATATTTTTTAAATGTTGCAATTTCTTTCATGTGGCTTCTTTCCAAACTCCACACTGTACATTTACACTTTAAATCACTTCCATGACACAGGTACACCCACTTTCAGTACATTAAGCGATCCATAGACACGCTGTACAGTAGAAGCCTACCAGGGTATCTCAGCAGGTTGACAGACCGATGCCAAGATGTTATATATTCAAAAGTAAATATGGTATCATATCATATCGTAAGTGTTTCAAGGCGCGACAAGGCGAGGGAGGGGGAATAGAGAGAAGACCGACAATGATCCTACTAGGCCAGGTGTCATTCAGATTGCGCAAGTTCATGGGAAGGGGGAAGGAGGAAAGTGCGGGGGCGAGGGGAAGGGGACAGTGCAGTACATGGGATAATAAATAACAATCAGTAGTGTCCGGCGAGCTTGTGGCAAGTGCAAGGGTAGTGCAGACATCAGGTGTCAAGTGCTAGTGGAGGAACTGTAGGGGTACAGAACAGTCCCTAAGTGCCGGGGGTTGCCAGGAAGGCAGTGCAGGTGTGCGACGGGGGGGGCTGTGCTTGAGACCAGGGGGGGTTGCCAGGTGAGAGTGCAGGTGACCAGTGCAGTTTCAGTATCGGCCAGTAAGTCAGCAGGGGAGAGGAGGAGAAAAGGCAGAAGCAAAGAGAAAGGTTTTGAGGTGCTTCCGGAACCGGAGATGATTCTTCTCAAGTTTCAGGGAGACAGGGAGGCTGTACCAGAGGGAGGCCCCAGCCGAGGAAAGAGATCTACCACCAACCCGTTGCTTGGAGAAGCGACTGACCCTGAAGGAGTTGGAGGCGGATGAGCGAAGAGCTCGAGAAGGAAGATATTTTGGAAGAGAGAGCTGAAGGTATCGAGGCTCCAGGCCCCAGAAGGCCTTGTGGACCATACAGAGGGATTTGAACTTAATCCTCGCAGCCACTGGGAGCCAGTGCAGAGATTTCAGTCCTGGAGAGATACGATCCCTGGGCTTGAGGCCAAGGACAAGTCTCACAGTCCTGTTCTGGATGAGTTGCTGTTACTCACCACTCCGAAATAGGCCCAAGATGTGGAGGAGTGCCCTTGGAGATGATGGTGGTACAAGAATCGATATTCAGCCTTCCATCCCAGCTCCCCTGAGTACAAGACTCAGGCTTCCTCAAAGAGGGGTTCTTTTCTACAATGTACCTCTCTGCTGTTTCAGTTGGGACAGACAGAGGTGTCAATTGAATAAAAGAGCGGGGAGAACACACACCGCCAATACCAATGCTGCAAAAGAATACAAAGATATTAGTTTTGAAATTAAACCAAGTAATCAGAACAGTTGTATTCTACGGGAAACTACCTAGGTAAGTATTGGAGTGGAGCTTTCCCGGGATGGATCTACAAAAAATATGAATAGACACAATGAGTGGGATAATTCTAAAAAGCCTTCCTAAAGTATCAATCCACCTAAATATCGAACCAATAACAACTAACCTGAATAAGGAGATCTTGAGGAAAGTAGTCCATGAAACAGAAGACAACGAAAGGAGAAAATAACAAACAGGAATGTTAGTATAGGGAAGTAGCCCCGAACGGCACGAGGGTCGCACTAGTGCCGGGTTGGTGCAGTTTCAGCAGAGCGTTTATATGCACTTGAAGACAAGTTCACAATATAGTCACTCAATGTCCCAGAATCCAACAAAAGACAAATATCCAAACAAGGTCGTGGAGAGAAATAATAGCAGAGACAGGATTTGTCAATGATAAGTATGTACCTGAGCGCACACGCATCCAGAGTAAGCGTAGAAAGTTCCAAATTGTTGACAGCAAGTCCTCTGCGAGGAAGGCTTTGTGGTTCTGCGCCCAGAAGTGGCTAACTGGAATGTAGTACCGCGAGAGACAGCAGGAAGCCGAATCCAATAACGTTTCGAGTCAAAAGCCAGATGAGCACGACAGGAATAAAGGAGGCGGCAAGCCAATCCAGAAATCAGGCAAGGGCCAAAACCAGGGAAGCAGATAAGGAATTTGTGTGGAGGAGACACGTAGTAGTAACGGACGTAACCGCTGTAGCTTGTAACGCTAATTAGCAGCAACAAGCCCCTTGAAAGACGGTGGTTTTAAAGCCGTATGGGGGCGTGTCTTGCCGTACGTCTTCCACGTACAGGACGTGTCAGCTGACATGGAGTCTGTCGTAGTTTGTACAGGTGCCATGGCAACCTGTATCTGGTCCACAGAGGAGCTTGTAAAGAAGTCGTATTCTGCAGGGAAGACCGCAGGGAAGCCCGAAGTGTAACAGCTGCAGAGGGTGGAGAGTAGAAGCAGGAAGATTTAGAAAGAGGCTGTTGCAATAGTCCAGCCTAGAGAGAACCAGAGCTCTGGAGACATTGAGCACCTGGGGGAAGGAGAGGAAAGGGAGAATGCCTTTGATGAGGTGCAGCTTGTAGTGTGACTTCTTAGAGATGTCAGAGATGTGAGGAGAGAAGGAGAGTGTGGAGTCGAAGATGACCCCAAGGTTTTTAGCCTCACAGGTGGGAGCAGGAGGAGGGCCAAGGGAGGCCGGCCAGAGAGTCACAGGAAAGGAGGGAGCAGGTGTTCCAATGAGGAAAATCTCGGTTTTACTGGCATTAAGGCAGAGATCATTGGCGGCACGCCACTCCTGGGTGGCTGACAGGCAGTCATAGATGAGGGAGGGAGAAGAGGTGGCTGAGGGTAGCTTGAAAATGAGCTGAATGTCGTCTGCATAGCACTGGAATCATAGAAAAAGTGCTATAAAATGTGTTTGGCCAGGGTATGGGTTGGGCTGTTTGCTTGCTTATATTCAGGATGGAGGTGGGGTTATTTCTGCCCCTGTAGTGAAAATCAAAAGTTGGCACCCATGAACCCACAATTTAATTTCCTAAAAACTGCTGTCAGCACAACAGAAGCATTTATTTGTGATTAACCAGTTTGACAAGCATATAATATCTTTATAAATATAACCTGTGCTAAAACACAGAGGGACACACAAATAACAGAGTATGTGTGGTGTCTGACAAAAAAAACATTTCAAAGAAAACTAGTGAACGCAAGCAGCATTTTTCAATTTGGAAATTACTTTTGTTTTTTTTATGGACGTGTGAAATGCACATTTGGAAAACAATAGTGCGCCTAGCATGTAGAAAGCCTGCATAAAATGCAAAGTAAGGGCACAAAAATGACAGGATATTTGTGTGGCAGTCCAACAAAAATCTGTCTCTTTGAGACAGCTACTAATAAATAATAATGCAACAAAGAGGTTTTTGAAGTTCTTAATATAATCGTGAAGGTATATGTTATTCCATCTGTTTATAGAGCAGAAATAATTGGGCCAAAAAAATATTGGTAAAAATTCAGAGGTTTATAAATATCCCCACCCCGATATAGCACGCTAGAAGCTCTCCACTGTTGGCTTCCACTACAAGTAGCTCTAGCTAACGTAAAGGTTGGAGACCCCTGTGCTACATTGTTCCGAAGGGTAACCGTTCAATAACACTAAACGCCAGCTATATCGGTCTCTTTAAGAACCCCAGAGATAAACAACAACTCTCTGTTCTAGCGAGACAGATGTATGCGGGTAACAGCCGGTTTTTCATGGAGCCCTTTGAAGAAGCTACACGGAAACCTTATGGTTACTTATTGGTGGATTTAAAAACAAATACCTTAGAGGACTACAGATTGCGCACAGGTCTTTTCTATCCCAATTTACAGGCGGTTTACATACAAAAGGCCTTTAGAAAAACCTGAGGAGAAAAGCTTCCCTCATTAGTACCCGCGACCGACCATCATGACGGCACGTAGACGTAGGAACTATGCTCTCCTTAAAATGCTAGTAACAGCACCACCACAGCAACGCAAGCCCATTCTGTGCTCAGCTTCCCATGATGAAGTATCGGCTATCGCCGAGTTTGCCTTCAACACCTCAAAGGGGAACGTTCCACTATCCAGCCACCAGTTAGGAGCCTTAAAAAAGAAAAAGTGCATCCTCAAGAATCTGGGTAACAAGAGGGCTTCCCTAAAAGCTAAAAGAAAACTTTTAAACAGTCCGTGGTTTCATAGGCTCGCTACTAGGTTTTGCATTGCCTCTGATCACCAACCTTCTAGGGGCCAGTTAATTGAGTACAGTCATATGATATATCTGGTTGAGAAATATCAGATGGAGGGGCTGAGGACCCAGAACCGTGAAGAACCTGATATTCGAAAATCAGCCACCCTGCGGTTCGATTCTGAAATACAAGAGGTACTGAGGGGTCATGATTTATCGGACTACGACAAGATTACCGTCTATTCATCTATTCTCCAAAAATACTTAACATACTTTAGACAAACCGAAAATTAGAAGAATAAACTAACATTGTACATACCCCCTGAAGAGCCTGCAAGTCTTAACACCCCAACCCCAGGGCTCCCCCGTTTCAAACCCCCTGGTGGTGAAAGTCCTGAACACCATTAATCCCTGCTATCGTAAAAATGCTGATCTATTATTAAACAAGATGATGGGTGACAAGGGGGTGGTAGCCTGGAACGAAAAGGGGGAGTTTGTATATAAAGGGGTGATTGTCAAAGTTTCAAACATCCACGATTTAGTTTGTAGCATTACCAATCCTCAGGCTTTTGCAAGACACAAAAGAGCTAGAGGATGGGATCTGTTCATGCAATCAGTTGCCGATTTAAATATCCCTGCTACTTTAGTAGGTAATATGGGCCATCATGAGCTACTCGAGACATTGAAAGACTCTGGTGTTAAAACACCATCAGACAATGTTGATTCTCTAGGTATTGCATTTGAGAAAAGAAAAATGAAAAAGAAAAAGAAAACCAAGCACTTGGACTGGTTTAGTGTTCAACAGTTTTTTTTGAAATTTTTTTTTTTTTTTTTTAAATGTAAGCACCTTGTTTAACAGTTGTTTTATATATATATAATTTTTGCCACTTTGGTCTTGTTTCTTTGTCTGTCGCTTTCCGTTCCTTGACTTGTATGTCTATTTGGACCTCTACTCTGTGTTCCTTTATAGTTTATTTAGTCCTGGGATGACTATTTTATTTCTCATCCTTTTAATTTATTTTTTTTTACCTTTGATTTGGCTGTGTACTTTGCAATCTGTGGAGAGTGGTATGTTTATAATTCTTTTCCCACGTTGGGGTTTAACTGCGGTCCTTTTACTTTTATGGCTTCGGCCTATTGTCTTCTTCCTCTGCCTCTTGGTAGTCGGTCCTGCTTGTTTCAGTGTACCATCTATTTAATGCAATGTCATCACAGGCTTTTACTGTTGTGTTTATTTTTATGGTCAATGGTGGCAATTGACCATTAGGAATGTTCCTGTTGCTTTTGCACTTGCACTTTAGTATGGCCTCGCCATCATGAGGTTCGACAGACACACTGTTGTCTTGCTGCTACTTATGCACTCTATTTGGGAACATTACCTGCTCTTGCACTTTGTATAACACATATAAATGCCCTTATTTGTACTATGACAGCAGTGTCCATTGACTGTCTCAGCAGCCTAGGCTGGATTTTAAAGTGGGCTGAATGGTTGTATCGTTAATTATTGTATATGATTAGGTGTGCCCTAGTTTTACCATTATTATTGCGGTTCCACCTTTTATTCTTGTTACAACCTTTTGGAATCCTATGCGTCGATTTTAGCTATGTTTTATATAGGACCTACTATTTTCCGCAATCTAGTGTTACTACTATATTACCCTCTATGATGATGACTTCATCTTCATTCCTGCACTAGCACTTTAGTCCTGTGTCCTATTTATATTTCATAGTCTTTTTGTAATTATTACATTTATCTGTTGCATCATTTGGGTTTTGGTTGTTAGTATCCGCAATTTGCTTTGTGCACACCTTTTATGGCTTCAGTGATGCCTCATTTTAGCTTGGATGTTTTTAATACTGTATTATTGCCATTTTTTTACTATCTGATTGCCAATACGGTGTACGATTTTTACTATGTGCTTGTATATTGTATTCCAAGAATTTTTAGTCACATTCTGTTTTACATCTGCCTTCTTTGATGATTGTTTATATTTATTTTTACATACAGTATTTTGCTATGGTTGCTGATTCTAACTTTATATAGATTTTGCTTTTCATTTTTTTGCCGTAATGTTGTACAATTGCAGATTCTCATGTGCACTATGCACCCAGTCTGTGGCTTTATCCCTCATTTCAAATTTATGGAGGGCGAGTTTCAGCTCCTCTATTTATTAATGTACCTCACCCCTTTCCATCATGGCCGCCCGCATCTCCATTTAGCCATGGCTCACTGAACTGACAGAGTAATAGGACTGCATCTTGTATGTGTATTTCTACCAGTTAACCCTTTCTCCCCTTACGTGATCAAGCGCTCAGTGTAGCACGAAACACGTTGTCTGCAAGTCGTGCACCATGGCTTCCTGCCTCTGTTTGTCTTTCTGTTGCTGCTTATTGTACTGTATTTTTGTAAAATGTTTGTCTTTTTTTAAACAATAAAAACATCCGTATCTACTACACAGTGTTTTTCCGGGATTTTGGAGTTTGCCAATAGTGCCTGGCCCGCGGGAGTGCGGTTCGCCTTTTCCTCCTTTTCTTCGAATAAATATATATATATATACATATATATGTATATGTGTGTTTACGTAACATTTTTTATAAGTATAACCCTCCAACCTGTATTAATAAAAGTTCTGTTTGTAATAAAAAACATGTGTTTATGTAAATGTTTTTATAAGTATAACCCTCCAATCTGTATAGACAAAGGCTCTGTTTGTAATAAAATACACTGATTATATATACAAACCAAACGTTTTGCATCTAATCCTTTCATTCATGTCTAGCACAGCATTTTGTTTTTTAAAATATTAATTAAAAAATTACACAAGAAAGAGACAGTTGTTTAAAATCACAATATGTTTTTTAATTAGACATGTACACATCTCTACTGTTTAGTAACAAGAGTACATTTCTGACAAAAGCTAAATACATTTACAGGAGGTCTGCGATATTTGCTCTTGTACACAAAATCCACCACCATCCAATCATTTTGTCTGCGATCAAGAGAAAAGGTTTGCATAACGCCCCGCAGACATTTTAGATACAAAGTAACAAGCTTGTTTCCCACATGTCATGGCTTCAGAATGCAAAATAACACCGTAGATCCCTTACTGCTATGTATCAAAATCAACATGATTAAATTGTTCAAAAAAGTACCAAACTCTGGTATCATGCATTTTTATGAAATTCTCTGAAAACAAAAAGGGCAAATTTCTAGAAAGTTATTTGAAATATTTATTATTTAGACAAAGAAAATCCTGATGAGCATAAAGGTTGTAATAACAAAGAAGTATAACAGAAATTGTTAAAACACTCACAGTTGTAATTCCCAATTTTGTTTAAAGAACAGAAAACAATCAATTATTCTTTTTATGAGAAACAGAAAAAAATATTTTTTAAAATAGGTTCTTCTTTGTTGTAAAGTCACAAAGAAGAAATAAAAAAGGAATGGAGTATTAGTGGAGAGAAGATATATAGACGGTTCTTAAGGTAAACAATTCTTCCTTCTCTACACAGAACAACCGTATCCTCTCAAACTCTAACTCCAATATTCCTACTGACAGACCTGACCCTGATTTTCTTTGTCTAAATAATAAATATTTCAAATAACTTTCTAGAAATTTGCCCTTTTTGTTTTCAGAGAATTTCATAAAAATGCATGATACCAGAGTTTGGTACTTTTTTGAACAATTTAATCATGTTGATTTTGATACATAGCAGTAAGGGATCTACGGTGTTATTTTGGTCTTTTGTCCCCTCCTTTTCTGCTCATGGGGCAAATCCCCCCCCTCTTTCTTTGTTTGCATATGGCTTCAGAATGCGGCACCTGGATTCTATTATAATGTAATATGGGTGCTATATGTTTAACCTAGTCTAATAGAGCGCCTCCATATATAGGGTGGCTTGGGAAGTACCCCAGACTATCAAAGACCGTTATTACACCTTTGTCTATAAACATAGCTATCCAATGTGTGCCTCCTTGATGCTGGGGGTCTGTGTTCACCAAAAGACTGACGGGTCACTCATCAGGTATATCCCTTGGAATGCTATCACACAAATACAGCCCTCGGAATGTTTTCATAGCATGTTTGTCTTTATGCATGAAACGCATGATCTGGTAAGTATCCATTACATATCATACAACACTTGATGCTGATTGTTGAGTTCTATGACCGAGTCAAATAGAAACATAATAATAAGATTCACAGTGTTTGGTAAATTTGCGGCAAACCGGACCTCAATGCGTAAATTACCATTCCTAATCAGGTTATAATGGCCTGATGATGCATTACTGGATCTCAAATCAACAGTCAACAAGGTGCAACTTCCGTCGTAGTCGTCACGAGGTATCACAAAGCCTTTATCACGCATGTGCTTGCCGCTGATGGAGACTAGCCCTAGATACTCCCTAGTTGTATTTTTGTGTTGAAAACAAGGCTGTAGGCTTCGGCAGGTATGTCGACCCCGTCCTTAAAAAGAGCATCGTAGTTAATGTTGTAATGTTTAAAATTAAAAGGATTGCTGGCGTAATCCCCTGAAAAAGCAGTGTTATCCACAAAAATAATAATTATTATTTTAGGTAGTTGTCCTGACTGCCAACACGACTGCCCGCTGGTACACTGAAGATTTTCAAGGATTTCCTCTCCACAGGGTATTTCAGGTTAGATACTTGTAGAGCGCCAGCATGAGCGAGTCTGACCATAGGTGATACACTGACCCTTTTAATAAATAAACTTGCTGATACTATTACCTAGGCTTCTGCTTCATCACAGTTTTTTTTTAAAGTTTCTTTATTAGATTTTTCACATATTAAGCAACATACCATAGAACAACTCGTCACCAAACTGTGACCAAAACCATTCCCATGATCCCACTGATGTCGTGTGGATGTGCAGCTTCCCTGGCTATCTTTAAGTGAGGGAAGTCTGGGGTGGTTTGTCCCCATCACGCTATGAATTGTATTTGGGCCGTTGGGTAATACACATATAGATCAGGGTATTCTAGTCCTCCCTGTTCCTACGGCGGGGTGACGGTGTCGTAGGGCACTCTTGCGTGCTTGCCCGCCCATGCCAGTCTAATCATCAGGCTTCTGAGCTGTGTCCAGAAACTGTTCGGTGCCCATAAAGGGACATTATTAAATACGTCTAATAGCTTGGGTAACAGGACTATTTTTGCCAGAGCAATCCGGGCTGCCTGGGACCATGGGCAGGTGTATCCAGGAGTCTACTTTTTGTTCCAGCGTCTCCAGGGTTTTCACACAGTTATAGGTATATAGGTCACTCGCCGTAGTTGCCACCAGGGGAATTCTGCACCAATGTCCGTCTGGCTCACCGCCGGGGTAAGAAGCAGTATTTTGGACTTGGTCCAATTGATTTTGAGGCCCGAAGGTTTGCCAAACCTGGTGACTTCCTGAGTCAAGGGGGGGAGGTTTCCTTTAGGGCGTTTGACATCTAGTAAGATGTTGTCTGCATATAACAATATGATGTTAAGGTGTGTCTGGAGTCGTATCCCACGGTGTGCATGCAGCTCTCTAATGTGGCAGGCTAAGGGCTCCATCACTAAAGCGAATAGTATTGGGGAAAAAGGGCAGCAGTGCCTCGTGCCCCTGGATGGATAAATGAGGTCCGACGTCATCCCATCCGTGTATACCGCTGCCCGCGGGGCTGTGTATAATAACTTAACCCATTGTATAAATTGTATACCGATGCCGGAGCGTCTGAGTACATCGAATAGGAATGGCCATTCTACCGAGTCAAATGCTTTCTCAGCGCCTAGTGCAGCAATCACTATAGGGATTTCAGGGTCAACATTGTGCATTAGCCCAAACAATCAGGTTGTGTTGCGTAGATCGGCCAGGTACGAATCCCACCTGGTCTGGTAGGACCAGCGCAGGGATGTGTGGGAGTAGTCTGTCCGCTAGGATTTTCGCCATAATCTTATTATCAATGTTGATCAAGGACAGGGGACGATATGAGGAGCACTTCTGGGGGTCTCTGTCCGGTTTAAGTAAAACCGTGATCAGTTCCGTTCTCGTAGATTCAGGGAGGGTACCTTTCGACAGATCTTTATCGTACATCTCTCAAGTGGGGAAGGAGTAGGTCTACATACAGATGACCAACGCCTACGGCATGACACAGAGCATACCACAGGTACTTACCTGAACAACTATCAGAAGTGCGAGTGGATCACGACCCACGGAACAAATCCAGGACACCCTTGAGCTTCTACGCCAATTCCCCTCGCTCTAATCCGCAATCCAAGCATGGACAGACACCAACCAGCCTTAAAAAAGACCTGTATGGTCAAAACACGTGTCGGCACCACATGCTAAACAATGCATCTTAAACCTTATGTACTAAACTGAATAGGGAATTGTTTAAACCAAACAATAAAAACTCATGAAAAACAACAAACCTTGTGGACTCTACCCACCCACTCGGCTGAGTGGGGACAAGAAGGTTTTTGTATACTAATTGCAGCACAAGCGTCATTTGAGTAGAAACTAAAACCAAGCTACTAGGATACACCGAACAGGCACCACGAGCACAGGCCTTCCAGGTTCTACCTAGCGGCTGCTAGTGCACAAGAGATCTGAGATCCAGGGCGCAGTAACCCACAGTTCCGAGTGCTCAACCAACCCCCAATTGAGCACAGTATGTCTACATATGCCTTATAAAATTCCACTGTGAAACCGTCATTTCCCGGGGCTTTACCACTCGGGATGGATAGAATAGCTTTCCGGATTTCCTCCTCTGTGATCGGGTTGTTTAGTTCGCTCCCTATTTCTGGGTCTAACCAACCTAGTGCAACTTTGTCGAGGTATTACAGCATGTGGTCATGTTCTGCCCTGGTTTGGGAAGAGTAAAGTTGCTCACAGTAGTCTCTGAAAGTTGCATTAATAGATAGCAGTTCTTTGACAAGGGAGCCGTTTAGGTTCTCTATAGCCATGATGGGGTTTAGCTGTCTTTCCTGATTCACTGCCTTGGCTAGGGTTCAACTGCAGTGGTCCCCCTCCCCATATTTCACCGCCACTATTGGGTCAACGTGAACCTTTCCACCCTATTTGCAATAGATAGCATTTCCTCCCTTAGCTCTCTGAGGGACCTCCATATTGCTTCGGGGTCCAGCTCCCCTTGTTGCACCTCTAGGTCCTTAATCCTTTCTTCCAATTTCCGCATAGAGCCTCTTAATGCCTTTAGCACCCCTCCCTCCTTAGAGATACAGCAGCCCCATGTGTACGCCTTAAATGCCTCCCACATCACCCCTGAGTCAGGGCCAGAATTCACATTTGCGGTGAAGTAAGTCTGAATGTCCTGGGCTATTTCAGCACGGACGCTACATCTTCAAGCGCAGCGGCTCTAAACCTCCAACGTAATTGTCTAGGGGGGCCTTGTAGTCCTGATATGCGTATTAGGACAGGGGAGTGATCTGAGACAGAGCGTGGCAATATGATGGATTCTGTCATGTTTCTCATCCGGGCGCAGGTGGCCATAATGTAGTCTATCCTAGACGAGCTGCCGTGGAAATCCGAGAAGTACGTGTATTCCCTCTTGTCTATGTGGCTTTCCCGCCGCACATCGTGCAGGTCATAATGATGTGCTATAACTGGTCACACTACTGCCGTGCTTGGTAAGAACAGTTGTGCGGTGGAGGCCCTGTCCAGTTCCAATGTAAGAGCCATGTTGAAGTCCCCTACCCATATGATATTATAACCCAGGAATGTGTGAATGTGTTTTGCGCATGCGTGGAAGAACTCAGGTGAGTCTCCGTTTAGGGCATATACGTTTCTCAGCAGTAGTTTTTGCCCAAGGACCTCCCCAGGCAGAATGACACTTCTTTCCTCTTCGTCACTTATTTGCTCATGGACATTAAAATTCAGGGAACTGTGAAGATATGTCCAACTCCATACACGCCGGCTGATGTCGGTCTAACCATGACCTCCGAACCTGACCCAATTTGCCCCAACGTGGGGCCTTGTTGTAGGCAGCATTGTAGCGTACGTCATAAAGGATATGGTGACCATATTAAAGGCGAGCGCAGCGGGGATCTCCCCGGTTCCGGTATATTCAGTGCAAAGCGTTCAGCAGCCTCCGCGGTGGTGAAAAACATTGTTGAGCCGTATTGTATGCAGAGCTTTGCGGGGTACATTATGGAGTATCTTAGGTCCTTCTTCCGGAATGTGTTTTTGACCAACTGGAAGGTTTTCGGCTGGTCTTTTACCACTTGGCTGAAGTCCGGGAAAAGACGGATCGTGGAGCCCTCCCATCTCAGCTCACCTTTTTCTTGTGCCACTCTGAGTATCACATCCCTGTCTCTGTAGCAGAAGATCCTAGCTATTATTGGGCGTTCTGGAGTGCCAGGAGGGGGGCAAGGGGCCAGGAATCTGTGAGCACGCTCCACCATAAACATGTTAGACAGCGTAGGGTTTTCCAGAATGTCGATCAGGAGTTGTTCCATAAACTTCTCCATATTATCTATGTGAGTGGACTCTGGCACCCCCGTGATGCGCATATTATTTCTCCTAGAACGACCTTCCAGATCCTCATTTTTCCCATGACTTTCTTTCCTGACTGTTGTAGGGCAACCATCGCACTCTCTAGGGTTATATTGTCTTCGCCTTCTCGGATTCTTTGTTCTGCTTCCGACATTCCCCCGTACAGCTAGTCTATCTGGATCGCAGAAATGTCTACTTTGCACGCAAGTGCATCAATCTTCGCACCCAGGTTGTCAGTACTATTTTTTAGTGCCAGCAGGGTCTGGTTTAGGGCTGTTACGTCCACCTGCTCCGTCGATGATGTTGAGGGGGAGCTTGCAGCAGGCTGAGTTTGGTCGTTAGGGGCGAATTGCTCCATCTTCGCCTGCTTTTTGGGGTGGACCATGCTGAAGGACCACTGTAGGCTAATACACAGTTTGTTCCGCTAGTAGGACAGAGCTTTAGTGTTGTGTTGACCATGCTTCTGGTGATCACGAGGGCACTTCAGGATATTGTAATGATTGTGTACACTATGTGACCAGGGGTGTGAGCCGGCCCATCCCCTTTAGTGTACTGGCCTGCAAGGTTTTGTACTCTAGGTGTTGCGTGTCAGGCTGCGTTGATGGTTATGATTTCATGCCCGGGCGGATCCTCTTATGCCTCGGCTGGGTGGAATTGGGCTCCACGTATTTGTATTTTATTTATATAGCGCACCTGGCACAAGGGTATCCGAGCGCATCACATAGGATACAGACGTAGTACAGATTTACAAATAATGTACAGCATAGGGAATCATTTACAAGAGTCATTTACAAGTAGATACCATTTCAAATTATAAGGACATCAAAATTACATATGTACAACAGAAAACAATGAGCCTGGACATCAGGGAGGTTAGCAAACAGTCTGATTCAAGGAGTGGTCTTGGCCAGACAGCCACGCATTAGCCTGCGTTTTTAACACTGGGAAGGATGGTTCCGCTCTGAGGGGGTAAGGTATTGAGTTCCAGAGTTTCGCCGCCAGGACTGCGAAGCTGCTCCCCTGATCTCTTACGGTTGAAGTGGGGTATAGAGAGGCAGTTAGACTGGGTGATTCTGAGAGGTCTCTTAGAGGTGTGTATAGTAAATCTATTGGCCAGGTAGCTGGGTGCTTGGTTGGCGAGGCATTTATGAGTTAGTGCCAGGGTTTTTAGAGGTACTCTTTGTGTTACTGATAGCCAGCGGAGACTCTGTCTGGTGTCAGAGATGTGTTGGTTCCTGGGGATATTTAAAGCAGCTCTAATAGCATTGTTTTGAATAATCTGTAATTTGTAGAGGTTGCATCGGTTAGTACCAAGATATAGGGTGTTGGAATAGTAAATTCTAGACATTACCAGAGTCCTGCCTAATGTGGTGCAGTTGGCGGTTGATAAGAAAGGGCGGCAGGCTGTAAAGAGCTTGCAAGTATACGCTGCAGCGGAGGATACTGCGTTGGTTTGCCTAGAGAGGGAGAGGGTGGAGTCGATGTAGATGCCTAGGGTTTTGATGTCCTTTGTAACATTGATGATGTTGCCATCAATGACAAGGGATTTGAACGTGGGGTCAAGTTTGTTAAGTCTTTGATGGGTGCCTAAGATGAGAAGCTCTGTTTTATCATCATTGAGACAGAGTTTGTGTTGCGCCATCCATGCTTGGATGACTTGGTAGATGGAGTTAACGGCAAGTTTGTCGGCTATATGGTCACCAGTAATGGGAATGAGTATCTGGGTATCATCCGCATAGTTGGTGTAGGTGACACCCAGATAATCCAGGATATTGAAAAGTGGCCTAGTAAACACATTATAGAGTGTGGGGGAAACGCACAATCCTTGTGGTACCCCACATGTGACAGATGAGGGTTCCACGGCTGCTGAAGGGGAGAAGACCCTTATAGACCTGTTGTCCAGGAATGAGCTAATCTAACCTGTAGCTTCGTGTGAGAAGTGGGCCATTAGTTTGAGGTGTCGACAAAGGATTTGGTGATTTACTAGGTCGAACACCGCAGATAAATCAAGTAGGAGTAAGAGGGCAAGTTTACCCTTATCTTTAATATCATCAATCTGTGTTTTAAGATCAGTCAGGGCAGTTTCCGTTCCGTGACGCTGACGGAACCCTGATTGTCTAAGTCCCAGGAGTGAGTTTGTTTCCAAGTGATCTTGGATCAGCAGATTTGCAGCTCGATCAAGAATTTTTAGCAAAAATGGCACTGTAGTGATGGGCCTGTAATTGGTAGGAATGTTAGCATCCAAAGAGGGTTTTTTGAGAAGCGGGATGACCCAGGCGTCCTTTAGATTGTCGGGGACAATCCCAGAGCTGAATGAAGAGTTTATGAATGTGGTAATGAAGGGAGCTAGATTATGGGCGGCCTCCTTGATAATAGGGGCAGGACATACGTCACCTTGGCAATTAGTAGGTTTAAGGCTGTTAATGATATTTTCTAATTCAGTGATAGTGAGGGGCGAGGGGCGAAATGGTTCCTGGGGTAGAGGTTGGTATTCGTTCTGAGCTGGTGGGATTTGTCTTGTGAGTCAATCTGCAAGCTAGTTTTTTGATTGTTAATTTTGATTTGGAGAGTAGCTATTTTACCAAGGAGCGCCTTCTGAATATTGGCACACCAGATGCTATCTTTAGTACAAGTGTCGGGAGAGGGGACCGGGGATTCCAGTTCTTTTAGTATTTTGAATAACTCCTTAGTGTTTGATTTGGCTTGCTCGATGCGCTTGTTGTAGGTGTCTTTTTTTGCCTGAAGTATAGCCTCTTTGTAGTTCACGTTTCCAGCGTGCCTCAAGGTTTCGTTTTTGTTTGCGAAGGACTCTCAGCTGAGGTGTAAACCAAGAGTTGAGGTGAGCCCGTGGTTTAGGTTTTCTTGATTTGATAGGAGCAATGTGGTCTAGAGCTTTTAACAAAGTCTGATTAAACATGTCTACCAGGGCAGTTGGTCAGTGCAAACATAGGCGTGTTCATTGAGGGCTGGGATGATTAGCGGCAGTAGTTTTTCATAGGTTATGTCTCTCTTGTTTCTGGTGGAGATAGCAGGTGCTATGTCAGGAGTGGTGCGGCTAATTATGGTAGCGATACTAAAGGTGATTAGGTGGTGGTCTGTCCAGGCGCAGGGTTGATTGGAATCAACATTAGTTTCGCAGTTAAGGCCAGATATCCAGTCAAGGATTCTGCCCTTGGAATGTGTTGGCTCATCGACATGTTGCGTAAAGCCTAGGTTGGATAGCAAATTGTTGATATTGTGGGCTGAGGCATCATTAGGGTTCCGAAGACCAAGATTGACGTCGCCTAGCACAATGATTTGAGATTTAGTTTTGGTATTTGCGGTAAGGATATGAGATAGGTCTTCAGCAAATGTAGAGCTAGAACCTGGAGGCCTATAGACTAGATGGAGTGTGATAGTCAAATTAGCTTTAGCCGCTAGTCAGACTAAGTATTTCCGCTGACGTGATTCAGGGTCGGACTGGGACAAGAAATAGGCCCGGTCACCCAAAAGAAAAGTGGCCCACCCCTTGCCTCAAAAAAGTGGCCCACCCGTCGCCTCACAACCCTTGACCTCTGATGATATCACCAGAAGTGATGTAATTTGACCCTACTCCAAAGTGACATCCCGGGAAGCGATGAAACAGGACCTTTCACCACATGACAAAACAGAAAGTGGCATCAAATAGCATGGTTCCCAAGTACACTAAATTACTGTTAATCCAAGCAGATATCCAAGGCCAAATGATATGTTATTGTATAGCACTTAGGTTTAAGCTTTTTCTTTTATAGAACAAATATGCATACAATATCACCCAACCTGTGTTGGTACTCATTTATCGACCTAAGAAGGATGAAAGGCTTTTTAAAAAGAAAAAAAATATTTCTTTTATCTATTTCATTTTTTTTTCTCCAAACCAGCCCAGGCATGGCCAGAAACTGGCCCCCACTCCCCATAGACTAGATTGGTCCGAGGGGCCAATCCGACCCTGGCGTGATTTGTTGTGCAGTGGAAATACGGAGATTGACAGAATTTTTATGAATGAAGGCAATGCCACCTCCTTAGGTCTGACTGGTATTGCGATCACTTCTAATAATGGTATAACCTGTGGGGATAGCTAGAGACAGGAGTGGTTCAGAAGCAGAGTGAAGCCAGGTTTCAGTAGTGACAATGAAATCGAGATTATGTGCAAGGATGAGGTCGGCCATATCAAGTGTATGTGCAGTCAGTGACCTGGCATTGATCAGAGCCCTCTTGACCAAGGTCATAGGAGCGGGTGACGTGCTTGTGTCAGGATTGGTGTTTGTAATTAGTGAGGGTGGTGGTGTACCGTGGGCTATTACGGTAGGATGAGGTGGGTTGGAGTGCCCGATTGTATTCGTGGGGTGGTAGGAGGCATGCAGGAGTCTGGAGCCAAGTCTGAGGTTCCTCAAGGGTGCAGTGCATGGTTGGTTAGGTTTAGGTTTGGTGGCAAAGTGTTCAAGCCACAGTGCTGGTGAATTGAGGTGTAGGTTAGTTGAGTGTGTAGGAGTCAGAGCAGAAATGAGGTGAGGCTGCATATTGTTGTGCAAGGTGAACCTAGAGCTTTGTCTAAATGTGGTGGGAAGCGTGCTGAGCCTTAGTTGGGTGGCGCAGGTGGGCAAGGTTTGTAAGAGGGACCTGGTGTGTGGTGAAGTTGCCAACAGAGTCTGAACAAAGTTGAGGGGGGGTCACAAGTGCAGTGTGCCAATTACAACTGTTAGTAGTTTAACAAGGGCACAACGACAGACCCGGGCGTCCAGCAAGTCAGATCGAATGGGAGAGTATAGGTACAATAGAAAGGTAAGCAAGGCCACATCAATGTCAGTAGGCGAGGAGCATCAGAAGCATGAAGCAATTTAACTAGGCAGTAAAGCTAGTAGTTGAAAAACGCGCTAAAGTGCACTTGAAGAGTGTGTATTGGGTGATTACTTGCGGCACTTCAGTTCAATAAGTGATCATTACGGAGGTTCACCGGTGTCAAGGGTGAGCAATATGCAAGTAGTGCATACAAGTGTTGGGGTGAAACCATGGGGAATGAGGGCGGTGCAATACGGATATTAGAGACAGATCATGGGCGTAAAACAACGCAGATTAAGGCACATCAAAGGCATGTAGCAGTGCAGATTAGGCAAATCACAGGCATGTAGCAGTGCAGATTAAGGCAAATCACAGGCATGTAGCAATGCAGATGAAGGCAAATCATGAGGGATACAGGCGGATTGGCAGTGATTCACCTTACGGGTCGCCGAGGCCAGATGCGGCGGTATGGGCATAGAGTGTCTCAGCGCGGATGAGGTTGCTACCGCAAGTTGTTCCAGTGGATCAACAACAGAGAAGGATGAGTGTAGGTAACATAGTATAGGTGGTGGGGGGCAGGCGCGGCTGCGTGGAAGTTTCTGGCGCGATGATGGTCACAGCATGAGAGGTCAAGGGCGAGGGCTCACGGTCACAGTACCTTGTGATGGGATCATCCGGGGTTGGCAGGTCCTTGAGATGCAGGGTTTCTAGCAGATGGCAGGGTCAGGCATGGACAGGCTAGGACAGGAAGTTAGCCTTTGTTCGTGGCCTTGGTGAGGATGGCTGGCTCACGCCTCCCGGCGTGCGATTGGCTGTCTTCAAGGCAATAGTGGGCAATGGTTGTGGTCAGCAGGGCAGGGTGGGGGAGGCATAGAATGGAGCCTGGGGCAGCTAGGCATCCATCTTGGTTCCCACGTGCAACTCGGTATGGGAGCACAGCAGAAATAAGGCAAATAATATTACCAAAATGCCTGGAGATAATGATTTAACAGGCAGAGGATGCGGCAAACGTGGGTGGGCATTAAGCCGCACTTTTCAACAAAATGTGCGGTGGAAAGTCGACGCTGTCAGCTGAGCCCAAGGGCTTAGCTTGATAAAGGGGAAGCTCCAGCTTCCCCTTTGGGCACGACCGCGACTTGAGCCCCCCGCTTTTCCTCTGTGGAGATACACGCAGCAGGTAGGTAGTTTATTGTGGGCAATGGGTGGGTGCAAGGCCAATTGGTGGGGGTGCCTAGGGGGTCGGGCTTGTATATCGGCCCTGTGAAGAATTACTCTGCTGTTCCCACTTGGCCAGACTGCAGGGTCGTGGGTTAAACCGCACCCTCGTTGCGGTCCTCAGCTCCCCCAGGCAGCCCCGATAACACCGTGGTCAGGTGCACCGTGCAAAGCCTATGCCAAAGAGTGTAGGGTCTGGTGGCGCCAATGTGGTTCCCTACACAGCTTGTGTAAGAACTGATTGATGGCCGGTGGGTCACCCGCTCCTGGGTGGCGGGCCATGAGCACCAGCTGGCCTCCCCAAGACAGTAACATTATTGAAGGGGGGTCCCCCTGCAGTGTCTCAGGCAGTAATGCACTTTACTCTTATTGCTGTTACTTAGGTCTTGCTGGGGCAGTCCACGTGAAGTGGTAGGCTGACTTGGGGCCTCTTTGGTGGAAATCCCCTTGGGGAGGACACCTAGGAGGCTGCAGGGGAGGTTCATATGCCTCCACTTAGGGGGTAGCCCTGGCTCACGTACCTCCTTTGCAGGTCAGACTGCACTTCTGGCCTCTTCCGAAGCAGCCGCGGCAGTCAGCGTTGTCAGGATCCAATGAAGGGGAAGATTCCCCCATCGATTCTGGTTTGCGGGCCTGACCGCACCGGTCGTGCTCCTGCTGGATGGGGGCTGAGGGGGGCGGTGGACCCGGTGCTCCAAAAAGTACTGGTGCCTTAAGGGTGTGTGTTCAGGCGGACTGGCTGCGGTGCTTCCGGTGTATCCCGGGGCCCTCCTGGGCTATGGGCAGCGCAGTGTTGTTTCTGGCTGTGACCACTCCTCTTCTGCAGCCGATGCGGGTCACGGCACTTCCCAGGGAGCTAGCCAACTCTCAACCCTCATGGCCGAACGTCTGTTGCAGGCTGTTGGTTTACAGTTGCCTATTCTTCGGTGGCCGCGTTGTGTTGGCGGGCTGCTCCTCCCCCGCACTCAGAGGCACGGGCTGGGCTTCTCGGTCACAGTGAAATTTATTTAGTTTAGATGCTATGTTTTTCGTCAGCATTGCACTGGGGGGTACCGCAACGTCGGACCAACTTTTTTTGGGCAGTTCGAGCGGTCCAGATGAAGGATTCTGGAAGGATTTATGTGCCGTCGTCAGGAGCCTCTCAGGCTGCGGCCATCTTGGTGAGTCGTGCAACAGCGCCCCCCTGCATCATCACTGTTAAAGCGTCTTTAGTATTTCGAGAGAGTTTAATTTTCAGATCAACACCATTCACCATAGGTTTCTCCTGGAAAAATAGATCCGTGTGTGGATGCCCTAGTAAATCAACATTTCTGCTACCTGTCGCATACGATGCTCACTTTATAAAGTCTGTGTTGGCGCCATCTAGAGTATAATCCTCCATATGTCCTGCCGTATCCTTATAAAAACAAAAGCGCCGCCATGAGCTCTGTGTCCTAAGCGTCATTGCTGTAGTTCAGAATGCTTCCTATGTACGCTCTATAGGCCTACATGTTGTCACTCTGCGTAATCAGCCGATCACCTACAGTAATGTCCACCTGATTGAAAAGGGAGGCCACTGGATATGCAATCGTGGCAACCTTAGCGGCTGCTGCGATAGCTTTCCCATTCTCTTGTTATTTTACAGGATAGGTCGAGTAAAGTGTCATTCAGATCCAGGTACGTTTCCATTGAGCCCGATATGTAAAACTCTATGGGCGTAAAGGAGTGCAGCTAGGGGTGCAACTTCCATGAAAAAAATGGTTTTGATGCTCATCTGTGTCGGGGGTACGACAAACAGATCTAGTTCCGATTTCACACATTCCCCCGAGGCACAATGGATAAAGGCCATTGTTTAGAAAATATTGATGCTGGGTCTGTTTTAATTTCGCTTGCCCTGTCTGTTCTTTGTCGTGCGTTTTTCTCTTCTGAGCTGGTCTAGTTGTTGATCTTCGTTTTTTATGCGGCTTAGGAGGCCCCCGTCTGTTCGAAGATCTCCTTTTTCTTTTTGCTGGGCTTTTACCCATGTAAACCAAACCAGAACCCTCTTGTGTTGGTTGGTTGAAACAATTTGCGATGGACGCTGTTGTAGTAGACACCACATCCTTAGCAATGTTTGTAGCAGCTATTTTCATATGCGGCCTGACTAATTCAAACCCTTGCGCAGGAACGGCATCGCTCTCCAAAAAAGACTTCTGAAAATACTTCCTAGACCCTCACCATACATAACCGGTGCTCCTTGGAAGTAGGGCTGATCTCCATAACCGGCCTGTCTGCGGTAATAATCCCTATAAGCGTGCGGCTCCCCGTAATTCTTCATGATTACCATGTTCTGTCTTTCTCCCGTCTAGGGCGCACGTGTAGTTTCACTAGGACCTTCCCATATTTAAATGAGACCAGTTCCCCCTGATCGTCCCTTATCTGTATGTTGATGGTGTCAAAAAGACACCTAGAATTAGGAATTTAATGAGGCTTAATTTATTGTATATTAACAATGCTGTTATTTTCACCCTTGACTTGGGTGGTTCTCATCAGGGGGGCATAAGAGTCACCAACCCATTGGTAATCTACTATATCGCTTTAGATCGTGAGACTGTAAAATCCACCATCAATATCAGCACGTGTTCTGTCTAGAGATGTATTACATTTTACATGTTGAACGCTCCCCAACCCCATAGCAAGTTTAACGCTACATATAAACTCCACAGAAAGATCGGGTGATCTTAGAAATACGTTCCGCCGTGAGCTATTCAGAAACAGGTGTATATCTGAATAGCGCTCGAAGCTTGCGATCGATTTGTTGATAGTATCTAGCAGCTTGATGGTACACCAGGCCTTTTCTTTGTCCAAGGTGTCCCATGTATGGGCATACTGAATCTCCTTCAGCCCCGCTTCCCACAGGCCTTGTAAATTAACAGGCTTAGCCAATTTAACAGAATCATTTGAAATTTCGTTGTTAGGGAATATATCTAAAGAGGCGTTACTGGGCAAGGTAATATAAAAAACGGGTTTCCATCTTCTTGTTATTCTCAGGGAGCTCCTCCCCTTATCAGATACTCTAGAGATGCCACGTTGACCCAACTGTTAACATTTCTCAGGCCAGCCCATCCATTTTAACAGGTGCTGTTTCTTAGGCACCTTTCCTTTACTCTGAATAACTTTCTCAAACCTATAAAGACCTCCTTTACAGATGCTTTTGCCACTATTAAAAGTTAATCGGTAAAGGATTGATGGTAACCTTTTGTAAAGACACCTTTGAACTTGGATACTCTGACGACGTGGTGCCCTACGCGTAATGTTTTCTTGATCTTCTCAGATAACCTTGCAGCATACAGGTTTCTCCACGCTGCTAATGAGTTTTCACATGTTACAGACTTTGGAGTCATTTTAATAAACCAGTGATAGTTGTCATTATACACATCTATGAAAGACAGTAATATATCCACAGAGCGTTGTGCATTAAAGGCTGTGAAATATCTCCATAGTTTAGATTTCATGGTGCCATTAAAACATACAACAATCGCTGCTTTAACCTCATTGTGCGTTATAAAATGATGCACGCTGTATTGTTTTAGAAGGTTTTGGAGGGGTCTACTTAAAAACTCCTTAACAGCATCAGTTTGTAATACCACAGGTACTCGTCCCTTGCTGAAGATAAGCTTGAAAGCCGCCGTCACTCTTGAACCAGTCTTATCCCTCAAGACCTCTGCAAAAGCATATTTTGCTAAAACATCCATCACTAAACTTAACTAAACAGTCAAGATGTACCGTGCACCATTGTTCTGCTTTTCAAAAGGACAAACATCCACTAAATCAGCCTGCCACTGATGTCTATGGAAGATACCATGGTCATTCTAGCATTTTTATGAAGGGTATATGTCTCCTGACCAGATAGCCAGCCCTTAACGGTAAATATATAACCGTATTCATCCCCCGCCGGCATCTTGATGATGGTACAGATGTCCCTTATACAGATTACACTTTTACAAATCTCATGTCGGAGTATCGGTACCACACGATATTTCAACATGTGTGGGATGTTTACAGCTATACTCTCTTTCAGCATAGCGTTTAACAGTTTTCCCATACACATACGTCCAGACTTCAGGTCATGCTACACACGCCCAGCTTGTCCTCCAGAAACGCTACCCTAGAGACAAAGGTATACGTATAAGGAGCAGGTTTATTGTATTTTTATCTTTAAAAAAGCTTTCGGCATACCGGACACTCCTTATGGCTCTTCCTAAAACTGTATAGGTTAGAAAAGTCTTTGTGCATTAAACGGGCTACACGGTTTCTAAAAACAACGGGCCCTGTCAGCTGTAAAGATCTTATTGTATTCTCCGGATTGCAACATGTGTATATTTCTAGGAATGTTTTTGCTAGTAGAACCTCCACACTAGCATGTACATGCATACCCATGGCTTTATAAACACCTTTAAGCATCTGAAAAACTTTATATGAATTCAACATACAACATATCTGTCGTATTGCTTTATCATGATAATGCGGGAGTAAATCATGAGTATCCTGCTGCGGGTCTTTGTATTTATGGCCGTAGCACCACCGGTAATAGTCACGCTTCAAACATATTTTCACAACACACGCCGCAAAAGCGTGAACAGTTAAAGACTCCAAAAGGGTCATAGTTTCATCTTCTTATTCGTCAGAACTTTCAAAGCATTTTAAACATTTCTTACACGTATTGCGGCCTTGGGTTGCTGTACTTTCAATCATTTTTGAACAGCACACACAGTAAAAATTGACGGTATTGGATGAGGAGCTCTGGCTCTCAGCACCGTCAAGTTTATCTGGCGTTTTCTGCAATTCCAAAAAAGAAAGAAGTTTAACTCTTGAACCTATGTTTTTACAGTTTTTTTCACACTCGCCCACCCCCACACACCCAGACATACTTTATTACATACCATAGTACACATTTCAGAACCAGCATCTTCCATCTCACAGGCGACCTCCATAAACAACTGGTCTTCATCGGAAGCTGGTTCTAACTCCGGTGTCATGGCGGCCTCTGGAAACAGTTCCTCTAAAACACCTAGGTCCTCCCAATCCTGCATCAACAGTATTCTAGCTGACATTAAGGAAACTGACTCCTGTGACACCATCATAAGCAAATATGACCATCAGATGCTAAGTTTGATAAACCAAAAAGCACCTAATCACGAAAAGAGAGTCAGGCCCAACTCCAACCATCAAAAATGGTACACACCAGAACTGACGAACCTAAAAAAGGAAAAGAATCTTAGAGAAGCACAATGGCAAAAAAATCCAACAGACAATAAGATCAGTTGGAAGTCACTAGAAAAATCATATAATAACAGCATTAACGAAGCCAAAAGGAACTACTTCAATAGTCAAATTGAAGCATCCGCGAGCTCATCCAGCAAACTCTTCGACATACTGAAATCTATTGACAAACCTCAGGCTCTGGTCCCCAATTTCAATCCTTCCCAAACCGAATGTGATAACACTCAGATAGCTTTCGCCAATAAAATCACCAAAGCGAGAAAACGAATTGCATCTGCTCTTGAGACCCAGTCCCAACCTAACCCCTCAATCGAACTGACGACTGACAAGGGGAAAGAGAAATTCCAATTTCAACAAATATCTATCGATACCATGAAGAAAACTTTGGCATCTATGAAACCTTCGTCTTGCACGGAAAACAAGCTTCCACCTAAAATGATACTTGAACACCCTGACATTTTCGCTCCTTTACTCACTAAAATTGTAAATTCATCTTTCCGAGACAAAACAGTGCGAGTAAATATTAAAAAAGTCACCATTAACCCACTTGTAAAAAAAAAAAACAACTTAGACCAACGCGACCCTAACAACTTGAGGCCTATTACGAACTGCAACTTCCCCCTTAAAGTCATGGACAAAATCGCTACAGCTCAACTACAGGAATACGTAGATAAAAATGAGTTACTACATCCACAACAAGCTGGCTTTAGAGCCGTACATAGCACAGAGACAGCAATGCTAGATTTACAAACAAAAATGCTGGAAATCATGGACAAGGGCAAAACAGGCTTACTAGTGCTTTTAGATCTAAGTGCCACGTTCGACCTGTTAGACCACCAGCTATTACAACAAGCACTAGCCAAAACAGCAAATTGCTCCAATGAAGCAATAAGCTGGCTCACCTCCTTCCTTGAGAATAGAATTTCACGTGTCCATTGGGGAGACAAATTCTCAACCGAACATAACATCTCGTGTGGAGTTCCTCAGGGAGCTAGCCTGTCACCACTGCTCTTTAATATCTACATACGCCTCCTGTGTGAATTACTAGAACAACTCCAAGTGTTTTTCACTAACTACACCGACACCCAGCTAGTCATGGAATTGAGCGGTAATTACGTTAAGAACAGTATTACACTGAACACCCTCTACAAGAATATTGAAGAGTGGATGAACAACAATTGGATGTGCCTTAACAGCAACAAGACCGAGTTAATGGTTTTGGATCCACCCAGGCGCGTGCCAAATTAACATCCGACTACAAGGCTTTTCAAATCAAGGAATCTTGCATTGAAGTAGTTGGTAAGGTTAAAACACTCTGCATGACTCTGGAAGCTTCACTCAACGCAGATGCTCAAGCTATGTATGTCAGCAAAAACTGCAACTACTACATTAGACTCCTCAAAGCAATTAGACCCCTTCTCAATTAAAAGAATTGTGCCACTATTGCCAGAGCCACCATTTTATCGCGTTTGGACTCTGGTAACGCACTCCTTGCTGGTGCCAGCAAGCAAAGCCTACACAAGTACCAACTGATTCAAAATCAGGCGATAAGAGTTACCAAACAAAAATCAAGGAGAGATCGTATTAGCGAGGCCAGACGCGACCTACATTGGTTGAAAATGGAAGACCGCGTACAACTCAAGTCCTTGCGTCTAACCCATAAATGCCTTTATGGAAAAGCACCTGCCTACCTTAAGACTAAAATCACACCCTACAACCCAACCAGAATATTAAGATCTGAAGCCAAGGGCCTGATAACAACTTCACAATTTAAAAAAGAACTAGATCTAGGAAGAGCCTTCCTCACCCGTGCGGCAGCCTTCTGGAACAAACTACCGACATGTCTCAGACTGGAAACAAATCTCTACTCTTTCCGCAAAAAACTTAAAACCATGCTCTTTAAATAATCCCAGATAAGATTCTTCATTTACTGCTGGCTTAATCTCTCTATGTGCTGACTTTCATGGTTTGTCCTTGTCTTCACGTATGCGCCCCGATGCTTGCGAGCAGTCGGCGCAATACAAATAAACAAATAAATAAAAAAATAAACAGGAGCTCTTTAAGAGACTTAATACTCTCATCCATATCTACGTAGTCTGCATCTGTGTAGGCGTCATCCGTTATAACGGCATCTACACCATCCCCACATTCATCAGAGGCCTTGATAGTAGAAACATCCTGCGACATGTCATCAAAAATCATCACAACATTGCGTTCACACAGCTTATCCATAGCCGGAGCGCAATCAGGTTCCCCTTCGACGGCTGTAGTTGTTGCCGGCGGACTTTCAGGGCTTTGGTAGTTTTGAAGTGTGTTCAAAGCATCGACCTCTGGATTATTCTTAGAGTAGTAACTGTAGCGCTTCATAATCCTTGGTAATGCGGTCGCTGCGCTGTCAGATTTTCCCGGGGCTTCAGGAGCAGCATGTACCTCCCTCCCAAACACCCCCTGTATATATACACCCTTCACGCTCCACCCATAAAGATGGCGCCTCACATACATCATCTCCAGAGCGCCCCACCATGCACAATCTGCAACACACTTCCGGGTCTTTGTGGGGGACATCCGGGTCATAATGGTCAACACCCATTCCTATAACCTCAAAGAGGTGAGTCTTTCAGGTGAACCCCACTAGGACGCTTCCGGGTTAGGTCACCCAACATGTTTGGATTTCCGGGGCAACCCCAGTGGGGGCCCTAGGGTCTCCAGAATTTGGGGAGAGACCTCCCAGCTAGCACCTATAATGTCACATCCGGGGGAACACCCCCACTAGGGCCTAAGTTCCGGTTAAACACCACTACATCACTTCCGGGATACAGGTATAACCATAAAGGATGCAATTGGTGGGGTTCTTCCGGATCCTTGAATAGACAAATGGCTTGAAAATAGTTAAGTCAAAATAGATCTTCCAAAGGATACCACACTCTGACTAATATAACAGGCAGAGGGAGGAATCACTGGAAAGAGTGTAGGAAAACCATTGGAAGTCAGCCTAGGATAAATAAGGTATAATGAGGAAGACCTTACTCATGGCTGCCAGAAGGTTATCACAATCGTAAAGCAAGGGGCTATTTGTCTCCAATAAAGGATTAGTCCAAGCAGCAGCAGTACCCCCCAAATGAGAATGCACGAATGTTGCCTTTGTAGTTAAATCAGGAAACGAATTAGGCCGGCAAAGGAAATGGAGTCGGCACTGATTGACAAAGGTTCTATAGGTTTTAGGATCACCAGTGAACCTTTCCGGGGGAGCCAGAGGAAACTGTTGGCATAACCACTTGAACGGCTTCCCGTTGTGGTGCCGATATCCCGGATCCAGATGCCGTGGCTACTGGAGCCTCCATTCCCTAAGGAGAGGCATGCATGGCGTCTTGCATAATTTCCATGCGATGACGCAATGTATCCTGTGCCATAATCATTTCGTTTCTCAAATCAGTGATTAACTGAGTCAAGACCGCTAAAGGATCCGTACCCTCCATGGCTTCCGATTCTGTCATAAATCAACCAACTACCTTATGTAAAAGGATACAAGTATAACCATAAAGGATACAATTGGTAGGGTTCTTCCGGACCCTTGAATAGACAAACGGCTTGAAAATAGTGAAGTCAAAATAGACCTTCCAAATGATACCACTCTCTGACTAATAAAACAGACAGAGGGAGGAATCACTGGAAAGGGCGTGAGAAAACCATTGGAAGTCAGCCTAGGATAAATATGGTATAATGAGGAAGTGTCCCAACATTAACTCTCACTAATAGCTCAGCAATAGAAATTAGTACAACACTAACCTGTAGATGCTGATAACTGGAGGCTCCACCAACAAGTCTCTGAGATAATCTAAATAAGGAAACAACGATAAAAGGAGGGAAGATCAGTAAGGGAAAACTTATCCCGGACGGCACAAGGGTCACACTAGATACCGGGTTGGTGCACCACAGGATAGCATCCAAAGTACTGTGCACAATCACCTTCTAATTAACAGTTGTCGGCAGTACTTCCTTTCCCAGGTAGAACAGAAAATAGGTAGTAGAAGTCCACCCGTTTCATCACAGGTGCCAGGATTCAAATCAAAAGCGTAGAACAACTTTCATGTGGAATTATACATGCAATAGTTCACACAGCTAGGAAGCAGCACGTTAGAGGTTCACGAAACGCGTGTGGTTTTACACGCAACAAACTTACACGCAGCCAGGAAAGCCGCACGTTAAGAGTTCAGGAATCGCGTGTGGATTTACACGCAACAAAAGTACATGCAGCCAGGACTTCCAGAGTTCGAGTGTGCAGGAAAAAAGCTGTATGTTGGTCTTCTACGGCCACAGATAGCGTGTGAAAAGATACACATGGACAAGGAAAGCTGCCGTGTCTTCTTGGAACGCCGCTAGAGGAGTTTGCATGTGGAGATAACACACAGGAGGAAAAACCAAAGAAGTTGCTGAAGAGTTGCAAGGACGCAGATCAAAGTTTCAGCTACAAGACGCCATGTTTGTTCAATCAGAAGCAGCGAGCGACGTCCACACGCTGCTTATAAATGCAGAAAATCACGTGATATTCATGACGTGAATAATGCAAACAATCTCCATTTAGAATAGAAAGGCTTAGCAGTTCTAAGGGCATAACCAGTTCTGTGTGAAGACAGTGTTACAGGTCCAGAGGTAATTTGCTTGCCATGCATGACAGGGCCTTCCGGTAGGGCTTGGGCTTCCGGGTCATCCGCAAGATGTCACTTCCGGAGCGGGACTTCCGCTATGGCGGGACATCCGGGGTCACGGGGCGTGGCCACCTGTCAAGTTTATATGGTGATGGAAGCCATCATCCCTTACTACTTATAGGCACTCTGTGTCCTTCACTGAATTCCTGTTAAAACAAGTATTGACAAAACCAGCAGTTTTGGCTTGTGTATAAGTACCAGGCATTTGCTAGATACTGCTATTAGATTCCCAGGTACTTGCACCATTTTGCACCTGCTGCCCTCAATGGCCAGTTAATACCACTATGGCTGTGCCTAACAAGTGCCTTTCCCATGCCAACACAAAAGCCCAAATGCGTGTTGACGTCTGAATCATAACCGCTAGCCTTGTCCAATCTAGAAAACCTACCTGAAAAGTAGAACTTTGGAACTGATGACTTTAGGCCACAATTCCCCAAACCATTTTAGGGCTGAAATCATCAAATTGTTCGGGAACTGTTGTGTGGTTATTCTAAAGGGTCTTTACTGAACTTCATGAATCTGAGTACTTGCCTGCGTTTTACTGGTTGCTGAAATATAGTCTCTTTCTACTACCAAAAGTGAATACATAAATCGGTTTTATGGTAAGTATGTGACATCATTTGCCTAGAGGTTTGACTTGCTTAGTGTTCATTTTAAAGGCATAACAAATAATTGTATATTTGTGTACTTACCTGTCTACCTGGAGTTAACGGTGGTGTTCTGTGTGACTCATTGTGTCCGTAGACTACTCTCATAACCCTCCAGAAACTCAGCCTTGCCACTCTGCTACCTTATGGGGGGAACCAGAAGGCAGAGTCTGACTAAAAGCGGTCATGTTTCAAGGGTGTTTATTAAAAGTAAAAAGAAAAAACATCTCTCTAGCCCTAATGCTATGAAGAAAGTTCCCTACCTACCAAACTAAAACTAATGGTGTTAGTCCGAGGTACCAAAAGAAAAAAAACAGTCCTTAGTCTGAATCCTAACCAAGTAGCTGGCCCTGCCACTTTAAGAAAACAAAACTAAAAAAAGGGGTCCGGAGTGATAGCCTGAGTCTTGGGCTTCTGCCTGGCACAGCACTTGCATTTCTTCTCCTTAGGAGGCAAGTTTTAAAAGTTCATCAAAGTTCTGGCAAAATTTGAAAACATAGTTCTCCAATTCATTGTCCTCAAGAAGCATGTTTTGAAATTTCAATAAAGTTCATCAATTTCTACTTGGTACTTGCCAATTATCTTGTTTTATTTGGAAACACTTCAACCTTCCAGGCTCGCTGATCCTCCAATTCTGTATGTTATATTTTGGGTTTCTTGGACTCCCCAAAGTCCGCTGGCTGTATGAAAGGCCTGTTTTGGCTTGTTTTGGATATCACTCTTGCCCGCTCAGGTTTATAGGGCTTCCATAAGCTCTGTGGATTTTTTCCCCAACCTCGGATAGTAAAGTCCTTTGTTTTTTTCACAGATTTCCAAAGCTCTCTGGTGGTCAGATAAACGTGCTTTATATCTATTCGAATTTGTCTGGCTCTTGTAACTTTTGTGGCTTTCCCAGCCTCAGATCTTGTTTCTAGGGCTCCCCCATGGTATGGCGTCTGCCTGTTTAGGTTTTCCAGGTTCCCGTAACCCTTGTGGCTCCTCAGCCTCGAGTGCCAATGCATTTGTTTCCCAGGGCTTCCCAAAGCCCTCTGGCCCTGATAGGCTTTGTGACAAATCCATAATGTCCCTGTTTTCCTACAGACAGACAATGTTCCAATACTGAAGATTTCCTCTACTTTCCCTAGCAAGGTCACTCATATACCTCAAGCACTAAAGTTAGGCAAGAGGACGTCACTAAAAACTATACATAATACTGGGATGAGGAGACCACAGGAATAGGCACACAACTACAACAAATGTTCCGGTTGTTTTTCCAGCAGGGAGACTGACCCAAGAAAAAAAAACAAAGGAGACAAGAAAAACAGCAGTAGTAGTAGTTGTTGCCGTAGTAGCCAACAAGGAAAAGGTCCACGCATAACTATTTAATTAAAAAATACAACAGATGCATGCAATTCATAGAAAAATTAATTCAATGAAAAAGCTGTTAATATACATCAAGACATTTTTAACACATGACAAAATGATGAAAACAGCAAAAATGATTCAAGCAAAGAAGACATAAGAAAATCCTATCCCTACACACAAAACTCCTTCTACAGTCCAACCCAAAGAATCCTTCATACATGTAGACAAAATAAAAATTGAAAACAAAGCTTTACAACACTGAAGAACAAAGAAAATGACAGTAGAAATTCCTGTCTGGTCCTGGCTCAAGGCCAATTGGGGGAACCAAACATATTTCCCAAACCTGTGGTGAATGAATCAACCCCTCGGATATACCAGTTCATGAAATCGCAAACGTACGTTTCAATGGATTGATCACTTAATACAAGCCAACTCGGGTTTCGGCAGGGAGGTTAATACATTTTCACCAGACCTCTGCCTTCATCAGGGACAAGGAACACAACCTCTTGTAGGGGGGAGTTCAGGCCGAAGAAACTGCCAGGCTCGCTCTCACATCATGATGTGCTTCCACAATCAGGTCTGAACGGTCAATGTACAGGCCTACCTCGGGAAAAGAGTTTCCAGTGGACCTTTTTAAACCAGTTCTGTATATCGTAATCTCTCATGATCTAGAATACTGTTGCTGCCCCTCGCTGACGGCGTGGGGCGCAGGGACACACTCGTTTTATTTTTCAGCTCTCGATGCAGTGCTCTGCTGCTTGCAGGAAAACATAAGGCCTCTGCTTTCCGTCAGACTCAGTTCTCTGTCTCAGCGCCTAGTAGTGGAAATAGCAGCAGTAGTTGTTGGAACAGGATAAACATGTGGAAGCAGTAACTGGAGAGTGCAGAGGCATGGACGAATGAAAAGGGCAGAAGAGAAAAGGAAATTAACTTGAAAAAACGTGGAAAGCTGGAGGGAAAAGGGAACTTTCTCTTCAAGGAGACATTGCTTAACTGACTATACCGGCAACCCGAGCTAAAATATCGGAGCCTCACCTGGGATGAGATATCCAAGTTCTGCAGTAGCAGAGCCGATCGCATAGAAACGATAACCCAGAAGTGAGACGTGGCTGCAGGCAGGAGAAAGAAACGCTGAGTGTGAGCTGGGAACCACTCCTCCACCAGAAAAACTTGCAGGTTTACCCCTGTGAGAACCACAGGCTCACGCTTGGCCCAAGGTTGGGCTGAATCTCAAACAAAACTTAATACTCCTTCCGTATTTCTTCAATGTTAACTCTCATAAATCAAATAATCTCTTAACCAAAACATATGATAGTCAGTTTGAATGAATACAGAAATTAGGCACTGTTGCAATAACATGGCTTCAAAAAAAACACCTATCCTTTTCAGAGAATATCCATCTTCAGGGCTGAACCCTGAAATTGCAATGTAAAGTCAATATATATAATACAAATAGACACAAAGGAAACAAAAACATAAGACAAATATTAGTATATAGCGCTAGATTTAGCAGATCACAAAACATCAAATTAGATAGAGCACAGTTACCTTAACCAACACTCCTTGTTCAAACTAGAATGAAAAGTAAAACCGGACATTTACAATCGTGGCCAAAAACTTGGAAATAAAGTTTACCAACACATGCAAGTTAATCTTCACTTAAGTCTCTGCTCAATCAACAGGAATAGTAAGGCATGACCGGCATCTACAAAATAATAACAGTAGAGTGTTTTCCAAGGGGCACAAAGCACCCCCAATTCAATCCTAAATACAGATAACAGAAAAGCATGTCAAATCTCATAACAGCAGAATCTAAATGCCTTAACATTGTAGCTTCAGTCCGTAGTCAGCCTGCGCTAGCATGCCTGGACAAAGTCTGGCACATCCTCAAATGAGCGTAATGACGTCACAGGACCTCGGTAGCGGGGGGCCTTGTTGCGAAAAGTCGTAGATTCTAAAATTATTTAAAAAATGATCCTTATGGTCCACGGACAACAAACATTCTAAAAATGCTGCTTAGAAAGATAAAGAAGTGGCATACTGTAAAACAATGGACTGGACCAAATGGATAACAATGGGAACAAGTGGGGGTTGTGATGTCCATGTGACGAGGTTCACATGGGCAAAGGAATGAAGGTGTGGGAAAAGCCTGCGAAGGGCAGTTCCCGCTCTGACCACAGAGCAACCGTGTCAGAGGCTCATTACTGCACGCCTGTCTGCGCTGCGTTCCACGAACCTGGCTGGCCTAGCCCCGACCCGGGGCTCAATATCACACTGGCGACGAGGTGGAAGACACATGCCCACCCAATACGGGTCCCCCACAGCAGGCCAAGCCAATCCCGCATGCACCGCGCTCCAGGCACCCACAGGGCCCGATGACTCATGTCGTACCCGTCCCCCGAGATACCGCAGCCGCTGCAACATGTCGGCTGACAGTGGAGCCAAGGAAAATGATCACGCTCCGTTGCCGCGCTCAGGCACCCCCAGGGCTTGCTGATTGAATTGCGCCTTTCCATCCAGGTGCCTGGGCCTTGGCGGAGAGCTGCCAGGAACAAAAAATAAATGAAGCTCAACACAAGAAGTGTGCCATCCACGCCGCGCGCGTGGCTAAAAGAAACAAAAACAATCTCAAGCGCCACCCTGCAGCCCACAGACCCAGCACAGAAGCCCAGCAAGCACATGGGACAGGAGCACACGAGTGCCGTCATCCTGCATCCCACAGGCCCAACAAGCTTGTGGGTCACACAAGTACCCTGCAAGTCATGATACATAGAAGAGCACATGGGGACCCACAGGGGCCGGAGAAAACCGCCCCTGGCCACGTGTCCACACAGGGGCAGCAGGACACATAGAATGAGGCACAAAAAGACCCTGAGAAGCACTCCAGAGCCTGGGCAACACAGCGGACACTCCCACAGCAGGCGGCTGATTCAGAGCTCGAAGCATAAGCGCCCCAGCCAGCGTCCTTAGTGGCAAGGAAGCCCTACACACAACATCCACACGGCCAGGGCCACGCAAGAGACACACAGCCCAAAAAAGCAGACAAGGCAAGCACAATCCTGACATCACAGCATGGTGGACAACCCTGCGACAATGCCACAGGGGCAACAAGGCTGAAACCCTGATACAAGCACATGGCTAGACACCACGCAGGTGACCTTCATGCAGCCTTTTCAACCCTTCAGGTCCCGCACTAGACTTCGCTGGGAGCTCTGGATCCAGCAGTTCCAGTTGAGCATTCCGACACGAGACATCACCAGCGAGGAGAAGAAGAGAGGCTTCCTCATGCTCAATTTAGGCACCATGGCCCTTCGCCTGTTTAACGCACTCCCAAACCGGGGCACAGTAGACGACTACCAGAGAGCAAAGGATGTCCTCACCAAAAAGTTCAAATCCAAAGTCAGCCCTGATTTTGAAAGGTTCAAAATGAGCCAGGCCAGACAGCGCCCGCAGGAGAACATCGACGACTTTCACAGCCGACTGCGAGAGATGGCCCTCGGGTGTGACTTCCGGAATGCAGAGTTTGCGGTGAGGCAACAAGTAAAACATGGACTTTCTTCAGACAAGCTCCGACGGGCTATCCTATCGGAGACAGACTTGACACTGGACACCATCCTGTCCATGGGGCGACCGCAGGAAA
The DNA here is from genome assembly GCF_040938575.1 of Ambystoma mexicanum. Classification (NCBI taxonomy): domain Eukaryota; kingdom Metazoa; phylum Chordata; class Amphibia; order Caudata; family Ambystomatidae; genus Ambystoma; species Ambystoma mexicanum. Next base: position 634,238,356 of record NC_090928.1, on the reverse strand, counting down.
GAACCGACAAGCACGTGTCAGAGATGGAACAAATGATCAGACGGCTGCCGCTGGATGCAGAAACACCACACAACAGCATGACTACAGTCAACGCCCTGCGGCAACACAGATCCCAAACAAGGGCAACCAGCCACCAAGCTGAAAAAATGCCTGTGGTGTGGAGGTCAGCAACATAGAGATGAACCATGCCCTGCATACAGGACCATGTGCCTCAAATCCGGGAAGGTCAACCACTACGCAGCAGTGTGTCCAAGTTCTTAAAAGCCCAGAGTGCACTCGCCCCGAAGGTACACCCAGGACTGGAAAAATTACGCAAGGCCCCGCAACACACAACCAGACCACTCCAGACACCACGACTGCTGGCAAAGTAGATAACCTGGCAAGGCAAGAGAAAGCAGGAAAGGGCGGGCCCGAGCAATAGACGGACATACAAGTTTCCATGATCTGGCCCCCCCATACTTGGCTCAGCGGGTTACCATGCCCACCTCCGCAAGGCCATCCAGACTTGCCTATACCAACATGATCACCAAACCCTGTAACGCTCACCTGATTCTCGCAGAGGCGCCGGTCTTGACTGGGCGACTACCGTATCTTCAAAGGTGATGTGTAGCACCCGGTTGGCTCTTTGGGCTGGACCTCTGTGCATTGTATGCCTGACGTGCAGAGTAAGATGTCTTAGGTAAGTGAATGCCGAGCTCTCCATCTGCCTCGGGGCAGGGTGCTGTAACCAGTTTCTTCACTGGATAGGTAGCGCAGGCCTCTTGACTTCAGGGGACTGCTGTCCGTCGTTTACTGCACGAACGGTAAGTTTCGAGTCATTCAAATGTCTTTAAAGTCTTTAGTAATGATGTCTCTTGTTTTGCAGGGTTCCGGTGATGGCGGATGACGGGCTGAAGTGAGTTGAAGATGGAGCCCGTGTGATGAATAGAAGCGCCTGGAAGCACGTAAGTAAGCGCTTGTTGCCTGCTTCACTATGCGCTCTAACTGTCTTTTTATTTTGCAGGTACGAGTTCTGAGCGGCTGCAGGGTGCCGGAATACCCACTGGATTAGATGTGGAAAGGAGTAATGGCACGTGAGTATTAAAGTTCCCCAATGTCTTTAAACGCACCTTGTTTTGTCTTTCAGATGCGGGATGCAGCGCCGAAGACCTCCGGAGCGCACGAAGAGTAGGTAAGCCTTTGCCTTTCAGATGCCGGAATGCTAACCTGTTCTTTCTGGTCTTTATAGGTGTTGCTGAAGACTGGATTCAGGATGGTAAGCCTTTGCCTTTCAGATGCCGGAATGCTAACCTGTTCTTTCTTGTCTTTATAGGTGTTGCTGAAGACTGGATTCAGGATGGTAAGCCTTTTTCCTTAGGCCCAGGACCGGATGCAGAAGACACGATGAGCGTTCTGCTGCAGAGGTTGCAGAATAACGCAAAGCAAGATTCATCCACCGGGTGTGGTTTAAATAGCCTCCTGTAGTGCTTAGGTGTCTCCTTCCACAGCCACGCCTAAGTAAGAAAAGAGTTCCTGGTAAGAAAAGAGTTCCTGCCTTCCAGAAGAGTTCCAGTGTTCTGAATCTAGGGAGTGGCTCCAGCCCCACCCAACAGGAAAAGTAGTTCCAAACAGAAGAGGATCAGAGGCTCAACTGGCAGGCAAGTAAGCAGCATGGTCTGCTGAAGGTAAGTCCACCCAAGCATTATGAGCCCGGCGCTTCCAGCGCTGGGACTGGGCATATTTATGAGCCTGGTGCCACTGGCGCCAGGACTGGGTCCAAAAGGTCCCAATTGGGACTGGTTGGCACTCGGAACCTGGGTTATGGATCTGCTTCCAAGGGAGTTGGGAAAACCCTGACCTTTTGGAAGCAGAGATCATGACAACCCATAACACGCATAGTACGCGCAGGCGGCTCCAGCTTCCCCGCTATTGCAGCTACCCACTGGAATGCCCTACCAGCGCACATCAGGGGAATTGACTCCCACTTATCGTTCCGCAAAGCCATCAAAACAATGCTATTTGTCTAAACTGCTACTTGTCTGTAACCTGCCAATATGCTGCAACTAAGTAACCACTGCCTCCTATGCAATCTTGTTTACGTACACCTTCTTGTAACAAGCGCCTCAATGCCTTTGGGATGCAGTGCGCTATACAAATGTCAAAAATAAAAAAAATAAGTTTGACAAACCTGATCCCAGACCCATGCTGCAGCGAAGGACTGTGCTGCTATATGCCTATGCCTGCAAAAAGCCCCTCCCAGAAGTGGGATACTTCAAGACCATCCTCAAACACCACGGCAAAAGCTGCAAGACTCGCATCCACGTCGTAGACGCAAGCATAGACACCCTGCTCAGCTGCCCAACGGCAGAACAACTGAAACTCATCCAGTTCAACTACACAATTCAGTCAAAGGAGATTGACCACCTGCTAGCAAAGCACAAAAAAGTATTCCAGGGCATTAGATGCCTTAAAGGCATATCAGTGAAGCTCCATATTGATCCCACAATAGAGCCACAAGCAGTATGACACCAGAGCGTTCCCTTCCACATGAGGGCAGCCGTACAAGTGAAACTAAAACTGTAAGAGCTCCAGATCATTGAAAAGAACACCGGCCCCACCCCATGTGTCTCGCCAATGGTAGTAACAGCAAAGCCCAAGCAACCCCAAGCAGTGGGCATATGTATTGACATGCGCCTCCCGAACGTGGCAATAGGGAGCGAAAGACTTAACTCCCACGATAGACGAGCAGATAGTGAATTTGACCGGCGCCACTGTTTTTAGCAAGCTGGACTTACGATCAGGCTGCCATCAAATTTGCCTATCGAAAGAATCACGCTTCATCACGTCATTCTCATCGCATCTAGGACTGAGAAGGTACAGCCAGCTCAATTTCGGTATATAATCAGCTGCCAAAGGTTTCCAGCATGAGATACAAGACCTTCCAGGAGTAACGAACTTCAGCGATGCCATCATGGTCTACGGCAAGAACGAGAAGAAACACAAAAGCTGACTAGCAGCTACCCTACAACGGCCAGAAGATTCAGGACTAACGCTACACAGAGAAAAGTGTGAGTTTGGGAAGTCCGCGCTGAGTTTTTTTGGCTTCAACGAAAAAGGCGTAGCCCCTGACCCAGGAAAGGTTGAAGACATCAAGAACACGCAAGCCCCAATCACAGCAACTGAAGTGCAGAGCTTCTCAGGGATGGCAACATACTGCGGACTGTTCATCCCTCACTTGGCAACCATTGCCACCCCCCTGCAGGAGCTCACAAAAACAAAGACACCCTGGGAGTGAGGAGAAACCCAAGAAAACACCTTCCGGAAGATCAAAGATACCCTTTCAAATGGCACCACCATGGCAGTCTTCGACACAACACGCACAGCAGAGCTACTGATGGACGCCAGCCTGGTCGGACTCGGAGCAGTGTTTACACAAACAGACAAAGACGGAACCATCTTCCCGGTCGCATTCCCAAGCAGGGCACTCACACCAACCGAACGGAACTATGCCCACAATGAAAAAGAGGCACTGGCCATCATATGGGGATGCAAGCACTTCCACGTGTACATCCTGGTACACCCAGTAAAGGTCAAGACAGACCGCAAGCCAATAGTCCTTATATTCAAAGGGTCGGCACCACTTCCCCCAGCCAGGACCGAGCGCTGGATACTCCAGTTGCAACAATTCGATCTAGAGGTACAGTACCGGGCAGGGGCTGATTATCCAGCAGACTTCCTGTCAGGGTACCCCCGACCAGCCACTGAACGGGAAGCGGCCAAGGAGACTGAAGAGCACTTGTGTCAGATCATTGCATGTGCCAAGCCTAAAACCATTATGATCGGTGAAATCACTGAGGAAACAGACAAAGACCTCTGCCTCCAGCTGACCAAGAAAGCGATCCTGACCGGTGAATGGAAGACGTTCCTCATGGCAGTTGCCCACAAGACGCCCCAAACGCAGGAAAGGATACAGGCATTGTTTGCAATATGTCATGAACTCTCAGTATCGCTCGAGGGCCTCATCTTCAAAGGCCACCGCATTGGACTACCCGCCACCCTTCACGAGAGAGCCTTCAAACTGTCCCACGAAGGCCACCAAGGGATAGTAAAGACACAGGCCTTCCTTAAATCCAGTGTGTGGATACCACCAATCAGCGAAAAGTGATGGCACTCGTCGAAACCTGCACTGCATGCCGAGCCACACGCCGGCCAGGAAACCCAGAGCCCATTGAGTGTCCCCTGTGAAGCGAACATCACTGGGATGCCATAAGCATCGATTTCTGCACCATTGCAAACAAAGCATACCTCCTTGTAGCAATTGATGAGTACACCAGATATCCTGAAGTGGAGCCAGTCAAGGCGACAGACGCAGCGTTGGTGACCACAGCGCTGGAGAAAATGTTTGCAGTTCATGGCATCCCTTCCTGCATATAAAGTGCCAATGGCCCACCCTTCACAAGCAAGGACTTCAGTGGGTTCATCGACAGCCTAGGGATCAAACACCACCACATTACCCCATACTGGCCACAACCCAACGGGGATGCCGAAAGGTTTATGGCCTCCATAAACAAATCAGTGAGGATCGCAAAAGGCAAAGGGCGACCATGGCTACCGGAACTTTACAGATTCCTCAGGGCATACCGGCTGAGCCCCCCACTCAGCAACCCAAGGCACCCCCGATGTTCGAGGTACCCATTCAATCAGGCCTACCACTACACCACTAGTTGAAACCCCCTCCTGTGGACCTGGTACAGATAGAACGCAGGCGGCGTGAACACAACACCAGAGGACAGAGCTAGAAAAGCCATGCCAAGTGATTTACAAGAAGGAGACTTTTAGCACTTGAGAGGAACATAGTGAAAAAAGGGAAAATGACCCTCCCCTACGAGTCGCTCCCCTGGACCACCACCCACAGGGAACATGGCCTAGCAACCGCCACACGAGGGCGTGAGACTGTCACCCGTAACGTGTCCCATTTTCAACAAACCCCTCCTGCCCTATAGGAAGAATCCTGAGAGAACGAAACCTTGCAGAAACCCGGCCCGCAGGTTGCAGAGAGAACATCACCAGAAAAAGAACAGGTAGAAGAGCCAAAGCAAAAACACCCGACACCAAGCGAGAGGGACGAGAGTCCATTCAGAGCGCACACCTTATTCACTCCGGAAGCGGCTCGTAGCATTCACACCACTTCAGGGGACGTCTTCAATGGCATCTACACCCGGTGAGAAACTGAGCACCCAAGATTATTAACGAAGCAGCAGCTGAGAAAGAGTACCAAAGGAGAGACAGAAGCAACCACTGTTTATTTGTTCATTTGTTTATTCCGTTTATCCAAAGTTGGAAAGGGATGTGATGTCCACGTGACAAGGGTCACGTGGGCAAAGGAATAAAGGTGTGGGAAAAGCCTGCAAAGGGCGGTTCCCGTTCTGACCAGAGAGCAACTGTGTCAGCATCTCATTACTGCGCACCTGCCTACGCTGCGTTCTACGAGCCTGGCCGGCCCAGGCCCGGCCCGGGGCTCAATATCACAGGGGTAAACATATAAAGCGCATGTGCATATGCTGAAAACAGCCATGCAAGACTAAGATAAGTTACACAAACCAATAAGAGGCGAATACACATGAGCGTGATGCATGTGAAATAAAAATGTTGGTGTTCACATAAAATATATGCATAACAAGCATGACGTGAGTTCAGTAGATGTTTGCATTACAGGCATGACATGTGTTAAGTGATATATGCATAGACAAAGCATGTTACGTAAATTTACTAATGGATAAAGAACCAAACACAGGAGGCCATATCTGGAGAGAATAGGTGTGCAGGTGGGGACCTGTACTAGACAACCCACTTGCATGAAACACATGAGCAGGCATTACAACTGTGGACAGCCTCATAAAAAATATGTGTGTAGCAGACATGGCGCGGGCCAAGTACATATACTAGAGAGAACAGTAATTATCCTTGCATTGGAATTAATAGGTTAGCAGGCAGGGCCCTTAGTGTCGGACCCTTGTTTAAACAATGTGGAATGGTAAATGGTCATAATGGCTGGAGCCTCCACGGACTGTGCACTCACGGGCAAAAAACAACCTATCCAGTGGTTGCTGCTAGTAGTAGGTAGGAGGACGGAGCGGGGGGGCAAGTATTGGTAACCCTAATGGCGTGAGCTGCCAAAGGTGGAGTACGAAGGGCAAAAAACATGGAGTAACATGTGTAGGGGTAGTTACTTGTAATAGCTTAGAGAAACATGGTGAAGAGGGTTGTGCTTCCACCACTATAGCAAAGTTCCTACAAAATGTAAACAACATGTGCACTAACTGATGATGCCAAGGGCAGTATTGGGCTTAAAACATATTTCCGACTGAAACTTGACTATTAGTGTGGAGTGCCAAAGTAGCATATACAGTAACAACAATCACATAAAACACAAAGATTCAATTTCTTCTTTGATCTTGTGTGGGGCCATCGAGTTAAGTCTTTCAAACCATTATGCTTTGCGTTCATTGAATCATTTTGCAAGATCTTCCATGTGGCCCCCTTCTGGTCGCCACTTCCACTATCTGGAATCATATTTGTGGGATATCATGCTTCTTTTCCACCCAATGGAGTACCACTGCAGAGTTCCAGTTTTTGGTGCGTATGCAAGATCGGCGTTAGTTCTGACGCTGCTTGCACGGTCTCTTGGATTGGCCCCCATAATTAACTCTACACAGACATTTGATTGTGTAGATAACATTACTGGTATCAAGTTACAAAACCTCATATTTTAATCTTTTCACCTAATCTGATCTTGGGTGGTGTATGATGTTGCCCATGGAACTCTCAGTTCATGCAATGCAGACATGGGAACGTGCCTGTTTTTATATGCAAATGTTGGTGGTTCCTTGAAGAAGTGCTCCACCTGTGAATCTCATGTAAGAGTCCTCCAATTTCTTTGTACAATCGATTTGAGTTGTCTACTCTGGATGGAATATTTAGAAAGATATACTAAAGCCAGCAATTTTTTTTCTTTGCGTTCTTTGGTGAGCCCCTCGGCCTGTGAGATATTAGCTACACGTTCCTTTGATGCATCGATTTTCTCTGGTTTGTATCCTCTGGCAAGGCCACTCCACCACCACCCATACATGAGTGGCAACATCAGCAACCAAAAGTCTTAAACCGATATTACACCAGTTCTATGAGGTTGCAGTCCCTCCAACACCGAGCAAGAACTGAAGTCAGCAGTGCTGGCAGTCAGCAGGTTGGAACTCTGCAGTTCCTTTGACCACGGGGTAGCATGGGGTGAAAGCCACATCCTGGGTAGACTTGCCTGGAGAGGCTGTCGGATAGAGGGAAGCTCACAGCTCCCCTGATCCCGGAATCCCGTGGCCAGGAAACCGAACCATAATTGAATGAGCAAGCACAGAGAAAAAAAAGCCACAGGGGCGGACTCCAGGGACAGCCTGAACAACCTCCCGGATAAGCAAAGGTACAGGTACCGGAGGGGCAGGAACGCGCTTGTGAAACGTGAATGGGTAACCAGTGCGATTGGCAAGTGCAGAAGCACAACCATGACACCATACACTGCATAGGAATATAAATAATATATAAATAAAAGGCACGCTTAACAGGCTAGAAGCCTCAATGTGATTGGCACCAAAGAAAGAAGTGCAAACTTGGCAGAAAAAATATTCCAAGATTGTGTGTCACTCTGACAGCCAGCAAGGAAAGGAGGGTGATAAAGGAACTTGTACAAATAACAGGTTCACACAAGTATTTGGCAGGCGAGCAAAGCCCAGTCTGCCAAAGGCAGGAAAAGACTACTAAGCAATTGCTCTCCATAATCTTAAACCTAGAGGAAAGACTAAAGGAAGTGGATTGTCCCCTCTGGCATTACCAGATGCACCTTCAGGGAAGAAATGTACTTCCCCAAAACACAATCGCCACAAACAAGTAAGGAAATATTACTTGTAACTTTGTGGAACTTTCTTTTGGGAACATTTTGCGTTTTACTTTCCACATTGGAACTTTGTGCTACAGAATTGGAGAAGGCTGCAGAAGGGCAGTCAAAAGACACTTTATTTTCCACTTGTAGATTTTGAAGCATTTAGAGTGTGAGAGTCAGAATAGGTTTTGGACACAGGACAGTGAATATAAATTTTGACATCCTGACGACGACTGTCTCTAGTTCATTTTGTTGAAGCAGGGAAAACCCTCAAGTTAAGGCTAGTGAGGAATTTTTCAACCCCTTTTATTTGATAAAAGTGTCTGCTTTCTAACTCTGACCCCTCAAAGCATGCTTTATCTGAATTTGGTTTTATCTGGTTCCCCTAAGCATTTTAGCCTTCCCGGCCTTGATTCACACTGTTCAACCCTTTCCATGGGGTTACCTCTTTGGGAGTGTTCGATTCCCTTCCAGTGCTCAGCTCGGTAGTTAACACACTTCTCGTGGAGAGCGTGGGGTTCCGGGCTGTAAACTCGAGTCTGGTTTTCAGCATCTGTTAACTGTCTGCAGGTCCACCATGACTTCTGAGTGGTCACGCCACAAGGCGAGACGGTCACTGCACTGCATCCGTCTCGCTCTTGGCCTCTGCAGTCTTACAAGCATCTTGTTCGCTCTCCATGCTAGCGCTGGTTCCACAGTCTAGCATGGCTCTGCCCCTCCAGGACGTCTTCCCGTCAGAGGATTGCATCTGCATACGATTCCCCCCCCCCATTCAAGGTTCCTTGTGGTTCTATGTACGTCATCAGAAACGCAAGGGGTGTGTGTCCTCCTTTGAATGTGGCTTTCAGGCAGAATCCTGCTTTACCTGAAACCATAGAGATTGACGATATGTTAGTATTTGGAGAGTCCAAAAAAGCACAGAAAAAAGGGTTGGGTTATTCTTCGACTGTGGGGTCCAGGTGAGATCCAGCATTACCAGAAGCCAATTAAATGAGGAAATGTAACTATTCAGAGAATTCCGAAACAGGGTTAACAACAGTTTTTTCGATTCCCATGTAGGCAGAAAACATGTTCTGGACTGGGAGTTCCTTTCCGGAATGGGAGTCCTTGTACCCAAGAGAGGAGTCACTCCCAGTGAGGTCCCACTTGCCCAGACCCCTAGACAGAGTATTGTTGAGCAGGCTCACCGCCCTAGCCTCAAAGGGTGTGGCTACTCTTCTGAGGAAAGGGACAAATTGACCACATTTGTCACACTTACCTTGATTGGGTTTTGGCAATTCACAGTGTCTCCCTGTTCACCACTATAGGGGGGGGCTTCCAAAATCCACCCCAGGGTTGATTTGGGAAATGTATCTTCACACCCACCTAAGCACCTGACCACCTATGCACCTGACCCAAACTGAGTGAATTAAGGCATTCTCACTTTTAGAAATGCTATTACGTCTGGGTCAGGTGTTGGGGTGGGTGAAAGCCAAGTTGTTTCCTCTGCGGGCTGATCCTGGCCCCAATCTGGACATGGTTCAGGTGAATCCTGCCCAAAAGGATTGTCCTGTTGGCCATTGGGATCCTCATAGACCTCCTCAGGTTCAGAGTATTAAAAAACCTCTTCCTGTGGTGTTCGGCTGTAGAGATTTTGCATTTTTGGAAAGCTAAGGCAGGAATCCTCCTCCCTAGGTGTCTTAGGGTTAAAATATTTGTCAGAGAAGTCTACAAATTTAGACAGCTTGTCCATACAGTTTTCAAACCTTACTGTAGTCCATGTAGATGTTCCGGAGGGGTCAGGAAGAGGGAAAGGCTCTCCAGGAGAAAAGGGTTCCCTAGAGGGAGTGGCTTTGTCAGACAAAGTCTTGCAGAGGGACTGGAACCCTTCTGTATACTCCCCTCGACGAGAGGATGTCATTTTGGGCTTATTTGCTGCTGAAATGATGTTAGCGAGACTTTCGCATAGCTCCAGAGGGTTTCGGTAGGGATTTAGATGTGCCTGTAGGTGTCGTCGAGGTCTTCGGCACCGCCGAAACCTCTGTGGCAGACACGCTCTTAGACAGCACGACGGCGCTCTTGTGTTTTTTGGTAGAGACGCCCTTATGTGTTGAATGCCCAGACACATGCTGAGACGTCATATGCGAGGAGGGCAGCCGATCCAGTGAATCGGAAGGCGCAACCGAAGTCTTCGACGGGCTCGTTAGCATCTGTTGCTTCCTCGACGTATCTGTTGAGGGACCGCATGGGGTTGTGTGCTTGTCCTTTTGTGGTGTAGGTGTGCGTCTGTCGCCGGGATGTAGCTCCCCCATAGCAGTACCCGCAGTCTGCCTGACGGGGGTGGGGATGGGCAACTGGGAACCGGACGGTTCCTCGGGTAAGTCTATGGCCTCCACATCGGAGCCATGGCTGCTGCTTGAGTCCTCGTAACTTGAGGCGTCTACGCTGACGGGGGAACTACCTCCGGCCTGCTGCATGGCGTAGGCCGCCCACCACTTCATCTGCCGAGCGTTTAGTGTCTTTGGACGAAAAAGTTGGCAGGACGCTCGTCGTGATCACAAGGCAGACACCTGTTACACTTTCGGTGTGTGTCCTTCCACGGGTACTTTCCGTTACAGGACAGACAGAACTTAAAGGGAGTCATCTCCATAGTAGAGGTAAAGTGCGGCAGCCAGACAAGAAGGGAAAAGAGGGGAAAAGGAAATGCATTCTTAAAGAATCAAACCCCGTGGCCCCACTCTCCCTACTGCATTGGCTGGGCCGGAAGGCTGAGGCCACGAAGCACCATTTGCCACCATCGGAGTCCACAGCAGTAGTCGAAGAAGAAGGTCGAAGACTAAAACGATCAGCGGTCGTGGGACAAATAAGTTATAAGTTTCGCAATATATTTCTTACGAGGTCCGCATATGGAGACCTGGTAGCTGGGCAGAAAAAAACAATCTGAGGGACCTCAATGCGTGAGGGATTTTGGGTACACTAAACGTCACGCTAGGGATAGTGTTACAAGCATGCCCATGTCGACATCACCTTTCGATCCTTGAAAGAAAGATGCAATACTCTGCGATTACCACTAGACGTCAGATTATATGCACATCATGTGATTCTAAGCAGATATCAGAAATATGATTACGAAGAGAAATGTATCCCTTTTGGAGCTTGTGGATCTGCTTGGATCTGGAGAAGGAGGATGGAACTTAGAAGGTACAGCGGCAAAAAGATGTTGGGGAAACCTAGACACGAAGTCTGGGTATTGTGCATTTCGGCTTGTAGCGAACAAGTCTAATGGGGGTGACCCTATTGTGAGAATCTTCTGTCTAGGATATCTGTTGAGTTGCCAGTGGTGTTCTTCTGGTACAAGATATCTGCTTATAGTGTCTGCCAGAGTATTTAGATCCCCAGGAACATGTTGAGAGGTTACATGTTCTGCTTGAGTGCCCACTTCCATATATTTTGGGATAGCTTGGACAGACTTTGAGAGTGTGTGCCTCCCTGTTTGTTTATGTAGAACATGGCAGTGGTACGGTCTGTAATGACTTGCACTGTTTGACCTGTAAAATGTTGCTGAAAGGCTCGAAGAGCCTTGAGGAATGCCAAATGTTCCAGGAAGTTGATGTGCCTTTGGGCTGTAGCATGTGCCCACTAGCCGCAGGCTGTGTGGTGGAGTAAGTGAGCCCCCCATCCGGCGAGTGAGGTGTCTGTAGTTAGGCTCGCTTGTGTTGGTGGAACACAGAGGGTTTTCCTTTTAGCAGGTTGTCCCTTGACCACCAGCAAAGTGTCTGTACCAGGGTTAGTGAAACAACCACTAGATCGTCCCAATGACCGCTTGCCTGTGACCATTGTTTCACTAACCATTCCCTGCATTGGGCGCATGCACAGGTGCGCATGTTGAACCAAGTGAATGCATGAGGCCATCATCCCAAGCAAGCACATTCCTTTGCGGACAGTTATCTGGTGACTGGCCTTGTAGTGAGGTACTTGCAACAGCATGTGTTGTACTCTCTCGTTTGACAGGAAAGCCAGCTCTTCTTGAGTTGCTCCCAGAAATAGTTTTATTTGGCTGGGAACTAGACTTGACTTTCTCGTTTATGTTTATGTGCTTGTTTATAACGCGCCGATAGCCCGCAGGCATCAGGGCGTTGATGGAGAAACCTAATTATAAAAGAAGGTTTATAGTTCTTTGGGTGTTTTGTTTGCAAATTTGAGGACACTCGCCGGTAATTAGCCAGTCGTGTAGATAAGGGTACACAGGGATTGACTGTCTGCGGAGGTGTGCTGCTACTACTACTACTGCAAGCACTTTCGTAAACATTCTTGTGGCTGAGGCGATGCGATGCCGAAGGGGAGCACCTTGAACTGGTAGTGTACCCCTGCTATTTGGAATCGCAGGTATTTCCTGAACACTGGGAACAATGCAATATGAAAGTATGCACCTTTCATATCTAATCTTGCCATCTAATCTCCCCGTTTTAAGAGGGGGGTTACCTCTTGGAGAGTGGTCATGCAAAACGTTTGAGTCTTTACTTCCTCCAATAGTATGTGCTGCTCTACTGGCATCATCTTCCTTTGTCTTGGCGGGCGGTTTCTGCAAAAGTTTGATGCAGTTGTCAGAAATAATCCCCTCCCATGCATGGGTGAAATGCGACCACCTTCTGGAGTGGCATGGCAGGGGACCTGTAGCAGTGGAGCTGTAGGTGAAGCCTCTCCCAGGTGAGGTTCTGCCTCTTCCTCTGGACCTTTTAGGTCCTCTTCGAAAATTAGTAGAGGAAGATTGTCCTTGTGAGGGCCCTATGTCGAAGACTGGCCACCCTGATTGTATCCGTTGGACGTAAGGTTTGTTGGGTAATTGGCCAAGGGTCTTAAGAGTATCATACTTTTCCTTTACGCTTTTGAGGGCATCTTCTACGGCCTTGCAGAAGAGGGCATTAGGTTCCAGCAGCATATTAAGGAGGGTGGCATGTGTCTCCAATTTAAATCCAGACTGTCTAAGCCAGGCATAGCGCCTGCTAAGTGTGCCCTCTGCAATGATGCAGCCTGCATTGTCTGCTGCGCTGTTAGGTAAGATTTCCACAGAGCTGGTAAATCTTCCTTTCCTGGTTCAACTCCAGAACGTTTTGCTTTTCTAGTGGGATATTATTCATTAATGCCTCAGTGAGTGGGAACCTTTTTCCACACTCACCTAATCTTTAACTCTTTTTATGGGTGTCATTTTTAAGACTCTCCTTAGTGTCTTTTTAAAGTTATCATGTCTTACAACTTATTGGCAATAAGTGCCTGTTGTTGCTGGGTTGCCCTAGGGGCTCCCCATTTAACTTTCTTGTGCTAGCCTTGAGTGAACTACAGTTCCCAAGGGTAGAAAGGGTATTTGGATTTTATTCTGTGAAACCAGCACCCCCCACCTTATGTGGACTGCTGGGGAGATACAATGTATCCCCTTTCACATTAAAACTAACAATTCTGTTACAGTGACAGCTTACCTTTAATGGCTGGTGGCAGTGATACCTTTTACTAATTTGGTGCACCTTTACCGCAGGCTGTAATCACAGCTGCAGTAAAGGCACCTAAGGGTGCTCATTTTACCAAAATGGCCCCTGTCTTCTTTTTCTGCCATTTTAGTGTTTGTCATTTCTTGTTCCTTCCCCTGACATCCAGGGTGGGAATTTCCTTTGCTTGAGTTTTGTCTTTGGCGGGAGTCCCCTGGACACCCCGCCCAGGCTCCAGTCAGTCTGTAAGCACAGGAAGTGGGGGAGGAGTCCAAAACCTCCCCCTCCTTTGTATCATGCCTTCCTTCAACTGGGCCAAATCCCAGTGGGGGGCGCAGACTCCCCTTTCTTGTAAAATGTGGGGAGAGAATGCAGAGGTTGTGCTGTAGTTCCTGATAAATACTGGAAACCTGGAAGCTGAAGTCATGTCGACCACTGGGAACAGAAAACTGAAGAGGATGACGAAGGAAAAGCGGCGGGAATGATTTCCAGCGACCAGAGAGCCTGCTGTGTAACCGGAGCCTGCTGCAGCCCTTCCTTTCGATCGACCTGGGGTCTCCGAAAATGATGACCCGAACACAGAGCCTCTACACTCAAGACGACCAGCATTTTGAGCCATCCCACGGGTTGCTGCGACCTTGCGTTCTAGCAATACCCCAATACCCTGGGACCTCCAGCCACTGTGCGGTGCACGGTCTTCCGAATTCCGAATCTCGCTGAAACTTTTTGGGAATTCTGGTGCATCTCCAGAGACACGAATTGAGTCCAAAAAGTCCCCTCACAAGAGTGCTGGACCTTTGTAACGACGAAAATTCAACCGCGATTTTCTGTCTTCTGTGCTCCTTGAAAAGGCGCCAAACCCGCAGAACCACATTCAGCCGTGAGAGAAATCTTGCCTAGAGCCTTCTTCATCGATCCCTGCTGCAAAGCCCCATCTAAGGTCTTGTGTTCAGTCTCCAGGACACGGAATCCACTGACCGGGTATTTGGCTGCAGTCCCTGAAGTTCTCCTGCTGCAATCTCTTCTTCATTGCTGAGGTACTGTGCTGGCTTGGGTATATACTTACCTTACACCTGTTGGGATTTCTGTGTAGCTTTGGGGTGTTTTCTGCGATTGGGAGGTCCCTCATCCAGTACACCCAGTCCCACTGCTAGAATCCTGCTGGGGTGTCTTCTGTGAAGCCCCTGGACCCTCTTCTAACCCTAGAAGCAAAGAACTCACCTGTTTGCCCAGTTTTCCCAAGGAACTATGACCTTTGCTAATAAAGAACTTATTCTAACACTGCCTGTTGGTCACTAGTCCTGGTGACCACCCTACTGCCGCTGAGAACACTCATGCTCTAAGGGAAAGACTTTGAAGGGATTGGGACTTCTGCCTAGAAAAGAAATCAAGCGTTTTACTTACTTGTAAAGAGTTGGTGGGTAACTGTAATTCTCAGATTGAACAGTTACAAAAGTTCTTACTGATCTTGAATGTGTGATGCACTATTCTTAAAAGTATGGTTAACATCTTTTCTTCCTTGGCCACTGTTTTACCAGTCTAAAAGAAAGTAGATGTAAAGGTATTTTACTCTCTGTGATTAGGTTGTGCCTCTTTACAAAAGTAATGTGTTGGTTTCACCAGATTATTCCTGTAGGGTAATTGTATGAGTGTCCTCCAACTGTTGGTATCACCAGGTTAGTCCTGTTAGGATAACTGTATGAGTGTCCGCCAACTGGGTCTCGCTTCCCCTGACTTGCTGCTAGCCTGTCCTTAATAAGTCTAAATTAGGTTGTTGCCTACCTAGAATAACTATTCAGTAAAGTGTGACCTTGGCTTTTACTTTCCCCTTCATTGTGAAGTTAAAGTAAGTGGGTTTTACTTACCTTATGTTAGCTGTGTGCCATCCAAAACAAGTTACCAGAGTTATTGCTTACCTAAATCTGGGGTTCCCTGATTTCCAAAGCATCTGTAATTGTATATTACATCCTTAGGTTTTACTCACCTGGTATAATTGTGTGCCTACGCTACCATGTACTCAGGTGGTACAGTCTTATACTAAGAGTGGAGTCTTGTAGATGCAATTAGATAACTGCTTGCCTCTTGTGATGGTGCTTAGTAGCTGCGATTTTAGGGGTTCTGTAACTGCCTCAACTTGGTGTTCCAACTCATCCCACTTATGACAGCTATAACTAGCCAGGAGGGTAGAATTATTCACAATTCTGGCCTGAGAATGCAACATTTCTTCCGAAAGTGCAGATATTTTTACTTTCTTTATCTGGCGGGGCTTCAGCCAATGCCAGAGGAGTGCCAGCCCTTTTCCTAGTAGTGGTGACAAGTGAGTCAGGTTTGAGCTGACCCCTAATGTACAGGGGCACTGTGGGCACTGGCCTGAATAATTTTTCAATTCAAGGGTTAAGTGCCCTTGTGAGGTTAGGTGTAAGTAAGGAGGACTGTATAATTCTTTGTATGAATTGTAACAGTGGAATGAACTGAGTTGCAGCTTTCTTGTCACCAAGAATGTCCTCCACCAAGTCTTTTGTCTCCTTGTGCCTCTTAGGTGTCAATATTGAAATGTTGGGCAGCCTTCAGTAGCAGTTTGTTGTATTGAAGCTGATTATCTACAGGTGAATCTGCCATAGACTGATATTGGTGGTCAGGCGACTGGATGACAGATGTCATCGTCATCAACTTAGTACAGGTCTTGACCATATTGATCTCCCTGGTCTCCATGAGAGCTGGGGTCTTGAGACCATGAGGGATTGATAGCATACATGTCCTGAGAGGAGTCTTAATAGAAGGAGGGTAGAAAGCCCTGGGTGGAAATGCTGTGCTGTGGGTTATCAAGACGTGTTTTTTTGGAAGGGGGTTGATGTTGTGCAGCGCCGGCCTGGGGGGCATCACTAAGGTACATATATTGTACAGGGTGTGTGTCCATGAAGTCCTCAAAGCGTGACATCCTTTTCATAATTTTGTTGAACTGTTCAGGGGTACAGTCATAGGAGGGTGAAAAACCTGAAGGGGTAGGTGTGGTATGGGAGGGAGCCTGCTCTCTGTGTTGCATAGCATCTGTGAGTGTATCTGCAGGGGAGGAGGAACCCATAACCTGGGAGCCAGAGGTCTGGGGAGAAAAAGGCGTTGAGGATTTTGCTATTTTAGGCGATTTTGTCTTTAAAAGGGTAGCTGGGACTTGTTTTTTTAATAAGTTCCTGCATTTTCAGCGCATGTTTGGGAGACGGCGATACACCTTTCGGCGCCTGATTTTCAGCGCACGAGAGTAGGGCTTTTTTATGCGCGATGTCCGAACCGACTTTCGAGGTCAGTTTCTGAGGCCTGTCATGAGGCGTAGGCGTAAGCGATGGCCAAGAGGACAGGGAGGTTTTAGAGACTGTTTCCTCAGACACCGCATGGGCTTCGATGGTCGGCGATTTCGAAGGTTGGCCATGGGTTGTGTGCTTGGAAGTGTGTGCGCTATGGTCGCCAGGTGTCATCTCCATTACAGAGACGCGGGCCTGCTTAGTGGTGTAGGGGGCCCGCATATGGAGTTCCGACGAACCGCGGTCACCTTAGGCATCACTAGGGACATCGATACTGCCCTCGCTGGATTCCCCCGTCACGTCGATGAAGGCTTCGGCCTGCATGGCGTGGACGGCCCAGCACTTGGTCTGGTGGTCTTTAAGAGTTTTCGGGCAGAAAAGTTTACAGGACTTGCAAAGCTTTTCTGGGTGGTCCCTAGGGAGACAGTAGTTTCACACTTGGTGTGTATCCTTCAACAGGAACTTCCTAAGGCAGTAAGGACAGAATTTAAAAGGCGCGTTTTCCATAATAAATGGAAAGGGCACTTTGGCGACAAAAGGGAAAATGGGGAGGGCGAATATGCAGTCTCTAAATGGATTAGCTATACGAGACCTCCCCCGGCGCTCCCTATTGTAAGGGCAGATGATTGAAAAGGCCCGTGAAGGCTTTGTCAGGTCGTCGGGTCAGTCAGGCGTCGACGAGGATGTAGCTGTTCGCCGAGGGCCGTCGAGCAGTTGGATGATGCTGTGGCAATAATCTGACAGAAAAGAAAGAAAAGAGAAGTCTACGAATAAACTAACTAATCAAAGGTATCAGCCCGTCAGGAACTCTGCAACTTGCGGATGAATACGATTGCGGAAAGAAACAATCTGAGGGACATCAACGCGTGAAGGACCATGGGTACCATACACGTCACGCTAGCAATCGTATTAATAACATGCCCTGTCGACATCCGTTTGAGTATTGAAAACAATTCTTGTAATACTCTGTGACTAGCACTAGATGTCAGACTATGCAGAGCATGAGATCTAAGCAGATCCACAAGCCTCAGAAATATGAATATCATCATTACAATGGCTTGGCATTATATACCTGCCATGCTCGACAAAGCCTCTTATGTGGGTTAGTGGTTATGTTGATGGACGCGGACCCAGAAGCATGCCTCACTTGAACATACTGTGCGATCTTAGGCAAATCAGCATCTGTGTTCTTACTTCTGTAGCCCAATTACCTCCTTTTCATCTTTGACCAAACTGGAAGTAAGGAGAAGGCCAAATGAGCAATATAGAAAACAATTAATTTAACATGGTCCTATGTTCAATGGTCATTTCCTTTGCAGTCAGCTTACAGAGTTCCTGTCTGTGCAACCTGCATGTGTGGTTACAGTGGTATGTTTCTGACTAGTAGCCAAGTGGCAGGACCTCCATCTGTCACGACCCTCGCCCAAAACCCCCTCTGGCAAACCCACTGGCCAGGTGGAGTCAGGACTCGGGCCTCTAGAGCCTGGCATCCGCTTCAAAAGCCCTCATGGGGCCAGTCCTGGTGCCTATGGCGCCTATGGCGCCAGGCTCATACACCATGAACAACAATGTGCTTGGGAACTACTTTATTGTATTGTCAGCTGACATGGAGGCATCCACATAGCTTGGTTCCTAAGAACCAAGCTATGCGGTCTAGTGTTTTGGGTGTGGCAGGCCTGGAACTACTTTCCCTGGTACTACTTTACCTGGGCTATATAAACCACACCCTGACTGCAGAACATGCTTTGTGTTACTTTGCAGCTTGCAACGTGACGCTCACCGTGTCCAGCTATTCCCTCGAACCTCGGAGAAGCAGAACCTGCAAGGAGACAGAAGGATCATCATTAGCAGCAGCATCTTACCTGCAGTCTTCATCTTTAAACACTTGCAGCTACTGAGAACAGCTTCCTCGAAACTGCATGCCTCCCGGACAGAACAACCTGAAAGAGGAAGATAGAGGCAACATTAAAGAAAGCTGTAGAGACATTTACAAATTACGAACTGCTCAAAAGGCTTACCTGGCTGGTTGCCTCTCGGCTGGCACCACTCCGGACATTCCACTCGCGCTGAAGAACAACGCGATCTACAAGGAAGGAAAACACAGGTTAACAAAGGCAAGACTTTGCAGCGCTGCGCATATTGCTTACTTACCGCATCATAGCGCTCTAAATGCGCCATCATTTACCAGCGGAGAAAAAAAGAGACATTTTAAACAAAGGAAGGCATGCAGGATAGCAACAAAACTAAAGAACAGCAATAAGACCTACCTGAACAATATCAAATGGGCCGGCGTCAGTGAAGTAACTGGACCGCACTCGCCCATGAAAGACAACGCGCCCCTGCAAAGAAGGCAGGACGGAGAGCACACCTAATTCTACCACAAGGTGAGGAGAGGGCGCCAGAGGGACTGAAAGCAATCGGGGGTGGAGGGAGGATACTTACCCCAGTCGGTCAGCCTTGAACACAGTCCTCCTGTATTTTCAAGCAGAACCTTCCCTGCAGACCATATCGGAGCAAAGCTGAGAAGCATACCAGCGAGTAACCCGGCTAGGTGGCGTCCCTGTGGATACCAGGTGAGCGTAACACTATCACAGCTTGATCACTTGAACAATTGTGTGAGCTTGAGGAAATTCTTATCTCCATGAACATCAAGTTCCCTTATCTGCAATACAAAAATGCACTTCAAAACAGGGTACATGCTGCTAATACATGCTTTACAAAAAAACAAAACTAAAAAAAGCACACGGTACGGTCTCCAGCCTTGCTGTCTGGCCTGCAATGATGTGATATAGTAGATAGGTTGTTTGTCCCCTTCAAAACAAACATTTTAAGATCTTTTTTTAATAAATATTTCCCTCCGGATGGTCTTTTTTTAAACATTTTAAGATTTTTTAAATAAATATTTCCCTCCGGATGGTCTTCCCGTGTCTGCGCGAACTCACCGTTTTTATAATTGGGCTAGTTAATTTAGTAATGTGAGGGGTCCGAAATGAGAGGCGGTCACAAAGTTGCAATCTTTTCAACAACAGACATCTTTATTAAAGGAAACGGGCTTGGATAAAGGTCCTTATGTCCCTATCTTAAAGAGGGTTTCCCTTCCTAGGATAGTAAAAATCAGTCTGTCTTGTCATCAACATTATGCAAACTGTCCTTGTGTCCAAAACTTATCTGACCCTCACGCTAAAACAAACAAAAGGTGTAAGGTAAATGTATTTGTTTTGATTTAGCAAAATGCGTGTAAAAACGAACAATTTGAAAATTCAACAAACAATCCTTGAATCCCGGAGATGGTTCCCTTCCCCGGGATAGTTTTAGGTAGAACAGTACAGTGTTCTTTTCAACCAATAGTTCCTTAAGAGTGGCGGAAATGTCCCTTTCACACAACACTCTTCAGGATGGCAAAAATGTCTTATGGAAGAATATCAAAAGTGTCCATTTTCCAGAACAGCTTCTTATGATACAGATCCCCTGGTTTACTCCCCTGCCAGGTCTCTTTCAACAATGTCTTTTCCTTTTTATATGGATTACCTCGGGTACTCCCCTGCTGCCAGGAATCTCCCTCTGGGTCTGTGTTTAGTAGACTCCACACCCCCGGTATACTCCCCTGCAAAGGCATCTTTCTTCCAAATGTTTACTGTCTGATGTACTTCTTTAATCAGGTTCATCTGATGAAAGGTTCTTTCATCACAATGTTCTCTTCAGCTTATTCAGAAATGGATTACCTGGTATACTCCCCTGCCAGGAATCCACTTTGGGTATTGCAGATCACCTGGTATACTTCCTTGCCAGGTATCTTTCGCTCACCAGGACTTTCCACAATGTTCTCTTCCAGTATAATACAGTTGTATTCCTTCACTATTTATACTGCCTTGACTTTAGCTAGTACATGTTCCAAATTTCCCCATAGTGATATCTCATATATGGAGTGTGTGTTCTTTGGCTCTCCCACCTCTCCGTCAGTGCAGTGAGTGCATTGCATTCACTGGACGTTGCCCGTGCTTTAAAGTTGTAAATTGCACGCACAAAAGACTTTCACAAAACTTCACAACTTTTCGTACCATTTGGACATGTTGAACAAGGGAGGGGTCCTGTCAAAGACCTCCATTTCAAGGTGGCTATCGGGCTGCATCTAGTTTATTATGTGGCGAACGGACCACTGCATTGTAGACCAAGGGTGCACTGCACCAGAGCCTTGGCTTATACTACGCTACTCCTGTCAGGTGTTCCCCTGCTCGACATCTGCAGGACGGCTACGTGGAGGTCTACCCACACCTTCACGAAATTCTACTGTGTTAACAGGAATTCCAGGGAGGAGTCCCGTGTCAGTCAAGCAGTGCTTTGCAATGTTTTTGCTTGAGGCGAGTGTTCCAGAGGTATGTTTTTTCAATTGCTTCTGTTGAGACCTGTACCGCCTCCCATTGGTTATTATGTATGTACTGCTATATAACCGTATTCATGAGCATGTGAATCCATGAAAGATCCAGTGCAGAAGAAGGAGCAAGTTACTTACCTGTAACTCCTGTTCTCCAGCTTTGGTATCGTTCATGGATGCACATGCAACCCTTCCGCCTACCCCTCTATGGCTCTACATTGGTTCCTACTGACACATTACGTGCACCTTTAAATCAGAAGATGGCCACCAGGGGTGGAGCTAAGGAGGAGCACTGTCATTGGCTGGGGCAGTATGATCTCAAAGAGACAGCAATGGGTTATACAAGTACCAAGCCGTTTTTTAATTTGAAGCAAAACTGCTTTATTATTACCTAAGATTCCCAGCCTGATGACAAGGACTATTCATGAGCATATGAATCCATTGAAAGTCCAATGCTGGAAACAGTTAGCCACTAGACCATATATGGATAGGCAGGAAAGCAAGTCTGTCTATTGTTGCAAATCTATGAGAGATCAACTTCAGACTTACGAGTGGGTTAAACACAATTTTATTAAGGGTAATTACAATGCAGGGTTAAGACAAATAAACTCCTTGAACCTGCATCCCAGTGGCCCAGTGAACATCCCTCCTCCACTAGCATAGATAATCAACAGGATGATCTCTCTCTAGAAATAATCTGTAAAGAAAAATACAACAGGATGGCTGATCTTTGGGGTTCCAACAACCACAACATTTTGCATCCTCAATCTTTTGGTCCTTTTCCAATTTTGGGTCCCTTCATTTGACTTATGATCAGTTCTCAGTCACACACTGTCCACTTCTTTCTCTGGTTCTCAGGGCCACATAGTAGGATGTAGAGAGTAAAAGCTAAAGCAGGCTGATATTCTGGTAATCCCAAACGCTTCTACCAGGAGGATGACCACCTGAGCATCTCGATAGGCTGCATCTTGCTGCCTTCCTCCCCTTCCTGCATTTAAAGAAGCGAACACCCTGACCTTGTCTACCTCCTCAATGAGTGATAACGGTTTTGTGCCTTAGAGGACATCTGCTGAACCCCCTGTTCCTTTCTACCCTCTCTTTCTCTCCAGTATCAACAACCCACTGTGCATTTAGTGACAGCCCTACCCATATGCCTCAAACTAGGTGTACCTTTTTCTCTCTCATCTTCCTCTGATTTTCTTTGACTTTCACTCTGGTGGTCGT
This sequence comes from Ambystoma mexicanum, assembly GCF_040938575.1. Lineage (NCBI taxonomy): Eukaryota > Metazoa > Chordata > Amphibia > Caudata > Ambystomatidae > Ambystoma > Ambystoma mexicanum. The sequence goes on along the minus strand of NC_090928.1, from coordinate 634,216,099 downwards.
TCGCTCCTCCTGCTTTGTACCTCCTCCATCCTCAAGCTCCTCCTGGTTGTCCTCCTATTTCCCCAACCCCTATCCCTTGATTACCCCTGCCGCCCCCCCGACGACATTCATACCTCCTCTGTGTCTCCTTCAGCCTCCTATACGAGTCTTCCTCCCTCATCTTCTTTGAGATCTTTCTGAATGTTCTTTATACTCATTCCTCCATCCTGCAGCTTGCTTATTCCCTCTCAAGTTCTGTCTCTTCAGCTCCCGGCTCCTTTCTTTCCCTCGCTACCACTCTCCCACCTCCTTCCTAATGCTCTATCTCTCTCCCCTTGTGTCTTCACTTCGAACTCACCTCCATGCTCTTTCTGCCCCTCTAAACATTCACACAAGTATCATGAAACCAGCAGATTATAAAGTGGCCTGGCCCTGCCTTCTAACTGCATTCAGGTGTGTATTTGTTGCTGGTGGGGATCTAGATTGGTTAAGTGATCATGGTTTGTAGCTTTCTGTCTCTTCTATGCTCTGCTTGCTCCCCGCTTTGTGTTTACAGGCTGTGCATCCCTTGATGAAAGCTAGTCGCCATCTTGTGATGCCATTCGACGAATGTTGGGACACAGGCAGCAGCAGTAGAGCTCTGAACCCTGCAATCATTTGTACTATTACCCTGCTGCCTTTTTTTCGAATCAGTAAAATGCAGGGTTGCTTGCAATGTATCACTGCAGGAAGTTTTAAAACCATTCCACGAATGTGGGGGGAACTTAGCAAGCCTCTCATACAATGGCTAAGAGCCAGCATGTCAGACGTTTTGACCATCCTGTAAGTACTCCCCCCTGGGAGAGGATTCCAATATGGGATGTCTCTTATGCACACCTAACAAAAGGGTGTTTAGGTTTTTCTGTACTTCCAAAACTGGGGGTTTTCTCAAAGGGACAAAGCTAAAATCTTGCCCTATGTGACTAGCCCCAGCTAACTTACTAGGGAATGTTGGGGTAGCACAAACTCCCTACATACCCCCCGCCCAACCCTGCATCGCTAAGCAGTCAGAAGCACCGCCTTTACGACAAAGGTCAGGCAAGGGACTTTGCCACACCACCCTTTAGTGATATGCCTTGCATAGGAGGCCCTATCCACTTTAAAAGCACCAACTACAAGGCTACAAGGGGGCATATAGAACATTTGGTCAAAAGCACTGTTTGGTAAAATGGGAAAGAAAAGATTAAAGTGAGCACTTGGATCCAAAGAAAATAATGTAATGACTTGCCCATATCTAAATTGTTAGTTTTATTGGCCTTCCAGGGGGTAATGCACATTCTGGAGAGCATTATATCTATATATTGTTTGGTTTATACAGAGCACAATACCAGCATTTACCATAAAGCAGGCAGCTATTTCTGGATGGTGTCCCGTTGTGGCATTAGCAGTTTGGGTGACACCAACAGTATACTCATTTACTGAGATATTTTACATTGTGAAATAGGTATTGGATCCCCTAAATGTTCCAATATCCAATCTCACTCACTAGGTGATGTCACATTTGGATGAGGTTTGACACTGAGCATGTAGGAAAGGTTATGAGCTAAAGAATGTGTGTCGCATATTCTGTGTCGTGTTGTACATTTGTTAGTACACAGGCTCCCAGTATACTAACTGCACAGCAGGCAAACAAACACTTTCACTGATCATCACCAGTTTCAGAAAAATAACATCAAATGGAAAGCTGAACAGCAGTGCTTCGCAAGGCAGAGTGTGCAGGTCGAGGGCCTTGAGAATACATGCTCATTGTCCGGAGCAGGAAGAGTAAAGCAATATTATCAGGAGGTGTTGTGCAGAATACTGGCTGAAGGTCATGAAATCAAAGGCTAAAATTACACAAGCAGCCAGAGGGGGCAGGATGAGTGTTTTAAAGCTCTGGCACGTGGTGTGACAGATGATGCCACGGAAGGTGCTGGAAAACTATAAAGAAAATGCATGGGATCATAGGCAAGACGATCTTTGAAAGATTTAAAAGCGGGAGGAAGCAGGGGAGTCTTCAGCTGGTTCATTCTGGGATGTTCTTCGAGCTTCCTGTGTCCACCTGGGTCGAGGTCCCTGGTCTTTGGAGATTCCTGGTGAAAGGGAGAGCTGCCAGGGCCTTGTCGGGCTTCGAGCTTCCTGGGGAGAGTGTGGTGTGGTTTCTGGCAGGCTGTGGAAAGAGGGCTATCCTATGTAGCTGTCTCTGCAGTTCTCTAAGCTGGGGTGAAGACTGATGTAGCAGAGAGGGAGTGCTTTGAAGGCTGTGTCTCATATCGGGGGCAGTGCCCTGGCAGAGACAAGGCGATCTTTCTGGAAAGCAAAGGGCTCCGTCAGAGTATAAATAGGTCAACAGTCAAACAGTTAGGACCCCCTTCTGCAGGGCATAATAATTGTTAAAGTGTCCGGGTGGACACGGAAGGCAGACTTTGTTAATCCTTTGGTACCAGAAGGATTACAAAAGTAGCCAAAATCCAAAGTAATAGCTGGGGGTTGTTTCTTTCACACAAAGGGGGCTCACAATCTCAATCTTGTAATCTCACAAATTCATAATCTTGCTACTAACCCAATGTTAGCTAAGGGTAGGGGGGTAAATGAGAACTGGAACTGTATTCATAGTGCATTTGGTTTCATAGCCAAAGAGTGCTAGATAGGATGTCTCAGGTGAGAGGGAAATCATTTACGTTTGAAATGCTATGCTGATCCAATGTAAAAGGTTTATTGATATAGGGTATGTTTTCCTGTTTTTCTCACATGTGTCCAAAGCAAACACTCACAACCAATGTTTCTGTGTTTACCAAATTTGAACTGGCTATCTATCTGTTCATTCTGATGAGTGAATATAAAGGTGTATAACTGCAAAAGCATGTGGTGGTTATTTATTGTGTTTAGTTTCTTTTTGGTTTATATCTAGAAATAAAGACACCTAGAAATAAATGCACAGTACAAGATCTGTAGAGGTCTAGCTAAGCTCCTGTGGTAAAACTGTGGTAAAAAGGGAAGTGTCTGGATTTATCCAACAGAAGCCAACAGCCCTCTCACTCACTAAATAATGCCACATTGTGAGGAGTTATACTAGCATTCTGTGGGCAGCTAAAAGCACTCCGACTCACTGGGTAATGTTAAATGTGGGTATGATCAATGGGTAATGTCATGTTTGGTGAGGTTATACTCTAGCAGTCTCTGGTGAACCAATAGCACCATTGCACACAGCTTTTATTTAATACAATAGTCTCTTTAAGTGAAATGATCACTGCGATTGGCCCTCATCTTTTGCAATTTTTAGCAAATAATGTTGAGTTGAAGGAACAAATGTTCACTGTTAATGGTCAACATTTTCATGTTTTATCTAGAGATGAAAGCTGTCGTTTTTTGTGACCTTTAAGGACTCCCCTGAACATCTCATGAAAAAAATAAGTCTTCAGAACTTCTTCAAATGAGATGCCTAAAGATTTCCCTAAAATACAGGTTGTGTTGCGGTGACATCAACATTCATTAGCCTGTAATCTGCCAATTTCCACAGCACTGCAAACACAGCAAAACATTGACGTGGTTCTGGGGCAATTCATCAACTGACATTGCATAGCACTGTAGTGTGCAGCAGCACAATCAAACCAGAGTAACACATGATGCATGCATTTTTTAAAGAAATCATAGAACAGGTTGTTCTGTAAGATTTTAATATTTGTGATCCATCTTCCTGACCTGTGTCAACCCCATAACATTTTAATTGGACTTGGTAATTATTTCTCCTTGTCCCTAGGTGAGTGGGAAACTTTTGCCCTCTCACCTAGTCGTTTACTCTTTTTATGGGTGGCCCTTTAATGTCTCTCCATAGTGTATAGTTGAAGTTATAGTTTCCTACAACTTTTGGGCTTAGGCTGGGTTGCCCCTTTGGGCTCCCCAGTTAATTTCTCTTTCCGGTACTTGGATGAACTACTGTTCCCAAGTAGTAAAGAGGGATCTTCATTCCCTTTACATCTTGTATAAGTGAGCCAGCACCCCCCACCTTATGTGGAGTGCTGGGGGGATACAATGTATCCCCCTTGTTTGTTTGTTTATATATTTATAAAGCGCTCCTCACCCGGAGGTATCTGGGTGTGATAAGAGTAGGCAGTTTTTATATACGTACAGGGCAATTGTTTGTTTGTTTTTATTATTTATAATGCGCGAGTGTACCCGAGGATATCAGGGCGCAGCCTTTACAAGAATTTTCGAAGCTTGGTTACAGTACAAAGAATATACATAATACAAGAATAAGTACGTACAGCAATGTTATATACACGTCAGCAGTAGGGCCAGTAGGCCAAAATGCATAATACAAGAATAGAATACAACAGTATTATATACAAATCAGCAGCAGGGCATTATATAGAGGTAAGCAGGAAGGCACACATGGTTACAGTTGTGCAAGTAGCGCTGGGCACTTCATAGTCTTAGTGGGTCTCCAATTTCAACCAAGAGACTACCAAGGAGCGGAAGTTCTGATAGGTCAAGTCTGCTCTGAGGTTTGGAGGCAGGGAGTTCCACAACTTGGCAGCTTTTACCAGGAAGCTATTGCCCCCTATGGTGGCCGGTTTGTAGTGGGGAACAGAAAGAAAGTTTTTGTATGCAGTTCTGGTGGGTCTTAATGAGGACTGTCTATGGAATCTGTTAATCAGATAGATTGGGGCGGCATTATTAAGATACTTCTATGTAAGTGATGCCGTTTTTAATAGAATTCTATCTCTAGTGGAGAGCCAATTGTTCTGTTGGCTGAGACCTGTAATGTGTTCTCTTCTGGAAATGCCCAGAGCTGCTCGGAGGGCATTGTTCTGAAGGGTTTGCAGTTTACTAGTGGTGGCCTTTGCTGGAGCCCAGGTAAAGGGCATTGCAATGGTTTATAGTGATAATGTCGACAACAAAAATGTCGACAGTCAAAATGTCGAAAAAAAAATGTCGAAAAAAAAAATGTCGACTTTTTTTTCAATGCATTTTTTTTTCGAAATGGGGGGTTCCCCCCCAGCCCCCCTTTTTTTTTGTCCCTTTTTTTTTACCCCCGAACCCCTAAAATAAATATATATTTAAAAAAACGAAAGTCGACATTTTTTTTTTCGACATTTTTTTGTCGACATTATGACTGCCCACCCATTGCAATAGTCAAGGCGAGGCAATATGAGAGCTCTGGCGAGTGTCAAGCAGCTAGAGTCCGACAGGAAAGGTTTGGCTGCACAGATTAATTTGCACGTATAAGCAGTGGAGGATGCAAGGGATCTCACTTGTCTTTTGAGGGGAAAAATTGGAGTCTAGATAGAATCCCAATGTTTTGACCTCTTGTCCAACTTTGATGTTGTTTCTGTCAATCATGAAGGAATTGTAAGCCGGGCCAAGTTTCTTTATGCTGAGTGTAGTACCCAGGATGATAAGTTCCGTTTTATCATCATTCAGGTATAGTCCATGAGTGGCCATCCATGCCTGGATGATGATGATGTACACCCTATTTAACAAGGCCAAATCCTTTCCATAATCTCCAGAAAGCGGAAGGAGGATCTGAGTATCATCTGCATAGTTAGTGTAGGTGATACCGAGATGATCCAAATAATCGAAAAGGGGCTTGGTAAATATGGTGTATAGTGTGGGGGAGACGAAAGAGACCTGAGGAACGCTGCATGTGATGGGTATGGGGTCTGCTGCAGCCGTGGCAGAGAAGACCCTCATGATCCTGCCGTTAAGGAAGGATGTGATCCAGGTGATGGCCTCTGTGGAGAAGTGAGTTAAGGTGTGGAGGTGTGAACATAGGACAGAGTGATCGACCAAATCGAATGCTGCAGATAGGTCTAGGAGGAGGAGTAGGGTGGCTTGCCCATTATCTCTGAGTGTATCGATCTGCGCTTTCAAGTCAATGAGAGCGGTTTCGGTCCAGTGTTGGGGACGAAACCCAGATTGTCTAGATCCTAGGAGGTTGTGTTCTTCCAAGTGCTTCTGTATTTGTACATAGGCAACCTTGTCCATAATTTTTAATAGAAAGGGAACAGTCGTTATGGGTTGGTAATTTGTGGGTATGGCTGGGTCGAGAGTGGGTTTTTTTCAGTAATGGGAGTACCCAAGATTGTTTTAGGTTAGTAGGGATAGATCCAGTGGCGAAGGAGGCATTAATCAATTTTGGAATGAAAGGGGATAGGTCACGGGCGGCATCTTTAATGAGCTGTGCTGGGCATAGATCTCCCTTGCAATTGGACGGTTTCAGAGAAAATATTTTTTTCAACTTCCAATGTGTTGACTTTAGAGAACTGGAAACGGGCTAGGTCAGTGGGCATAGGCTTATCGGGGATTTTTGAGTTGAGGATGTCATTCAAGGAGGCTCTTTTGCTGGAGATTTTATTTTGAAGAGTCACAATCTTATTTGCTAGGGCACTTTGAATTACTGAACACCAGTTTTTATCTTTGGTGCAAGTGTCAAGGGGTGCTATGGGGGGTTCTATTTCTTTGAGGATTGAGAAGAGTTATTTCATATTGGATTTAGCTTGGGATATGCGAGAGTCAAATGAGGCTCGTTTGGCCAGGTAGATTTCTTTTTTTGTAAAGTGCAGCTAGCTTGGAGAGTTTGAGTTTGTTTGAGACTGAGGGGGACTTTTACCAAATGGCCTCGCAATTTCTTTTTTGCTGCCTTAGGTTTTTAAGGAATGGTGTGTACCATTTGTTGAGGTGCATTTTCGGTTTACTGGATCTCAGTTTAAGGGGGGGCGATACGGTCCAGTGAGGTGGCCATAATCTTGTTATATTCTTCAACCAGGGACTCAGGGTCCAAGTTGTCAGGCAGTGTGTTGAGAGTGGGGAGTAGGTTAGGGATAAGTCTTTCTGCTGTCATGTTTTTCTTGTTTCTGGTAAGAGTAGGTGGGGCCTTAATGGTAGGCGGAGGTAGAGGTCTGTCGGTGGAGAGCGTGAATGATACCAGGTAGTGGTCCGTCCAAGCTAGAGGTGAGATATTTGTGATATTCGCTAGGCAATTGTAGTCGGCCACCCAGTCAAGAGTTCTACCTTTCAAATGTGTTGGAGACGTGCATCTTTGCGCGAATCCTAATTCAGTGAAAGTATTGGCGATGGTGCTAGCGGGATAGTCTTCTGAATCGTTGTAGCCCAAGTTGAGGTCTCCTAAGGTAAGTACTTGAGTGGAAGTTTTAAGGTTGCTAGATAGAATAGCGTTAAGGTCTTCATTGAAGGTGCCGATGGGGCCTGGCGGGCAGTAGATCAGGTAGATGTTAAGAGTTTGGGTGTTAGTGAGTGGTAATTTGACTGCTAATGTTTCACAAGAGAGGGTGTCGATAGAAGTAGCTAGTCTCATGGTAAGACTACACTTATGGATGATGGAGACACCACCTCCTCTAGAATTGGGGCGGTTTTGTCTCAAAATAGAGTAGTCATCTGGGACTGCCAGCATGAGCATGGGGCCTGCTGCTGGGTGTAACCAGGTCTCAAGGTCTTTTGTAAGGATTAGGTCTGCAATTTCTGTAGCATGGGCAACTAGTGATCTGGCGTTGATCAGGGCAACCTTGATTTTAGTACTAACTAAGTTTTTAGGAGTAATGGCTAAATTATTTGAGGTAGTAGTATGGCGCTTGTCCTGTGTGGGTTCAGGAGTGCCCTGAATGAGGGAGTTGTGAAGGGATGTAGAGTAGAGTTTTTGTAATGGGTTACTAATTTGTGTGGGAGGATTAAGTCGGAATGTCAACGTTCTAGAGTTGTGTGTAGCGGGCAGTGAGCGGGCAAGTGGCTCGTGGATTTTGGCTAGTCTGGCTCTAAATCCTAAGTTCCTTTCTATGGTAGTGCGAGGGTGACTGGAAGGTAGCAGTACCTGAGGGCCGTTGAAATCCAAGTATGGTACTTGGTCATTGAGCCTAGGTAGGGCTGGCATGTTGAGTAGTTGTCGAGCCATCTTGGTCAGGGATGCAGTAATGAGGCTGAGCAGGAAATAGGCCAACAGGATAGTAGAAAGTAGACGCATGCTAAATGGTGCGGTCGAGGGTGTTGTGACGCCCTAAGTAGTACCTGAATTTAGGTGACCACAAGTGGTTGTGATGGACTACGTGACACCTAGGTAAGGGTAGTTGATATGGCTGAGATGCCGGAAGTGGCCTAGGTTAGGAGTGTAGGGACGGAATTACTTAAAGTACATTGAGTAACACCTAGGAGGTAGGGCAAATGAGGCCGGGTGGTCGCAGTACCTAGATGAGCAAATATGTATAAGTGTGGTAGAGGTTGGCTAAGGATACATTGAGTGGCGCCTAGATTGGGGCAAGGTAGATCGGCCACAGTATCTGAATGAGTTTCGAAACAACTAGTTTCAAAATATAGTTGTTAGTCTAAGATGCAAGGGTAAGCAGCTAAATTCAAGATCAAAAATGCGTGGATAAAGCAGCTAAAATCAAGATGAGGTAGTTTGGTATAATACATGGGTGAGCAACTAGATTCGAAATCAAAAATGCATGGATAAAGCAGCTAAAATCAAGATGATGCAGTTTGGCATAATACATGGGTGAGCAACTAGACTATATTTACACCTAGTGTGAGTGAAGTATGCTTTTTAGACATGATGGGTGTGTAAAACCGCAGTTTACATGTACAAAGTAGACTAATCTGTGGCATGTAAAAAGTAGACTAATCCGTGGCAGGATACTGTAACAGACGTATCACATTGTGGTAATTGGCAAGTTACAATTACAGGTAGGATATTACCATTTACAGTACAGTAATTACAGGTAAGATATTACTAGTTACAGAACATGGAAATTGCAGGTAAAGTACAATACAGTATAGTCCAAATTGAAATTGCATAACAACATGGTTGCATTCAGATGTCGTTTGAGACAAGCCAGGTTTTTGTATTTTTCCTAAAACTTAGGAAGGTCTGGTCTGTTCGGAGGTGCAAGGGCAGGGCGTTCCAGTATTGGGCGGCTTGGACCAGGAAGCTGTTCCCACCTGCTCTTTTCAGGTTAAATCTGGGAACTGTAATGCAACCGGATTGGGCAGCCCTAGTGGGACGAGATGATGATTTTCGGGTGATTCTTTCTTGGAGGTACTGTGGCGCAGCATTATTTAGGCATTTATGGGTGATAGAAACTAGTTTGAATTGAATCCTGTTCTTAATGGATAGCCATTTGGTTTCTCTTCTGGCCTCAGAGATGTGTTTTCTATTAGGAATGCTTAGAGCGGTCCTCAGAGCATTATTTTGTAATATTTGAAGTTTGTTAGTCGTCTCTTTGCTGGCTCCTGCATAGAGGGCGTTGCAGCAGTTTAGTTTCGACAATATTAATGCTCTTGCTAGAGTAATACAACTTTTAGTAGATAGGTATGGTTTGCAAGCATGAATCAGCTTATATGTGTACGCTGTTGCAGAGGACATGGCATTGACTTGCTTACGCATATTCAGGGTAGCGTCTAATTAAAAACCTAATGTTTTGGTCTCTTTAGCCACTTTGATGGTAATACCATCAATAGTAAATGATGTGTATTGCACATCGAGTTTATTGAGATGGGCTGGAGCACCTAGGATTAGGATTTCTGGCTTGTCGTCATTCAGTTCAGGCATAAACCATGGGTGCACATCCATGCCTGAATGACGAGATATTTTGTTCAGGAGGACTAGATCTAAGTCAGTCTCCAGAAAGGGGTAGGAGTGTCTGGGTATCATCTGCATAGTTAGTGTAGATGATACCCAGATGGTCCAGTTTGTCAAATAATGGCTTTGTGAATATATTGTACATAGTTGGGGACACGCGCAAGCCCTGGAGAACTCCACATGTAATCGGGGATGGATCAGTGGCTGCCGACTGAGAGAAGACCCTCATTGACCTGTTGTTGAGAAAGGATTGAATCCAGTCAGTAGCTCCTTGAGAGACAGGTGCTAACAAAGGATTGTGTGGTCCACCAAATCGAAGGCGGCCGATAGGTCTAATAAGAGGAGCAAGGCACATTGCCTTTTGTCCTTAAGTGAGTCAATTTGCATTTTCAAGTCAATCAGTGCTGTTTCAGTTCCATGAAGTGGTCTGTAGTCCGATTGTCTTAGTCCAAGGAGATTATTGGTCTCGAGAATCTGAAAGTATGCCGCCTTATCTAAGATTTTGAGGATGAATGGGACTGTAATTAGTTGGGATGGTTGGGTCTAATGAAGCTTTCTTCAGCAGGAGGACGACCCAGGCTCCTTTAAGTTTGTTGGGACTCTGCAGGTGCGAAATGATGCATTTATTAGTTTAGTAATAAATGGAGCCAAGTCTCTGGCGGCTTCTTTAATTATTTGGGCAGGACACATGTCGCCTTGGCATCTTGAAGGCTTGAGTGATGTGATAATTTTTTCTACCTCCAAGTAGAGACTTGTGAACATTTGAATTTAGGAGGGCGATTTGTGTGGTGTTCTTACTTACCTGGTAACATTGTGTTACAATTGTGAGTTTTACATGAATGGCTGGTGGCAGGGGTTTTAACCTCTGACTTTTATTGCTCGCAGGCTGTTAATTCTCGCCAATGCACAGAAGGGCGACCAATTTTCTAAAATGTTGGGCTCCTCCTTTTTTTTGCCATTTCTTGTGCTTGCTGTTTCCGAGGTCTTCTGCTGCCATTCTAGGCAGGAACGACCTCAGTGGCAGTTTTGTCTGCGGCGGGAATCCTTTGGCTCCAGAGTGTCTGAGAAGGCAGGAAGCGAGGGAGGAAGTCCAAACTCTGCAGCCCTTTGACTTTAACCTTGCCTAAAAGGAACGAACTCCCATTTGGGGGCTGGCTGTCCTGATTGGAAAGCCAGACTGCCCCTTGCTGTAAAATGCAGGGAGAGAATGCAGATGTTGTGATGCAGTTCCTGTTAAATACTCAGAACCTGGAAGCTGCTGATAAGTCGACCACTGGAGCTGAAAGCGAAGAGGAAGGTGAAGAAAAGACGGCTGTAGCGATTTCCAGTGACTGGAGAGTCTGCTGTGTAACCGGAGCCTGTTACAATTCCTTCCAAGCGACCTGGAGATCCCGAAAACTATGACCCCGACCCAGAGCCTGGTGGGATCCACTAGAATCGGGGGTACCTGCATTTTGAGCCATCCCACATCATGCTACAACCTTGCGGGATGCAATACCCCAATACCCTGGGACCTCAAGCCATTGTGCAGTGCATGGTCTTCCGAAGTCTAAATCCCTCTGAAACATTGTTGGCCTCCTCCTGGCTCTCCAGAAATACAATTTGAGTCTTTGAAGTACCCTCACTAGGGTGCTGGACAAGATTAGAAATGAGAATCCGACCAGCAATATTAAGTCTTCTTCTGGCTTCTGAAATGGGTGCCAAACCCACAGAACCACATCAATCTGTGAAGAAACCCTTGCCTGGAGTCTTCCCCTTTGAACCCTGCTTCAAATTCCCTTCCAGTGTCCCATCTTCAATATTCACGAAAAGGAATCCATCAACCAGGTTTTTGGCTGCAGATCCTGAAGGCGTCCTGCTGAAAATTCTTCTTCTGTGTTGCGGTACTGTGTTGGCTGGGGTATTACTTACCTTAAGCCTTGTGGGATTCCTGTGAAGCTTTGGGGGTGATTTGTGTGATTGGGAGGCCTCTCATCTAATTCGCCTATGTCCTCTGCTGGAATCCCTCTCAGGTTTTTTCTTTGAAGTCCCTGGACCCTAACTAACTCTAAAGTGAACTACCTACTTGTTTTGAAGAGATTTCCGCAGGAACCCGACGTTTGCTGCAAATTAACCCCATCTCAACCTGCCTACAGCTAGCACCTAGACCACTAGGGCCCCTCTTCTGCCTCTGAGAGAACTCATGAAATACAGTAGGGAAGGGCTGGATAAGAAAGGATTCTGCCTTGAAAAGTATAATAAGTGTTTAAAAGTGACTTACTTGTGAAAGAGTTGGTTGGGAACTGTCCCTTTGAAATATGAGCAGTTACAAAAGTTCTTACTATCCTTTGAATGTGTTTTGCCATTCTCAAAAGTATATATAAGGTTATTTTACTCATCTGTGAATTGATTCCCCCAATTCCAAAAGTAATGCTGTTGGCTTCACCTAACTATTTCTTTCAGAATATAAGTATACGTTTACCAACTGGGTCTTGCTTGTCCTTACCTGCTGTATAGCTTGTCTAGAATAAGTCTTCATTGGGTTTTACTTACCTTGATTAGCTGTGTGCAATTCTTACTGAGTGTACTGTCGTTTTTACTAACCTAGGTCTGCCTTGTGCCATCCTAAAATAAATTGGAGCGTTATTACTTACCTTAATCTGTGTTCCACTGATGATTTCAACATTAGGTCTTACTTACATGGTATAACAGAGGGTTATCTTGAATGTAGTTATAGGATTATACTGTTCCATGAATTTGTATTCCACCATTCAGGAAAGTATCCTGGTAATGGGGTTGGTTTACTACGTGATTTCCTAGCTGAGTGTCACTGCATGACTGACAGGGTCTACTACCCTTGAATTACTTAAGTTATCTAAAAGTAACATGTGAATAGGTGTGTCATATTCTAAATGTGTATGAATAGGTCTGACTTGCCTAGAATTACTGTTTGTTATTCTGAAAAGGGTCTATGCTTTGGTCTGTGTACCCAGACAAGGCGATAACAGTCCTGTTCCCACCCTCTTGGCTCTACATGTTTTCATGGCCTTCTTTTCTAAAGTCTGTACTTTGTCCGTGACGTTTTGGACCGCGTGAATTCAAACTGATTTTTTATTTGGGGTGTCCCCCTATTTATCCTTTTCCCACTGTTAGGGAGAATTTTCATTTCTGTACCAATTCCCTTTAGCCTTAGAGACCCCTAGCTCTTTTGCTGGACTCGGAGCTTTTTAAGTTTTACTCCTGACTGAGTGGGACATTTTTCTCACACACTCATGCGTTTTCCCGACTAGGATTTTCTATGTTCCTTACTGTTTTATGGAGTCTCATAAACTCCAAAGGCATCTGCTTTTGCATTGTAACACACAGTGCCACTGAGAAGTCCCCAGGACTTCTCTACATTTTTTCGGGTGAAATGCTGTTCCCAAGAATAGTAAGATGACCCCTGTCTTTCTTACATTTACTTTATGGGACCAGCACACACCATCCTTTGTGGAGTGCTGGGGGGTTACCTAGTAATTTCGTTAACCCATTCCTCATGTAACATTTTGTTACACTAACTCACTTGAATGGCTGGTGGAAGTGGTTTCCTTTTTTACTAACTAGTGACATGTATATGCATGCTGAGACCTCAGCTGCAGTGCTGCACCCAAGGGTGACCATTTTCTCAAAAATGGCTCTGGTCATCTTTTATCGCCATTTCTTGTTTGTTAGTTTCTTCTGGGCATTTACTCTGTTTGCATCAGGTTTGAGTCCTTCTTGTGTCTTGCCTTTGGCGGGCTTCAGCCCTGAAGCCCGCCCAGGCTCCGGTGTGTCTGGAAAGGCATGCAGTGAGGGAGGGTCCCGAAACTTCACTGTCCTGTCTCTAGGTGTGCCTGAGTGAAACCAGTTCCAATTGGCCGGCTGGCTGTCCTGGAGGATAGCCACCCTGCTGTTTGATTGACAGCGTAGGGCTGTGAATGAATGGGGACTTGCATAAAAAGCAAGGTTTTTGAGACTAAGAGCATAGTCGACGACTGGAGGACAACATCCAAAGCAGAAGACGAGAGAAGACGCCAGAAGCACCCTCCTGGACCACAAAGTGCCCATTGAAGCCATGCAGCTGTGCTGACCTCGTTTTCGAATCAACAGAGAAGACCCGTAAAGGACGACTTCTTCCCTTAGGTTGGTGGGACCAACTAGTCTTGAGTCAAACTATTTTGGCACACCCCCCCCCCGACTTGCTGCGACTTTCCAAGACTGCAGAAGCCCAATACCTGGGGGAAACCTCAACCACTTGTGAGTGCATTGTCTTCCAAAGTCCGAATCCGGTCAGAACTTCGGGAGCATCCAGATGATCCTACAGAAGCAAGAAATTTGCACCCAGAGTCCCCTCGGCAGAGTCCAGGAAGAAGGAATCAAGGAAATCCTAACAAGAGCTTTTCGTTCTTCTTTTACATTGAGAAAAAGGTGCCAAAACCACAAGGAGCCGCTGAATCGACAGAAATCAATTGCTGCCGAAACTCTCTCTCGAGTGCTGCTGCAGTAGCCCGCCAGATGTCCTCCCTTTCAAAACCACAACCAAGGACCAGGAACAAGGATCTACTGCATTGCATCGTGAAGGCAACCAGCTGGAACAACTTCTTCAGTTCAAAAGGTACTATGGGGATTTGGGTACTTTATCCTTTTGGGGTGCTTCCTATCTTTGGGAGTGTGATTTAAACCTACACTAAGTTGACCTCAATTTACCTGCACTGGTCTTACAGTGTGTGCTTTCCAAAGGTGACGCCTCTTGAGTTGCTGGGATTTCTATTTTGAAAACAGACTATTTAAGAACAATTTTCTAAGAAGAGCATCAGACCTTTGATTTTGCCCATTGACTTTGGCTGTCCTGGCCCTCTAAAGGCCGCCTCCGGAACCCATTGGCTTTGGGAGTGCTTGTTTCCTTACAGGTTTTAAACGTTGAACACTTTAATGCTGGGAAAATTGACTGCCATCATCCCTTTGGGAGACTCTCACTGTTCTTATAACCTATCAGTCTGTTCTGATCTAACCCTAACCTTTCCTTCCTTGAAAAACTCAACATTGCAAAGGTGATACTATATAAAGGATATACTGACCTCAAATGACGTCACCTCCGGGTGCTGGTACTTGTGTAACATATGAATGAATTACTTACTTGCTTGCTTTATTGTTCACTTTTTGCATTGAATCCTACCTTGAGATTAATGTTACAAGGAATGACTGCTTTTTAAAGAATGCTTTAAATATCTTTGTGTACAAATAAATTATTATAAACTTAAAGTGTGTCTTTACTTGGATGCTTGTATTGGCTGATTTAATTGCACAGCTCTACAGCTCACATGACCCCTCTGAAGATAAGCCTGGCTGCTCAGTCACACTACCAACTTGTGTAGTACCGGCCTATATTAAAAGGTGTGTTACCTAATACCAAGACAGAAGTCCCACACCAGTTGGACTGCACTAATTCTTACCCAACACTCACAATGCCACTTTATCATCCTACACCCACGTACTCCTCCCTACCCCCGACATGCACATTTACAAGTGTATGTAATTGGTCGAATTCAACCCAAACTGCTTGAAGTGCACGCTTTGTGCACACTTAGAAAACGTTTTTTAAAACAAGTTCTAAGGTTAAGGAAGGAAATCAGATTGGGGCGTGGCCAACTGGCCATGGAATAGGACATGCTGTGCGAGGAGCTCCTGATGATCTGACTCTATTTTTGCCAAAGTTACCCGTTGAAACTGTAACGAGCGCCTAGAACTTTGGGGATCAGGTGTTGGAAGCCGCACGCCAAGTGAAATTCGCTGGACAAGTTCATAGTCCCCGGGAATCGTGAAATATACACATTTTTGTTGGCGCGACTGTGCGGCCGCTTTGGCACCAAGATGGCGGCTAACAAAAGAGAGGCCTCCGCGGAGAAACAACACTGATTCCCCAGAACTGCGGGATATGGCTGCGGTAAATTGCCTGGAGGAATAGTACGACAAGGAGATATGTCGGGGTGTTCGAATTAACACCATGAGAGCGCCCGCCCTGGCATACGCTAATAGAGCCTCGGCAAGCTGACCGATAACATTGGACGCTTGGGCGACGAGGCCTACGGAACTTGAATGGGGAGTGTGAGGCCATAGCCCATTCGTAAGACAATTCGAAGTGCCATCTCGAATGTGAGTCAGGAGACTTGGGAGCCAGACCTTTGTCGGACCGAGGACAGTGCAATAGCTGCATTAAGGCAGAGGCGTAGAAGAGTGGAGGGCAGCGCCATGTCGGCGAAAGGGTTGAGAACCAAGACTAGCAACCCACGATGGAGACTTTCACGAAAAACACAACAGACCCCCTCAACATCGGTGCAGAGCATGGTCGTGACCCCTGCGGAAGACACCCCCGAAAGGGACAAGCACCAGATCCTGGAGGCTATAACGGGCCTGAGCGCAAAATGGGACTTGGCAATGGCAGACTTGCGCACAGCTTTAGAGAATAAGATCGATGCTGTAGGTACGGAACTCACCCTGCTGCGTCAAGATGTTAGAGCTCTTGCAGAAAGGACCAGCGGTCTGGAAAGTGAGGTGAAGATTAATACCGATGTTAGCACGAGCAATGCGAAGGAGTTTCATGTCTTAAAACAACAGGTCACCAACCTGGAAAATCGTGTGGAAGAGGCGGAAGGAAGAGCGAGGAGGAACAACATTCGCGTGGTTGGCCTTCCGGAGAGGGAAGGCGGCCAAGACCCCACAAACTATGTCGAAAACATGATCCTACAAGGGATCGGAGCCGGGAATCTTTCGCAGGGATTTACGGTGGAGAGGGCGCACCGCGCCCTAATGAGGATACCCCGGCCGGGGGCCCCGCCCAGACCGATCATAGCGAGGATCCTGAATTACAGGGATAAAGAGAAGATCCTCGAATATTTTCGGAAGGGCGGCACGATAGAGAGAGCATCCACCAACATCACAGC
The DNA here is from genome assembly GCF_040938575.1 of Ambystoma mexicanum. NCBI lineage: Eukaryota > Metazoa > Chordata > Amphibia > Caudata > Ambystomatidae > Ambystoma > Ambystoma mexicanum. The sequence goes on along the minus strand of NC_090928.1, from coordinate 634,199,572 downwards.
ATACCCGGACTATACGATACTGGTGTAAAGGCAGAGGTATAGTTACATCGCCGTCAAAAGAAGGCTGAGGGAGTCAAATATATGCTGTTGTATCCGGCACGATTGAAAGTGCTACACAAGAACAAAGCGCTATTTTTTGATACCCCTGAGGATGTTTACATGGCTGGACCTGCAGGGCTGCCCGGAACAAGAAGCGGATCGTGACCGGCAGGATCATACCGAATGAAGATTTCGTAAGGAGGAAGACCCTGATGGCACAGTGAAACTGTAACTAACTGAACTTTGTACGCAATCTGAGCCAGGTGCTCGATTTGGACTCGAATATAGTGAGTGTAACTGTAACTGGTAACGGTTTGGCAACTGTATACGTAATGTTTTTTGAAAGGAGCAACAGAACGTGGATGACCTACCCCAATAGATTACTAGTTTCAGCGGCCATTAGGGCGGCTTAACCCTACTGAGCCCTGGGTAGAAGCTTGTGCTAGGCAGGGCTAGATGTGGGGGTGCCTGAGATCCAGGAATGGAGCTGGGCAACGGTTGGGGAGGGTATTGTTGGGGGAGGGGTGATGGGAGGAAGGTGGGGGGATGGGAAGTTGAGTGTGTGTGTGTGGTCATGGGGAGTTTAAGTTTTGTTTCGAGCCTATTTGGAAGAATCAGCATGGTGTACTTGCGGTGCATGAAGGGGTGTAATCAGCGGAGGATCAGGAGGGTGCTTATTAATGACCTATGGGGGACCTCAGGATAATAACGTGGAACGTCAGGGGCCTTAACAGCTATCTGAAAAGAAACAAAATCATGATGCATCTGAAAAGGCAGAAAATAGATATCGCACTACTACAGGAGACGTACTTGACGCGAGAGAAGTTGAACCTGTTTAAGAGAAAGTGGAGAGGGACCGTAATGGGCTCGCCATACTCTGCATATGCCCGGGGGGTGTTAATCTGGGTGGCACCGCATGTCCCGTTCAAATCGATACAAGAGGTAGTGGAAACTGATGGAAGGATGGCTATATTGCGAGGGCTGGTGGAGAGCAGGGAGGTATGCATAGTAAACACGTATGCCCCCAACCAAAACACAGCAACATATTTCAGAGCCTTGTGTACCAATCTTAGTACGTGTATAGGGAGCGCAGTGATCTGGGGTGGGGACTTTAATTGTGTGTTGGATCCTGTGGTAGACAGATCTGATGGCAGGGCGGGTAAGCCTAGGCCAGCTGCCAAAGCGTTGCAGATGCTGTTAACTGATTTTGACTTCACAGATGCGTGGAGGATGAAACACCCCACTGAGAGGCAATATTCGCACTATTCAGCCCCGCACCAACTGCATACTAGGCTCGATTACGTCTTTGCCACAGCAGATGTGATGTCTGAGATCACTCAAATCGAATATAAGGCCAGGGTCCTCTCGGATCATTCGCCCCTGATCCTCGGATGGCAATATTGCCCCCCGAGGGCGAAGATCCTTACATGGCGCCTCCGAGCGGAGGCGCTCAAAGATCCAGTCTTTAGAGAAGATATAAGGAAAGAGATTACTAACTTCTTTGAAGAGAATACTGGGAGTGTTAATTCTGCGGGCACATTATGGGAAGCTTTTAAGGTGGTGATGCGGGGGGCGGCCATTGCTAAGTCAAGAGGGTTACAAGGTGGGGTCTTTGCTGACCTACAGAGGGTGGAAACTGAGCTAGAAATAGCATTGAAGAGCGGTGATGTAGACACAGAGCTGGTACTCCAACTACAGCAACAATGTGCAGGGCATTGGGAAAGACTCTGCAATCTCAATTATAAGAAATATGTTGAGAGGCAGCACGCGGGGGGAGACAAGACAGGCCGCCTCTTGGCCTGGCTATACAAAAGCGAGACCCCTAGGCCTCCGATCAGGACTATTATTAGGGAGGACGGAGATGAGGTGGCCACACAAGAGGGGGTTAACAAAGAATTTGTGGAATATTACAAAGTGCCGTACGGAGACGATGAGATGGGTGACCAGCGCAAGATAATCGAAACGTTAGAAGACATAGGGCTGCCCAAGATAAGTGAAGAAGAGAGAGAGGAGTTCGATGAGCCAATCACGTTGGAGGAGTTAGAAGAGGTTGTGAAGCAGCTGCCTACCTGTAAGACCCCAGGAGCAGATGGGTTCCCCAGCGAATTTTATAAAGTATACAGAGAGGAAATCCTCCCCCCAATGTTAGACATGCTTAATGAAGTGCTTGAGATAGGACGGTTGCCCGAGTCACTCAGAGGGCCCAATAAACCGGAGCACAGATGTGGCTCCTACAGGCCCCTGTCGATGCTGAATCAGTACAGCAAGATTCTCACGGCTGTCCTAGCAAATCGATTGCAGAAAGTGATTGGTAGACTCATACATCCTGACCAAACGGGTTATGTCCCGAGCAGAAACATAACACACAATCATAGGCGGCTTCACCGGGTGGTTGAATGGGGTAGTAAGAACGAGGGTGAGATGGCGATAGTGTCTCTAGATGCAGTTAAAGCTTTTGACTCGGTCAAGTGGTCATGGCTATTGGCTGCTTTGGAAGGGTATGGAATGGGGCCGGGCTATATCAGGTGGGCCAAGATGTTGCCGCTTGCCAGGGTCCGAACTGGAGCGGTGATATCCGAGAGATGGCAACTTAGCAGAGGCACCAGACAAGGGTGCCCCTGGTCCCCGATGCTTTATATCTTGGCCCTGGAGTCTCTGGCAATATGCGTTAGGGCACAGTATGATGCGATTGGCATTGAGGTAGGGGGGGAACGACACTTGATATCCTTGTACGCGGATGATCTGTTACTGTACTTGCAATACCCAGAAGAAAATCTCTTATACATACTTGAAGTGATGGAAAGGTACGCAGAGTTGTCGGGCATCTCAGTGAACCCCCAAAAGTCTGTCATATTCCCGCTAGGTAGCTATAAGGGGATCCCTGTAGGACTACCGGTGCTACAGGTACCATGGGCAACTAGCTCTTTTCGCTATTTGGGCGTAGATGTATATCACACGGTGCAAGAAGAACACAGACACAATACGGAAGTAGCCGTCGAGAAAATTAGAAACAGCATGCAGTTCTGGGCAAGATTGCCCTTGGCGATGATGGGGCGGGGGGGGCATGCTTAAGATGGTAGTTCTGCCCAGGCTCCTGCACTACTTCAGTAATATCCCATACATAATACCCAAGAAGTTTTTCAGCAAATTGAATAGCATGTGTAGGGACTTCCTGTGGCACGGTACCCGAAATAGAGTGGCGTTTTGGAAACTGCAGAACTTTTATGAAAAAGGAGGTATCAGACTGCCTCATTTTGAGGTTTATTACTTGGCAGGACAGTTACAGTATGTGGCCAAGTGGCTTTCTGATGAAGTGACCCCTGAGCATAGGGTGCTTGGACAGGACTGCGCCCCGTTTTATCTGAAAGAAATGATTTGGCTGTCCGAAACTGAAATGAGGGGGCGTCCTGCGATGTTGAGGCTTGGATGGAAAATTTGGCGTAGGGCTTGTCGTTTGATTGAAGTCCTGTGCCTGTGCCTCCCGCAGATACCGCTGGTTGCTCTGACAGGAGGGGATGATCAGTTGAGGGCGGCAGTTGAGGGCGATTGTTAGGACCTACTGGGAATCAGTGGGGCTGGCAACGCTAGGCGATGTTTGGCAAGAGGGATCCACTAAGGAGTTTATGGAACTCAACGAAGAAGCGGGGCTACACACGGGCCAATATGTCACGTACATTAGATTGGTACGGATGATTAAGAATACCTGGCCAGAGACAGTTTTGATAGAAGAACCAGATGCAGTTTTGGAAACAATATATGATATGTCCGAAGGGGGTCATGAGATCTCGAGACTGTATGAGATGGTGATGGCTAAGGCGGGGAAAGATTTAACACATCTGAGGCTGGACTGGGAGGCGGAAGTGGGAGCCCCGATGGAGGACGGGGTATGGGAGCTTGCCCTGGGTTACCACAAAAAAGTGTCTAGAAATGCCAGATTAAAACAAATACAGCTGTATGTAACGCAAAGGGCATACATGACCCCCTTGAGGATATCCAAGTTCCGAAACGATGGAATACAAGTGTGTCCTAAATGTAACCTAGAAAACGCTGACATGACACATATGTTTTGGTCGTGCCCGATTATCAGGTGCTACTGGGGAGAAGTGGCACAGAAACTGGCTGATAAAGGGGTTACTCTTGTCACAGACACGGCCTGGGCCTGCTTACTGGGCGGGTTCCATAGGCCACGGAAGCTCAAGCATATTGAGAAACTGAGAAATCTGGCATATGTGCTTGCGAAACGCAGGATCGCCATGGGGTGGAAGAAATGCCACAAACCTAAGGTGGATGTATGGTGGAAGGACTTGCAGAAATGGGCAGAGGCTGAAATGGTGGCATGGCAAGAAGCGAGTAGCCGGGCTGATGGGGAGGCGGGTACCCTGTTGGCTTGGAAAACGCTAATAACAGAATTGTTTGGAGTAATACCAGATCCAACAGACTCCGAAGAGAACGAAACCCGGCCGTATGTGCCAAACATTGAAAGGGATTCACAAATAGGCTCACGGGGGAAGGGAGGGATAATGGGAGCAGTGCTTACGATAACTTGATGTGTAACTGAACTATTATGATTATGCTGCTCGTTTGGTTTTTGTTGTTTTGTTTGCATAAAATCAAGAATTTTTTTTTTTTTTTAAAAAGGTAGGAAATCAGATTTGTTATAGGATACATTTGTGATGTCTGTCATGGAATGAGATTTAACCTCTTTAGTGGCAAGAGTAGGACGCAGAGTAATGCAAGTCACCTAAGTAATTATACATTACCACCACAACGCATTACTTAGCAGAACCGCATGGCAACGCATACAAGTACTACACTCCAAAGCTGCCGCTCAAGAATCCCTACCACGGACTGAGGGGGACAGCCAGGAGTGGATACTGCGAATAATCACCCTTCCTAGGACCCCAAGTTAGATCATCAAGTCAGTGGATTCGGCAGAAACTTCTACAGGGACCTGAAACAACCCTGCAAATAAACACATTTTCCCAACAGGTGCGGTTTTCACGATTCAGTACTTTAGGACTTGAACCATGGGCAACCGAAGGCCCCAACAATGCAGAAAAAAACAGAAGCTCCTCTCAGTATCTCTACTTTCAAGCCAGGAGTGTAAATCTGGCGAGGGAGTCTCCAAGGAGAAGAGGAAACTCAAACAAACTACTGCCAGCAGCAGAGCGGATCATAAAAGGGAGCAGCACAACAACAGACAGTCCCAGGAGAAACCAGCTGGTGGTACCCCCAGACGCCCCGAACTGAAGTTCCAGCACAGTGATGAACTTGCAGCCGTTCTCTTGACTCCTGCAGCAACACAGCCAAGCGGAAGATGCTGGTGGTAAACAGTGGTATGCAGCAAAAGTGGTATGCAGCAGTAAAACAGCAAAGAAACGATCCCGAAGTGCAGGGCTCACCCCAGCAGATATGTTGAGTCACCTGGAGTATCGAAGAAATCCAAACTGGACTTCTGGCAGAAAAAAAAACAAACCGGGATGAGGCCAAGCCACTGCATCTAGCAATTTGTTTCCAACTGCAGGCTTTAAAAAAAGCCTAAAACATTGTGAATCAGCACGGAATTTCTTCAGCAGATCGGCATACTTGCCACCCCCAAGTTCGGGGAACACAACAGCAATAGAGTGAGTTAGGAGCAGGGTAGAACTTAAATACCCCTGTAAAAGAGGTGTGGCCAAAAGCCAGCCAGCCAATCGCAACGAGGAGCTGGGGGCAGAGGGCCAACCATATTGGTTGGTCACTGGAACTTCACTCAGCCAAAGCCACCCCCACAGGAAGTGAAAGGGCTTGGTCCAAGGACCTAAAGTAACCCAAGCCAGTTAGGACCAGCATGGAGGCTGCCATGATGGGCTTACTAAAATCCCTCACATGATCTGAATGGCCATTTTGAGCCCACACCGTGGTCACCTAGGCAAAGGGAAGCCCTAGAAAACAAAAGAGCAGAAGCAGGATTTTAAAAAAATCCATTTGTACCTCAATGGTTACCAATGCAGTAAAATAGCTTGTAACCTTGGAGAAGCTGAAATGATAGCACAGCTACCACCAACTCTTTCCCTTAAACCAAATGACAGTAACACAATCACTGTGGGGCATAAATGGGGTGTCTGAGAGGCACACCTGGGACTGGGCACCTCTGAGGAAACCCAATGCCATATACCCAATATAATGGGTAAAAAGGGACATAATGGCAGGGGGGCGTTCAGGAGAATTCCCTCTGGCCACCAAAAGAGATCTAGGAACCAAAATATCTAAGAGGCAAAAACAAAAACTTGAGCGGCCCCAAAAAGTGGTCATAGAAACCCCCCCGACCCCTAAATAGGAATTCTGGCTTAACAACAGACAAACAACTGCCATTCAGCAGTGGCATATGTCCCACTTAAATAACTGCTATGGCAAATCCTCAGAAAAGGGTAATACGATTGCAATGTTACTTCCGGCAACAAAGCCACAGAAATTAGACTGGGTGATGAAATTGGGGTGCGCCTTTGGGCTGTGTGCCACCACCAGCTACATGATGTAGGGTACAGATGAAGTACAGGGTAGGTGTACCAGGCTTCCCACCCATCATGAGCCAAGTAGGAAACATTTCCTCAGCAACCAGAAATACCATGTTGCTAACCGCTGGCTGAGACGGCAGACCCACAACGGGATTTGCCACCATACGATCTCAAAGCCTATAAGCAATTATCCTTTAACAACAGTTCAGTTAGAGACTAGCAGCCACCTCACTAAAACAAATCACTGACAGGAGGAATACTTGTGGAGCAAAGGGAGCGCCGAAGTATTTGCAGCGCCAAAGTGTTTGCCCAGTGTCTGCAGCAAAGGAGACAGGCTGAAGCGGATATTGGAATGACATGAAATTCAAGACAAGGCCAACACTCTTAAGGACTCATTCCGTGGAGCCACACGATGAGGCGCGAGACAAGTTGGCGAAGTTATGAAAAACCTTTAAAAAAACCAGGCACTCAAGCCCTGCGATCTGCTGCCGCCGCAGCAGCAGAGCTGAGCAAGGTTCACAGCGTGTGGCCCCTGGCAGCAGGCTCATTCAGGTACATAATCAGCCTCCAGTTGATGTCTGGTGTGGTTGCTAGAAGGAGGAAAGCAGTGTCATGCTGGATCGACAAGGAAGGGTGAATGATGAGAGAAGAGGAATGAGAGAAGAGGATGAGCAGGTGGCAGCCAGTGAACCTGTTACATTAGAGGGGGAGAATGTAAAGAGTAGGAGGGAGAGGAAAGAATAAAGATTAGGAGAAGGGAATGGGAGGAGGGGGAGTGGAAAAATGTGAAGCGTGAACAAGGAGGAGGTTGTGGTGAAAAGCAAAGTAAAGAATGGCAAGAGTTAGAGCAGAACAGAGTGTGAATGAGGTGAGCAGTAGAACGACATAAGGAAGGACAAGAGAACAGAATAAATTAGGGGGAGAATATGTGAAGCTAGGATGGGAGTTCAAGAGGGCCTGATTGATGAGGGTTGGGGGGAGTCGAGGGGCGGGGGAGGCGGAGGAAAAGAGCGCATGGGAGCAAGAGTGGAAAAGATGAAGGGTTGAGAAGAGGTTTGGAAAGGACTAGTGAAAGATGTCTAACCACCTAATTCCGGCAAAGACTGTGGCACAGTCGGCCACCAGCACTCTTAAATCTCACACACAAGGTTACTCAGACCCATGTGAGATCTGACAAAGTCCGAGTGAGGTGTGGCAGTCTCTGAAACAAGTGCAGGTTTCCTTCGGATCCAGCAGGAGCAGAGGACAACCTAAAGAAATCATCACCCTGACTATAATGGTAACAGCAAAAGTAACCAATGTAGCAAAGACAGGGACGTGGAGGAGACAGTTAACCCCTCCCACCCCCTAAACCCGCCCCAGCCAAGTATTGCAAGTAACTTTTCGGAATTTGGTATTGTAATGAAATTTCTTGCAGAATAAGGGGTGTTCAGCTTCCATATGACAGGTAAATGGATCCGAGCCTTACAGTTTCCAAAGCAACTTGCATAAGAGGAAAAGATCTGGAAGAATAAAATTAATCAAAGCCAAAAGTGTAGACACATATTAACCTGAATACAGAAATACAGCCATGTGAGAGGATTTAAAACCAGACAGGAAAACCCTTGATAAGACATCATATACCAGGTTGACTAAACAGTGTGTATGGGAGAGGGAGATCTATGGAAGTGCTAGTAGCGGGGCAAGTTAAAAAGGCTCTGTTTGCAAGTTTGGGCAAAACAGTTAATGGGAACACTCACCTCCAGTTTTTTTCTCAGGCAGAGCGATTTTTCCATCAGTGATAGAGTCAACTAAATCCTGAAACTCTGCAGGGACATCAGCTTGCTTCCAACGCTCATTGTCTAAAAGCAAACTTTTGAGGGAAAAATAACAATTTTAACAGAAGGGTTATGGAAAGTAAAATAGTACAGGATTACGACATCAGAACAAGTTACTTACCTTATCTGGTAACATTATTTCGATGGGATGTTCCTCCGACGTATTCCACATCTATGACAGGTAATGACCACAGCTGTACTGCTTCGGAACATTTTCGGCAGAGGGCGTCCTGCGTCGATGACGTCGATCTGTTGTCCCTCGAGGGCCTCCATCGAGGGTCAAAGTCACGGGATGTTATATTTAGGACGCACGGCGCCCATAGCCTCAGTTGTAGTTTTTTCCCAGAACGTGTGGCACCATTCTCCTGCCAGTATGACTGCAGAAAGCCTCGCGGAAACATAAGCTGCAATTGCATAAGAAATTCTGTAGAGGGGCAGGCTGGGAGGGTTCGATGTGGAATACGTCGGAGGAACATCCCATCGAAAGAACGTTACCAAATAAGGTAAGTAACTTGTTCTTCGAGGGGATTGTGTCCTCCGACGTATTCCACATCTCTACCAGAATCCCAAAGCAGTACCAACTAATGGAGGTGGGAAAAGAATTTACAATTTATTATTTTAGAATGCCCAATCAAATTGCTGAATAAAGGACTGCCTTACCCAAGGCCAAATCCTGCCCATGGATGGAGTCCAAGGGATAGTGTCTCACAAAAGTATGGACAAAGGCCCATGTGGCTGCTTCGCAAATATTGCCAATCGGAACACCCCTCTGTAGAGCAGTGGAGGCAGCCACACCCCTAGTAGAGTGAGCCCGTAAGCCTACTAGAGGGTCCTTCGCCCGCCAAACGGTAACACTCAGAGATTGTCAAAATGATCCATCTAGACAAGGTCTGTTTAGAATCAGCCTAACCAAAGCGACTTCCAGCATAACCAACAAAGAGCTGATCGTCCACTCTGACCCGGGACATCCGTGAGAGATAGAAACTCAAAGCTCTTCTAGGATCCAACCTATGGAGCCTCTCCTCTTCCTTACCAGGATGTGGAGGAGGATAAAACGCCGGAAGAATCCCCTTCTGGCTCAAATGGAATTCCGACACAACCTTCAGAAGAAAAGAAAGCCGCACCCGCAGGACAACCCTGTCCTTATGGAACACAGTAAAGGGTGGCTTGGCGGAAAGTGCCTGCAACTCACTCACTCTGCGTGCGGAAGTAACCGCAATTAAAAATATAGTTTTAAAAGGACAACAGTCGCAACAGACAAGAATGTAAGGGCTCAAACGGAGCTCCCATTAGGAACTTTAAAACCAAATTCAAATCCCATCCCGGGACCTGGAAAGGCGACGGTGGAAACACATTAGTTCGCCCTTTTGGAAACTGAGAAATCAAAGGGATCTTCAAATAAGAACATTCCTCAGATGAGCGCTTAAATATGGAGAGCGCCGCCAGGTAACCCTTAATGGTACCCACTTGCAGGCCCTTGTGGACTAAAGAAAGCAAAAAAGACAAAACCCAAAGGAATGGAACATTGGAAAGGATCCACATTCTGTACCCTGCGCCACACCACTCACAGAACTTTCTCCAACGGCAACGGTACAGGGATTTCGTTGCAGGCCTTCTGCCAAAAGCAACATCTCCATTACGTCTTCGGGGAAGTCCCCTCCTTATACCTCAACCTTTCAGATACCAAGCATGAAGGCTGAGAGACTTGACCTCTGGATGGAGAACCCGACGCCCCCTCCCGTGAGAGCAGATTGTCTCGGTAGGGAAGACGGCGTGGAGAGCAGATGGACATGTCTAGAACGTCCGGGTACCACGGTCTCCTGGCCCATGCCGGAGCAGTGAGGATCATCCGGGAACCGAACGTCCGTAAGCTCTGGAACACTTGCGGAATGACGAGGACTGAGGATACGCATACAGCAGTGGAAAGGACCACTCCACTACGAACGCGTCCCCTAAGGCTCCTCTTGGACACATTCCTGCGAGCAGAATCTTTTGCACTTCCGGTTGACACTGGTGGCGAAGAGATCCACTTGTGGGGTCCCCCAACGGGCGAAGATCTCCAAAAGAACTTTCTGAGCCAGTTCCCACTCGTGAGAGACCATGCTCTGCCTGCTCAGAGCATCCGCCGCCTCGTTTCCGTCTCCGGCCAGATGAACTGCCGAGATCGAAATTTCCTGCTGGATGGCCCAGAACCAGAGCTACATCGCCTCTCTGCACAGTGGGAGCGACCCTGCCCCTCCCCTTTTTGTTGAGGTAGTGCATGGCCACTGTATTGTCCGTCAGAATCAGGACATTCTTCCTCCGCACAGACGGCAGAAAAGCCTTCAGGGCTAGCCTGACGGCCGTCAGCTCCAACGGATTGATATGGAGTCTGGACTCCAACAGACCAATGACCGCTGACTGTCAACTCGTTGGCATGAGCACCCCATCCCTTGAGGGATGCGTTCATCACGATCATCACCTCGGGCCAGGGTAGCCAAAATGGAGCCCCCCTTCATCAGATTGCCTTCGACGACCCACCACAGAAGATCCTGGGCGAAGGCGGCACCTTAACGGGATCCAACATCCTGCCGGAGGACTTCAACCACTGCATCTTGAGAGCCCACTGCAGAGATCTCATCCACAACCTGGCCTCTGGCACCAGGAAAATGCAGGATGCCACGATGCCGAGCAATCTCAAGAACTCGAACGCCGGGAGACTCTGGGCACGTTGAAACTTGTCCACCATCTGCTGAATGTGATGAGCCCTCACCTGGGGAGGCGAACACTGCCCCAGGGATGTGTCGAGCACTGCTCCGATATATTGGAGCTGCTGGGTAGGTGTCAAATGGGACTTCTTTAAATTGAGGGAGAAGCCCAGCTTGTGAAGGGAGTGGCAGGTGATGGACAGATGATCCAGGGCTTGCTCGGGAGAGCGCGCCCTGATCAACCAATCATCCAGGTAGGGGTAGACGTGAATCCCCCCTTTCCTGGGAAATGCTGCCACCACCACCATCTGCTTGGTGAAGACCCTCGGTACGGAGGTCAATCCGAACGGCAGGCCCCGAAACTGAAAATGCAAGTCGCCAACCGTGAACCTCAGGTACATCCTGTGCTTGGGATGAATCGGCACATGAAAGTAAGCATCCTTGAGGTCGAGAGACACCAACCAATCCTGAAGTTGAAGGGCCTAGAGGACTTGAGAAAGAGTTACCATCTCAAACTTGTCCTTCCTGAGGAGCTTGTTTAACCAACGCAAGTCCATGATGGGTCACAATCCCACGACTTTTATCGGGATAAAAAAATAAGGGGAATACCATCCCTTGTTCCTTTCCGCTACAGGCACCAGTTCTATGGCGCCTTTCTCCAGCAGGGATTTCCTACACAAGGAGCGGATCCGGACGCTTCAAAGAGAGCTTCCCCGGTGGATTGTCGTGAGGCCTCTGCCGGAAGGGAAGACAGTAGCCGTGGGCTATGATCTCCAGAACCCACACATCTGAAGTAATGGCTTGCCATTCTCCAAGATGCTGCGCAAGTCTGCCCCCAACTGGCAAACCATGGGACATGGCCTCATGACTGAGCGGACGTGGCTGCGGCAGTGCCTGGGGGCAAAGAGGCAACTGCCCGAGCGGCTTTGGCACCTCGAGTACTGTGCTTTCCACCTCTGGTACCCCTATGGTGGCCCCTTTGACTGGCAGCTCCTCTCGATCTACCAAAGGTAGAGTAGTACCGAAAGGAACCTCCCCTCCATTGCTGTCCCTTAGGGCGAAAAGGCGGAGGTTGACCTACTGCAGCGCATAAAGACTTTGCTGCAGCTTTGGAGGTCTGCAACCTCTCAAGGCTCTCGTCAGCCTTGCTGCCAAACAAATTAACTCCATCAAAGGGCATGTTCAGAAGCCGGGATTGCACATCAGGAGCAAACCCCGACTTCAGCAACCACGCAAACCTGCGTATCACGGTGCTTGCAGCCATGGACCGGCTGACACAGTCTGCTGTGTCCAAACCCGACTGAACGGATTCGCACATGGCATCCTTGCCGTCTTGCACGAGGGCTAGAAAACAATCATGTTATTCTTCTTTGGGAATATGCTCAGCTGCCAAAGATGCACAGTTCCACAGAGTGTGAGTGAATCTCACCAAGGCACAAATGGAGTTGGCCGACTTCAACGCCATACCCCCAGATGAAAATACCTTCTTCGCCCAACCATCAAAGCGCTTATCGTCCCTATCAGGAGGGATGGTAGGGTGCGTCGATAAGTGGCAGAGGTCACTACTGGCTGGGCGGTATTTTTTCGGAAGCGACTAATTAACTGCCAGGAGACTCTCCGGAGCAGTCCATGCCACCGCCACCCTCCTTTGCAAACCCATGTGAAACGGCAACACCGGGTCAGTGGGTGGACCTTGGTCCAGTGTCATCCTGATCAAAATCAACAGGTGGAGCAGACCACCCCAGGTATTCAGTCACCCTTGATATGAGACGCCTATAGGAGGATTCGGCATGCGTCCCAGGCTCAGGCCTGCCAAACCCCACCTCCGAAGAGGTGTCAAGACCATTGGCGTCATGCAAGGACTGACGGAGTTCCTCCATCTGACTTTGCCCCGACAAAAGGTCATCAGGGACATCAGGAGGCACCACCATCTCATTATCAGACCCTTCCTCCACCTCTGAAATATACTCCAAAGGTTGGAACAAATCCAATCTGGGAGGAGGAACAGAGTAGGGCTCAAAAACAGGGCTCAATGACTTACTGAGAGCCTTCCTCAGAGGTTCCACAGCCCTCCAGGGCACCTCTGGCAAATCCTCCACAAACGGCATCAAAGGCGCCGAGGGAATCTGCGTCGATGTTGAACGAGGCGCCAACGGCTTCGACAACTTCTTCGAGGGTGGAGCCCTGAGAGCGTCCCTCGACAGACACGGCGCTGATGGCGTCGACGCCTTCCTCGAAGGCTTCACAGGTTCCGACGGTCTCGATGGCGTCGAGGACCGGGACCTGGATCTGGCACAGCTATGGCGATCTCCCTTGTCCGAGCGGGACCTTGACTGCTGCCGATGATCGCGACGACCGCCCGAGCCTGAAGGCGTGCGAGTGGTGGAACAAGCCCATTCCCTGCCGGCTTCTTTCAAAGGCGCGGCCGGAACTGTGCCTTGCGATTCGAAAATCGCCATCTGCTGGCGGAATGCATCCCATTCGGCCGGCGACGAAGACTTGGTGGGACAAGAGCAACCATCTGGCGGAGTCCTCTGACGAGGACGGGGAAGGCGACCGGTGATGGCGCTTCCTAGAGTGCCTCGAAGAGGCAGAGGAATTGCGGGAACCACTCCGAGACCCCCTGGATTTTCCTCGACGCAGAGAGTCACCCCTCGAGTCATCGGTCGAAAGCCCAGCGGACATCGATTTATGGGGCTTAGACACCCTACCTACCTTCAATTTCTTCTTACGTTCCCTCAAGGCCTTAGACGTCAGGGACTGGCAATCATCGCAGTCGTCGGTGGCGTGGCTTTCGCCGAGGCACCAGCGGCAGATGTCGTGTGGGTCCGTGATGGACATCTTCGAACCGCAGTCACAAATTTCTTTTAAAGCCCGACTTCGGGGTAGTAGAAGAAGACGAGGACATCGCTATTGAAGAGAAGAATCAAGCGCGCCGAGATTCCGAAGCAAACACGTTTGCGGAAAAAACAGAACTGCGTCCTATATATAACATCCGGTGACATCGATCCTCGACGGAGGCCCTCAAGGGACAACGGATCGACGTCATCGACGCAGGACGCCCTCTACCGAAAATTTTCCGAAGCAGCACAGCTGTGGTCATTACCTGTCATAGATGTGTAATACGTCAGAGGACACAAACCCCTCGAAATGGTACATTTGGCTGTGCTATGTGTATGCAGTACTGGGCATGATCATGTAAAACAACATGTTCAATGCAACTCTCCAACACCATGACAAAATTAGATTGGCGGGCAGCAATCAGCATGAAACATTCTGGTACGAGCGGTTGATGACGAGTACTTACATTTAATTCAGGACTATCTGAACGTTGCTCAGCAGCAAGAATTTTCCAGGTAACTTGTGATAACAGATGTGAGAAACCTGAAGGTGTCTAACCCCCTAGTCAACGGGGATCTGTCATCCAGGTGGCCAGGACATGGCCATTGCTTTTGGATCAAGCTTCTAGGGGTAGACCAGTGCGGGAGGATCACCTGGAGGAGGGGTCTTCAGGGAGTGGGAGATCGGATGGTGAGATGCGGTATATCCCCTTCCCTGTCACAACTTTTCCCCATCCTACCAGGTAGGATACTTAGGAACTCAACCCACCCCCCCCCTTTCCCGCCACATACACTTTGTCACAGACAGCTCACTGTGAGTGATAACAGACTAACACCAGAGCCGTATACCTGACATGTCCCAATATACTGGTCAGGCAATTACCGATCATTACACACACCTGACTTTCATCACACTTCCCCCACGTGGATAAAAGACGGAGCACAAAATCACACTCTCAGCGAGGCACAGCACATGAGGAAGTAGCAGTTCCAAGATGGCAGTTTAATACGAGGAGAAAGCCGGCGAGACCAGAAAGGGTTGCAAGGAGGGAAGTGCCCTCGACCTTTTCAGATCGTTACTTTCGTGAACCTTGGAAAATAAGAAACCTAACACCTGGGACTAAAGCTGAAGAAACCTGCATTGTGTGTCGGAGGTACCTGGGGCTCCCCCGCGTCGATAACCAAGATGTGGAGGAGTGGTTGCCGCCATGGTACTGTCCTTGGCTCCTACAACTATGCAGCGCCAGTAAAGACAGCACAGCCGTAAAGTCGGAGAGACTGATACCAGACCAGCCTGTGTTAAAACCGAGGTTGCAAGCAGCAACAATGTATGAAGAAATCTAAAAGAGAACAGTGTATGAAACGAATGTGACGAGCAACACAAATATAATTGAAAACCAGAGGAGTGACTGAACTTTGGAGGTCAAGAAAGATACTGTAGACAGAGTATTCTGGTGCCACATGGTTACTCATTTGAAGGTCTCTGTTAGGTTTCCAACTGGTTGGTGAGTAAGAAGGGGAATTTTGAGATCGAAGTGGTTCTGCAACGGGTCAAGCTAAACCTTGTGCGCATTTGAAAGTCTTTGATAGTTGAATACAAACTGAAATTGGTCCGAGCCCAGTTGAGGGAGACTAATTGTTTAAGAGGAAGGATCTGAGCCTGGCTGAGGGGGATACTGGGTGAACCGTGAGTCACCCGAGAAAGAATACTCTCTGAACATTGTTAGAAGGGGGATCTGAGCCCGGAACAGGGGGATCCACAGTAGCAATTGTGATATAAAAAGGGATCCGAGCCCAGCTGAGGGGGATCCAGGGTGAATCACCTGAATTGAGCACTTCTAAAAGGAAAGGAACTCTGTGTTTTGTTTTGGTACATCAGGCCCTCTGAATCAAGAGACTTTGAAGTAAAGAGACTTTGGCACAGAAGGCCCTGAGGTTGGTAATGAAACTGTATCCTTGTGCCGGAGAAGCCAGAGTGTGTGCTTTGCTCGTGTGAACTGCCTTGTCTCGTGCTGAAAACGAAGGGAAGGGAGGCAAAAGCCCTGAACATCCTGACATATAATTTTGTGAACACTTCTTTCTTTTTCATGAACACTACCCCACACTATTTGTATTTAGCGGTAAGGATTGGAAATAGGTTTTTTAGAAAAGGCCCTTTTATTTTGACGAGACTCCACTAGGACTGCATTATTATTTGATAGTCGTAGCTTGCTCCCATCTGTGAGGATTAGGTAGGCGTTTATCACACCCTTGTTGAAGTTCAATAAACACCGTTCAACTGTGGTCACTTGTGTCGGTCTTACTATTGATACAGTGCCTTCCTTACAAAGACAACCTTGTTATTAGGGATATCTTTTTATTTCTATGAAGGATTCCATTTTACGTAATCCAAGCAATCTGTATATAGTCCAACTCAATGGTTTTCATGTCAACTGATGCTCAGTTGTAAACTGCAAGTGGCATTGCTGGCTTTATCCACACTAGGCCTTCAATGTATGGCTTAACAGATCTTTAAAAAAAAGAACCATTAGAAAGTTAAATTTTAGCAGTATTATCAAACACTTTTGCAAAATATGCTAAGGATGAGAAGCACACATCTCAATTGGAAAAATAAAGGAATACCAGCAAATTTAGAATTAAACTGTTCTCACAGAATGTTTGAGCTTGCAGGACTACATGCCACTTGAAAAAGTTTTTTTTTTAAATCTTTGGCCCGTCAGAGAACTGACATGCAGCAATGTCTTACTGAATGTTAATGGTTTTATATATTACTGCAGAGACCATCCAGCTTATAGCAATTTTGATCTTGCTAAACAAAATTAACAACATTTGTCATTATTAAATTTGAACCATAATTCCTTTAAATGCTGCTCAGAAGACAAAATCTAGTATTTGATCCATCTGTTACAAATGTTAATTAGTCTGGTGGACTAATCGATGTCACTTTTTGATATCCAATTGCCACAGAAACATGTACATAAAGGAAATTTAAAAAAAGATATTTGTGATGATTCAGTTCTCTTAGTCTGTTGCTCTCCCTCCCTCACATTCTGCTAACAAGGCCAGCTCCTGCAGCAGGCCAGAAAACTGCTGCTTTATGCAGCATCTTTAGAGCAAAATAATTCAGAGTGCAGGTCACTGGTACACAAACCCTACACACCCAGGTACCTGCACTTTCCAATGTAATTGTGCCCCATACCCTAACTACCAGTGGGCCAATTGCTACACCAGGCATAAGAACAGTAGCACTGGCACATGCCAGAGAGGATGGCTGGGTGGAAGTCATGAAAGAAAGACACAGGATAAGATACTAAATCAGTATGTTCTGTTATGGGGTGGGTTTTGTTGAGAGCAGCAATCAACCATAGGGTATCTCAGCGCTGCCCAAAATTGAAAAAAAGCCCAAGAACACAGAAGTATCAAGAGCCGGATCAACAGTGAATAAAAAATTAAATAGGTAGGTTTTTAGTTTATTCCCTAAAAGTCAGCAGGGTCGGTACTTTACATAGATCAGAAGGTAGAAGATTTCAGTGTCTGATGGCCTGTACCACAAATGAACGTCCCACCAGATCTTTCTTTCCCATAGTAAGGCAGAATCAACCTTCTATCCAGTCTTAGTTTAGCTGAGTGTCTTAGTTTAGCTGAGTGTGGCTTGGTGCAGGAATTGAACTTAATTTCAAGTGGCGTTGCTGTTGGGTGCTGCAGGCATTTCAAAACTATGCACATACTTCTGAAGATTATTTGTTTCCTCATGGGGAGCCAGTGTAGAGAACGGAACACAGAAATGTGTACTCTTCCTTAGAAGCCTCGCTGCCGTATCCTGCACCTTTTGCACTCTATAAATAGCATAGACAGGTACGCCCAAATAGATGGCATTATCAAAGTACGAACAAGAGGAAACCAATGCATTACATACCAACACCTGATGGGGTTGTGTCAGGTAGGGAAACACTTTCTTCAGTTTCCTGATAATGAAGTAGCACAATTGAGTAACTGCAGTAACTTGAGCATTTAGTGACAGGTTTTCATCAATCACCACACCCAGTTTCTTCACCACCGGGCTAGTTCTGGGGCACTGCCTGAAAGAATCGGGTCAGTAGGATGAAGAGCAAAGGTAAAGATTGTGATTTATAACCAGCACCTGGGCTTTATCTGTGTTGATTTTTAGAAAATTATGGACCATCCATGCCTTAATCATTAACAGGCCATTCTTATTCTTGTATGGGCAGTGACTGTCTTTTCAAAGATCTATCAGGATCTGGGTATCGTCTGTGTATGTTGAAGGTTACCTCGGCAGGCTGAAAAATACACATTAATGGATGGAGGTTAAGATTACATAGAAGGGGGGACAAAGCCGATCCCTGGGGCACTGCACAGTAAAGGGCAGGGGTAGACTATAGCCAGTAGACCATCTGGATCTGTTGGGTACTCTTTTGTAGAAAGAATTTAATCCAACTCCATACCATGCCCTAAATACCCATATTGTACATCCTGTCCAACAGTATCTGACGACCATGAAAGTAATCTCTTGGCACTCTTTCAACCACAAGGCTGTACCCTCCTTCCCAGCTTGTTGGGAAAAACACATGAATGTGGAGGAGGTGGCAGCATTAGCCAAGAGATTTTAAACAAATAGGTTACACAACATTTTCTGGCAAAGAACAAATTACTTATCCCTGGTAATGTTCTTCCCATAGATTCCTCATCATAGATATATTTGTATCCTGCTCTGTCCAGATATAGATATATATATCACGCACTGTGTCCCGTTATGTCAGTCCTAGTTTTTCCTATCTCTGTACTCAGCCGTTTTGAGAGTAATGCAACCCTGTATGGGTGTTGAAAGAGAGAATAGGAATTTGCTCTTAGTCAGAGGAGTAGGATGGGAGGGCAATGAGGAATCTGTGGTAGGAACATCCATCGGAAAGGACTTTACCAGGATAAGTAATTTGTTTTTGTAATGGGTTGTGTCCGCCCACAGATTCTTCATCTTAGATACAGTCCTATAGCAGTTTTGAAGATGGAGGTGGGAAAAGCGGCTTCTTATGATGTTTTAATTAGCACATAATGTTGTGCAGACAAGCTTTCCAAATCCAGCGTCCTGACCCGACAGGGTCTCCAAGCAATAGTGCTTTGGGAATGTATAGATGGAGGACCATGTTGTGGCATTGCAAATGTGCTGCACTGGTCAGCTCTTCATAGAGCCCAAGTAGTTGCCACTCCCCTGGTGGAATGGGCTGTTCAAAGACCAAGGACATCTGTTCCAGCAATCGAGAAGCACTCTGAAATGCATAGCATGATCCACCTCATCAATGTCGGCTTGGTCACGGATTGGCCTAGTGTGGCCAGTGTAGCCAAGAACTAATCATCCTGTCTAATAATTTACATTCTTTAGATGTAAAAGCTGAGAGCTCTCTTCGGGTCAAGCCTGTGCACCCTATCTTCATGCTTAGAAAGGTGAGGGGGGGGTAGAAACACAGGAGAGTGATTTTCTGAGATACATGAAACTCAGACACCACCCTAGGAAGGAGAGAGAGAGAGAGAGAGACCAACCAACCAACCATCAAAACAACCTTTTCCTTACAGACTACTGTAAATGGTGGCTTGCAGGATAGGGCTTATAGCTCACTAACCCTGTGAGCAAAAGTGATGGCCACTAAAATATGGTCTTCCAGGTTAGTAGCCTGAGAGGACAGGAATGGAGAGGTTCAAACGGCGCTCCAATTAGAAATGTAGGAATCGGATTCAAATCCCAGGGCGGGACCAGAAACGAAACCGGCGGGAAAGCCTTTGTTTGTCCTTTCACAAAGTGGATTACAATAGGCATTTTAAAATAAGAGCCTTGTTCCGGCATGTGCTTGAATATTGATAATGCCATCACGTATACCTTAATGGTAGCCACCAGCAGCCCTTGATGGGCTATGTGCAGTAAAAAGGAAAGTACTGGAGGT
The DNA here is from genome assembly GCF_040938575.1 of Ambystoma mexicanum. NCBI lineage: Eukaryota > Metazoa > Chordata > Amphibia > Caudata > Ambystomatidae > Ambystoma > Ambystoma mexicanum. The sequence goes on along the minus strand of NC_090928.1, from coordinate 634,179,741 downwards.
GTATTGCAAGAGAAAGAATACACATCTTTAGCTCTAAGCCAGCTGCAAAACTTGTTCCAATGGCAGCTGTATAGTGATTTAGTTGCTCGTCTTCTAGCCGAAAGCAACACCTCCAGAACGTCCTCCGGGAGGTCCCAATCTTTATATCTTACCCTCTCATAAACCAGGAGTGTAGGCTCAGCGTTCTGATTCAAGGGTGAAGAAGACTGCCCCCCTCCTGTGAGAGTAGATCCACTCTCTGGGAAAGACGGAATGAAGAGCAGATGGACATGTCCAGACGGTCCAGGTAACAAGACTGAGTGGCCCAATCAAGGGCAATAGGGATCATGGAATTTCCGTACTTCCTCAAACTCGTGAATACTTGAGGGATGATGGGGAGTGACAGGAACGCGTATACTAGAGGAAGTTCCCAGTCTACTACAAAAGCGCCCCCCAGAGCTCCCCTCAGATGAAATTCCCTGGAGCAGAAATGGTTCCTGTTGACGCTGGATGTGAACAGATCCACTTGAGGGGTTCCCTAAAGGGCGAAGATCTCGAAAAGGGCTTCCTGAGCCAAATTCCACTCATGGGAGCCTGCTCAGAGTGTCCACCATCATATTATCTGCTCAAGTCCACCAGATACATTAACTCTCCAAGTTTTCATACAACTTTGAAGGGTCCTGTACACTTATCCTGTGAAGCTTTCGGTTTTTTACAAGAAGCTGCTGGTCTGGAGTAAACTCCATCATATTAGCGTTCTGGTCATGCCAATGTTTGACATGGGCTGACAAGCTTTCAAGTTCTCAGTGGCTTCTGTCATCATAAGTGCCGTGCTTTTTCTAAGGTTTGGCACATAGTCAGTGATGTTCACTGGCTTAGAAGGTGGAGAAGCCTCCAGGCCTTCTTTAATCAGGGCCAGGGCGCCTCTGACTTTAGGACCACAGAGAAGATCAGAGGGGCTAAATCCCACTCCAGCTTGGAGGTACTTCTCTAGATGCAAAAAGAAGGCATGGAAGCAGAAGGTCCCACTTCTTGTGAAGGGGTTCCACTAATGCTACCATTACAATCTTGAGTGCTCAATTAAACCTCTCTATCAACCCATTTGTCTGTGGGTGGTAGGCAGTTAAGAACTTGTAAAAGGCTTCACAGATTTTCCACATGGCCTACATGTAGTGGACATACAATATGACCCCCATCAGAATACTTCCTTAGGAAAACCTACCCTGCTACAAATACCAAGTATGGCTTTGGCAACTGCCTGAGCCGTGACAGTCCTCATTGTGGTGGCCTCAGGGTACCTAGTGGCATGGCCCACTACAACAAGTATAGACATGTTGCTTGAAGAGGTTGGAGGTTCAATGAGACCAACAATGTAAATCCCTAACCTCTCAAAATTAATTCCCACAACTGGGAGGGGCACCAGAGGGGCCACATACTTGGCTCTGTTTTTACTAGACATCTGGCAAATGTGGCAGCTTCTGCAGAACCTATTTACTTCAGCACTCATCTGAGGCCAGTAGAAATACAGTGAGTCCTGCTCTTTGGTCTTCTTTTTGCTCAAGTGAGCAGGAAGAGGAACCTCATGTACTATCTGCAAAAACATTGATCTCACTCCTTGGGGTCCCACGAGCCTTCTGTGGTTCCCTGGGGTTGACTCTACAGGTTCACTATATAGGATGCCATCTTCCCGTCTTGTCCTGCAAGCTGGGAAACTGCTTCACTGTGCAAGCCTTCAAGAGAGGGACAATCTCTTTGCCCCTGACTAAATCTGCCTTAGAGGGTCCACCTTTTGCAATTAAAGTCTACAGGTCGGGATGGTCCCTAGGATCCAGATTGTCAAGACAGGGCTGAACCTCCTCCACCTCTGTGCCACTAGCAGGAGGGTCTTCTGGGGATTCTGGTTCAGGCACATCAGGCTGAGCTGGAGGTGGGGTCAAAGGTGTGACCATGAACTTTTTGGACACAGAAGCTCTTTTCCTCTAGAAAGGTTTGGGCTTGGGGCCCTTCTTCACTTTGGAGACACGGAATGTCTCCCTGTTCTTCCTTGTCTGAGACCTTTTATTTTAAATAGGGGAATCAGCTGTGCTAGAAACAACACCCAAGTCCTTTAGGTTGTTGACCAATAGAGTTCCAGGGATTTCTGACTGGACACTGAAAGGTATTCTAACAGCCATATCATTGCACTACAGAATGACAGACATTATAGGGAGCATATGGATAGGAACTCCTGCAAGTTTGGTGGGTCTCAGAGATGCCTTACCAATATCTTCTGGGTTCAGTAAATTCATCTACCACTGTGATGCTGGCCCCAGTGTCTCTAATGATAGGGTTCTCCTGACCATTGATGAGTACACTGTCCTTAAAATATTTTTTAGTATTATCTGAAATGGAATTATAGATAGCCTGGTTCTTCTGTTCCCACGTCCCAAGAGACACTTACATAACTCTAGCCTGAACTCCAACGGGTTCTTGAGCTAGAGAGTGAAAGTTGCCACCTGTTACAGGAGCATCTCCCTCTTGGGTGAAGGCTAAGAAGACAGATGGGATGCCCAAGGGCTTATCCTTGCATCTCGGATCAACTTTCTTACTGTGAACAGACCTACCAACTGTACATCTACTAAAGGTTTTCCAGAATGAGGGTTTCTGGTAACCACCCTCTGGTTTGGCTCCAGAGGAGTTGCTAGCCTTATTGAATTTATGGGGTTTCTTGTGCTTGTTACTTTTGTGGGACTCTGTGGATGGGGGATTTGTGGAATTCCCTTTCCCTTCCTTCTTCTGCTTCTTCCCCTCACCCAGAATCCTTGTGGGCAGCCCTGTTGGCCACCCACAAGTCATCAGCAAGTGCTACCTTCTTGAGGTCTGTCTCTTTTGAGTCAGCAAGGGGCTGTCTCAGTTCTGAGGAACAGGCATCAAAAATGCTTCTAGCAGGACAAGACTCCTCATACCATCACAGGTTCACATTTCAGGAGGTGTGGCCAATGGCGCCTAACATGGCCGCTTAACTCAGCTGTTCCATGAGCCCCAGGGAGCCACCGACAGATTGTGGTGGCTTAATGGCTGTTGGAGGAGCACAATGATGAGCATGAGCCGCTGAAGTGGTGCAGCACCTCTGGCTCGGCTGTCGACCCCCGAGAGGCCCGGTCTTACTTGGGGTGCCCTCTGAGTGCCCTGCGAAGCGAGGCCGGGTCCTGAAGCGCATGGCTGGGCGCAGTCTGGAATTGTGGACAAGAGCATTAGAGGTGGTGCGGCTTCGCTGACTGGGCGAAGACCCCTGTGGAGCTAATTCCTAGGTACAGTGATGGGAGAATGCCGATTTGCCCAACGTTGGGGGAGTGGTGCACTGAGTGGGGCTGGGGTCTGAAGCACCCAATGAGACACAGGCCCGGGGTCGCTACCTGGTCCTGCAGGCTGAGTGAGCACCCGGTGCAGAAGCGGGTGATGGTGTCAGCCTGCAACTGATGGAATTAGGACAGCAGTTCAATCAGCAAGAGTGGGAAGAGGTGCCAGCACCGGATGCAGAGCTGTGGGAGATCCGGACGGAGCGAGCCACAGTCAGCGCTCACATGGAGGAAGGACTGAATTAAAGTAGAGATCAACAGGGAGCAGCACACGCTGAAAGAGGATGAAGAGGGACTGTGAGAAGCTGGTATAGGATATAGCCCACAGGCAAAGAGTGGTGAGAGGCGATTTGGAGGCTGGGAGAGACTTTCTAGGGAGAACCCTCATAGTGGTGAGGCATCTGGGATCAGACAGCCAAAGGGGTATCTGGCAGTGAGCTGCAGGAAGCAAAGGCCTCATTGAAGACAGGAGGGTCTGCATTATAGAGGAGAGTAGCACGGCCTGTAGAGGCAGCAAGGCATACGACAGCGCTGGGGAAGAGGCTGTATAGTGGGGAGGCCCATTATTGAGCTAGCTGGGGGCGGATGCCTCTACGCAAGTCGGCGCGTTGAGGCCGGACATTAAATGCACTTTGGCCGGCGAGCCAGCAACAAGTCAAGGGGGTGGGAGGTTGCACAGAACCGCGGACCCACAGGAGGAGGTGCCTTCAGGGAAGAGTCATGGAAGCAGGGCAGGGGCTCTCCAAAGCCAATTTGATGGACTACATGAAGCTATTAAAGGACGAGCTAAAGGAGGAATTGACGCAGTCGGCAAGAACAGAAATGAACAACAGCATAGAGGAGATCAGGAAATTGATTGCGGATCTAGTCAGAGACATGGAACAACTGAATTCGAGGGTGGAAGAAGTAGAAACTGCAGTGCAGTCCCTACAGGAAGATGTTCTATACCTCAAGGGAGAGCTGGCCAGCACCAAGCAGGATATGTCCCTCGTGGTCACCAGCATTGGAGAGCAGGCACCGTTGTGAAAACCTTCGGATAAAGGTGTTTGTTAAAGTGGAGGGGGCAGATCTAAGGAAGTGGGTTCTGCTCAGAAAAGGCCCAGGATCTCAACCAATGGATATCATTATGAAATTTCATTCAAACAGAAGAGATTCTGAGAGCTTCCAGGAAGATGGAAACTATCACTTTCCAGGGACAGTCTCTTCTAATATTCCAGGGCATAGCGACCTTAACATTGCAAAAGCGTCAGGCGTTTTGGCAAATCACAGAAAACTGCAAAAAGAGGGGGTACACTACAGATGGACTTTTCCCCTTTCGGCTGGTCTTTACTTGGAACTGTCGAGAGACAAGATGGACAACTCCAGAAGAAGTAGTGCAGATATTGAGCTTTCAGATACCAGCCGAGCAAGGAGAGCAGAGTAGCGGGATGTGATCCAAATTGCTTGTGTGCAGAAGGCCTTGTGGGCCGGCCAGCTCTGGGGCAAAGCTGGGGGATCAGCAACAAGGTACTTGAGGGCAGAGCTCCTTTTGATTCAGAGCAATCGGAAGTAGAACAGTGGCTTCCTGAGATGGTCTTGTGCAGGGCGTTGTTCTTCTCTGGTCATACAGCGTTTCCCCAACAC